>NC_137266.1:34404707-35604707 GCF_053477335.1 Acartia tonsa
GTGTATCATCATTGGGGATGTACATCACTCAATCGGTCATTGTCTTATCCCTTTAGATCCCTGGGTTGCTGGTCTGTCAGTATACCAATAAATATTCATTCTTGTGTATCAACCAGCAAAACAAAAAAAAAATAGCAATTTTAACTAATATTAAACTAACAGCTTTGCCCCAAAAGGTAATAAAAAAGTGGTGGTGCAGCACCAATGTTTTGATTAGCTGCATTAGGAAAAAGAATGGAAGAGGGCAGGGGCGTCCAAGCTTTTTATTTTGGGGAGGTAAAATTTTTTTAAGGGGGGGGGGGTAAAATGGCGCGCGAAGCGCGCCGCAAATTTTTTTTATCCCCCCCAAAATTTTTACCCCGGGGGTAAAATTTGCTTGGGGGGGTGGGGTAATTACCCCCCCTGAAATCTGTTGGTAGGGTTAAAATTTGTTTACCCCCCCCAAAATTTACCCCCGGGGTAAAATTTTTGGGGGTGGTAATTTAAATTTTATAAAAAATTTAGTATTAAAAAAGCGCGCGAAGCGCGCAAAAATATTTTTTTTGTTAGAGATTTTCTATTTTGGGGGGAGTATTTACCCCCCCAAAATTGTTTGTGGGGGGGTAAATACCCCCTTCTAAATGGTTGGGGCTGCCTACGGCACCCCCAGGGTAGGGGTAAATTTTATAGGGGGGGGGGGGTAATCGCCCCATTACCCCCCCCTTGGACGGCTATGGAAGAGGGATTTTTTGTTTTTGGGGGAGTTGGGGGTGTCTCACCCCCAAGAAAATAACCTAAATCACCACAGGACCAGCAGGTATATTCCCTGAAAAGTAGAATCTGATCGGTTCTGTGGTTACCGAGATTTTAAGGGACGGAGAGATGGACGGACAGACGGACGGACAGACAGACATGAAGCTACTTTGTATTATAGATGAATTAGAAGACTGAACAAAAAGTTCAATATTCAAAAAAGAGATAAATAAGGAAGCTTTTTAAAGTCTATAATATAATAAGTTTTGAGAAAGTTTACTTTATTGTTTACAATTATCTAATTACGTGATCAGAGCTATCCGTTACTGGACGTAAAACAGACAGACGGACAAACTAAAATATGCATAAATCTATGCTTTGATATATTTTGATATTGAAAAGCCATATATTTCTTTGTGTGTGTGCGTAATCGCATCTTTGAGCGATGAAAAATGTGAAACACGGCGAGAAAACACATCAATTAAATACATTTTTCAATGACGCAATTTATATATCTGCCAAAATAGAAACAGAAAACACATTTAGGGTGGAATAAAATCTAACAACTTTAGATTTTTTGATAGAAAAGAAAGAGACTTTTTCAGGGGGAGGGAGGGGACATTGGGCTATTTATTACTCTAGTCCCTTTAGTTTTATAATAATGTTTTTTTTATGCGTTAGCTTTACAAATTTAGGGAGTGCTATTGAATTTTAAATGGTTGGTTCACTAAGTTAAGTGTCTAAACGTTTTAACCCATAATCGTAATCTAAAGATGGGGTAATTTTGTGTATTATCATTGGGGATGTACATCAATTTATCGGCCATTGTCTAACTCCTTTAGATCCCTGTGTATTTTTATACTTCGAATTATGATATTTCGAAGTGTATAATATATATTTGTGGTGTTTTTTAGTTCATTACTAAAAAGCATCACAACACAATTATTCATTATTAAAAAGCAATCATATTTTTTAGACTCCACAAGAGAGAGTTGCCTGTACTGAGGCGTCAAATATGTTGGCCAATAAACTCAGGTATAAAATGTTTTATTCATTAGCGGCAACGCCCCTAGAGGGACGTAAGGGTAAAAAGGGAGAGAAGAGGTTAGTCAAACCCCAACTGTTCATTTTGGTTTTAAAAAAATATTTTTTGGGAGATACCCTGCCCAAAATAGTTTTAAACCTTCTCTGGACACGATCCAGCTATTGTCAAATCTTTAGCTAAAAACATACACAAATAATGTCATCCTACTATTTTTATGGATGTTTGTCTATCTATCTGTCAGTAAATCTGTCCGTCTGTTTTTATATCTGCTAATTTGTCCATTATTGCAAGTGTTTTCATTACTCGATCACATTGATCCTGAATTAGATTAGGCTTTTTTTTTGTTCTTTGGCATTTCTTAGACAAACCTTCACAATTGTTATATCAATTTTAGCTGAAATTAAAATTAATCTAAATAATAGATATACTGATTAGTATCCAAATATTTTAAGACAAGAGATAAAGAGCAGACCAAAACTAGAGTTGAAACAGAGGACTTCAGCGCCTCGACCAGGTAATTTCAATTATTCAAAAAATAATTCTCCATACACAATTATAAAACAGTTATGAAAAACTTTTTAAAGATCTATATAAAGTTCAAGACACCAATTATTCTACTCAAAGAAAGCATAAATGTACCCAGGGCATTTTACTTCTTATGTCAATGAATTGCTTGTTTTATGTCCTTCTATTAGGTCCCTAGTATCCCAAACTTTCTTAGATGGGGGAGGGGGAGTTTTTATCTAGCCGGAAGTATCATTTTATTGGAGTACATGAGAATCTGATGTAACATCCAAATAATTACATATCGAGTTTTGTATAACTACCTGATAGATAGATAATCAAAGGATCCCCTTTTAGATGTTGCTGCTAGTTCAGCTCCTAACAGATGTTCTACAACAGATGAAGATTTAGATGCTCTCTTTGCTGCTATTGACAAGGTAATTCATTTTTTTTCAGAAACTCTTTATAGTGCCTATAAAAATGACTTTATACAATACAATTGACCAATGATAGGCTAATACACAGATTAAATTACCAATGGCAGGCCATTATACATTTTAATTAACCAATGCAATGGTGGGTCAGTATGACGTCATGTTTTATAGAATTGAAAAAACCTTCTCATTGAAAATTATCGGACCATCATATTTGTCCCTAGTATCTAAACGAGATTAGTGGAGAGCAAAATAGCTTCAAACCAACCTAAGCCGACAGCTCTACCCAATTTAACCAGTCATTTCCAAGCATTATCTCAACCAAATGATCATACTGCTTTACTCTACTAGCGGCTACGTCCCTAGAGACTTCTAGCGGAAAATAAAACGTATTTATAAAAGATCAGCTGTTTACCAAAAATATTGTCTCGGGAGCTAGATGGGGTAGGATTTTTGTGATTTCTCTTGTGAGGGCGGTGGTAACCTATTTATAAGAAGATACCCTGTAAAGGAGAACCATATCTGTTAAGCCGTTAGCTAGATCCTTTGGTACAACCAAACAGACAAACATCTAGATACTTTATGATAATAATGATATAATTTTTAAGGAGATAGAGTTAGATCCTGAATGTGCAGAAGATCTAATGGATATACTTGAGGATAGGGGTGTATATAATAGATGATATAATTTTTAAGGAGATAGAGTTAGATCCTGAATGCGCAGAAGATCTAATGGATATACTTGAGGATAGGGATGAGGAAGAAATGAATGAGGAGGAGGTGAGGCTTTACTATTTTGGATTGGTGGAAAAGTGTTTTCTTCTTTCAAATACATAAATTCTAGCGGACGCACCCATAACATCTGAAATGGAGAAAACATTATTACTTTATATGGAAAGGGAATTGAAAGTCAGAACATAGCCCAAAACCAACCAAGGATATTTATATAAAGCTTCAGTGAAAAGTACACCCTATTCGGACCAGCATAAAACTTACTTCTTTATATCAAGGACTAGCGGTTGCGCCCCTGCACCTTGGGGCCATGTATTAGAAGAGGTAGGGAAGGGTAGAAAATGGCCACAAATCATGCTAGATATAAACAGGATATAGGATAAAAGATTAACATTCCTTGAGTTTAAAGTATCTTTGCTTAAGTCTTTCTATGTAGGTTAACCTATCAGATAGGAATGCCAATTTCTTTTTATATGATATTTCTTATTATTTAGTTAGGTACTGGATACAAAAGATCAGGTTCTTACAACAAGCGTAATTTTTTCCCGCAAAATTATGTAAAATTGGGTGTAAGCTTCAGTCAAATGCAAACTGTTCTCAATGTTGGCCAAAGTTATTGTATAATTAAACCATAATTACAAAAAAAAACAGTTTGACCTAATAAGCACATTCGACTGGAAGCTTGCACATAATTAGAAATTAAATGTTCTAATTGAATCAATTTAATTAAACTCAGATTTATTCAAGAGTTTTTGTTACACTTTTCTTGTTCTTAAATAAACACACTTCTTGTCTATCCTGCAATCCAATCAAATAAACACAATATCAACAAACAAAAATTCTTTTGTATTTAGTTTCAATGGGCAGCATTACACTTTTTACAGGTCAAAGAACTTAATTTTAATGCTAGAATTATTCCCAGGGAGGGAGATGACATTAAGTTGTTTATTACACTAGTCCCCAAAGTTTTATTATAGCGTTTTCTTATTTGCTGACTTAACAACTATTTGGATCTTAATTGAATTTGTTTCGTTGGTTCGTTAAGTTAAGTGTCTAAACATTTCAACCACTAGTTGTAATCTACAGAAGAGTTAATTTTGTGTATAATCATTGGGGATGTACAATTGCAAATCCTTTGTCTTATCTCCCTAGATCCCTGAAGTATACCCCTAATCGCCATTAAACACTTTCAATTGGGGCGGGTGGGTTATTTATGTATCTATGGCTGATTAAAGTGATTCTACCGAATAGCTTTCCTATTCAAAGTTTCATTCATTTTGTTGTAAAATTGTTTAAGAATTATTGGCAAAATGAGTGAACAAATATTTTAAACAAAAATGACAACATGCATATACAGTAAAAAATACTGAAAAAGCAAACAATGTTTTATAAAAAAAATGAGGTTTATTCAGGGTTATTTTCTGGATTATATTCAGAAGCCAATAAAAAAAAGCAGCCTAGCAGTGTTTCTTCTATGAAATATAAATCGTAGTATTATGAACATACAAACAGACACAAAGATTTGGATTTGGTGTGTGTATTAAACGTCAGAGGAATATTCACAGAAAATTTCATTCGTTAAAATAGAAAAGCAAATCACATATCCAATTATGGAACGACGGACAATAAAATGTTTAAACTCAGAGATATCAGCCGTCTATCTTAAATAGCAGCTAGGATTAAAACGTTTCATATGAAAGTTTTCTAACGGACCTAGATTTAATATATATTATTGCTTGGATGTTGCACCAGATTTTCATTGATAAAGTGATGCTCACTGTTGGCTAAACTTACGATACCCTCATCCAAATCCTTTTCCCCACTCCCTCCGCTACTGGATAAACGAACTAACCAATAAATGAGGTACATATTAAGGATTTTCCCCTGTCAATAAATTCATGTAAATCCCATATACATTGACCTTTTGAGTAAATTTGCTTTAAAACTAGAAGCGCGCATTTGAAAATTTTACAGGTGTCAATCATAATGTGACTATAAATGGGCCATAACATAACAACTTGATACAATCCATCAAACGTAAAAGTGGGTCAATGAATGCCCCCGCCCTTAACTTTTAATTAATATATAAAGATTTTTCTAGCTTTTTTTTTAGATATTTTAAAACCATTTTTTCAGATTGGCTTCGAAACTGATTAATATACGCTGGTTTAGAACCGGTTCTTAGCTATTACTGAATAATCATGCATATCATCACAGACAATTTTCTACAAATTTTAAAGCAAAAATTATTTTAAAATTAATACCAGTTTTGTTAGCTCCGAGTTTTAAATCTTTTTTACATTTTAAAATCCGTGGAAAGCTGACTATTATACGATGCGAAAACACCACCTATAACTGCTCAACATATCATTATTAAACTAAATCAAGTATCAAATATACATTAATTTTAGAAAATGTTGGGTACCACTGGGGATGCTTGTTAATTCTTTTAGCAGTGAAAATTCTCTATAATTCTAAATAACCGTTCATACGTCTGTCCGTTCGTCTATCTGCAAGAAACGATAGGGGGGAAACGTTAATTTCTAGGCTGCTTTTGAAGATAGACGGCTGAAATTTTTTGTGAAGATTCCCTATACTGATAAGCATCTAGTATATTTTACTTTCCTTTTCAGAGAGAAGAATTGGCAGTAATAAAATCCTGTATCTACATGCCTGAGGATGATTATCAATTACAGGTTACATTCTACTCAAATTTAATTTGTGACAAATATAGTCATTTAAGTTTAATAACACTTATTGTTCTTTGTGTTTTCAACAATGAAAAACCATCGAGTTTAGTAATTATTATATTCAAATTCAATGATCACTGGAGCAATTCTTTGAAATAGAGCCATTTTGAAATTTAATTTCATATCTTTTTTGAGCAAATGAGTTAAAGTATTGGAAATTAATTTCTCGTCGTTCTATTCAGTAATTGGATATTTGAATATTTCCATAGAAGTGGGATGTTTGTGTGACTGTCTATAAGAAATGCTGCATATCTTGGCCTTTTTCTTCTTATTTGATTTTTTTGACTAAAAGCATTGAAAAATAATGTCCTAATAAAAAACTGTCTGTACACGAAAAGACAGTATTTTTTTAATTTTAGAATGGCTTAAGTCTTCATGAAAAACTAATCGTGTGCTACTTTTTTTTACTAGATTGAAGAACCCGAGGTTGAAGAGGAAGATGCTGAAATGAAGGAAACATTTATTTTATGCAATTTTTATATCCTTTTAAAACCTGGGCTCGGCAGCTGCGCGTCATCCGCGACTAAGCCCCATATTTATACCAGTGTGGGTGCTTTGAAAATTTTTTGAATAAGGGATTGTCTTAATTGGGTAGTCTTCATACTTCCAGCTGATTTAAAAAAATTAAATGGTAGATTTCCCTGAAACTTACAATCTGACGTTCCTTAAGTTAAAATTGGACGTAAAGACATTTTGGTTAAACTTATAGAGTAGCTTTGTCTTATGAATCGACGGAAATTACACATTAGACGTTTTTTTAAACGATGAAAAAAATGTAAAAGAATTAAATGACGTTGGAACGAACTGAAATAAAAAAGTTTTTAAAAAAATAAATCATGTATTATGTGTAAAATCACAATTTGTGTAAAATTTGAATATACAAGCGTGTATTTTGAGATAAAAAAGAATTTTGTTTTGTCCATTTATCAGAAAAATATTTTGAAAATTATGCAAGGACTGTGACCCGTAAATTTTTCTGTAACATTTCTAAATTATTCAAACTCTCTTAAAAAAAATACATACAAATGCATCGTTTTTTCCAGACATACATTTTTTTGTAAGCAGTATTTTGAAAATGCATCTTGGGGCGAATTTTACTTAATTGGACAAAAGATTAAGAAGAACTAATTTGTTTTAGTCTTAAAATTCATGAATTTTTAAAATCAGGCAGATTAAAAAAAATATACTAACAATAATACTTACATAAAAGTAACAGAATGTCTGTCTTTGTTTAGCTAAGAATATAGCTAACCGATGGACCGAAGTGGTTCTCCCTTACAATGAAATTCTTATAGGGTCAGAGAGAAGGTTTATATCTTTCTCTCCCACAATAAATAAATTGTTTTAGGGAAGAGGTGGGGCAAGTCGGAACAAAAGTTAAAATTTTGAGTATTTTTTTTCTAGAATGACAGACATCCTGTTACTTTTATATAAGGATACTAAAGGTACAAATTTAGGAAATAAGACTTCAGTAGACATTTTGTACTAGATGTTTTTACATTGTCACTTGAAATTTTTTTTTGTTTAAATCCGAAAAACTTTTTGCTCGGTTGACCCTGCCAGTTTTGCTGGTATCCTGTACCTGCCAGGATGGAGATATCAAAAAATTCTAACTAATGTGTTATACCCAAACTCCACCGCCAAGGGTTAAAAATAATAATCAACAAATTTCTTTTTTTTGTTCTTGTAATAATTCACCTAATTGTTGGTAGTTTATTTTTTAAGGCACTGCTTCAGAAAAAAATTTTAAATTTAAAAATGAGACTTAATTCAGTCAGATATTGAGTCAAATTATCGTCCGTTTTGTGGGTGTGTTAATTTTGTTAAATTAGGGCAGACTTCCTGGATTTAAGAAATGCGCGGAATCCAAAATATCTTCTCTGCAAAATACAAGAAAAATACATGTTCAGAGAAACATAGCTTAAAAATGTTATCCTTATAATAAAGTAACAAGATCACTGTTTCAGTCTGTCTAACCACTGAACCGATAGGTCATGGGAAGGTATATTACTAGTTTGGAAGAGGGCACCATCACTTAACCACCTAGCAAAAATGACCCCCCGCCCCCCCTCAAAAATTTTTTTTCTTCAGCTTTTTAAAACTACAATTGAAAGTGGAAGCCGACTTCGTCCCTCCCCCTCAAAGGCCTCTAGCAGCTAGTAATTTTAAACCAGAGAAGTTTTTTGGTATGAAATAGTCTGTTTTAATTCGTTACTATTGGACTTTTGTGGGGGGATGGGGTGGGGGGCAATTATTTCCCCCCATAAAAATTTCACTCACAGGGTATAAATTTTGCCATGCGTTTGCGGATTTATTATTTTATCGATGCTGAAATTATAGAAAAGTTTTGCACCTAGAAAAAAAGAGGCTTAACAAGCTTTCACAGAGGATTATACAGTATACACGCCTCCTGCAACTAATATATTGAAAATTCATTTAAAATTAAATTTACTAAGGACAATTATATCCATTAGTAACTTAATAATAAGATTAATTATCCTTCTACAAAAGTAACAGGATGTCTATGTGTTTGCCTGGGTGTACCGAAGTCTGTTTCCAAAATTAAATATTAAATTAATGAAATAAATATAATGGTGTACAGGAGATGTTGGAGATGCTAGAGAAAGCAAAGGATGAGATTGACAACAAGGGAGAAGATGAAATTCAGAATCTTCTAGAAAAGGTGGGTATCTATTGTCAAAAAATAACGGGGAATTCCTTTAAGAGTCTTCCGAACAATAAAATCACCCCGCTTGATAAAAATTCAAAATGTCATTTTATCTGTTCCTAACCCCCTGCGGAGGGTCCTAACTCTGTAGGTCTACCCAGTGCACAAAATAACCTAACATAACAATTCCTAAAGTAATAAACAAACGAACTTCAATTTATTAAAAAATTAAGGGGGATGAGTTTCAGTGCTTAACTAGGAATTTGAGGAAATTCGCCAAAATACCTTTCATATATTAAAAAAAATCTTTCATTCATTCTGTTATGTTTTTCAAACCGTTTATCGTTTAAGGGGAGAATAGATGTTGCTAACCTAAAAAATAATATGTTTATTTAAAAAATTCTAAATTATTTTCTATTAAATTAATTTTATAATATTAAAAATGTTTCTATCAAAGGCTTATCAAGAAACTCAAATAAAACAAACTATTTTCTCCTAGTAACATCTGTAGTAAGAGTTCTAAGTGATAAAATATCATTTTACATTTTTACATGAAGCCATAATAAATGATGATGATTCTAATTAAAATATAAAAGATATTGAATAAAAAGTTGAATTTCACACTTTCAACATAGACAAAAGTCTATATTTATTTTGAATCATCAATGTAAATGTTTATTTTTCTTACCCAGACACTCAACTTTATTGAAATTAATTGCAACAAAAAATTAAAAATAAATTTTCTGCAAGAAAAAAAACACTGGTAGAGTCCCTTTCGTAACATCGCACCTTATGGGGCAATTCTTCGTATTTTTCACAGTAGCTTTTCTCCTATTTCTAGCCCCTGCGGGGGGCTCTAAACCTTCGGGGCCAATTACCTAACCCTGTGGGGCAATCACCTAACCCAATATAACCTAAAACCCGTTACCAAAAAGTCCGTACGTCCATTTTAAACATACTGGTTTTTAACTTATTAACAACAAAATTTGTATGATATAATTTTTCTATTCTTATAATTTTTGGAACAATGATTTTTAGAACAGCAAGGTACTATGATATTAAGTTATGGCACTCTAGAGGACACAAGAGTTATTGTTCGTTTGCCCTGCCTTCTGATTTTAGAGCTTTGCTTTTTTAGATGTTATCATCCTTGTTTTGTTAAGATTGGTGAAGAGGTACCAAAGGAACAACCTACTACTCCCTCCATTTCTAAACCAGGTATAGATTTCACAAACAGGATGTCTGTCTGTTTGTTTTTACCGCAAGATTAATAGGTTTTTTTAAAAACAGTGAAGCATCTTTAAAGGTCTTGAAAGGTTTATGTTTATTTTGGGGTAGGGTACCATCATCCTCCCAAGAAAAATCACCCAGAGAAAAAATTAAAAATTAAAATTAGAAGAATGGGGACCAAACAATCAAAAAAGAACTCAGAGGTTTTGAACTAACAAATGAGATAATGTAGTTATAAAACTCTGGGTACCAGTATAATTCATAGTCTAATGTTCCCTCCCTTCCTGATTTAATCTATATCTATTTTTTTTTTAGTTGAGAATGTTGTTTTGAACCAAGAACCTGAGTCCAGCCCGCACAAACGTCGTGCCGAGAATGCCCCGGCCGAAAAAGAGCCCAAGGTCAAGAAGGTGAAGGACGGCAAGAAGAAGAAAATCCTGGCCATGGGCGGCGTGTCAATGTTTGGCGGCAAAGATCTTTTTGGTGGGAAAAATCCGTTTGCCGCGCGAAAACAAGAACAGTCATCTTCCTCTGAAGAGGAGGAAGAAATTGAAGGGGAAGGAGAGTCTGACAGTGGAAGGAAGGAAAATAACGTTACAGGTAAAGGGTCGAACAACTTATTTTTCTGTCTATCAATTTATATCTACTTCATTAAAATCACCAACCAATCAAAATATATAGGTGTCTTATCAGTTTTAATAAATCTATCAAAATTCTGTAAAATGCAAATTCATACACAAACAATTCATCCATTTATTATCATTCTTTTCATGTTTATCAATACATTTATATCAATTCAATTATACTTCTGTCGATAAACTCTATTTGACAATAAACTTTACAGTTTTACGTAACTACAATGTAATTATATGGTAGGAGTATTATCTAATCATTTACTACCAATTAATTTATCTATCTCATAGATTAAAAAAAAACAATATCAATTAAGAATGAGCACAACTATTTAGTCAGATGTATGAATTTATCTAACTAAGTTAATCTACTATTACAAAATATCTAACATTCTATTTATTTCTCCAAGGTTCTGTACTGAACAACATGTCAATGAGCATAGCTATCCAGCCAGATGCAGAAGAAAAACCTGTCAGTTTTGATGATGTACCATCCCAGGTATACTTTTGTTTTGATTATAACAAAAATATCATCTTATATGCAATTTTAATGTAGGACTTTTTTTGTAATTTAAGTTTTGAAATTCATTAACCCTTAACGGTCGGGGGGGGGGGGGGCGTTGAACGCCCCCCCATCCGGTTTTTTCTATCTCATTTTCTGTGTGTGAAAGATAAAGAGCCCAAACTGCTTGACTTTTTAAGTATGGGTATGACACATAACTGAGAGTTGAAATTTTTTGAATATCTCCATCCTGGCGGGCACAGGATGCCAGCAAACCTGGCAGGGTCATCCAGGTAAAGAGCAAAAATATTTTTTTAACTAAAACAATGCATTTTATCATACCAAAATACTAAAAAATCCTCTAGTAGTAAATCCTTATATGAAATACAGGTGTTCAAATCACTTTCAGGTTCCAGGTATGATCCTGCAGGTCCTGATCCTCCAGGTCTCCAGAAATCTTTAAAAGGCTCCTGTGGCCGCAATTTTTGACTTAGAGACTTCAAATTTTAAACTTAAGCTTTTCTTACATGTCTACTTAACGTATTAAAATTTCATGAAGATCCGCCGCCGTTTTCCCGCCGACCACCGACTGCGGCGGCTGACAGCTGCCAAGTACAGCTGCGGCCGCTGAAATTTATATTTTGATATTTCTAATGTAAAATTTACATAAAAATAAACATTTTCTGGAAAAAAAATTTTCTTCTAGCTTCAAAAATAAGAAAATTACAGCCGTTTGAAATTTTTAAGTAAAAAAAGACCTGAAAACAAAGGTTGTTAAATAAAAGGGTGAAGGAAGCGAAAATTGACTTAGACTTATAAAAGGTCGGAAATTCATTACCAAACAGGGGACTTGCACAAAAAAAATTAGCCCTCTAGCTCTAATAGGAACTGAGATAATAAGGGGGGGCGTTGAACGCCCCCCCCCCCCGACTGATTAAGGTGCGGCAAGGGGCCCGACTGTAAAGGGTTAAAACAGTTTGTTGTAAATGAAAAGTAGTAATAAGGAAGTCACAGTCTGAGATTTAGTAATCTAAACTGCGAACCAAAAAAATAGGCAAATCCGAATTTTCAAAATGGCAGCTTCATTATTCATTTGGGACGAATTTACTGTAAATATAATATGTAGATGCATCTTTTTGTTACAAGTTTCCACCGTTGATTTTTTATTAATCAGCACCAATGAAGCACAAGATCTCAAAAACAGCATTTTGTGTAAAAACTGGTGAACCAAAAAGATATGCAAATTCAAAACAAATCAATGGAAAAAGATTTTTTCTCACTTTTCTTCTGTTTTAAAGATTGATTCTGATAAATTCACAATTTTTTAGGGGATTTATGCATTAATTATTATGAAATGTAGTATAAGGTAGAAATTAATGATTTTTTTTGAATAAGAAATATTAAAAAAGAAAGAAATTCAATCCCTCTCACTTTAGAGGTCAGCTGCTGACCTCCAGTTTAATGGATGTAGCCTAATACATGTTAAAGATAAAAAAGTATACAAAAATGCTTTTAATGTGTTAAAAAAAACATTTTAAAATCTTGATTTTGGGGATGATGCTCTTTCAGATGCTCCTATTGGTGATGATGGTGAGCCAAATGTTATCTAAGTACATGCCCATTACAACAACTTGTCTATCAACCTATGTACCCTTTTTTTAGTCATAGCAATCTCCAATGGAGCCACCCAACAAGAAATATAAACCTCTTCTAAAAATGACAGCATTTACCTTATGCATTGGAGTAATTAAAATTGCAATTTTTTTCTTTTTTAATACTGCTTGGCTGGAGACTGCTATGAATACAAAAATTGGACCATAGTTCAATATATAAGTTGTCATCATGGTCAGGTCATGCACTTTGATAACATTTGGCTCACCGTCACTACCCATAGGAGCATCTTAAAATCCATCATCCTCAAAATCAAGATTTTAAAATGGATTTTTTTTAACACATTAAAAATCATTTTTGTATACTTTTGGGGGTAATTATTATTTTTAATATGTATTTAGCTTAATCCATAAGACTGGAGGTCAGAAACTGTCCTCAAAGTGATAGGGGTCGAATTTCTTTTTTTTCTAATATTTCTTATTTTAAAAAATCATTAATTTCTACCTTATACTAAATACATTTCATAATAATTAATGCATAAATCCGTTAAAAAATTGTTAATTTATCAGAATCAATCTTTAAAACAGAAGAAAAGTGCAAAAAAATCGCTTTTCCATTGATTTGTTTTGGATTTGCATATCTTTTTGGTTCACCAGTTTTTACCCAAAATGCTGTTTTTGAGATCTTGTGCTTCATTGGTGCTGATTAATGAAAAATTAACGGTGGAAACTTTAAACCAAAAGATGCATCTACATTTTATAATTACAGTAAACTCATCCTAAATGAATATTAAAGCTGCTATTCTGCAAATTCAGATTTGCCTATTTTTTTGGTTCGCAGTTTAGTTGCTTTTTAGAATTTAGAATATAAGCTGAATACTTGATAATAGAGCTATTTTTTCTTAAATAATCCTTGTCTTAGAATCATGTGATTGCTAGCAGTAATAAGAACAGAGTTACATTGCCTAGAAAGCGCAGACCTCCTGCAAGACACAAGAATGCCACAGGTATATAAAATATAAAGTTTTGTAGTGACTGCAGAGAAAAGTTAAGATTTTTATCCTTTATTCTTTTTATATACTACTATATATGTAATATGTAAGAATATTTAATATTAATTGCATTTATGCCTTGAGGGGACTGTATAAAGTATGACATCTGCCATACATACCTTAAAGCTTAGGCATTGTAAGAAAATTCTGATCAAGCTCTAATTAGGATTTGCATTGTTTAATCTGTTTTATATCCTTGTTTACATGAAATCACATAAACAACAATGATATAATAGATGCTTATTTCAAAGGTAATGGAGAAGTAGAAACAAATGGACATGGTGAAGATATGGAAGAACAACAGCCTATGCAAACTAATTCAAAGGTAAATTACATGAAATGAATGATTTTTTAGTTTTCATATATTTAGAATGGGTTTCTTACTTGAAGTTAGGAAGTATTTAATTTGAATCTATTTAACAAATATTAATTAAATATATTGATAGAATAATCAATCAATCTATTGATTAAATAATTAATCAATCAATCTATTGATTATATAATTAATCAATCTACTGATAAAATAAATAATCAAGTTATTGATCCAAAAACTTAATCAATCTATTGATTAAAAACTTAATCAATCTATTGATATAAAATTAATCAATCTATTGATAAAATAATCAATCAATCTTTTGAACAAATAATCAATAATTTTTTTATTCAATAATTAATTCATCTGTTGATTAACCAATCAATCAATTTATTGATCATATAATCAACAAATATACATTAATTAATTACATAAATTAATCCATCAATCTATTAACCTAGGGTCTTGAGGAAAGACTATCTGGAGAAGGTTATGATGGAGATGATGATTGGACTGAAAGTCAATCTGTTATCAAGTAAGCATCAAAATAAATCTTAAAGTATAATGTCTTGTCTTTTACAACCCGATTTTAGAAAAGTTTATTTCATCCTCCTTTTTCTACTATTGAATAAATTTTAAAAGTTTTCATGTCTAGGTAGTTAGAAGATAAATTAATTTTACACAATGCAATGCAAAGAAAGAAATTCCAAATTGACAATTTGATCAATTATTTCGATAAACATTATGTTTTCAAGAAGTTTTAATTTATCTACTGTTTTTATATATTAACACTTTTTTGTTTGTTTTTAGGAGAGGAAGAAAATCAATCAAAAGGAAAGTTCCCCTTAGAAGTAAGTTATTACTTTAAAAATAATTCATAACTATTTAAAGTTGATTATTATATTCAAATTTTTTTAATTAGATAAACTTTAAAGAAATTTTATTGTCAATGGAAGAATGCAAAATTTAAATTTTAAAATTTATTTTAGTTGGTTTATCACTGGGTGCTGATGAAAGCAATCTACCCCCACATCCAGATCACCAAAGCACCAACCAATCTCAAAACTGTGATAACTCTAGGTGAGCTATTAAAATTTAAGGTCAATCATAAATTTTTCAAAAAAGTACCTGGTACTATGCTTGCACAAAGTAAAATATTTCTTCAAATCTCTTACTTTGTTATATCTTTTTATTTATACCATCATGTTTTAAATATTTTAATTGTATTTTTGATTTTTTTATGTTTTCAGTAATATCAGTACAGCCAGAAGTCAGGCTGGAAATTCCAAAAGTTCTCCTGCTCAAAGTGCACTTGAAGAAAAACAGAAAGAGGCAGAAAGAGAAAGGAAAAGAAAGGAAGAAGAAGAATTAAAAAGATTATTAGAGGAAGAGAAGAAAAGAAAACTCGAAGAAGAGCGGCTACAAAAATTGGAGGAAGATAAGAAAAGAAAGCTAGAGGAAGAAAAACAGAAAAGGCTTGAAGAAGAAAGGCAAAGAAAACTAGAAGAGGAAAAGCAAAGACTACTGGAACAGGAAAAACAAAGAAAGATTGAGGAAGAAAGAAGGAGATTAGAAGAAGAAAGGCTGAGACAGTTAGAAGAAGAGAGGCAAAGAAAAATAGAAGAAGAAAGAAAGAGAAAAGAAGAAGAGGAGAAGCAAAGAAAGATTGAAGAAGAAAAACAGAGAAAACTTGAGGAAGAAAGAAAGAAAAAGTTGGAGGAAGAAAGGCAAAGGATATTGGAAGAGGAAAAACAGAGAAAGATTGCTGAAGAGAAGAAACTTAAAGAAGAACAGGAAAAACAAAGAAAGTTAGAGGAGGAAAAACAAAGAAAACTTGAAGAAGAAAGAAAAAGAATAGAAGAAGAAAGAAAAAGAATAGAAGAAGAAAGACAAAGAAAATTAGAGGAAGAAAGAAAGAAGAGGGAAGAGGAAGAAAGACAAAGAAAGCTTGAAGAGGAAAGTCAAAGAAAGTTAGAGGAAGAAAAGAAGAAAAGGTTGGAAGAGGAAAATAAGAGGAAATTGGAGGAAGAAAGACAAAGAAAAATAGCAGAGGAAAAACAAAGACTATTAGAGGAAGAAAGGAAGAGAAAAATTGAAGAAGAGAAGCAAAGACTTTTGGAAGAAGAAAAGAAGAGAAAGCTAGAAGAAGAGAGACAAAAGAAATTAGAGGAAGAGAAACAAAGGAAGTTAGAAGAGGAGAGGAAAAAGAGAGAGGAAGAAGAAAGGAATAGGAAAGAGGAAGATGAAAGAAAAAAGAAAGAGGAAGAAGAAAGAAAAAAGAAAGAGGAGGCTGAGAGGAAAAAGAAACTCGAAGAACAGAAAGCTGAGGAAGAAAGAAAAAGAAAACTTGAGCTGGAACAGAAATTTGAGCAGGAAAGATTAATGAAACTTGAAATGGAAAAGAAAAGAAAAAAGGAAGAGGATAGGTTAAGAGAAGAAAAAAGACTAAAGGAAGAAGAAGAGAGAAAGAAAATGGAGGAGGAAAATAAAAAGAAGATGGAAGAGGAGAAGGAAAGACAATTGGAAGTGGATAGAGAAAGATTAAAGAAAAAGAAAGAGGAAGAAGAAAATGAAATAAAGTTGAAGCAACAACTTCTTGAAAAAGAAAAGCTCAAGAATGATGTTGATAATAAAAAGAAAGAGGAAGAACAAAGAATGAGAGACCTTCTTGAGGAAAAGGAAAGAAGGGAAAGATGGAAGAAAATTGAGGAAGAGGGAGAAAAAGAAAGAAACAAGGAAAGAGAATCCTATAATGCTATCCGTATGAAAGCAGATGAGCGTAAAAAACAAGAAGCAGAGGAAAAAGAGAAAGAACATGCTGAAATTAGGAAAAAGGCTGAAATTGCCCAACAAAAAGCCCAGGAAGCCCAAAAGTATGCCATTGAAATGAAGAAAAAGCAAGAAGAGGAAGAGAAAAAGAAACAAGAAGAGCTTGTCAAAAAGGCTGAAGCAAAGAAAAAAGCTGAAGAAGCAAGACTTAAAGCACTTGAAGATGCTAAAAAAGAAGAAGACTTAAAGAGGCGCAAAGAAGAAGCTAAGCGCAAAGCTGAAATTGCTCAGATGAAAAAGCAAGAAGAGGAAGAGAGATATAAAAGAGAGGAGGAGAGAATTAAAGAGGAACTCAGACAGAAGCAAGAACTTGAAAAGCAGAGAAGAAAATCAAGAGTTGATCCTAGTCAAGTAGCACTAGCTAAGGATGAAATGAAGGATGATATTGTCTTGAATAATGTGAAGAGAAAAGAATCCTCAACAGTAAAACCTCAGCCACAACAAATACAGCAAAGTCAGCAAGTCAAGGCAGCTGATGTTTCTTATTCTTTGCAGGTAAGATATAAAACAAATGTAATCTACTCTTTAACTAGTGTCTAGACGTCTGTTGATCTGTTTAAAAGAAATTGTAATAAATACAGTACTTATGTAGTTTCTTTTTACATGACATATATTTCAAAAACAAACAAAATTGACGTACTAAATTGACGATATTTAATTAATATCAATTTATATAAATTAAGGGGTTTTGGACCAGAAGAAAAACTCTTTGGTTTCTATATAATTGTTATTAATAGCAATAACATTTTCTAATTATTTTAGACAAATTTCTTTATGTATTTCACTTTAAACAATACGTTTTAAAAAAGTAAATGCCTCATAATTTCTGACTGATATTGGAAGCAAAGAAGCTTTTCATAGTGTCCAGGGGCGTCCAAGCTTTTTATTATTACCCCCCCCAAAAATTTTACCCCGGGGTAAATTTTGGGGGGGATAAAAAATTTTTTACCCCCCCCAAAAAAATTTTTACCCCGGGGGTAAAATTTGCTTGGGGGGGGGGGGTAATTACCCCCCTTGAAATCTGTTGGCAGGGGTAAAATTTGTTTATCCCCCCCAAAATTTACCCCGGGGTAAAATTTTTGGGGGGGGGTAATTAAAATTTTATCAAAAATCGCGCAAAAATTTTTTTTGTTAGAGATTTTCTATTTTGGGGGGCGGGGGGGGTGTAAAAGGAAAAAAAAATTGGGGGTGCCTATGGCACCCCCAAATTCGTTTGGGGGGGGGGGGGTAATCGCCCCATTACCCCCCCCCCCATGGACGTCTATGATAGTGTCTATAAAAAATGACGTCATACCGGCGTACCGTTGGTCAATTAAAATGTATTCTGGCCTTCCATTGGTAGTTTAGTCTGTGTATTGGCCTATTATTGGTCAATTGGTCATTTACATTAAATGACGTCATTTTTATTAAATCATAAAATCTTAATTACAGGATAACCTTCCCTACATAAAACCCTGCCAAGACACAGACAAGCCCTCCAACAAATCAGCGGACACCGTAGACAATGGAGATACATCTAAGCATAGTCAGAGCAGAAAAACGAGCACTGCTATACCCCCACCTGTTGCTAGAAAACAAGATCTTCCCAAAGACGATGCAGCACTTGCAGAAAATCTGCGAAAACTTCAACAAGAGGAAGAGGAGAGACAGAAAGAGGCTCTACGCACTCAGAGGGAGATTGAAAGGAAAAAGAAAGAAATGGAGGAATATAAGGCATCTGTTGAAGCTAAGAGGTTCGCGAAACAAAAAGAAGAAGAAAGATTATTGGCTTGGGAGAAAAGGATTATTGAAGAAAGAAAGGTATAATATTTTAATTATTTCAACAAGTGCAATTATATCTATACTTAGAGCATCAATAACAAACTAAAACCATATAAACAGATTAATTGAAAATAAATTTTAGCAAACATTAATATTTAACAAGTACAGTTAAATTTCTTTTAATCATGGACCGAAGAAGGAATTAGGGCCTTATCAAAAAAATATTTTATGTAATTGATAATAAAATCATAAAGATTAATCCTGAAAGGTGAATTAGGTTATAACTTGCACTATGCACTTTACAATGCTTACACATTGCAAAGTAACAGAGCTCCTAAACTATAGATAAAATCTGAAGGGTATTTACATTTTTGAAAACTAGAACTTACACATATGTATTTAGGCTCGTCAGGAGGCAGAAGAACAAAGAGAAAAGGCAAGAAAACAAGCTGAAATGCTCAGAAAGAAACAGGCAGGGTTGCCAATCGTAAAAAATACAATTTGACCCACTTAACTTTGACAAAAAAGCTAATTTACTACCTTCTAAGTAGTCATTGTTTATTTTTAGAGTAATAGGGAAACATTTATGAGAAAATGTTAAACCAATTGAGGATTTGCTTATTGTAAAGTGTTAACCAAAATCTATAGGATGTCCATGTCTGATTTATTTTAAATTTGGCAACTCTGAATTTAGGAAGAGGAAGAAGAGAGGGCAAGATTAGAAAGAGAAGCTGCAAGGTATTATTTCATTAGGGCTATGGGGGATAATGTGCTAATGAAATGTGCTAAGATAAGCAAAAATCATTTAAAATTTGTAATGTGCTTTTCAGGAAAACTTTATATAAGTCTTAGGTTAGTTTTTTATCTTAACTAGAGGGAACTTTTATCCCCAGCCCTCACCTATTTTTTAAAACTACCGGATTAACATAATTGACATTCACAAATAATCATTGAAAAAACTTAATTTTTGTCTTCAAAATATGATATAATTCTTCATTGATAAACTTCTTTTTTTTTGAAGCGGGTAGTTAAACACTCTTTAATAATAATTATCTTTAAATAAATTTGACCTCTACCATTATTAGATAACAAAATTGCTAAATATAAATCAAATAATTTAGGGAAAGAGCGAGAGAAGAATTGAGAAGATGTAAAGAGTCAACATACATTCCAAAGGAAAGATACCATTTTTATATTAAACGCTTTGCGAAAGTCAAGGTGCCCTTAATTACACCTTTTCTTTTCTTAATTACCTCCAAGTCCTATAATTTCTGCTGGATCAAAACTGGCTTTAAGTAACTTAAATTAGTTTCCATTTCTAGGGGACAATAGGTTGTTTATTAAACAAGTCCCTAAAGTTTTATAATTACGTTTTCTTATTCGTTGGCTTAACATCTTTGGGGATTTTAGTTGAATTTGATTGAATGGTTGGTTAGTTAAAGTTCAGTTTAAGGAGGTTCTAACCTCTAATTGTAATCCACATAAGGGGTAGTTTTGTGTATCATCATATGGTATGTACATAAATTCATTTCCATTATCTTATCCTTTTCCATGCATCAAAGTGAGCTACGAATGTTTGTTTGTACAAAATTAAAATTAGATTTTTGGTTTCAAAATGGTAAATCTTAAAAACAGACAACAATACAAGATGACAAGGAAAACGTACCCTCAACGTTGCGCAGCCAAGCTAGGCCAATGAATGATGATATTCCCACGGCAGCTGTTTCAGAAAAGAAAACTGAAAAGGTGACTTTTGACATAAAAAAATAATTTTAGATTTTACTAAGTAATATAAATTAAGTTTGTTTGTGTATGAAATGTGTTTGATAAAACATATTATTTTGGTGAGAAGATTATTTTTTTTAACATCAGTACCTGTAGCCTCTCCACATACCACAAAACCTGAACAGGACTAGTTCTAAGCTTCTCAAAAATTTAGGAATATTCAAGAAAAAGTCGATTATTTGATTTCTCATAATAATATGTTTCATTAAGGCGATTCCTGTAACTGCATCCACTGACGAAGCGAAGAGAAAAGCTACATATGAAGCTGTTAAAAATAACATTGAAACTGATTCAGTGCATAAGAAGGTATACTTCAATTTTACAATATCATTATCTATCTTTATTTCTTCATTAGAAAATTAAACATTCACCCCACCCCCTCTCTCCCTCCCATCTACCAACTTTATACAAAATTAGTATATTATAAGTTATTAGTTGCTTCGCCCCTAGTTTATTGAGGAGGGATAAGTATGTCTGGAAAATAGTCTAAAACCAGCCCAAACTTTAATTAAGCTTTTCTGAAAATTTTAACATATTCGGACCAGCAATTACCGAAACGTAAGATTCAGAAAAACTCTACTTCAATTTACAGACTAGCGGCTGCGCTCCTAGCTTCTAAAGGCCCTGTATTCGTAGATTGAAAAAAATAGCATAAAACCATCCCATGACTTAGCTGTAAAACTAAAATACTATAAAACAATCCCAGGGCCTATGTAAAGCTTCAGACAAAAAACTTCTTTATATTATAGGAAAGTAATGGGGTAAATCATTACTGACGCAACAATCAAGTCTTTAAAATAGGGAATAGAAAATGACTTTTTTGAAATATTTTAGGAAGTTCTTAAATTAAAGATTTTTTAATAAATGACTTTAAAACTTTAGGAAGCTGAAAGCAAAATGAAAGCCACCCAAGCTGCTATTGAAAAGGCTGAGGCAGTCAAGAATAACATTGAAACTAGCATCAACAGAGACAACAAGAGCAGACCATATTCAATGTATGAGAGTAGCGCAGCTCCTGTGTACTATAGTCTGGATAGTTCAGTAAGGAGACAGAGCAGGGATGGCGCTACCACCTATACAAGGTGATAATTCCAGGGGAAAAAAATCTTATTGGAAACTGATTTATTTAAAGAATTGCAAAAAGACCTTTTTTTAATACAAATATTTTGTGACTTCCTTTCCTTTTTTATATTCTAATTTAATGAGATTATTATTAATGATTTCTGAAAATTAAATTTTTATTAAGTTCTCAATTATTTTGTATTAGTACTGACCTAATTTTTCTCTTTTCCTTTTTTTGGAAAGGGATATGCACATTGACAAGATAAACCCATTTTCAAAAAGTTCACAAGAGTTTACCACAACTAATAATAGTTTTGTTATAATTTGTAAAAAAAATATAGTATTAAAATGTTATTTGGTTTTATTCTTGTCATGACGACATTTAAAAATGGTTTTTATTGTTCAGTATTTAAGAACAAACAAAATATTTTTATAGTTTATTTGTTCCTTATTTTAGGTCAATTTAGGTTAGGTTAAATTGGGCACTGAGAGTGAGTAGACCCAAATGATTAGGGTACTGCAGTTAACAGTCCCGCAAGGTTAAGAATAAGAAAGGAACTTGGAGGGGGTTTATTGCTCGATATGTGTTTTTAGAGAAAACACATTTTAATCTAATTGTTATAGAAGAGACAGAGAGGATGATTTGGCGGATGAAATTGAGGCAATCAGACTGGCGGCTGACCTGTCTTCCAGAAGACTGCTGGCAGAACAGAAGGGAATTACTGGCGGCTCTATGACCTCTGGGGCTAGCAGTAGAGCAAGGTATAAATATAGATTGATATATTTTTCCAGTATTACTGCGAAACCGTTTGATATACGCTGGATAAAAACCAGTGCGAGGCCATTCTAAAAAATCATGTTTTGTATCGTATAAATATCAGTTTTGTTAGCCCGACCCCTTGGGTCTAACAAAGCTGGTTTTAACCTTATAATTTTTCATTTTAATATCCGCGGAAAGCTGTCTATAATACGATGCGATAAATATCTTTTGCGTCTTTTGTACAGCCGTTTTTTCATGTACAAAAATGTATTTCAGTCTTACTATGATTTTGGCATAAGGTTAATTGTGCTCCACTTAAAAAATTAGCGTACTTTGCAGTTTTTCATCTCATATATGTACAATAATTTTTGTAGCTAATACTTTTTTTTCAGAATTCGTGCCTTGCTTGACAAGCAGAAGCAACAAAGGGAGGAAGAGGATAAATCCAGATCTGAGAGACGAGATGAAGTCAACAAATTTTTATGGCTCTACAGATAATCAGAGAGAGGGGACAATGGGATGTTTATTTTTAATTAGTCCCCAAAGTTTTGTAATAATGTTTGGCTTTACAACTTTGGGGACTTTAGTAAATTTTGATAGTTTGGTTTATTAAGTTGAGTATTATAAAGTTTCAAACACAAATTTTAATCTATAGAAGAGGTGATTTTGTGTATGATCATTAGGAATGTACATTGATTTATCAGCCACTGTCTTATCCCTTTTGATCCCAGACACATGATATTTTTTGTTTGTTTGGAAAAATAAATCTCTTTACCCACCTTTTTAAAAATGCAGCTACTATAAAATAAGGGTATAGCCTATATACACCAATAATAGATCATTAGAATTAAAGCCTCCAAGCAATTTCTCATGAAACATACTATCAATTTATGGCTGTACAGATAATGTTTTTGTTTGGAAAAATATTCAGTCTGTATCCACCTTATTGATTAGTGCAGCTACTATAAAACAAGGGTTTAGACTTTACACCAAATTAAGATCATAAGAATGATAGTCTTAAAGCAATTTCCCTTGAAACATACTATCAATTTATGGCTGTACAGATAATGTTTTTGTTTGGAAAAAATATTCAGTCTGTATCCACCTTATTGATTAGTGCAGCTACTATAAAACAAGGGTTTAGACTTTACACCAAATAAAAATCATTAGAATGATAGTCTTTAAGCAATTTCCCTTGAAACATACTATCAATTTATGGCTGTACAGATAATGTTTTTGTTTAGAAAAAATATTCAGTCTGTATCCATCTTATTGATTAGTGCAGCTACTATAAAACAAGGGTTTAGACTTTACACCAAATAAAGATTATTAGAATGATAGTCTTTAAGCAATTTCCCTTGAAACATACTATCAATTTATGGCTGTACAGATAATTTCTGCGCTTTAAGTAGGAATAATTGACTTAAACATTATATTTACTAAACATGTGAAGGACTCATATAAAATTACTGTATTACAGTTACTGTTATAATTTTAAAGAGTGTTTTTGGAAACATTTTCACCTTTGTATAAATACTATTGCAATGTAATAAATCAATTTTGAACCATTTTATTTTATGTCATATTAGATTTTTTAGGAATTTATAGAAAGGAACAAAATCTACAAAATTTCCTAAGTTAGCCTTGGAGTTAGGGTTCCCTCATCGTCACATACATATATATTAATGTTAAATGTCTAGGAAACCCTAAATTTAAGGCTAGCCTAAGAAATACTATAGTATGTAGCCCAATATTTATTTCATATATGAAAAAAACCTATGTAAATTATAATGTAGCTTTAAGTTTATGTTTATGTATAACTTTCAAATGCATATATTAAAAAATCAAATAATTTTTATTAAACAATTTATAATGCTTAAAAAATACGTTAAATTTATATTTATTTTAATAACTTTAAGATATTTATTTGTGTAACTATTGTAAATATAAAAAACAGTTGATTATTCTCAAATTTTATTTAATTTTAATGTTTATATAAAAAATACAAATTGCTCATAATATAAATGATATATAATGTACATATATTCTATTGCAAATAAATATTTTTATTTACACTTTTTTATTTTACATAATATAAGAAATTTTACATATTCACAATTTTTAAACAATACATTTTTAGGGCAATTCAATTTTTAAAATAAGAAACTTTTTTTGTCTGTTGAAAAATCAACAGAAATTTTAACAAATTAACAAAATTTTGAAAGTTTCAAAATGTGTTACTAAACATGATTTTAGAATTTAAAGAAAAAAAAACATTTTTTTACTTTTACAGGGTGATCAAAAATATTTTATTATATTAAGTTTTAAATATTTATTCATAATTATTGATTCTTGCTAAACAAAGCAAAATCCAAAGCAACCAAGTTTTAAACAAGTTTTGTTTTACATTATTTTGTATTTAAAAAAGAAGCAGCTTGACGTCATACAATACAAATGGTCAATATAAATTATACTGCATGGCCTATAATTGGTCATTTGTATTGTACTGCTGCTTCTTAAAAAACAAACAATTATGCTTACGCGTTGAAAACTAATTATAAGTCACCCTGTAAGTTTTTTTCAAAAAGCTGCCGGAAATGCACGAAATGAGAACACAAAAGACGCTTTCATTGATTAATGAATAGTTTCACAAATATTTCAATTTTTTCAAACTTAAAAGAAAAAGATTACTAAAAACAAAACAGACAAATATTTTTTATCAAACTTAAGTCTGAACAAGTTCTTTAGAAACTTGCAGATAAAAGTATATTAATTCATACCGCAAAAATTTGTAAGCTACTAAAGCCAATTGTATTTTTTATGTTTGTTTTCCAGAAACACTAAAAATTTTAAGAAACGTTTATATTTTACTTTTAAATGTTTTCTAATGCCCAAATTCATATTTTTAAAAATAGATTTTGACATAACAAATAACGTGATGGGCTAATTATTTTTAACTTAAGTTTTACATATTTTAACAAAAAGTTTAAATTATCTTTTTAAAACAAATTTGAATGTTGAAGAACAAAATGGTAATAAAAACAATTAGGTTAAAAAAATAATAATGAAAATTATTTAAAGCAAAGCTTTTATACAATAATTGAAGGTTTAGTTTGTTGTAATTTATTTTCCTTTAGGTTTGGCAGAATCAGTCGTACAAATGTACCGTTCGCAGTCTTCAATATATGTGGCAGACTGAAAAAAAACATTATTAATTGTTATGTATCGCATCGTATTATAGACAGCTTTCCGCAAAAATAAAAAAATATTAAAACCAGCTTCCAGTATGGCTGAGAACTGGTTCTATTCCAGCGGATATTAATGGGTTCCGAAGACAAACTGTAAAAGTCATGGCAGGTTTAATTATTCAAGAAAAACAAACAAAAAAGGTTTCGTGATTTTTATCTTTCAGAAGCTGAAGTATTTATTTTACAATTAATAAAAGTAAGCTTTTTATGGTTCTTAGGAAGGGGGAGGGGGGTGGGCTCTAAATTTCCCATCCACTGTAAGTTGATTTACCTGTTTAAATGTAGAAATGGTAGAAAGCCAGGAGTCTGGAGCAAACCTGTCTAATACTAGGAACAGGACATCCTTGCCTAAATAAAGAATAATATAGAATTCTATACCTTTTTAAAAATCTATTAAAATGTGTATATTTGATTAGATTTTTTATGTCGATTTAAAATTTATTTTTCTATCAATTAACCTATCTTTGTATTTAACTTTTTACTTTACCTATCTATCCATATTTCTATCCATCTATCTATTCACAAGCTAAACAAACAAACATCTGGACACACTCTTGTGTCTAACTATCTATCTATTTGTATACCTGGAAGCTGGCTGGCATATTCTCCAGCTAGACAGGCAGACCTCTGGACACATTCCTGTTCTCCAAGGGCAGCTCCAACCAAGGTGGTTATACCTTTCTGAAAATATAATGGAAAAATACATATGGCTTGTCAAGAAATAGTATTTAGGTCTAACTTTTCTACTATTTATGAATATTAATACCAAATATATGGCGATTTTCAACAAATTGTCTAGACGAGCAAAAAATACCCTTCCCGTTTATTTTGAAATAAAACACATGTGTTAAAGGTTAGGGGCTACCCTGGTAAGGCCTCTCTTTATTTTCAATCTATTCCTAAATAAGAAGGGAAAGAATGGGTTATGTGCTCGCTAGGGACTTTGAAGAAAGTACCAAATGTATTACCGAATCTACTTTATCAAACTATATGCTATAATTGTGATAAATAAGGAAAAAATATGATAATTGTACTGACAAACAAAAAAACTAGGGTTGGTCGATTTATTGACAATACCTTAATATGTTCTTGTCCATCATCTGTGGGAAGATTACTTCTACTCCTATCATCATCATATGGAAGATCACTACGCCCCTGTCTTTCAATTGTATACCTGTATAAATAGATAGATAGTTAGTTAGATAGGTATAGTGACTATTCTAGATATATAGAGCTTTGAATTGCAGATTGCTATGCAATTAATAGATTTTAAAATAGATAAAGAGTGTTGAAAAAAAATCTCTTTACTTTTTTCAAAATAAACCTTACAGTTTTGGTCAAAGACTAAAAGAAATAATCCAATTCATGCTCAAGCAATGGCAATAATAAAACAATATTGAGCTCCACAACTCGAGACCTAGCCCTTTTGGAGAATTTTTAAATATTTGAGGGGTCTTTCTTTTTTTTACAAAATTGGCAAGGGTTGAATTAGAAACCTGGTTAAGGTGTCTATAGAAAGGTCTTTACATGCTTAATATGGTTTAAATTGAGAGCAATTGGAAAAAAATAAAATAAGACTATAATGCAAACATTTGTTTACTTACAATTAAAGATAAATTGACTAATATATATTCATTAATAAATAGATAAATAACAAATAATTTACACAAATATGGATGTTTTTGATGAATTTTCAATCATACAAGTACATATACAATTAAATCAATCTCTTCAAAATGCTAAAATTAAGCACAGATAGATGGATAAACATTTCTCGTATTCATTCGAATCCGTTGGATAGGAACCGGTTCTCATCCATACGAAAAAACTATGTCTAGCATCGTATTATATCCAGCTTTCTACGAATATAATAATGTACAAGATTAAAACCAGTTTTTTTATACCCGAGGTGCCGCGGATTCTATATCCGGGAAGAGCTGTTTATAATACGATGCGAGAAATATCTATTACCTTCCATTTAATCTTTCGACAACGCTGTCGACAATACTTCTAACCATCCTCATGTTTACCATACTACCAAGGGTTGATGTCAGGGCACTGAACAGTTCTCTGCCCTAGAATTTTTTAAAAAAACAATGCATAAAAATATTAAGTTAAATGGATTTGGATAGACAGACATATTACATACAAACATATATAGATGGATAGAGAAAGAAACATATAGAATGTAGATAGAACAAGAATGACAACATCCATAAAAGCGAAGCACTGAAACGGTAGGACAAACGGACATTAACACTTGTATAGTGTCAGAACTGAATAATTTAGAATATGAATATATAAGAGTCGAAGCAAATTTAAAATTAAATTTGTTGAAAAACTGCTAGATACAGGATAATGTTTATGGACATACTTAAATTTTTAGGACTTGATTATAGAGATGCTTCGCTTATAATATTGTACTTTGTTGTCCTAGGAATCAGTTTTCAAAAAATCAGATCAATCGGATAATTTTATCTGATACAAATTTTGTTGTTAAAACGTTGAAAATCAACATGTTTAAAATGGACGTACGGACATTCTAGCAACGATTATAGAGTTGCTACGCTTTAAAAAATAGGATTTACAGACGTAATAACCGATAAATAGATAGGTACAAATTAAATTACGGAAAGTATATGATTCAATTAAAAATAAGTGGGAAAGGTTAGTATTTTTCTGTCTGAATCCTGTGGAAGGCCCTAACCCTTCGGGACTACCCCGTAACTAATATAAACTAACCTAACTTAACCCGAAGTATTAAATAAAGGAACGAAAAACTACCCTCCCTATTTTTATTTCAAAACAAAACTAACAAGATACCTGTGAAATTGTATCAGAAATGGCAAAATCTCCGGCGTAGCTCAATGACAGAGTGTTCAGAAATGATTCTTCCTTGGCCTCGCGCTTTTCTCTCTTCATGAAGGGGACCTTAATATTTGTATTAATAGTACAGCTGCTCTATAACTAAGGTATTAACCTAACAATCAAACGGCCAGTCATCATTTAAAGTAGACAGTAGACTATATAATTTTTTGTGGCCTTTTGTTTTTGTAGTCGCATCCTTTGTGCTAAAAAATAGGATGTTAATCTTTATTTATGTATGTTTGTCTGACACATATCTTGTAAACAGCAAGACCATTTTTCAACCCAATTCAGATTTTAGGCTTAGGTTAGGGGAGTTTTTCAACCTCCTCGCTAATTGTAGGTCCGAGTTAAAATTTCTCCCCTCTAATAGGCGCGAAGCCACAAATTATTTAAGAAAACAAATAATATTCTTTTAGTAGTAAAAATACTTTATCATTCGTAACCTCTTTTCATATGTCATTGATGCAAAATGTAATTAAATCGCCTGCCTCAAAAATTTCTTGTGAATATTCCTCTGATCTACATAATCTTTACCTTGATATTCTTGAAAATTGGCAAGATTGGTTTCTTCTTGGTTTTCAAATACTCTTCTAGCCTGGCTTGTTGTACCTATTAAAAACAAAGTAATACAAATGTGAATTAATATTTACAATTCCAGCTTTTAATCCTCAGACGAGTATATGTGGATAATAAGACAATTTTTCAGGGAGGGAGGAGACGTTGGATTGTAATACACAGGTACCCAATGTTTTAAAATTACCTTCTCTTATTCATTTAATCAAAAACTTTGAGTATTTTCTTTGAATTTTGAGTTCCAAGCTAGTAATGTCTAAACTTTTCAATCATATATAAAAGTACAGAGGGGATAATTGTGGTTATTATCATTGGATATGTATATTAATTTATCACTCATTGTCCTATCTCTTAAAAATCAGATGACTAGGATAATTATATAATATAAAAACTGTATTAATACGGTTGAAAAATAAACAAATTTGAGTGGTCTACAGACCTTCAATTAACAATTAAAGAGTTACTACGCTTTTTTAAAAATCGTAGAATTATAATAACAATATGGTTTCGAAACCGATAATGTCCGATGGATTAGGACCGGATTAACTTTCTATTCGATAAATAACTATTCCTCACCTTAGCATATCCAATATCTTTTGCAAAAGCTTCGTCCACTGCCCAGGATAAAACCAGGTACATCACAGCAAAGAACGAATACATCCAAAAGTTTCGCATCTTCAGGCTTTTAGCTCAACCTATGGTAATTTTGTAGTTATAGTATACTTAATTGTTTAATTTTGATAGCTGAATAACAATACAGGTCCTTTAAATATTCTAGAATGGTCTAGAAGCCGACTAGAGCAATCTAGCGTAAAAAAGTATTTTAACGCGCATTTATATTTATTAGTCTTTTCAAATTTTATTCATGGCCAGGAAGTAAAAAGCAGAAAAAACAACCCTTAGGTATACAAACGTTGCTGAAAAAGTTTAAAAGTTGATTTTTCTTTTATATTTCTTTTACTATAAAACTTTATGGTCAAGAGACTCAAATTCTTTTTGACATCTTGCTAATGTTGAACGATTTATAAAAATGTATTTTTTCGAAATTCCTATGTTAGACAATGAATAAAATAGTTGTTTTAAAGTGTCTACTTTACTGTAGTTTAACTAAAATAAATATACAATTCCTTTTAAAATAAATTTCTCTTGTTCAATATCACTAAATTTCAAAACTTACACTTTAAAATAATGTTTATATTGATTCGACACAGGTGATTTTGGTTTGTAAGCAATGGTAAACACAGTTAAACTGACCCCTTATCCGCCCCTTTTATAGGGGATTACCAACAGGGGTGGGTCAACACCCTTTAAAATTAATCCCCTATCAATGTTCAGGTCTAAATCAACATAGATTATAAATTTTTGGAGGATTTATTTGGTGAAGCATATTTTTGTTATTGTTGTTTTGATACTTGTCTTGAAAACATGCACATGCACATAGTTTTTTACACAATGCTACAATTTTGGATAAAATTAGGAATAAATTTTGGATTTGGAAAAAAATACTACAAATAAAAGTATAATTAGACAGTAAGCAGTCAAAAATAGAAAATTCGTAACTTCTGCCGAAAATACAATCTGGTAACCACGCCAAAAACCACGGCTGCTCGAAGTTTTAAATTCTATAACCTTAGCCGCTTAATTTCTTATACAGTACATCCGATCCGACATAATTCTTGGTTGCGTGCCCTGTTATTTTTTTTCTAAGTGTCTCCTGAAATAGAAATCGTTTTGACCATTGGTACGCCATTGTGAAACCACCTTTTATTGTTTTGTCCTTTATTTCTCCTCCTTATTTTTTAATGAAATCGGATAAAGCGATAAGTTATTGGACCACATATTCGTTGATGATAAACGTTTATCAATTAATTTGGATATTTACGGTATCTGCTGTTTTTTTTATGTTTTTGTTTCTTCAGATTTTTTTTATCATGGAAAGAAAACAAAGTAGCGGGGTTTGTCGTATTTTCACAGTGGCCTTTGATAGGTTATTTTAGGTTAGGTTAATGCTAATGATTGTCACGCAGGATAACGAAATTGGCCCCTAAGGGGCTAGAAATAGGAGAAAAGCTACCGTGAAAATATGCTACCCGCTACTTCGTTTTCTTTCCATGATCCATTTTTTATAATACTTATGTATTTCCATCTTTAGTAGCTAACCTACTCCATTACCTATAGTGCATAGTTTGTGCCTTTTTTGTTGTTGAAATATCGGCTTTTTAATGCTGAGATTTTTTGTCCTTTTTTCGAATATTAAGATGATAGCTAACGTAAATGGAGTATTTACTCATTTACGTATCCTTCATTCTCTGATTTCAAAGACTTCTTAGACCTTAATGTTTTTATCAGGGAAGAAGGGATGGGGCATTTGTCAGTAATATTATCAACTCTTATAGTTACAGCTTAAAATTGTTTCTTTAGCAGGTGTAACTGTTTGATGTATATAACTTGTAATTAATTAATTCATTATTGTTCCCTTCATCCCTGGCACTTATTCTTTTAATTCTCCCCTTCCCTTTTTGATAAACCTTTGCCTCATTTATAAAATTCTTATTATTGGAATTAAATAAATTTAATATCAGGTGAATAAACCATAAAGACAAGTAGTACACAAATTAGACAGGGAGTAAGGGAGGGGACAATGGATCGAATATTCAATTTTTAGGGGTCTCAGACTTTGGGGACTGGCTTAAAGGGAACATGCAAGAATTTAGCAGTTTCTAACCAATCTTGGGGACCAATTATGAATGACGTCACGCAAAATCATGCATAATCTCGCGGCAAACTTGCGCGTCAACAAAAAGATAAACAATAACAAGCAGACAGAATATTTTGATTTTGAAAATTATTTTGTAAATTAAATCATTACATTTTTTATATCTAATTCTTGTTTAATGTTAATTCATTCCGATTAGTGCGTTGTAGAAAGAAATTATATTAAGATTATTAGTTATTATGAGCAAAGCCTTCCTATAATTAGGTCCCGCACATTTGTACGTCCGTAACGGTTAGCTCTTTTCGTTACTTTAGACATGTTAGATGTTTCTTATTGATTTAATGTAAAGGCAAAAGTTTTTTGTCTTTAGCTTAATATTTCTGTAATTAATGATCCGATTAATTTCAAAATTTTAGGGAAAATTCACGAAGTCCTGAGTTGTTCAAGGTTTGTTTATCATTAAAATCTCAAGATGGTGTTATTTTATTTTTCTGTCCTGGATGCTAGGAGCGCAGCTACCAGTTATCCTAAGATATGTTACTTAAACCTTAAGATCTTTAAAATTAAGATGTACTTATGTTCTCAACTATTTTATTTATGTAGTATGAAATTTTGACGCAAGGTATCTCATTTTTATTTCGTTAAATGAAATAACTTGAGTTAAAAGTTCTGTAGGAAGGTAATTGTTTAAGTAAGTTTTGTAATATAATTATTTAAAGGCTTTTTCGTGTCTAACTTTTTAATAAATACAATAAAAAAATTTGGGTAAAAGATGTTGTAAAAGTAAAATGGTATCTTTCCTTAATTTTCCGAAGTTTTAATAATAACAATTATGGAAATGAATTGTAAACAAGGGTTTTGATCTCTAGAATCAAAAGCTTGTAGTAAAGCATCAGTTTAAGGATGGTGCATTTCGAATTAATAACAATTCAAAAAGTCAAAAATTTCCACTAAAGGTTGCTATATTGCAAATACTTGTTTTATCTGGAAATATCTGGGTTTTCAACCTTAAAGGGTCACAACTATAAAATTGAATTAACTGCCCATTGTCCCCTCCCTTACTCCCTGCAAATTAGAAGATTTAAAAAACAAGGATAATAACGAACAATTGCAGCGATGCTTTCAAACATTAATATGTTTTAATTTGCAGATATTTGTCTAATGAATATCTTTTTTTTGTGGTTGGCATGAATGTCGATTATATCCTATTATATAAAGTAGTAAGCGTTTTTTGTCTGTCCCGAAGGATCTCGATAACCACTGAACCGATAATGTTCTCCTTTACAGTGAAGCTTCTTATAGGTCCTGGGAAGGTTTTAAACTATTTTTGGAGAGGGTGTCTTCACCCTCCTCCCCCCCCCCCAAAAAAAAAAAATATTTTTTTACTCTTTTGAAACTCAAATTTAAAATGGGACGAGGTCGACATTTCCACCTCCTACTTTAAGTGCCCCTAGAGGCTTCTAGGGGCGTAGCCGCTAGTTGCTTAAATAGCATTTGTAATTATTCTTGACATTATACAACAACATAAAGTTACTACAATAACTTGAAGTCTAATGTTGATGTAGTAACAAAGTTTTTACCCTTCCTGTATAAATAAAAATCTAGAAAGTAGCACAGAAAGATAGACAGACAGACTGACATATATGTTAGTAGATATTTTTTTATTCTAGCATTGTATGCTCTATTATATGAATGTCATCCTTGTTAGTAAAAATAATGGATTTATTACACTAAATGTCCAACCAGACACAACAAAAGTTGAATTTCTTATAAAAAAATTTATAAAAAAGATTTATCCTAAGAAATTTAACTGTTTATAGCTACCATATTGCAGGAATATTAAAACTTTCTAATCAATAATGTGATAGAATTATTCCAACACTGTGTTATTGATAGATTGTCCATCTATAATTTCTATATTTATTGTAAAGATTATTCCGAATAGTATTACTGTCTCTTTTATCAAACTTTTAATTCCAAAACTTTATTAAGATTTTCAACTTTATAAAACTTTTATAAAACGTTTAAGCTATGTAAGTTTGAAAAGTATTAACAATTTTTAAATAATAATTTTTACACGTTTTTTATTGTAAAGCTGCTCTATAATTCATATAAGTCAGTCTGTCCGTTTTTCTTCCTTTCCTTCAGGAATCTGACCTTTTTTAACCTTTCTTTTTCTATAATTCAAATATTTTGTACTAAATAAAGTGAGTTTTGTAGCCAAATCAAAATCCACCAATTCTACCTATCAAAACAATATTCTAGTGGTTATTAGCCTTTGTACTTTTTTAACTTGCGTGCATTATTGGGCTAATTAATCTCTTTAATCAGGTCACATTGATTAAAACTTAATTTCCGATTGTGTACATAGCACCCTCATTCTATCTCAATATTCACAAGCTAAAAAAGCTTCCAAAAAATCTAAAGTTGAAAAATTAAAATTTTGAATGTGTTATGCATAAATCGTTTATAGATTATATATTATACATTGGGTTATCTGTTGTACAACTTCGGAAATTAGGGAAGAAATGGGCAATCAATTTTCAGTTGATCAAAATAAACTTAAACACAAGAATCTTAAGGAATAAGACAATGAACGATAAATTGATTTACATGTATCCCATTGATGGAAGCATAATTATCCCTTCTGAATATCAAAATATTTGGTTGATAAGTTTGTACACTACTAGTTTGGAACCAACCAATCAAAATTTAACCAAAGTACCCAAGTCTTCGAGGAAACGAATAAAACTTTGTATACAATTGCAATTTACAGTCAAATGTCCCCTCCCTCCCTGGTAAAACTCCATGATTAGGAGCAGAGCTTTATATTACTTATTGAAGTCTGAACCGATATTAAACAAGAAAATAAACAACTTTTAATCCTACAAAGATTAAGGATTAAAATTTTAAAGATATTTTCAAGTTTTAAACAAGTTTATGTTCAGGGATGGAAAGGATAATGGAGTCGAGTGTACAATTTTGGAATAAATTTTGCTTGAGTTGTACTGAGCAAACTAACAGTATCTGAACTTTTCCACCAATGAATTAAATTTTAAGTTTATCTCAATCTATTGTCAATTGTCTAATCCCTTAAAATTCCTGATTTATGTTATAGTGTCAAACTTTTATCTTTTAAAAAATTAAAATATTTAAATATCATCTGATTTCTATTTTATTTTTGTAAACTTTTCTATTGCTGTTTTATAGTTAACTGTTCCCTATATATTGAAAACATTATTAGCTTGTTTTATAAAGTAATAAGCTTTTTTTTTGTCTGTAGCGAAATATCTCGCTGAACCAATATGGTTTTCCTTTGCAGTGAAGCTTCTTATAAGTCCAGAGAAGGTTTTTTAAAACTATATTGGGGGAGGGTAATTCCATCCTCCCAAAAAATGCTTCTAAACCCCCATTTTTTTACGTTTTTTAATAAAACTTAAATTATAAATAAGGGTGGGGGGCTGAACACTTTAGGTGCCCCTATAGGCTTCTATGGGGCGTGGTCGCTAGTGATTTATTTTATATTCTACATACATATTACAACATGAAAATCACGCAACCTATACCCACAGAAAAAATCTACCGAATACATTGTTGTAAGACATAATGAAAAATTATATCGATTGATTATGATGAAAATGCAACGTTAACAGCCCTCCAATGTTTTGTAAGTTAAGTCACAATTGAGGGAAAATCTAAAGCCGAAGCAAAAACGTTTGTAGATGCTGCCGAGCCCTACTTTATATTAGAAATATTATTATATCATTATAAAAAAAAGTTTTTTAGTAAGTGAATTTTCTTTAAGTTGCTCTTTATTTCTTGTTTGTTGACCTGTTTTGATAACCTATAATTTTGTTTTAAAATTTGGCCCCATAATTAAAATTTGAATTTTGCGATTTAAATACAAAATCATGTTTATTGCACTAACAAATGTAATATCACTACTGAATAATATTTTAATGGTCATTTTTTGAAATCAATATATTTGTAAAATTGCTTTAATTAATTGATTATTTTTTATATTGGTTAAAAACATATCAATTAATTTAGATTCTCTACACTCAATTTAAAATTAAAATGTATCTTTAGTAGTTTTTCTATTAAAATATTTGTAGGGGGAGAGAATTGAGAAATTATTTAAATTAAGATTTGTGGGCTTCGGACCAGAATTTCTCCTTGACAGTTTTTAAACAATATTTTCTCTTTTTATATCCTGAAATAAAATTAACATGATGTGTGTCTGAAGCAAAAGATCTCTTTAATCGCTGGATCGATATGGTTCTCAATTACAGTGAAGGTGTAAATTAAAAGTTAATTAGAATTGAAACTAGAGGGTTGACTACCCCCTCCTCTTTCATCAAGTACCCATAGATGCCTCTAGGGGCATAGCATGATTTGATTATATGATAATTGTTATGCCCACTCCGAAATAGATAAGACACATACACAGATAGACATCATGTTACTTTTATATGAGGATACATGGTAGATAAATCTTACGGAATAAGCAGTCATAGAATCGTTATTTATCGCATTGTATCATAAACAGCTTTCCGCTGATAGTAAACGATAAATTATAAGATTAATTCCGGTTGTGTTAGACCCGAGGAGCCGAAGTCCCGGGCTAAAAAAAACTGGTATTTGTGTCATTTTACTGTTCGTAGAAAATTGTCTATAAAACGATACGGTACATGAGTTTTCAGTATGGCTGAGAACCAGATCTAATCCATCGGATATTAATCGGTTTCGACGCAATACTGGAAATATTTTTACAAACTGTTGTACTCAAATTGCAGGTTAGGTTGGTGCTTAGTGAAGATTCCAATAAAACTTTGTTCTTCTGCATTTCCATAAGAAACTTGATGCGTGCTGCCAGTGCAAAGGATGTGCACATGGGGTAGGTAAGGCGTGCATAAGTGGTAATTTAGCGCGCAAAAGAAGAAGAATTAATACTATGTTATTGTGTTTATTATTTTAGCTCCAAATTACTTAATAAACAGATTACTCATAGAGCGCTGTAACTCCAAAAGCTTTGTAAACTAATTATAAATCCCCCTGTATGGTAGATTTTGTGTTCGAAATCATTACGGTCTTATTTTATAAATCCTTTTTAGTCTTGGGTTCTTTAAAATAATTTCTTTAGTCATATTAAAAATGAGCCAAATTTGAAATTTAAAAATATAGAGTAAATTTTCTACTTTAAAATCATAATCATAAACCTAATAAGATATATAGGTAAACCAGTAAGAAATGATATTTAAATTTGTCTGTCTATCTGTTTGATTTTAGACCTTTGAAATCATTCTCTGGGGTCGCGATAAGTATTTTGAAAATATGGTATTGATTGTCAGGATAGGTTAGCTTTTAGTAAGTACTTCAAATTAGATATAAGTATAGTTTGTATAAGTAGAGTAGCCCCGCAATTGAGATAAATACATAAACAAACAAAGCTTGATAACTAGATCAATATAAAGTCTATGAAGCATACAATATGTCGGAAGCTGGTAACGTGTATCAATTTCCCCCCTTACCCCCAAGCCCCAAGTAGGACTGAACAATCCCTGCCCAATATCTTCTATATAAATATCCCTCTAATGTCATGAATAGAGTAAAAGGAAAATGCATAAAAATTTACACCATATACCTCTTGACTATTTGGGGTTGACAGCTAACGCAACTTTTCTTATTTTAACCAGTTTTCATGCTCATGGTTAGAGAGCGCAAGAATGCCGTAAACTAATTATAATGCAAAGCCTGATGATTAAAATATGTTGGCTATTTGCTCAGTTTCAAAATCTTATTTTAATTTGATTATTTGGCTATCTTTTTAAATTTTAAAAATATGTTAAAGTTCGTTATAAAAGAGTTTAAACACTAAAATGGAAATTATCACTCATTTTCCTATCCAATTATCCCTGATAATATATACTTGATGGTAATATTATTTGACCAATTCTTTCTTATTTATATTTCCCACACTTATTATAATAGTAGAATTTTATTCATTGACCAGGGATTTAAGATACAATGTACTGTAAATTACTCTGGTACCCAAAGTCTTATTACCACATTAAATTATTCGTTGGCTGAACAAGTTTTGGAACTTTATTTGAATTATGGTATGTTTGTTAAAAATAGTAGTGCCTAAACTTTTCAACCAATATCTTTAATTTACAAAAAGGGATAATCTTGTACATCACCAAGGAGGACCTGTATTAATTTATTGACCATTGTCTTATCCCTAAAGATTCCTGATATTTTCCAAAGGATGCAATTTTAGCCTTCATGGGATAAAGCAATTTTAGAAAGTATGTATTTAAGCCTCCATGGGATCCTAGATTTTAGAGGGATAACCCATTTCATTAAAAATTGTTTAAAACCGCCATTGTAATGGTTGGATTTTTATAATTTATAATTTTTCTAATTCAATTTTAATGTAAAGTGAATGACCTTTTCTTATTGGAAATTTCCTTAATATTTTTATCTTTTAGGTATAACATACTGTCGCATAAACCACGTACACAAATGCCCCCGCCCCTGGAATAGGGTTAAACCTTTTGTTTCGTTACGGTTATCAAGATGCTACTTTTTGATTACCTTTCCTCCCCCTTACCAGTCAAATTTTTAAAATTTCATATACCTTCTTTGTACTTTTTAACAGCAAAGCTACTCTGCAACTTACGTTGTCTGACCGTCCTTAAGTCTGTCCGGAATAATATAGAGGTATGTGATTTTCCCAGCTGGTATTTAAGATAGACAGGTAAACTTTTTTTTTGAGGATTCTCTGTACCAATGAACATCCAGTATATAATTTACTTGGTCCGTCGATCATGATTTAAAAGATATTAATGCTTGTGGATGTTGTCATCCTTGTTGTTTATATTAGTAACTTCGCCTCTGTCCTTTGTAAGGATGAGGGGGGGGGGGGGTGAAATAAGGTTATTTTTTACAACGAAAAGTGAAATTTGGGCTTGGATTTTTGAGCAATATAGCCTAAAACAAGGCTTTTTAATAATATGTCATAGGTGTTTATGAAATGCATGCATTCGACTCTTGTACGTCAATCATGTTTGTTATTCAGATTTGTTTGTGAGAAATTAAATGCCCGAATCAAATACAATAACGCATCATAATAGTCAAGTCAGGGTATGGCATGGATCTGAAGGTATGATACAATAGAGCAAAAATAATGCATAGTCCCAATTATGATATACAATGTATCCCTTTCTGTAGATTTAAATTATAAGTGTAAAGGTTTAAACAATACGATCACGATTTCTCATTTAATAAAAAATTACCCTAAGAAATTTAAAATAATGAATGAAAAACCGCGTTTAGATAATTTTTGGGACCAGTATTTTACAGTCCACTATCCTATCTCTCCTTGAGGTGTGACTGAGCGAGCGTAAGGTTATGTTTGTTTTCAAAATTTGTTGGGCATTTCAAACTGCGCACTTTAAATCAAAGCTACTCTCTAACTCTACCATTCTACCAAAATTAAATTTTAATTTTATACTTTTAATAATTTATGGAAATATTAAAGTTTTTAAAATGATCTACATTAAAAAAATCTAAATAAATAAATCTGAATATATTTATCCAGACAGTCATAATCACATTTCATACCTACGTTTAGATTGTATGCCAGAAAATTTGCATTCTTGTAAAATAATATAGGTATGGAAATTATTTTTATTATCTAATTAATTTGTGTTTTGCCAATAGTTTAATAAAATCGGAAATGTATTTTATGGTTGTTGTTTAGTCTCTTGCTGAACTGCTTTGGACATGTAAATTCTTGTTTGAAACTCATTATTGACCGCCAAAGCAAATTGACTTTGAATAGTACTTACCATGGGTGCCCTAACAAACAGGAAAGTAAAATTTTCCCAGTTAAGATAATTTATGTTTTTTGTTAAAATAATGTCGATTAAATCTAATGTTATAAATAAATGCAGAATAGAAAAAAAGAGGTAAGAGGAGAGAGGGGGAGAGAGAAAAAAATAGAGAGAAAGGGAGAAAGAAAGAGAAAACAATGCTTTACAATAATTTGAACAAATGAAGTTATATTCTCCAAATAGGAGACATAGGGCTGTTTATTACCCTTGTCCCCAAAGTTTTACATCACGTTTTCTAACAACTTTGGGGACCTTCATTAAATTTTGAATGGTTGGTTCATTAAGTTGAGTGTCCAAAATTTCAACCAATATTTGTAATCTACAGAAGGTGGAATTTTGTGTATCATGAAAGGGGATGCATACCAATTTATCTGCTATTGTCTTATCCCTTTAGATATCTGCGCATAATATATTAAAACAGAATTTTCTAAAGCTAATCGCCTTTGATGGTCATATGATCAAAATTTGTTTGTAAGGGATCTTTGACCATTGTAACGTTATTAGTGTAAACTGAATATAACCTATTATAACAACTTATCAAAGGAGTTATTAAGCGCAAATAATAATAATAATAGGCCTGCAAACAAAACAGCTCAACTATTTTTCTTTATAATGGTCTTGATGATATCTTAGGACTTTGACTTCCTAGAAAAGAAAATCCTTGGGTGCAAGCTATAGTGCTTTTCAGGACTAGTAATATATTTTTATGAAATGTAAAAAAAAATTAGTTGCTTTTATTAATTTGACTGTAAATTGAATATTCATATACTAAAGTATTTATTTAGCATAGGTTAATTTCTGTGGAACTTTGACAGACACCCGGTGGATGGACAATGTAGTACAATGTAATATTACAAGGGTAAAAAACTACTAAAATACTGATCAATATTTGATTTTAGGATATCTTTTTATACCTTTTGATATGAAGTTTTTTCAAAATGTTTGATAACTGGATAAAATCTATATTGCTACATATGGACTAAAAAAAATCTGATCTATAATCTATCCCTTTTACTATGAAACTAGTAGATAGTTGGGGACATTGTTCGGATACTTTTAATAATAGAGAATAGGGGTTGAGGAAAATTTTTGAGTTTCATTTAGGTTTGGGACTGGAAAAATATTTATGGGGGTGTGTGTGGGAGGGGAACAAAAGTGGTTGATTGTGGAATTTAACAGAATTTACGGTCAGATTTTGTTGAGTCAAGCTAACAGAAACATCTCAATGATTTACTAGTGATTTAGTAGGTGTAAATTTATAAATAACAAAGATCTAATTTAGATCTAATTAAAATTTTGTAAACAATTGACATAGTTGTTAAAAAATGACTGTTTCGTATATGGAATATACCCATACGGCAAATGCCATCGGTGTCTTTCTTAAAGTTTTAAGAATATGGAAAGGCAGCTTACTAAAGGTAAATTTTCTTTTTATATTCATAGGGTTTTTTTTAAATCTTATTAAAAATATTCATGAACACTTCTACTACAAAGTGAGGGAATATTTAGAGTGCACAGAAAATCTTTAATTATAAGAAGAATGTAAATTTAAAATTATTTGTTTGTATTGTTATACTATTCTATTTGCATGATTTTGGCTTGAAATTAGCGACAGATTATCATTGAATTTATTTATTGAATATCATAGCGTTGTTATTCATTTTTTCTTATTTTTATTGTGGATATATTTTTCATTTTTTGTTGTGTGCACAGGGTTTTTTTCATGGTGCTGTAAACTATTCCGGGGTAAAAAAGGGAAGGCATTCCCCCTTCTCTACTTCATACCTGTTTATTTTGTTTAATATTTAGAGGCTTCAATATGATAATAAGCAATGAGCATAGCAGCGAAGTTTTAACTTTTGATTCATAACATTTATGTGAGAAATTTTAAGGTCTAAATTAATCAAACTGCACAAAATTAAATCTCCTCCTTCTGAAAGCTCCGCCCAATGTTATTCAAAATCTAAAAATAACACGTTTTTTCCTCTTTTTAACCTTAAGATTTTTTTTGTAATATCCTTTTAAGAAAACAAACAATGGAAGAGTGTTTATTCTTAAACAGACACTTGTCTACTATGTAACTATTAATATTTTTTTTTGTAAATGAGTCTTAACTTTTGTGTATTATCATCCTTGATTTATTTTTTAGGGAGTATGGAAGGATCTGACATTGTTTATGACCCTGTACACTTGCATAAGGTAACTTTTAAAAAATTAAAGCAAAGTTTAATTAGCGAGGCTACTTTATGATTTAAATATCAGTATGAAACGTTTCGGTCGAAACGTGGGTTTTTGCGGATGCTTATTTTTTGTACTTATTAAATCAAACGTTTTTCCTGAAAATTCATCATACCTATGGTTACATCACAAATCAATGCTTATGCTTAGTTCCACCCACAAAATATTATTTGTCCAATCACTGATTATGTCAGGAGCTCTGACTTAATTATAGATTAAGCATTTATCCAACAAAGTAAAGCCTAATAAATAAACAATTTAATTGACCGTACAGATTAATTACCTTACTTTCTTTTAGTCTATTATATCGATTCTGTCTTTGGTATGACGATAATCATCGACACAATTTTGAAGTATTGTGCTGCTTTTGTGCCAAATTTTCTGTCAGGTATATTCTTTTTTGGTAGTGCAGCTAATCTTTACTATATACTTAACTTTACACATGATTCACCCAAGACATTTAGAAAGCTTTCATGCGAGGCAAAACTTTATCTGTCCAACTATATTTCTTAGCTACAGATGTTTCATGCGAATTAGATGTTAAAAGCAGTGTTATACATATGCCTTGTGTTTCATAATACTGACGAAATTGCTGTAACTATAAAATAAACAAGGATGACAACATCCATAAAATCTAAGAAATGAAACGGTAGGACAAACGGACATTAACAATTGTATAGTGTCAGAACTGAATAATCAGAATATAAATGTATAATAGTCGAAGCAAATTTATAAATAAAATTTGTTGAAAAATGCTAGATACAGGATAATGTTTATGGACATTCTTTAATTTTTAGGACTTTATTATAGAGATGCTTCGCTTGTAATATTGTACTTTGTTGTCCTAGGAATCAGTATTAAAAAAATTAGATCAATAGGATAATTTTATCTGATACAAATTTGTTGTTAAAAAAGTTGAAAATCAATATGTTTAAAATTAACGTACGGACATTCTAGTAACGATTATAGAGTGGCTTCGCTTTCTAAATTGTACCTAACTACTACAGGAATCACCATGCAAAGTGTGAAATCGATAGGACAATTCTAAAATGCCTAAATTAACAAAAAAGCTATCCGTTACCGACGGACCGACCCTAATTATAGAAAAGCTTCGCTTAAAAAAAATATTAATTTTAGGATACCTTTGTCTTTCCTCCTTGGTTTCTATGTTACACAGGTAAAATGTAATTCTTATTTGATTTAATACCTTCTTCGTTGAATATAATCAATATGGTTAAAAATTTTGCACACTGGAACACTCAATTTTGTTTTAATAAAACAGGTTGTAACAAGATGGTGGGAGCAGTGGAATGCCTTGGCCTGGCCTGATGAGCTGGCTCTTAATCTCAACCTTTACTGCGAGGACAGGTAAACATTGAATTTTTTTCATCCATTTAGTTTAATCGATTAAAAAGGATGACAACAAAAAGCAAAGCTCAAAATTGTACAATGACAATGCATTTTTTAACCCCTTGGGTAGTAATTATTCCTCCATATGTAAAGAAACAGGATGTTTGTCTGTTTACTGGAGGCTTCGCTGAACCGATAAGGTTCTCTTTTACAACAAGTCTTCTCATAGATAACTCCCTTACCTTAAAACAATTTTTCTTTTTCTTTTCTAAACTTAAATGTAAAGCCGACAGACTTACTTAACTACAACAATAATTTGTTATACTTTTTTTTTATATATTTTTGAATTTAGATCACTGAGAAGAACTATAGTAAGATGGGCCTGTCTATCCAATATTTTGGTTCTGAGACATCTGAGCATCAAGGTGAACTAATAATTACGGATCATGGAAAGGAAACGAACTAGCGGTTTTCGTCGTATTATTACAGAAGCTTTTGATTTTGGTTATATTAGGTTAGGTAAATGTTTATCATTAACCCCACAGAGTTAGAGCCCCCCACAGGGGCTAGAAATAGGAAAAAAGCTACTGTAAAAGTACGACGATGTTCGATACTTTGTTTTCTTTCCATGGTTCTTATTTTCTATAGAACAAGGAAGAAATTGTTCAAAGGATGTAAAAGCATTCAGTCCAAATATATATTGTAGACAGGACGCACGGTGTTAGATTTTATGTTTAATCTCATATCTCTTATCTTAAATCTAAAATAAAAAAAAACTGGGATGTTAAATTTAATGATAGTTTATTTTCTCTCCCGCTAAAATACAAAAACATCGCCAATTGTTGAAAAAGTTAGTCCAGGAATCTCACAATAACCATTTTGGCTAGAAGGTTTTCACGAAAATTATTTAAAATAAATTATAAAGTAAACAATCGTTTTAATAATTTAATTGTTTAAGCAAGTTTTTAAATTTATACTATTTATCATTTTTATTTGATGTGACAAGTTAGTTTTAAGCCGACTATAAATTTGTAAATAAGTCTATTTATTTTCTTTCTAGGTTGCTAAGAGATTTCCAAGCTTAGAACATTTGATTGATGCTCATCTTCTAACTGAAAAGGTACTTTATTTTTAATGCTCTAATATTGTTTGTTATATAATTTTTTTGAAGCTTTACTTATCCTTGATTTTAGAGAAATATTTGTTCACTTGACTGCTACTCAATTTAGATGTCTAAAATTTCTATTCATGGTTTAATGAACCATTTAATATTGACTATTCATTACATTATGTCTGTCTGTTTTTATTGTTACAAAAAGAATAAAAAGGTGTGTTGAAATTAACTTTTTAGGCCAAAGTCTATATTGTGAAATGATTTTTAGGAAAGGGACATGTTGGACAGTTTGCTACAGAGGACAGATGGAAGACATGACCTTTCATGGTCTCCTATCCATTGGGCACAGGTATAGTTGTAATATGACAGACAGACAGACAGATATATTAATACAGAAGACAGTTAGAAAACATGACCTGTCGTGGGCTCCTATCCATTGGACACAGATATAGTTGTAATATGGCAGACAGACAGACTGTTACAGAAGACAGATGGAATACATGACCTTTCATGGTCTCCTATCAATTGGGCACAGGTATAGTTGTAATATGACAGACAAACTGACAGACTGACACAGAAGACGAATTGTAGACATAACCTGTCATGGGTTCCTAGCCATTGGTAACAGGTATAGTTGTAATATGACAGACAAACTGACAGACTGACACAGAAGACGAATGGTAGACATAACCTGTCATGGGTTCCTAGCCATTGGTAACAGGTATAGTTGTGATAAGACAAACTGACAGACAGACACAGAAGACGAATGGTAGACATAACCTGTCATGGGTTCCTAGCCATTGGTAACAGGTATAGTTGTGATAAGACAAACTGACAGACACAGAAGACGAATGGTAGACATAACCTGTCATGGGTTCCTAGCCATTGGTAACAGGTATAGTTGTAATATGACAGACAAACTGACAGACTGACACAGAAGACGAATGGTAGACATAACCTGTCATGGGTTCCTAGCCATTGGTAACAGGTATAGTTGTGATAAGACAAACTGACAGACTGACACAGAAGACAGATGAAAGTCATGACCTGTCCTGGGCTCCTATCCATTGGGCACAGGTTTAGTTGTAATTAGACAGACAGACTGCAACAAAAGATAAATGGAAGACATAACCTGTCATGGGTTTTAATCCATTGGGCAAAAGTATTTTATGGGCAAAGTATATTTGTATTGGCTGTATGAGATGAACATATGATTAAATTGTGCCTTAAATTATTTTATTGTTTAAGGGTGCTATCAAAGAGGCTAGAAAGGAGAATATTATTACAGGAGATCTTTTCTTGTCGTAAGTATTTTTAAACCATAAAGTAATAATAGTTTCTATATTTCATTATGTTGTAAAATTTAATGCTTTGTTTTGTGTTGGTTTATTAATTCAAAAAATATTTTAACATTTCAAATTAGTTTTTGAAAAGCATGATACTTCATAAATAAATTCCTAGTAAACTTTTAAAATTTTAGGAATATTCATGACAGCCTAAAACGGATAGCTAAACAAAACTGGAGGTTGTACTGCTATGGTTGGATTAGCATTCCTATAGGTGATGTGTAATATTTATTAACCAATCAGAAAAGTATCCACCATTTTAGGAAAATTCATGGCAGTTTAAAGGAAATACAGCAACAGAATTGGCAACTTTATTGTAGCGGATGGATAAATTTACCAATAGGTAGTTTATTAAACTAGTTGAGGTGACCCATTCAATGGACCAAGGCTGATTATTCATTGAGAAATTGAATTTTAAGCGTGTACAATTACATTGAAAAAGATTATTTTAAATGTTTCAGTTTCAAAATATGCATTTGTAAGTCACAAAAATTCACATTAATTTTAAAGTAACTGCCAGAAAGTATATTTTTTTCCAGTATGGCTTCAAACCGATTAATATCCGCTGGATTAGAACTGGTTCTCAGCCATACTAAAACAAATGTGCATTGTATCGTATTACAGATATTTTTCTACAAAAAAATCATACAATTAATACCAGTTTTGTTAACCCGGACCTTCGGTCCCTCGGGATTAACAAAACTTGTTTCAATCTTATAATTTACCATTTTTATATCCGTGGAAAGCTGTGTATGATACGATGCGATAAATAACTATTCTAATATACTTTTTCTTTAAATTTTAGTGTATACTCAGTTGGTAACAGTTGCTGTAACTTCATATTTTTGTGCTGCCCTCTTTAGCAGACAATATCTTCACCCTCAAAAGTAAGTTAACTACATTTTCTTTGGATTAGAATATTTATCTATTAGGTGGGCTAATCATCCAAATAAGTGTCACTTATTTCTTCTATTTATCTTACTGAAAAAGTAGTAAGATTTTTATATCAAAAGATCTTTGAAAATGTCGGTTCAATATATCAGTGAAGCATTATGCATATATTGGTGTGGTTTTAGGATAGTTTTCTGAAATCTCCCGCCATCCTATGAAGACGAGGGACGAATAATGTTAAAAATAAGTTGTTTAAGGCCCGAAGTTATGAATATCCTAGTTTAGCGAAAAAATTATTTGTCTAATTTTAGAATTGTTTTCAGCAATATAAAAAAAATTTACTTTTATTTCTAATTGCAAATTTTGAACTTGTTTTAGTTATGTTCACCTGGACGGAGGTATTATAAAAGCAGACAAGTATGTACCTGGAGTTACCTTCAACCTCGTTGGCTATGATGATAGGTAATTCCCAAATAAATCATAATATCACAGCAACTATCCTAGATATAATGTCTGTAGCTTAAGATTTCTGTAAATATTGGATCGAGTTCTACATTTTATGGAAGCTTCACATAGGTCATGGAATAGTTTTAGGCTATTTGGTTTTAATATGTGAGCTTAGAGTTGGTTTTATGCTACTTTTCTGCCCCCTGCGTACCCCTTTGAAGACAGAATCCCTAGAGGCTAGGAGCATAGCCGCTAGTATAAAGAATGGTTCAAAATCTTTTAAACAGAAATCTCCAACTGATCCTAAAAAATAAATAATTTAGTATTTATTTGATTGGGTTATGATTTTTATCTGATCCCTTTTCACTTTTCGTCAACAAATATTGTAGTTTATCTAGTGTCCATGACCTGTACATCCCAGTCTTCACCATCCTCGAGTACATCTTCTACTTTGGCTGGATGAAAGTTGCTGAGTCATTAATTAATCCCTTTGGGGAGGACGATGACGACTTTGAGACAAACTATATCATTGACAGGTAGCCTTAGTATGGTTTTGGGTCATGGTCTTACAAAGATTAGTTATTTATTGCATCGTATTATAGACAGCTTCCGCGGGCATAAGAAAATCGGTGTAAATTTTATAATTGTCATTTTAATATTTGTGCAAAGTTTGTGTCTGTAATACGATGCTGTAAATGATTTTGAGTTGGACTGAGAACCAGTTCTAATCTAGAGGATACAAAACGGTTTTGCCAATTTGTAAATTTGACTGTAAATTAAATTTTATTTACGATGATATAATGAAGTTCATTTAACACTATTTAAAATTGGAACTGTAAATTTTCTATTGCTGGTGACTTTGAGGATCAGGAACATACCTGGAACCTGAAATTCAAAACATCTAAATTTAAACTATCTATATTTTAAATTAGGATATTAGGATAGAATATTTGTCAGGTTTGCTGGCATTCTGTGCCAGCCAAAATGGGGATATTCAAATAATTTCAACCTCAATTATGTATCATACCCTTATTTTAAAAGTCACCTTCATATTTATTTAAACCATTTTTTTTTTATAGAAATCTAAAGATTAGTTTTATGATGGTAGAGAGAGACGTGGTAGAACCTGAATCTACCTTTAATGAATATGGTTTCCCACCCAACATGCTACCACATACTGCAGGGTCAGTAACTTAAATATTATCTGTTTATCTTGAATCATTAAGAGTCATTAACCTACATATCTACATACCTGTCACTACTTATGGTAAAAGTTAAGAAAAACCAAACAGAAAACTAACCCTTTAATTGCATGACCCTAGTCTTGAAGTCCTAACTGTTCATACTTTTAAGTTATGCATGATTATTGGTAAAGTCAATTCCCCTTAACCCACGAATGTGGCTCAACAAGTACCGCATTCGCTCATTTTCGAGAAGGGGATAGTTTCGAATTTCGGTCGGAAACCGCGTCATAACTAAAACGTTAAAAATGGACATAAATAGTTAGAGTAGAGGGAATGTCTTGGCCCAAAACAAGCGCAACTATTCACCATTCACAGTTAGGACCTCTCAGACAAATGTTGTGCAATCAAAGGGTTGGTTGTCTCATGGGTGTTGATACCCTAGGCGAATGAGCGCGTTACATTGCAATCTAAAATGTACAGTATGTTCAAAGTTGACGTGGAGAGGACTTGTACCCGAAGCGTCACAACGCCCCTATAGTCAAAAGTCAATCCCCCTACCCGTGTTATTTGTGTCCCTTGCCTGATATAGCAGCAGTAAGTACAATATCAACATAATAACTTTGTTAATATTTAGATCCGCAGAATTCAAGGATAATGGACCTCAGATGCCAACGGATAACTTTGTCATGGAGGATGAGGATGCTGTTCAACTTGGTAACAATTTTCGAAACCGATTTATATCCGTTGGATTAGAACCGGTTCTAAGCCATACTGAAAAAAAACATTTATCATATCGTATAATATCCAGTTTTGTACTAATATAAAAATGTAAAGTTATAAGATTAAGCCCAGAGATGCCAAAGGCACGAGCTAACAAAACTAGATGTAATATTATAATTGTACATTTTCATATCCGCTTTTTTTTTTACACGATGCGATAAATAGCCAATCCTGTCGAAAATTTGATAATTATTTCATTCTTTAGCAACAGTAACAAGAACCACTAAAACTATGGTCTACCTCCAAAAATATTATAGCCCTCTTTCATTTAATTTTTGCTAATAGTAATATAATGTGATTTTCAGTTGTTTTACGATTCTATGACTTTCATATAATGCATATTTTAGCCGTTTTTAATAAAAATTAATGATTTTGATAGCTAAAGGGGTTCAACAATTAAATTTGGTTCAAGGACAAACCCAGGAGTAACAAACGTCGTAGCGGTTAACGCAGGAGTGTCTAAAATATTAAGTTAATCAAGTATTTCTAAATAGGTTAGTTTATATATGAATATACAAATAAACACCCCACTGGTGTTTGAAATCTAAAATCATATAATATGATTTTTAAAATGTTAGGTTATTGTCCACTTCGACGTTTGTCACTCTCGCTTTTACTTTGAATTAAAATCAACCTTGTTTTAGAAAATTTTGACGACGGAGAAAAGAGTTTGTTGTGTAATAATGATGAAACTTCACAACTAACATTCAATCCAAAAGAATCTTTGAAGGAAAGAGCAAAGTAAGCTTTTTATTATGTGTTGCTATAATAGATTTATTATTACTTGGATTGTACACCAGATTTTCATGTTCTATTATAAAGTGAACTCTGTAGCGGGCTAAAATACGATCTACCCCTTCTTTACCCATTCTCCTCCCCTACTACTGGATAAACGGCCTGGCCAATAAATGCGAGGGAAAATTGCAACCTAAATTGACAACAATTTTTCTCCTGTCATAATATCCACGTATATTTTACATTTATTGTTGCTATGCATAATGGGGGGTCCTTTTTAGCTTATGTTCCTTAGTTTTCTGTAACCGTTTAGTCATATGCGCTTATTAAGTCTAACTGTTCTTAATTATGACCATTTCATATATATTCATTTTAACTTAATTTAAAATTTTAATTTTTTATTAAGTTCCATAAAGCGAAGAAAGGCCTCTGTAATGTCCACAAGCAACAGAGTCAGGGCTGCTTTTTTTAACCCAGGTTTACAAGGTAAGATAGAAACTTTTTGGGTAAGTACCTTTCGTGGCAACGCCTCTGAATGGGCGTTTCTTCGTATTTTCACAGTAGCATTTGAGAGGTTATTTTAGATTAGGTGATTGCCCTGCAATGTAAGTCAATTGGCCTCGCAGGGTTAGAGCCTCTCGCAGGGACTAGAAATAGGGGAAAAGCTACTGTGAAAATACGACGAAACGACCCCGAAGATGCGTTGCCTTTCTTAATCTTTCATTCAATCTTATATTGTTAATAAGTTTTTTTTTCGTTGGGGTTGTCATTCTTGCAGGGGGAGGTGTGTGTATTACTCCACCATTATAAATTCAGTGAGTTTATTTCCTAAAATCATAACTCAATAGGTATAATGGTTATTAGTTAATGAGATCTAGCTTCTTCTGTACAGATACACAGACAGACTTCTTTATACTTTGTGTTCCTAATATGGCAATTCAATATGCATTCAAACAGGGTTTTATTGGCTAAATAATATACATGGTTTTCCATATTAGATATTTTGTTTGGCAATTTTGAGCTATTATTCTTATTTCAATTTAAATGCATATTTATTACAGGTTCACCAAGATTATCGAGAGGCAATAGCGTAAGATCAGGTATGAATTATATATATATATTTTATAATTGACCTATGGTAGGACTCTGTTACGTCATTTTTCATAGGCATTATATAAAGCTTACGACAGAAAAGATTTTTATTGCAATTGTTAAAATTACCAAGTCTAAAATGTGTCTAGGATATATTTTTATATCCCTAAAAAAAGGCCTTTGTTTGAATTAAGCATATTGTTTTTAGTGAAACAGTTACTTTTTTTTCAGTTTGTCCTCTCCAAATGAAAAAAATAAAGGGATAGTTGCACGAAATGCATTTAAACTTGAATTTAGTGAACTAAAAATTTTTTCCTGTTCAATTTTCTGTTATAGCTGGCTTTTTTTCACAAAAACAACATGACGACTAATTTAGTGATGTCTAATTTTTCTTATTTATTGTAAGACATAATTATATATTTAATGGTAAACTTGTAACTTGAAAACAGTTTTCTGAAATGCCCTTCATCCAACTATCCTTTTAAAATTATGAATTACAAAGTGTACTTCCATATATTAATTCATCTTAATAAATCTTACTTTTATTTAATCACCTAGCTGTCTCCAAGACTGGTAGCTTAATAAGCCGGAAGCTGGAAGCAGTTATAGAGAGTTCTAAAGAGAAAGAAGGACAGATAAACGTTGCTTCAACCATACTCAAGGATGAAAAGGATGATGGTAATCCACAACAGGTAGACCACTTTTTAAAATCTTACTTTGTGCATTTTATGTTAATTTGTTAGCATTTTCTTTTAAAAGCGAAAGTTTTCTCTAATTAGGTTATGTGCGTCCGTCTTTTCTTCAATGTTATAAGCGAAGCATTTCTATAATTAAGTCCTAAAAATGTAAGTATGTCCTGAAACAGTATCCTGTATTTAAGAAGTATTGTAACAAATTCCTTACATTTTATTTATACTTGTGCATTAATATTCTGTTTATTCAGTTCTAACACCCTACAAGTGTTAATGTTCGTTGTCCTTCTGTCTAAGAGATTCGCTTATATAGATGTTGTCATCCTTTTAAAAATTATTAGTCCACTAAAGAAAGACAATTTCATCTGAATGAAACACTATTTTTTAGATTTTTTTGCCTAACTCAAGTATAACTTAATATTTTGACTAGTTAATAAGTTAGATGTAGAATAGATCTTCATTAGATGAAACTTTTTTTCTTTTCTTTCATTATTTTGTATAATATCTTATTTTGATAGAATTTTTGGGTATAGTCCCTTTCGTAGTATTATCACAGAAGCTTTTGATAGGTTATTATAGGTTAAGTTGGGTGAGGTAATTGCCCCGCAGGTTTAGGCATTTGGCCCCGCAGGGGCTAGAAATGGGGGAAAAGAGGCGTTGCCCGAAAGGGACTAAACCCGAATTTTTAATTATTGTGTAGCTAATACATATTTTTTTTGTTGTGCATGATTTGATTAGTTAAAAATTTAGTTCATACTCATTTTGTAAGCAATTAAAATTGTTGAAGAAAATGTTTTTTTTTTAAAGGGTTTCAAGACAAGTATTTCTTTCACACTTTTAAAAGTTAGATTAAAATTTTCCCTAAAAATATAGATTTTGTAATGGTTCAGAATGTGTCAGATTGTAGATTGACGTGAAAGGTTGGAAGCCAAACGTTTTGTCACAATTTCATCACTTTCAAACACTCTACCCATAACAGGTAGAGATAAATATATAGACAAAATTAAGGTTTATTTACCATAGTATTTTTCTTCATTTTCAGAAAAAAGAAACTATGTATTATACTCTGCTATGCTTTTATAATTCATTTTCATAATCATCTTTATCATATAATTCCTGTTAATTTAGATATGTTTATTTGATCTGTTTACCCTTCCAAGGTCCCTAGAAAATTGGTTCTAAGTAAGACACTTGCCATTCAACTATTAGTGAATCAAATGCTTTGTTTTTATCAATTGTATTTCATATAAGAATCTATTGCTGCATTGTTTATACCTGCAGGGCTTAGAAAATTTACAGAGGAATGGGATATTGGACTGTAAATTACACATAATCCAAAAGTTTGCTCAAAACTTTGAGTTCTATTATTGAATTTTGATATTTTGTTCGGATCTATCAGTGTCTGAATTGTTAAAAGCGAAGCTTTTCTATAATTAGGGTCGGTCCGTCCGTCCGTACGTCCGTACGTCCGTACGTCCGTCCGTAACGGATAGCTTTTTTCGTTAATTTAGACATGTTAGAATTGTCCTATCGATTTCAAATTTTGCATGGTGATTCCTTTAGTAGTTAGGTACGATTTAGAAAGCGTAGCAACTCTATAATCATTACCAAAATGTCCGTACGTCCATTTTAAACATGTTGATTTTTTAACTTTTTAAAATAGCTTTTTTCGTTAATTAAGGCATGTTAAAATTGTCCTATTGATTTCAAATTTTGCATGGTGATTCCTATAATAGTTAGGTACGAGTTAGAAAGCGTAGCAACTCTATAATCATTACCAGAATGTCCGTACGTCCATTTTAAACATGTTGATTTTTTTACATTTTTAACAACAAATTTATATGTGCCTAATTATCCGATTTGTCTGATTTTTGGTATACTGATTCCTGGGACAACAAAGTACAATATCATAAGCAAAGCAACTCTATAATCAAGTCCTAAAAATGTAAGTATGTCCATAAACATTATCCTGTATAAAGCAGTTTTTCAACAAATTTACTTACAATTTTGCTTTGACTCTTAGACATTCGCATTCTAATTATTCAGTTCTGACATTATACAAGTGTTAATGTCCGTTTGTCCTACCGTTTCAGAGCTTCGCTTTTATGGATGTTGTCATCCTTGTTTAACTAAAATTTAATCTTTTGAAGGGGTAATTTTATCACTGGAAATGTTCATCAATTTATTGGTCATTGTTTTATCCCTGTATAAAACCAGTTAAAAAATATTACAATATTAAATATATTTTTTAGGAAGGTGATAGCAGCGCCGAATAAACCTAGATTGAACCACAGTAAAAGAAGAATGTTAAACCCTACTCAACAATTGACCATCTCTTTATATATAAGAGAATTTTCTTATGACAACATACTTTTTGTATTTAGTTTTATGTAAATATTTGTAATTTCAAGTTTGTATATATTAAATTTAAAGAAAATTTCCTATTTGCAAATTATTTTTATAAATGTAGTTCAATAATATCTTATGTAATGTAAGCTTATGCTATAACTGTATAAACATATTTGAGTTTAATAAATTTTATTTCAAGATTTCATATGTTTTTCCTAATTCTGTGTTTGTATGAGATTTTTGTATGTTTTGTCTATGATTCAATTTTTAGAAAATACAATTTCTTCAGGGAAACCTTCATTTAAGGAAATAAACTATTAAAGGAGAACAATGGAATAAAAATAACTGCCTTTTTGTACTAAAATATGTACACTTTTTAAAGAATAATCTGATCGGATTGATCCTTCACTATGATTCTATTGGAATCAATTAAGAACTTAGGGATTTAGGATTTTAAGTATCTTGCATCTATTCTTATAACCACAAAATACAGTGAAGTTGAGCTTGTTATTATGTAAGTTGTTATCCTTGTATAAAATATACAGAGAGAGGAGGGAAAATTAGCTTTTTATTACACTAGTCCCCGAAGTATTTCTTATTTGTTGGCTTATCAACTTTGGGGACTTTTTCTGAGTTTTGATTAGTTGTTTTATTAAGTTCAGTTTTCAAATCTTTCAACAACTTAGTTTAATCTACAGAAGGGGTAATTTTATGTTCCATCATCAGGGATGTACATTAATTTATCGGCCATTGTCTTATCCCTTTAGATCCCTGAAACTATACCTAGTGGTTAGAAAAGATTCATGTGACGTGTGTATAGTCGCATACACTTAACTAAATTGTATTCACAAACAAGGAGGACAACTTACTTAAAGGCGAAGCTTTACACTAAGAAAGTTGGACAAACTAACAATAACAAATAAAAAGTAACAAGTTTTTAATATTCAGCATTATCTAACGACGTTGCGGCTTTGGCTTATGGTGACTGGGGCGAGGGATAGTTTAGTATGAGTTTGGCGTTGAGTGGCTTAAATTAAATTTGATAGCGAAGTCTGAGAGTTTTTTTTCAAGCCGCTCAGCTTTCTCTAATCCGCACTATTAGTTGCAGTTGCTATTTAAGTTTTGTCTTTTCCGTTTGAATAAATATTACAGAGGATACAGAAGCTAATAAGCCGCTTAGTGGCGGTTGTTATGGATTAGAATTCCAACTCTCAGTTATGTGTCTTACCCATATTTAAAAAGTCACTCAGTTATAGCCCTCTATGTTTCACACACACAAAATGAGATAGAAAAAAATGTAAGAATGTAAAAGTATAGATATGTATATAATCCATAAAACTTCCTAGATCCAGTGTTGGGGACCTTTTTCGTCTGCTGGCAAATTCCTTTTTTCTCTTTAGTAGCCACTTTGCTGTATTAATATTTCCGACGCTTTTGGCTGATATTCAAAGACCCTATTAAAAGTCGGCACAGGGTCCAAGGGGTAGGAACATACAATTATTTAACCTCTTCCCCCTCTATTGTTTTACTTTATTTTGAAGTTACCTATTTGGATTAAATTTTAAAACGGCTTTTACCATGAATATTGTATTTTCTACAGTTTTTCTGTGTTAAAATATATGAGAACAATTTAGCTAGATACGCTGTAAAGCTGACATATTGTCCAAAATTAACAAATCAAATCAAATATGTTTCTAGCTTTTTATTCTTAAATAAATTTAAATGCATTTATATAAACTATTTATCATAATCTTAATTATTAAAGAAGCAATTTTCTAAAAACGTTCCTATAAGATCAAAGTATCACAGCCACTATCTATAATACAAAGTAGCTTGATGTCTGTCCGTCCGTCCGTCTGTCCGTCCGTCCGTCTGAAGCTTAAGATCTCGGTAACCACTGAACCGAATGGATTCTACTCTTTAGGGTATATACTTATTGGTCCTGTGGTGGTTTTAAGCTATTTTCTTGGGGGGTGGGACACCCCCAACCCCCCAAAAAATGAAAATTTCCCCCCCTAAAAAAAAATTTTCATATTTTTTTCTAATTTCAATGTTTTTTATGTTTTTATATATTTTTACTAGCGGCTTCGCCCCTAGCCTCTAGGGGCTTTGCTAGGTTTGATCAACTTAATTTTTCGTATTTTAGATTTAAAAAGAAAAAGTAAAAAAAAAATTTATTTTTTGGGGGGGTATTTTAATTTTTTTGGGGGGGTTGGGGGTGTCCCACCCCCCAAGAAAATAGCTTAAAACCATCACAGGACCAGTAGGTATATTCCCTGAAGAGTAGAGCCCAATCGGTTCAGTGGTTACTGAGATCTTAAGCTTCAGACGGACAGACGGACAGACATCGTTCTACTTTGTATTATAGATATATTTTTATTAATTTTTATATTTTGTTATACTTTTTTATACTTTTTTATATTTTCTTTATATTTTCAATTATTTTTCTTCTTTTTAAATTTCTTTTCTTCTTTTAAACTTTGTTTTATCAAATTCAAAAAGATTGTGAAAACTTCCTTCTCCTGTGGGGGCGAAGCCCAAAAAAGAATAATGGCAAAGAAATTTTGAAAAACAATAAAAACAAGAAAAAATTTCAAAGGTTTCAAATAATATAAATCAATATAAAAAGTTATAAAGAGTTATAAAATGTTATAAAGAGTTATAAAATGATATAAAGAGTAATAAAATGTTATAAAATACTAAAAATATCTAAAAATATGTAAAAAAAATTTTTAAAATTCTCCCCTGAACCTTCAGAAATAAAGCCCCTAGAGGCTAGGGGCGAAGCCGCTAGTCTATAATACAAAGTAGAATGATGTCTGTCTGTCCGTCCGTCCGTCTGTCTGAAGCTTAAGATCTTGGTAACCACTGAACCGATTGGATTCTACTCTTCAGGGTATATATCTATTGGTCCAGTGGTGGTTTTAAGCTATTTTCTTTGGGGGTGGGTTTTGATATATTTTTTTATACTTTTTTATATTTTTTTATATTTTCAATTATTTTTCTTTTATTAAAATTTCTTTTCTTCTTTTAAACTTTGTTGTATCAAATTCAAAAAGATTGTGAAACATTCCTTCTCTTGTAGGGGCAAAGCCCCAAAAAGGCTAAAGGCAAAAAAAAAATTAAAAAAATTAAAAACAAAAAAAAAAAAAAAAATCAAAGGTTTTGAATAATATAAATCAATATAAAAATTTTTGAGGAGTTATAAAATGTTATAAAGGGTTATAAAATGTTATAAAGAGTTATAAAATGTTAAAAAATACAGAAAATATCTAAAAAAAAAAATGTAAAGAAAATTTTTTAAATTCTCCCATAGAGGCTAGGGGCGAAGCTGCTAGTATATATATATACTAGCAGCTTTACTCCAACAGGTATAATTACATCTTCTATTACCTACTCAGCCGAAAAAAAAAGCGAATGGGTCGCAAATTTTCGTGAATAAATGGCGAATTCGCAAAATTCGTAAAAATTCTTTTTTAAAAATTTTGGGAGTGGGGGGATTTATTTTTGTTTTCGAGTTGGTTGGGGGTGTCCCATCCCCTAAGAAAATAGCCTAACACCACCACATGACCAGTAGGTATATTTCCTGAAGAGTAGAATCCGATCGGTTCAGTGTTTACCGAAATCTTAAGGGATAGACAGACGGACGGACATACATCATTCTACTTTGTATTATAGATAATTATAGAATGGTTTATCTGTCTATCCGATACACTTGTAGGTCATATGCGATGATTTAAAACCATTGAAATCTTGTTTATCATTACTTTCCTAAATCAAAGGCTTCTTATTCTTTCAACTTTTAATCTTATAGTTAAAGGTATTTTTTACATTTATTTACATCATTTTTCTTTGAGCTTGTTTTTAGATATATTTGCTTGTTATTTCTGCCTCATTTATGATCATTCCTAGAATCTAGTGGAGGATACTAGGCGGACTAGTAACAAATACATTAAAATAGTCCTGGGCTTTTTTAGAGCATTCCTAAAAAGCACAACTCTTTCAGAGAGGGTATATCAAAGAGCTTTAGCTTCAGACAAAAAACTTAAATTATAAATTTATCATTTGACAGAATATAGTAATTCTAAAAGTATTAGAAATGTTATTTTTAGAAACATAATAACAATGTTAAAATGCATAAATTTATTCTATTTCATACATGGGCAAAAATAAAAAGCATCGTGCTTAAACTTGAACAAGAAAATTTAATTTATTCTGATGTTACACAATTTTGAATTTACACTTACAGCATATTTTCATATTTCAACAGGACACGCAATTTCACAACTTTAGTCACATTTTTGTGCCTTATGATTTAATCAAAATTAGGATAAAAGTTTTTTTTTTACATTAGTTGGTGCGCTCCTATACATCTAGGGGTTTAATATTCGCATCAAACCCTACCCGAAGACTTATATTTGAAAAAAACCTATAAAAGCTTCCATATAATGGAGAACTCTATTGCGTCAGTTTTTATTGAAATTTTTAGCTTCAGACAAAAAAATCCTTAACACTTTATATATTAGGATTATCTTTTCTTTATTTTTCAGTATGTAGTGGCTTCGCTCATGTTGGGAAACCATCCCCAAGGGAACACATTTTTTGGGGGGATGGGGAGTGAGAAGTTCTCCTTTAACTGTTCTGATTGACTTATTAGCTTATTATTGCTGCGCTGAAAATAACCATCTTTGTGTAAGTATTAGAGCCAGAAACTGCATTATAATTTACTAAAAGTTTTTCTACTTTTCAGTGTTATGTAATATTTATATAGAGCGAAACTTTTCTACATTCTGGGATGGTCCTATTTTAACGAGTTTTTTCTTGTTAGAACATACCTTTCTGTTTCAAACAGTAAGATTCTTTGTAGAATTCTTATAGAAATGTATCTTTCGATTTTTTAAAAATTTTTATTTGAATTCTAATTAATATTTCGTTTAATCAGGTGTTTTAAGCCCTGTTACTCTACATTTGCTAAGGTTCGTTTGACGTAATTGTTGAGCCTGGCTTTTATGGGTGTTGTAATCCCTGTTTTTATGTGGTGGGGTAAATCCTAAGGTGCTATCGCACAATTTACCCTCTTGGGCACTTATGTCCCATTCCTTATTATTTTTGAATGAATTGAAAATTTAGGAGGGGGGTTGTTTTTCTTTTTTATTTTATTTTTACTTTAGGTCTGGTTAGGTTTTTTTGGTTCTTGGTAGACCACAATGTTTGGGTCGCCGCAGGGGTTAGTTATAGAAAAAAAACCATCCCTCTTTTTTTTCAATTAAAATATAACAAAAATAAGAAGGAGGGGGGAGGGTGGAATTGGTGCTCAATTGGCCACTTTTGGGAAATCACAAATCCTAATCTTACACCAAGACAGAATCATATCAATATTTTATAACAAACTTTTTCTACAACTAATAAAGAGATGCTAGCCAATTTATTCTTAGTTTTTATATACTCTAACATTAAAAGAAAAGAAAGTACTTCTTTAACCTTTTATTTATGAGGGGTTAAAGTCCCTAGTACACTTGTACCTAAAGTTTTGTAACACTTCTATAATTTGTTGGCTGAAAAAGTTTGATACTTTAATAAAATTTCGATTGTTCGGTGTCAAAGATTTGCAACCAAAAACTCTACTATACAGAAGAAGCATTTATATATTATTTAATTTGGGCTGTACAACTATTTATCGTCCACTGCCTTGTGCATTAATATTCCTGATGTTTGAACTTAAGTATTTTTAAAACACAAATAGAATGATAAAATGTCCTAGCTATAAATACATTTGTCTATATATTTATATATTATAAATACTATATTTATTACTTTGAGCTAGACGTTATTGGTAAGATTTGCTCACTTTATTGGCAAGAAGTAATAATTTAGGTGAACAATTTTAGTCACCGAATGTTTTTATAAAGTCAAGACTACAAAAATTGAAACAAAATATAAAAGATTATGCAAAAATTAATCTTTACAAATGGATAATAAATTGATGTTGATTCCCAATGATAATTTACTAAAAACCACTACACCTTCTGTAGATAAATTTATTGGTTAATAAGTATAGACACTTCCAGTTTAATAAAACCAATCAAGATCTAGCCAGTAAAAAAAGAGAACATGGTCATAAAATAACTAGTATAATAGTCCCCACCCTAGATAACATGTGACAAAAGAAAATAAACTTTTTAAAACATCTCATTAAAAGAGAAACTTTCTAAAACCTTTGTCTGTCCGTTTGGTCGTCACTTAGATGCTTTCTAGATTTTAAAGGTAGTAAAACCGTTAAGTGGTTAAATAAAAGTATTTACTGAATCTAAAAGAGATGTTATCAAAGTATGTATTTGATATAATTCCTTTTTGAGTATTTTATTATCTGGTAAATTGAGTATTTCCTCTCACCACATCTCTAGGTGCAGGCTATCATACATTCATAGGGCTTTCCAATCCCTTCCTGCATATTTTCCGACAATTTTATCAACTGAGGTAATTTCTGTCTGTCCTATGTTTTCACAGAAAATTTAAGGCATTGAAATGATTGTAAAGTTTAAATAAATAAGTTTTTGAAAATTTCTATATGAAAGGTTTTTAGATAGATTTCTTTATCTTAATGATAAAAACTGAAAGATAGCCTGTCTTTAATATATACTAGCTACTGCGACCATAGCATATAGGGGCTCTGGATATTAATGGCAGAAAAAAGCCTAAAGGAATGTCACGCATAAAATCTAAAGAATAAAATAGCAAGAAACCATCACGGGACCTATGTGAAGCTGTCCTTGAATAGAGAACTAAATCGGTTCAGTAGTTATTGAAATCTTAAGCGCAAAAAAAAGAAACTTAACTACTTTGTATTTCAAGTTAAAGAAAAGTTTTTCCAGTTTTAAGCATAAGATTTCTTATTCTAAGCAGTAAATGTCCACTCCAGTAAATATCTAATAACCTTATTTTGTATTGTTTTCAATATCCAAAATAAATAAAAAATATGAAAATCTAATTTGACAAAAATATATGCTTATTATTGCACTATTATGAACAGTTTTTAGGCTATTTAGCAAATTTTTTCATTACTCTCTATTCTAAAACTCAATAAAAAAGGGGATATTTGAATTATTCCTTTGATACACTTGATGGGAAATTGGAGAATTTATCCAAGTGTATTATTGGTAATAAGTAGAGTATAAAGTTGTCATATTACACACTATCCCTCTGTCTATCAATATACTTACACTTTTTTTCCTTCAGAAAAATATACGAAACAACACTTTTTACAACTTGAAATTTTTAAAACAAATTTGGTATAACTCAAAATTTGGCAAAGCTTTGATAAAGCTACAAAAATCTTTTTGGTTAGCTGGACTGTTGTAATATAGCGATGTACCAATTAAACAGCAATATGAGTCTTGAAACAAGAATGAGAACATGCATAAGTAGCAAATTCAAATATACAAAATGAGAGATGGCTAATATATTACAAAAATATAAGTATATTTATATTATGGTTAAAAGTTACTTTAAGAAATTCCATTTTCTTAAATTTTTACATAACTATTCATCATGGGAATCTACAATAGACATTTAAGAAGCTTTAACGTTTACCAACAAACCTTTCTTACTATAAGACGAAAATACAGGCATTCTAAATTATAGATTAGCTTTGGAAATTGACAGTTGAAGCAGCTTATAGTGCCTATAGAAATGACGTCATACAAATGACCAATTATAGGCCAGCATACATTTTAATAGGTATTTATTATACTGGCATATCATTTGTCATTTGTATTGTATTGTATGACGTCATTTGTTATAGTCACTATAATCTGCTTCTGGACAGTTATGTAAGTAGCAGCTGTATTGTATAATAAAGATGAATATAATTGATAATTTCCTCTAGCATTGTTACTTTCTAGTAGATCGTGAAATTAAATATTCACAGACAAGATTTATAAAAGCTAAGCTTTTCTTTAATTTGTGGTGGTCCATACGTCCGTCCGTTTGTAACAGATAGATCTTATCGATAATTTAGTCATGTTAAAGTTGTTCTATCGATTTTTACATTTGCAGGACGATCCCTGTAACGGTAGTGAGCAGATAGAATAAATATTTATTAAAGTCCATTTTAAAATAATTTTTAGCTTTTAAACGCAAATTTGACTAAGATTTTAATTAGGAATATTGTTAACAGCGAAGCGTCTCCATGTCTTACATTATAAGTTTAGATTTTAAAACAATGTTGAATATTAGATGAGTTGATACTATATATAAGGTTCGTTTGTAAACCCTTTTAATATGTTCAGTTTCGCTTTCATGGAATGTTTTCATTCTTTTGTTTATTGTAACGCAGATGAATAAGTGTAAATTCGTCTGTTTTTAAAAAGTGTCTCTAGAATAGGTATGCATATTTAGAAAATGTAATTTTTACTCAATTTAAAGGATAGTTTATTTTGCTCTCAGTTTGAACAATTATAATACTTAGGTAAGGAAGTGGTTACTATTTTATTGTAGACTTTAGGCAAAAAAACCTGCAGAATAAACTAAACTGCTTGCTATGTCCTAAGTATATCTAATGTATTTAAATAAATAGGAAATAAAGAAAGATTAATGTTTTTATCTGTGAATATATATTTATACCAACTATTTATCAGTGCTCGGCAGCCGCAGCCACAATTTTATTTAGCCGCGCGCTGATTACATTCAGTTATTATATTATTGTTTAATCCGAAGCCACAGCTGCCACAGATAAAACAATGCTCGTTAAATTGATGTACATCCCCAATAATGATAAACAAAATTACCCCTTCAATTGAAATGTTTGAACACTCATCTTAATGAATCAACAAATCGAAATGCACTAAAGTTTCCAAAGTTGATTAACCAACGAATAAGAAAACGTTATTATAAAACTTTGGGGGGACTAGTGTAACAAAAAGCCCATTGTCCTCTTTGTCTCTCCGTACAGCCGGTCACAGAAAATGGTCCTAAATTAAATCATAGCTGACCATCAAAAAATCTTTCTTAAAATTACATTTATAAGATAAATTTGCAATAGTTTTTTTTCTCGTTATTTCAGCTGCAACCAAAATAGTGGACTGCAACCACAGCCGGCCGCCCTGCCTTGGTATAATTATGCATAGCTAGAGGTAGTATTATCTGTGCAAATATATTTGCTTGGCTTGGTTGGTGTATCTGGTTAGGTAAATGGGTTTCACTGTGTGTTTACGGGCACCAATTTAATGGCTTTATTTTTTGTAGGCTTCTCACAAGTATTCGGATATAATTATTTAGTTGACTTACTCAATTAAAATAATTGGACTTGAAGCTCTTTTAGTGCCTAACACAATGACGTCATACAAATGACCAATGATAGTCTGATACACAGTTTCTGACCAGTATATGTTTTAATTGACCAATTGTAGGCCAATATGATGTAATTTTTTATAGTCTCTATAAAAAGCTTCATTGGATTTGCAAATTTATTATACAAAGAATCATTATAAAGATCCTAGTTTGTCTGTACAAGGCTTTTAAGTAGTAATGTAGCTCTATAATTTGAAATGTACGTACGTCCGTCTGTAAGAATTGTAAAAGGGAAAATTTATATTTTTCGGCGGCTGAAGAAGAAAGATGGCTGAATTGTTCTGTGTAGTTTCCAAAAATAAAATGTGAAATAGTCCATTATTAAGAACAGTTTGACTTCATAATTGCATTTGACTACAACCCAACACCCAACTTTATGGATTTACGCGATAAAAATGATGCTGTACGTATTGGTGCAAAAAATGGGGACAATTTTTAAATTGATTTGACGGGGCTGTTTATTTACGTCACAAGTGAGGGGAAAGAAAAGGGAAGGAGGAAAGAAACCCCCTAGAAAAGAGATGGGGGTATGACGTCACACGCCAAAACAATTTGAAATTTGTCCCCATTTTTTGCACCAATACGTACAGCATCGATAAATATGACCCTGTTTATGAATTTTCGTTACAACTCTAAAAGATGTGATATGTGTATCTATATGTGTGTACTGCAGTCATTCTTCTACAGTCAAGTCAGGAAGGAATCAGGTGGATGAAAATTTTAATCTTCAACCATTTCTTTCTCCCAATATTAAAAAGCTTTAAAGACGGTAATACTTTTAATATATGAAGAATAGTTTATTTTACATTGCTATATCTCTAGATCCCTGCCTCAAACCCATACACAAATAACACATTAATTATCACAAAAACTTTATAATTCATTTTCTTACCTTTTTAGACATAGTTTTTTTTTATAACAGCAAAATATGTATTCAAGTGACTCAAGATCTTTGGGTTGTTTTATGGTATTTTCTTTTGAAAATTATCAGATAAAAAACAGCTTGGAAGCTAGTGGTATAGCCGCTAGTTTGGTGTACAAAATAGTGCAGCTACATAAAAAGTAATTCATAAAAAAAGAAGAAGAAAAAGATTATTCTTCTATCAATAAAATTAGATATAAGACAAACAACGTATGTAATGTATAAATGGATTAATATAAATGGGTAATACATTTCAGGAGGGGGAGGGGGACATTGGTATTACACTAGTCCCCAAAGTTTTATAATAACTTTTTTTAATCGTTGGTTATCAACTTTGGGAACTTTTAATGAATTTTGATTGGTTGTGTCCAAACGTTTCACCCACAAATGTAATCTATAGAAGTGGAATTTTGTATATCATCATTAGGGATATATATCAATTTATCGGCCATTGTCTTATCCCTTTATATCCCTGAATACATATAGATAGAGATGTTTAATTGGTTATATTGGTTGATATGTGAATGATGATACAAATAGGAAGTAATCAAACACCAGAGTCAATAAAATATCTTAACCATCAATGTGCAGGGCTATTCTACAAGAAGAGTTTTTACGGAGGGCTGTAATTTGTGTTTGTGTCGGTTTTTTTCAAGCGTCTATGTAGCCATGAATATTTTAGAGGCAAATCTAACATTTAATTTTTCCGTTAGTCTGTAAGTTCGTCTGCTGTTAGAACTGGCATGGGTTTAACTTGATTTACTCGGCTGATGTTGAAAGAATCAAAATTATTTACAACTTTGTGTCATCTTTTCTTTGCTAAAATTCACTTCAATACTAGTTTCCTTTTATAGATTATATCAAAATTTTGACTAAATGGTTCTTTGTCTTTCTAAGAGTTTCATTGTTTAGTTTTCATTTGTAGACCTTGGTTTGATTGATAACTAAAGAGCTGAAGAGAAAATGTATCTAACTAATTAATTCAATGCACTATATCTATACCTTTTTATGTAAAGAAGAACAAAATAAATTAAGATTGATATAGAGTTAGTTTATCTTAGCCTTTTATGTTTAAATCAGAAACTTATTTTCATTTGTTTCTTTAACAAGGATGACATTATCAATAGCGCAAAACAATAAAATTAATATTATCTAATGGCTAGGCCCCTAGAGGCCTCTCTATTAGTTCCTTGGTTATTGAGATCCTTCAGTACACACACACATACAGACACACAGACAGAGATCCTTTTAATTTATTATTTATTATTTTGAATTAAACATTAAAAATTTGAAAAGAGTATTTCCTATTAAACATACATAGAAGGAAGATTAAGACTACGAAAATTTAAATATATAATATTTGTAATTCTTTATCCAGATTTTGAGTTGGATTATTGAAGGATTTTTCCACATTACTTCCACGCAATCTATTCTTTTATACACATACTAGAGGCTACACCCGTAGCATCTAGGGGACTCTTCAAAGGGAGAAGGAGGTGTCAGAAAAGTAGCCTAAAACCAACCCAAATCTTAAATCTTAAAAAATAGCCTAAAACTATCTCAGGACCAATAAGAAGCTACACTGTAAAGGATAACTATATCTATTCAGCGGTTAGCGAGATATTTGATAACATACAAAAAAAACTTACTACTATAAAAGAATAGTACACAAAAAAAGAGAATTATACTGTTTGAACTCTCAACTTAATAATCCAACCAATCAAAATTCCCTAATTTACCCAAATATGTTAAACCAACGAATAAGAAAACGTGATTATAAAACTTTGGGGACTAGTGTAATAAACAGCTCATTGTCCCCTCTCTCTCTTTCTTTCTCTAGGTCAACCTTCTTTTGAGAAATTGATTAGACATTCCTATATTCCTGATGTAAGAGCTTGCCTATTTAATCATCCTGTAGGGATCAATGAAATTTTAAAGATTTCAATTTTAGATCAAGATGAATGGTATTCAATACATAATACATATATAGCAAGGATCTAAAGGGATAAGACAGTGGCCTATAAATTGATGTACATCCCCATTGATGATGCACAAAACGTTGAAACGTTTGTACACTCAATCTAATAAAACAATTAATCAAACTTTAATAAAAGTCCCCAATGTTGTTAAGTTAACGAACAAAAAAACGTAATTATCAAAAACTTTGGGTACTAGTGTAACAAACAGCCCAAATGTCCACTCCCTGCCTGAATATATAGGCATACACATATGGATATATGTATGTATAGAAATGGATGTTTTATCTGAAAAACTTTCCGCCAGTCTAAAAAAACAATTTTTGTGGCAAAAACAGAGAACCAAATACATCTTGAAAAAAGTACTCATTTATTTTAGGTAAGATAAGGTTAAATCTTTCATAGAAATGTTTTGAAAAAAAAAATCTTCCCTTTTAAAACTAATTAAACCAGACCATGAAGCGATTAGTGAGATCTTTTAGTAAAATAGAAACTACCTTCGCAGAACAATATAATTTGTATCAATGATGTTTTTAATTTCACTGTCTGAAGTAGAATATTTTTCTGAAGATAAAGTATCCCTTGTAATATATTTATTTAAATGTGTGTAATACGTATGTATTATAATGTAAACGTTTAAAATGTATATATAATATTCACAAAATCCATAAGCATAGCAACCAAAAGTAACGAAAAAATAAGATGAATTAATTATGATTTTTTATGGTGTTTTCTTGAATAAACATTAAAAAAATACTTTAAATAAATGGCTCGCTGTGATTTACGAATGTTTTGGAATGGAAGGCCCCCTTCATCTCGCTTCAAATACAGAACCCTCAGATGCTTTTCTGTAATGATATAATTAATTACTTGATACAATAATAAAAACTTTTTATGGAGTTTAGACTTTCCAATGAAACTTTTATAATCACAAAAAAGCCTAGGATTAGAACGATTTCGTGATACACATTTTATTGCTTTATTTGATTTTGTTTTATGGCTTAATTGGAGTTTTTGTTCAGCTTTGTGCATAAGCCCAATGGATTTATTATTACCTGGATCTTGCATCATATTATCATGTACTCTAATAATGTAAAACTTGTAGCTGGCTAAAAAAACGATTCCCCCCCATCTCTCTTTACCTAATTTGCTCTACTACTGCTGGATGAACGCACTGACCAATAAGTGATATCCATGTTAGCAACCTAAATTGACGACAATTTTTACCTTGTCATAATATTCTTCTTCCATTATAATCACTCACAAGTACAAATATTTCAATAATACATAAAAGACTTTCATAAACAAGGATAACAAAATCCATAAAGCAAAGTTAATAGAATTACACAATAGGATGAGCAATCAATAATGAATATATTTATAAATCATTTACAATCAAAGCTTTCTATATAGAAATGGGGGCAGTAAAATTACAAAGCCCGGGGGGGGGGAGGGGGTAAGTCTCTTCCCCCTTTCGCTTTTTAGGGGTTAATTCTATAAGTCAACGGAATTTTTAAAGTTTTAACACATCCTCTTTCTACTCCATGAAAAAAACTGTTTAAGAGATAATGAAAGGAAAAACCAAATTGTCCGTGACAAATGTAATTATTCTATAATCTACACTCATCACGTGATTGTGTTTACGTGTTTACAGAACATCTCTCAGGGTTAAACGTGTTTAGTTGTTGATATAAAACAACGAATATTGTTCTTTTACAAAGAAAATAAATAATATTTCATCCATGAGAAGCGGGCAATATAAGGTTAGAGCTAATTAAATTAAAGTTTTTGGTAGTTATTGTAATTAAATCCTTTAAAATGTTATTTTTTCTCTAAAAGAATTTGTATTTGAATTTTTGAAATCTATAACTATAAATATAGTGAATCTTCAAACTTTTAGGTTGATAGCTTAAAATCTTAGATTAGCTCTTTTAAAGAGAAGACGTATTCTATCTAGTAGATGGCGTTTATGTCCAGTCAAACCGTCAAAAATACTGTAAGCTTAGCTTCAGGGGCGTCCAACCTTTTTTTTTTTTTTGGGGGGGGGGTACATAATCCCTCCTAAGGGGGTAAATTTTAAATGGGGGGGGGGTTAAAATGAATCGCCATTTTACCCCCCCCCCCTTGGACGTCTATGCTTAGCTTAGCTACTAAAGAAATATTTTGCATTATTTTAAAAATTTTTTTTATCCATTTTGTAGGAACATAACTAACAATTTGTTGTATATAATAAATCTCTCAAAACATTAATTGTCCATAATACATATAGACAGATTGATGATATATATAATACAGGTGTTCGGTGTTCATAATACATATTCAAAAAGAGTTTAATGTTAACAAAAAATCGACTTCCTTTTGAATTTTTTATACTAAAATTGTTGCGCTACTCATGGATATTGTTGTCATAGTTCTATTATGAATCAATAATTTTTTTTTACTTAGAACTTAGCATGTAGTCTAATAAAGTGAATCTTGTAGCAGGCAAACTAGCGATCCATACCACCCCCCCCCCACCTTTTACTCCCATTCCCTTTCCTCGTACTGGATGAACACACTGACCAATAAGTGACAGGGGAAGTAGCAATCTAAATTGACGACAATTTTTCCCCTGTCATAATATCCACGTATATTCTACAGCTATTATTAAATCTTTAGTTATTGTTAGTTTGATATTAGTAAAACATTTAATATGAATAGTTCTTTGATATATTTAAATGTCTACATATGAGTATAATGCATAGATAGCAAAAGAGCAATAATAGATTCTAAACATAAAAATTTAAGGAAAGACAACTCAAAATATAGAATAGACTCTTAATTATCATGGGAATATTCACAAGAATTATTAAAATTAAATCTTCATCTATAGTTTTTTTTCCCAGATAGAAAATTAAATTTAACCAACGCAATTTAACAGAAATTTCATAAATCTATGTAATAGAACAGCCGATAATAAACCATTTAGCCTATTGATTAGGGGGGGGGGTAGAGATAAGCAAGAATGACAAAAGTAACCTATTGATGGATGGACAAACGGACAAAGTGAACTATAGAGCATATGCTGCTCATCATAAAAAAGAAATAGAAAAATATTTGTAAAAATCAAAGAAAATTACCAGTTTTTTTGAAAATAAGAAATTTTTGTCTTTTAACGGACTTATAGGTGGATATACAGACGAAGTGTATTATAGATTAGCTTGGATACTAAAACTATTATTAAAATAATGTGAATTAAAATTAATCTTTAAAGGATGACGATCGAATGAAAGCATAACATTATTTTTTAGAATATCCCCTTTTTCACCTTGAGTGCTAACTAACACCCAGCAGATAACCAATAATTGGTATTATTTATGTGTGTACGTAGTTAATTGTATTCAGACTAGGTGTAGAACATGATATGTGATTAATAGCTTCACACCTACTATACAATATAGATGGATAGATAGATACATCCTGTGGTTAGATAGATAGATATTCAGACTAGGTGTAGAATATGATATGTGATTAATAGCTTCACACCTACTATACAATATAGATGGATAGATAGATACATCCTGTGGTTAGATAGATAGATATTCAGACTAGGTGTAGAATATGATATGTGATTAATAGCTTCACACCTACTATACAATATAGATGGATAGATAGATACATCCTGTAGTAATATAGATAGATATTCAGACTAGGTGTAGAATATGATATGTTATTAAAAGCTTCACACCTACTATACAATATAGATGGATAGATAGATACATCCTGTAGTAATATAGATAGATATTCAGACTAGGTGTAGAATATGATATGTGATTAATAGCTTCACACCTACTATACAATATAGATGGATAGATAGATACATCCTGTAGTAATATAGATAGATATTCAGACTAGGTGTAGAATATGATATGTTATTAAAAGCTTCACACCTACTATACAATATAGATGGATAGATAGATACATCCTGTGGTTAGATAGATAGATATTCAGACTAGGTGTAGAATATGATATGTGATTAATAGCTTCACACCTACTATACAATATAGATGGATAGATAGATACATCCTGTGGTTAGATAGATAGATATTCAGACTAGGTGTAGAACATGATATGTGATTAATAGCTTCACACCTACTATACAATATAGATGGATAGATAGATACATCCTGTGGTTAGATAGATAGATATTCAGACTAGGTGTAGAATATGATATGTGATTAATAGCTTCACACCTACTATACAATATAGATGGATAGATAGATACATCCTGTGGTTAGATAGATAGATATTCAGACTAGGTGTAGAATATGATATGTGATTAATAGCTTCACACCTACTATACAATATAGATGGATAGATAGATACATCCTGTGGTTAGATAGATAGATATTCAGACTAGGTGTAGAATATGATATGTGATTAATAGCTTCACACCTACTATACAATATAGATGGATAGATAGATACATCCTGTAGTAATATAGATAGATATTCAGACTAGGTGTAGAATATGATATGTTATTAAAAGCTTCACACCTACTATACAATATAGATGGATAGATAGATACATCCTGTAGTAATATAGATAGATATTCAGACTAGGTGTAGAATATGATATGTGATTAATAGCTTCACACCTACTATACAATATAGATGGATAGATAGATACATCCTGTAGTAATATAGATAGATATTCAGACTAGGTGTAGAATATGATATGTTATTAAAAGCTTCACACCTACTATACAATATAGATGGATAGATAGATATTACCCCCCCCCCCCCAATTAAAATTTACCCATACCATGGAGGTGCCATAGGCACCCCCAACCATTTAGAAGGGGGTATTTACCCCCCCTCCCAAACAAATAACAAATCTCTGATAAAAAAATTTTTTGCGCGCTTCGCGCGCATTTTTAATACTAAATATTTAATAAAATTTAAATTACCCCCCCAAAAAAATTTTACCCCGGGGGTAAATTTTGGGGGGGGGGTAAACTAAATTTACCCCTGCCAACAGATTTCAGGGGGGGTGCCATAGGCACCCCCAACCATTTAGGAGGGGGTATTTACCCCCCCCAAACAAATAACAAATCTCTGATAAAAAAAATTTTTGCGCGCTTCGCGCGCATTTTTAATACTAAATATTTAATGAAATTTAAATTACCCTCCCCAAAAAATTTTACCCAGGAGTAAAAATTTTTTTTTGGGGGGGGGGGGGTAAAAAAAAATTACGGTAAAAAAAAAAATTTACCCACCCCAAAAACGAATTACCCCCCTCCTTAAAAAAATTTTACTCCCCCCCCCAAAAAAGCTTGGACGTCTATGTATTCAGACTAGGTGTAGAATATATTAATAGCTTCACACCTGCCATAGTTAATAGATGGATAGAGAGATATATTCTATGGTTAAATAGATAGATAGATTTACGCATAGACAATTCTCTAGGTACAAAGTAGATTTTTGAAGTAAATCAAAAAGTTAGATATTTGTCAGTTTTTAAGAAGTTCATTAATTTTCAATAAATTCAAAATTGGGTAGGGGAAGTTACAATATCAGTCACCTCCAAACTATAAAGTGAAGTTAATATTAAATTACAAATCAATTCATTATTAAAAATACTCCTTAAGACAATTTTTGATTTTAATTTGTAAGGATTTTTATAAAGAATTTATATTTGATTTATACTAGTAGTAAGTTGTTTTGATGTGTTATGTGCATGTTCAATAAGATCTCATATACTGTTGTACTTAAGCTCAATATTAGTTTTGGGCAGCTTTAATGTTTTTAATGTGGGAGGGGTGAGATAGGGGGAAGTGGGAGAGGACAACCTATCTATTAGATAATTTACGCCCCCTTCCAATATTTTCTTCATTTACATCTTATCCAATGCGAAGCCAATTCAGTTATTTAAAGTATTAGGTCTATTTGTCTAAAGCTTAAGATCTCAATACATTCTAAACCGATTGGGTTCTCTATTTTACAAAGGCCATTTAAATTTTAAATTCGAGTTTTAAGATGGATTTAAGCTTCTTTATAAAACTACTAGTGTCTTAGCCTGTATTAACAATAAAAAGTATGTATTTTATGATATAAATATATTTTTTATTGCTCCCTTATGTCCTACTTTAATATAATGCAGTATATTGCATTAAAAAAGGGAAAAATATAAAAAAAAACAATATAAATGAACAAACAAAAGTACAGAAAAAGAAAACAAGGATGACAACAGTTAATGGTGGTAAACGAAATCTTTACAAGAAATTTCAGACATTTATCTTTAATAATAGCCGCAAAAATCTATTTTCCATTCAAACAATTTTTGTCTCGCCAAATACGGAAAAAGTTAACTGTTGTTCATAGAAATCTAAGTTCGCAAGAGCGTAATAAACATACTTAAGAATAGCTCTAGGAGAATATTAACAGTGGCAAATTAGCCGTCTCTCTTGAATAGCAACCGTTAAAATCAAGTTCTTAAAAACGGGTGGACATTTTGTGCTATAGAGAGTGGGGGCAATGGGCTATTAATGACATTAGTCCCCAAAGTCCCAAAGTAACGTTTTCTAATTCGTTGGCTTAAAGACTTTGGGGACTTTAATAATTTTAATTGGTTGGTTTATTAAGTTGTGCGTTTTAACGTTGCAACCACTAATTGTAATCTAAAGAAGGGGTAATTTTGTGTATCATCATTGGGGAGGTACATCAATTTAACGGCAATTGTCTTATCCCTTTAGATTTATAGTTATAGAGTGGCTGTGCTACCACAAAAGATAAAATGAAGGGAATTTAAAGATATTGATTTTTAATCCATCTAGACGTGAAACAAATGCAGTTTTTCAGTCTTTAATTTTAAAGGAAAAATAAATTTAAAATATATCCCTCACATTTATTTACATAAATTTAAAATATCATTTTTTATTATGATTTTTGAAATAGAATATTGTTAAAGTTATACATATCACTTTAATTTATTTAACACCTTAGGGATGCGTGGTAAAAACCAGGCAGGTAGGGGATTATGAACTGTAAATCAAACTGGTACCCACATTTCCATATCCTATTAACTTATTCATTGGCTAAAAAACTTTGGGTACTTTTATTGAATTTTGATTGGTTGGTTTCCAACCAGTTGAGTCAAAACTATTCTGATACTAATTCTTATCCACAGAAGGGGAGATTTTATGTATCATTGAGGTTATATATCAATTTATCGCCCAACTATAAAATCAGAAGATTTTATGATAAAAACAATAATATTTTTTTATGGTTTAATCAAAAATAAGTTTTTTTTGTGATAACTTTTGTTAAGTTGTTAAGTGCATTTAATTTGTTTATTAAGAAAAAGAAAACAGTAGAAACCTTGAAAATGGAAATATTTTCAAACTTTTATCTCATCATTTCTCTCTCTCTCTCTATCCATCTCTCCCTCTTCCTCTATCTTTCTTTCTTCTTTCCAAAGTGTTTGTTAGGGTGTAAACTTTAGCTCAAATAAAAAAAGAATTTTTGTCGTTGGAATGCAAGATCGAATTATACGTACATATAATGTCTGTCTGTTTGTCTTAAGATCTTACTAAATATAACATCAATAAAGTTATCCTTTTGGAAAACCTTTCTATTTTCATTTTTATGAAATGTTAATAAGTGTAATGAAACAACCCCTTGTTGTGAGGCTTGTATTATAAGAATATGACGTGTTCTAGATAACTTTAATTGGATTCTCATTCTAACATAATCAATTCATATAACCTCTGTTTAAGCTCATACATTATTTTATTCCTATTTTTGGAGGAAGGGTACTTTGATTGTTAATTATTCAGTATACAAACTTATCCACCAACAATTGTAATCTACAGGAGGTATAGATTTGTTTCTTGTAAATGGTGGTATACATAAATTTATCTTTCTATTTTCTTATCCCTTCAGATCCCTATAAAGAACAAATAAACAACTAAACTGGTTCTAAAATACTTTTGTGTTTGTTATTGAGCGACTTTTATGAATTGCCTATGGACTCATTTTGGTATAGTGTGAAATATTAATGTTTTATCCAAACAAATCTTAATCTTTGTATTTTAGTTAGTTTTATTGTTTGTTGCATTCTTCATAAACAAATTTAACTGTTAAAAGAGTCACGCACTATGACATTTTATCAGATATTTAATCAAAAAAAGGAGCCCTTGTTATCAGACAGGGCTGTTTATTACAATAGTCCCCAAAGTTTTATTACAACGTTTTTTTATTCGTTGGCTTAGCAACTTTGGTGACTTTTATTAGAATTTTATAAGTTGATTATGAACCTAGTAAAAGTGTCTGACTCTGATTATGACGTAAAAAAATTAGCCAATGAGAGGCCAGTATACACTGTAATTGACCAATGGTAAAATTTTTAGTGGCCTCTCATTGGCGAATTTTTTTACGTCATAATCAGAGTCAGACACTTTTTTCTAGGTTCGTTGATTATTAAGTTGAGTTAAGTTGAGTGGTAATTTTGTGAATCATCATTGGGAATGTACACAATTTTATCGGCAATTGTTAAATACCTTTAGATCCCTGCCTGGCCTTGTTATACAGTAGCTAAGATCTCTGAGCAGGTTTTATGCTATTAGAGGGAGGTTAATAACGTTAATAAAAGCACTAAGCTGGTAAAGTTGTAATAAAGCACACTTAGAACATTATCATTAAAAGTAATGTTAAGTGTCACCTAGTTCACCCTTCCTTCTAGTACTCTGGAATAAAGATACAATGGGTGCTGTCTCTTTGTTTCTTAAGATCTCACCAACGGCTTGGCAAATATGGCTTTTCTTATAGGTTGAATTGGTTGAGTTATCTGCTAGACTATCGTCAAACAAGCATTTTATATTTTCCATGTTTAAAAGCAAAGCTTTCTATAATGATGGTCAGTCCGTACGTAACGTTTAGGTAACGGTTAGCTCTGCTACATCTATAAGTTAAGAGCTTACAAAATTAAACAATTTACTTTAAAAAATGTGTAACTGATGACCAGATAAGCTAAATTAAACTTTAAGATCTTGGGCTTATAGGGTAGATTTGTTAATAAAATGAAAGATAGAAACAATTTAATTTTATTGCAATTTATTTAATGTAGAGTAGCTTTACTTCCTAATTTTGTGAGACACTGCATCTCTTGATTCCGAGACCAACAATGTATAATATTGTGTAAAGATAATACTCCACGGTTAAACTTTTGATAATTCTATTAGATGTCTTGGCTCAATCAGGGATATAGGGATAGACAAAAAAATAAATCAAATAAATCTGGTCATTTTTTACAGTAGGTTAGAAGGTAAACATTATTGTATTCATGGAACAATTAAATAATTTATGTTTGAAAATTTAAGTATCAAATTATAGAACTAACTAGAGGCTGTGCCCCTAGAATCGAAGGGTTAGGAAGGGGGCAAAAAAATAGTCTAAAACATCAAAAACTTAAATCACATCCTAGAGCCATCGTGAGACCTATATAAGGCTTCCTTAAAATGAAGAACTTAATAAGTTCAGTAGTTATCTAAATCTTTAGCTTCAGACATAAAAAACCCTTACTACTTTATATTATAGAAGAATGTCATATTATATTCCTTTATCCCTGGATGTAAAGACATAGCTAGAGCCCCACAGAACACCCCCAACTATAGAACCTATATTGTCCTATACCTCTATCCCTGGATGTGAAGACATGGCTAGTCATTTATTCCACCTGGAGCTCCACAGCATACCCCCAACTACCAACCAATATCACCCACTTTAGTATAATGGGTTTCAGACAGCTAAACAAAAAGATCCTTAAAAGTTAAAGAAAATTCTTTTAAAAATGGCCAATTTCCCAAAGAGAGATGGTTTATGAAGGTTGTATTTTTTTATATATATATTTTCTAGCAGTTGCTGCTCTAGAGAAACTTTAAAGATATATCCATCCTCACAAATACAAGTCTTAAAAGAAAACACTTTTTTATATGTTAATTTTAGTAGAGTCGATTTCTTTTGGTAGGGTACCCTCCAATAAAACAAGTAAAATCTTTCCTAGGACCTGTTAGAAGCTTCACTGTCAAGAGAAGCATATTAAACTTTAAGACTGGATAACAAGCGTCTTATTACTTTCATAGATGGATGCAATTTTGTTGAGATATATACACACCTTTTATTTCACCAACTTTCCTCAGAAATTCATCTCTCTGCCCCAATCTCTCAGGCAGGGAGAGGACTTTGGCTGTTTCTTACACTAGCCCCCAAAGTTTTAAAATAACATTTACTTATTCATTTGCTCAAAAACTTTGGGGAATTTTATTGAATTTGGATTAGTTGGTTCATCAAGGTGTCTAAAACTTTCAACCACTGATTATAATCTACAGAAGGGATTATTTTGTGTATATTCAATAAGAATGTACAACAATTTATCGGCAATTTTCTTATCCTCACTATCTACAATTTTGTGTAAAAATAGTGTAGATATACATGAATTTATCGGTCATTGTCTTATCCCTTACGATCCCTGCCTCCCTCTCCTCTTTTATTACAATTCTCCCTGTACCTTAAATAGCCAAGAATAAATTTTCATAAATATGTATAATATATGTATCTATATGATTAAATTTATCTTTTTATGTCTTCACTATAGTTGTTATTCCTTGTTCGTTCATAATATGCAATTTCTGAATGCAATTTTAGAACTGGTTTCAATGTGCATTTTAGTGAATGTTTTCTATAATTAGAGTCGTTACTTTCGTCCGTAACGGAAAGCTTCCATCGTTAATTCGATTTCGAACTTGTCATGGAGATTCCTGTATCAGGCAAAATTTAGAAAGCGTAGTAACTCTATAATCATTACAAGGAAGTCCATTTTAAAGACAGTAATTTTAAGATTTTAGACATGATATATTTTATGCCATCCTTTTCACTTTTTTTGGATTATATATTTCTACGGCCATTAGGTTTAGTGTTATAAGCGATTATTAAATAAGTTTTACTCTATATTTGTATAAAATCGTTGTCTGACTGATTTGCTAAGCTATGCAATGCATCTATAAATGTTCAGAATGAAAACGCTCTTTTATCATTAAAAAAATATTTTTAATGTGTATCAAATAAAAGAAAAAAGGTTGTTGAACTAAATTGTACCTTCATCAAAAGAACTTTGAAGTTTTTATTGACCACATTTTCCTTTCATACGTGTAAAATAATTCATACAAAAATTAGCATAATATGTTAACTTTTATTTACTTCACAATATGATCAAAGCATGTTTTAAAATTTAAAAATAAGTTCTTACAATTGTGTTTATTGAAAATATCATTGTTCATATTATTTTTGTTATATATGGGTCAAGATATACCGAAAGTTCCAAACTTTTGATGATATTTCACATTCTTCTTACAAGATGGCAAAAGAAATGAGAGAAAAAGGTCTCAGGGCAAACGCAGGAGTGACAAACGTCAGAGTAGACAAAGACAGGTGTGAGACAAACGTCGGGGTGGACAATTTTTTTTCTTAAATCTTAAAAATCTTAACTGTGAATGTTTTTTAAGACTAATACATTCTTCAAACGCTTACGGTCTCCTGATATAGTAGCATTAACGTCTTTAGTATCACACTGTCTTAATTTTCCAGAATTCTTTACACAAAACTATCTAAGATGAAAAGTTTTGTGTTGGAAATTATTATTTGTTTGTTGTATAGCTCCGCAGCGGAGAGACCAAAACTTTGGTAATTTTATAAAAGGTTTGGTAAGTACTGGAAAATATCAGGGAGGGAGGGGACAGTGGGCTGTTTATTAAACTTGTCACCAAAGTTTTATAAAAACGTTTTAAATTCGTTGGTACAACAACTTTGGGGGAATATCATTGAATTTTGATTAGTTGCTTCATTAAGTTGAGGGTTCAAACATTTCAACCATTAATTTTAATCCTTAGAAGGAGTAATCTTGCATATCATCAATGTACACCAATTTATCGGCTATTGTCTTATCCCTTAAGATCCCTGGGAAAATGTTTATGTGTAAATGTGGGGGTGTAATCATTTCCACATATGTTTTTACAGCGCTATTTAATAATAACCGCCAAAAATATGAAGTTTGCAGGGTGTATTTATGACATTTAAAAAGTATTTATGTAAAATTGTTAGCTAACTGCTGAACCGATACGGTACCCTTTGCAATGGAGCTTCTCACAGGTCCAGGAAAGGTTTAGAACTATTTTTGGTGGATATGCCACCATTTTCCTAAAGGAAATCGCCCCTTCATTTTTTCCCCAATAGCCTAATGTGTTAATGCCCAACATAAAATTAAAGTTTCAATAAGCATTAAGTTTTGATATCTACCTATTAGGATTCTAGTGTGATGCCATTATTAAACTAGTTTTTATGCGGTATTGATATAGACCGTTGGTGTGTATGTGAAGTTGTGAACGAGGACATGGAAAGATGTTCTAGAAAAGCCATACTGTGAAGAATAACACAAAAAGGAAAATAACATCGTGATTTTCTTTTAAGGTTACTTTTATTTCTGTTATTCTTTAAGGTTCAGAATCCGCTTTATTTTTGCACACATAAACCCGTTCTGGTCCTATAAATTTGATTCACGTAAACGCTGTTAATAATCTATAAAAAAAAAACTACGCTAATACAGTTATTTATCATATCGTGTTGCAAATAGCTTTTCAAGATAATAAAATAGAAAATAATGAGACAAATTCAAGGTCAACAAAGTGTTATTAATTTTATGTTTTTATCTTATTATTCGTAGTAAATTCTGTTTAATAAGTTACATGATTTTTCAGTATTGCTCAAAAGCAGATATTAATCGGTTTCGAGGTCATACTGAAATTTATTTTTATAAACTTGCATGTTTAAATAATGATTTAATAACTGATTTTTATGTTTTGATTTATTTTCTTGATTTCTTATCCTCAACAAAGTTTTCTGTTTGTCTGTCCAATAGGTATATTTTTTTGTTTCTGTGTCTTAGCTTAAACATGAATATAAACAACTTTAAAACACACACATATATATATATACTGTATATATTTATAAGGAAAATTGATTTTTATTTCTGTTTTTCAAAGGCATACAGTTTAACGGGTTCTTCTCGTCATTGATTGCATGGTCTTAGTTACCTCTAAAACGATGATTTTCAAGAATTTTGCCTGTCCTTTTGTACCATTTTTTGAAATTTGACCAAACTTTTTACTTTTTTTTGGGGACTAAAAGTATTTTAGAATAATTTGTAGCCTTTGATACGCAGATGTATGTTAATATGATTTTTGTGTATTATTTTCAAATTGGTTTAAAACTACGTAGTTATAATTAAGATCATGAAAATGGTTAACAACCCTGCAAAGTCTCGGTGATTTAAGTTATTTGACTTTCAATGAAATATTTTTTCATCTCATTATTTATTTAATTAATTTAAAGTTGAAAAGTCAATTAAATCATCTTTGCTTTTTAATTCTAAAGAAAATTAGAAAGAATCCCCTTTTGTATTTCATTTTCTTCATGTCAATAGCTTAAGATCTCATTTTGGATATCAATTGATATTGAATGTTTATACATCAATTCTAATATAAAAGGAGAGCGTTTAAGCAATTAGCATCTAGGGACTCTGAAAGGGAGCAGAAAAACCATCCCAAGGCTCAAGTAAATCTAAAAAAATAGCCTAAAACCAACCCAGGACCTATTTGAAGTTTCTCTACAAGGGAGAACTCAATAAAATCAACAGGTATCAAAATCTTGAGCGTTAGACAAAAAACCTCACTAATTTATATAATAGCAAGATCAGGGCCAATATTTTTAATTTTTTGTTAGCTATGCTGTGACCTTCGAATGACAATTGTCTGTGGGATGGCTACGGCTGCAGATTGACGGCTGGAATTTAAAAAAATGTAGGGGTTGCAGATGTAAAACATCAGGTGAAGCAGCGGCTTAAAAATCTACGTCAGCTGCTGTTACAGAACCAAAAAAATAAGGTCTATACCTCTAGTTTTTCCTATATTTTTGCGAATTGTCCGACAATAGTGAATTTCGTCACTATTCGTAGCATCTTGAGTTAAAGAACCTCAATGATTCGACTAAGTATGAATAACTCATTCAATTGCTTAATGGCAAACTGCGCGGCTGAATGCTAATACAAAAAAGCTGCCGATTTTTTTAGATGATTTTAGGGGATTTTTATAGTTTTTGGTTACTTTAATGAAACATATTTGATTTTGAGTTAAATTCTATAACTTTAATTATCTGATCAAATCCGTTTTCTATTGATTATCTCTTATTAATTGGAATCTTAAGACTTAAATAGTCCTTTTAATTCCATTTAATCCAATTAACAATTAGATTATTTGTTCAGATAAAGTTCTGTTATGAAAGAACACTCAAATAAATTTTTTTATTGATAATTGAGAATTGAAAATTGGAGGTTTAATTTCAGAGAGCCTATAACAGTAAAAAATTGTTAAAAAATAAAAAAAAAGTAAACAGAGAGATAAATGGATAAAAGGGCCGTCATTTAAGATCTAAAGGGATTAGACAATAACTGCCGATAAATTGATGTACTTCCTTAAAGATGATTCACCAAACGATTGGACACTCAACTTAATTAACCAATCAAAATTCGACAAAGGTTCCCTAGTTGTTAAGCCAACGAATAAGAATAAAACTTTGGTGACCATAGAAATAAACAACCCATTGTCTCCTCTCTCTCTCTAATATAAGAGCATTACAAGCAGACAGATCAACATTGCTTTGTTTAGTAATTTCAGTAAATTTAAACACTTATATTTGAATAATAATTTATTAATAATAAGCTTGAATCAATATAATTTTATAATAATCACAACTTAATTAAATGCAATTTTAATTTAACATTAATCATATAAGTTAATTTTTAAAAAGTAAACAACAAAAAATTATTAATAGCATCTTTTTATCAGATTGTCAAAGAAATCATAGATTTGATTTAAATATTGAAAAAGTGTGTTCTATGAAAAAAGAGAATATTTTTTTAACAAATCTTTTTAAATCCACCTTTTATTTCATTTAACCCCTAAATTGAAGTTTTTGAAGAGTATGTCCCTAAAAAGCGCAGCCTTAACAATTTTGATGAAAATTTAAACGTCTGTTTTAAAGTAATTTGTGCATTTAAAAAATCAAGTTAGTTATATAGCCCGTTTTCTTATAGGTGCTTTAGGTAACGTCTCACTGTCAATCAGATGGACGTGTGAACATAACCAATTTTAGAGTAGCTCTAGATAAAAAGATTAAACCAATGTATTTGGCCGTCAAGATTGTTAACGCAGTGAAATTTTAAAGAATAATAAAAATTGTGAGCCAAAGTTTTTCTTAAATTTAGATTATTATTGCTTTTTATTCCCATTAATTACAATTTTCAATAATATACTTTACGAAATTTACGAAATTTAACATATATAACAGTAATTAAAAATTAGTTTTTTTTTATAAATAAAGCTATTACTATTAAGATTTCCTATATAATAGGAAAATTTGAATTGCTAAAATAGCTTAAATAAAAACCAACTTTTTAGGTAATAAATATATGTAAATTATTAATATGTCTATTTTGAAATGCCAAAATATTCTACACTTGGGGTTTCTCTGTAAGTCCGTCACAATTGCGTAACCGTAAGCTTTTACCATACATCTCAAGATTAGTATAAAGATCCCTAGAACAATAAGGTAAAAATAGGAAGCGTAGCATCACTATAGTTATAAACAGAAGTTCATAACGTCTGTTTGTTTATATGTTATATGTTTCGCCTTTTGACATGGCTGTTTTTCTTAAATTGTGTTACTCTATCTGATAAGTTTAACTTCGCCTTTATGAACGGTGTTATACTTTCAATCAAACTTTTTGTCACAATGAAATGATTTTATGCAATCCTTATAATAAAGTAACAGGATATACATTCTATATATATGTGTCTGTGTGTACTAAGGGATCTCAAAAACCACTGAACCGATATGGTTCTCCTTTACATGGTAGCTTCTCATAGGACCTGGTAAGGTTTATAACTATTTTGGGGGAGAGTACCACAGCCGCCCTAGGAGAAATCACCCCTAGAAAATAATAAACCCCCCTCAAATTTTTTTTCAAATTTTCTCTAAAAACTGTAATTAAAAGAAAGGGTTTGACTCCCCCCCAACCCAAGGGTCCCTTAACCCTTTACAGTCGGGCCCCTTGCCGCACCTTAATCAGTCGGGGGGGGGGGGGCGTTCAACGCCCCCCCTTATTATCTCAGTTCCTATTAGAGCTAGAGGGCTAAATTTTTTTGTGCAAGTCCCCTGTTTGATAATGAATTTCCGACCTTTTATAAGTCTAAGTCAATTTTCGCTTCCTTCACCCTTTTATTTAACAACCTTTGTTTTTAGGTCCTTTTTTACTTCAAAATTTCAAACGGCTGTAATTTTCTTATTTTTGAAGCTAGAAGAAAATTTTTTTTCCAGAAAATGTTTATCTTTATGTAAATTTTACATTAGAAATATCAAAATATAAATTTCAGCGGCCGCAGCTGTACTTGGCAGCTGCCAGCCGCCGCAGTCGGCGGTCGGCGGGAAAACGGCGGCGGATCTTCATGAAATTTTAATACGTTATGTAGACATGTAAGAATAGCTTAAGTTTAAAATTTGAAGTCTCTAAGTCAAAAATTGCAGCCACAGGAGCCTTTTAAAGATTTCTGGAGACCTGGAGGATCAGAACCTGCAGGATCATACCTGGAACCTGAAAGTGACTTGAACACCTGTATTTCATATAAGGATGTACTACTAGAGGATTTTTTAGTATTTTGATATGATAAAATGCTTTGTTTTAGTCAAAAAAATATTTTTGCTCTTTACCTGGATGACCCTGCCAGGTTTGCTGGCATCCTGTGCCCGCCAGGATGGAGATATTCAAAAAATTCCAACTCTTAGTTATGTGTCATACCCATACTTAAAAAGTCAAGCAGTTTGGGCTCTTCATCTTTCACACACAGAAAATGAGATAGAAAAAACCGGATGGGGGGGCGTTCAACGCCCCCCCCCCCCGACCGTTAAGGGTTAATGCCTCTAGGGGCGTAGCCGCTGCTAGTAAAGTAATATAATGATTGTTATTTATAAAAAAGACTAATAATTATATAACATTAGATAATAGATAGATAAAATTCCTTTTGCATTTATTTTGAGCTGCTTTTTTTGCGCATTCTGTTTTTATATAATAAAATTTTATTTTTTTTATTATTAAATATTTCTCCATATTATCAAGGAAACTGCAGTCAAAATCAGACTCATATAACCTAAAAAAACAAGAGTGATTATTTTTGATAGCAGTATAGTGTATGCTAATAACACAGTAATACTTGTTAATGCTTGTTTTAATTCTCAATTTTGAATGCCACTATCTAAAGTAAAGGTTTAACTTTTATCTTAATGCAGTAAAACAAAACAAAAAAGCTTTTAACTATAACTAGATTCTTTAAAAGACATTTAAACTATTAGTATAAAATGTTAATCTATAATATTTTTCTGCCATTACACTAAACTGTGTTATCTTTGTATTTTGAAACCGTTTATAGTGCCTATAAAAATGACGTGATGTAATACACATGACCAATAATAGGCCATTACACCGACTAAATTACCAATGGCTGGCCAGTATACATTTTAATTGACCAATGGTAAGCCAGTTTGACGACACTTATTATAGCCCAAAGTGTTAATTTTACATGTTTTTTTGCCAATGAATCAAAATATTAATTCTAGCATAGCAACATGAAATTCTAGAATAGCTTGGCTACTAATATACAAATAAACAGATGCACATCCTAATACTTTCCGGACATTTCTAATAGAGTGTATGTTGTGTATGTAAATTACCAGATTTATTTAGCTTATCTGCGGCACTAATTCTTCCAAGAGCTTTCCCTCCAAGATCTAAAAAATAAACAAAATTAAAGGCAATTTCCCTCAAAATCAAAGTGAACCACAAACAAACTTTCAAAAATGTAACAAAGTTTAGGTTGGGTAAAGTATGGGCTAAGAAAGATTCCGCAAAGTTAGTTAGATCCCCGCAGAAGGTTGAATCCTTTCATTTAAAGTTAGAATTATAATGGAGAGGGATCCTTTTTGATGTCAACTTATTTGTTTAAGGGATTTTATCAAATTAAACTAATACATAAAAATTTACATCTACTTTACTTTAAAGCCAGTTTCTTTAAAGCGAAGCTTTTCTATATATTATAATCAAAATGACTTTAGGTTAAAGTTTGGTTGCATGATTTCATAGAGAAAAAAATAAAAGAGAGGAATCGAAGCAACCAGAAGACGAAAATAGGCAGTGGGCCTAGAGGCCTACTCAGCGCTGTAACGGCGCTAAAATTTATTGCTATTCCACTACTTTTCAAATGGGAGGATTAAAAATTATTTTAAAAATATTTTTTTACTTTTTACTATTTCCATATTTAGGGCAAGAATATTAGATTAGATATTTTTGTTTTAATTAAAAATTACATAGAATTTTATTTTCATTTAAAAAAATTTGTTCATGAAAGATGAATCCTTCTATTTCTAAAAAGGGGGAAATTTTTTTCATAATTAACATTCAGCTGATTCTGACCGCCCACGGCTGTTTGCTAAATATCGCTTTTCTTTTTATTCACATTGTTATTTATGATTGACTTACAAAAAGCCCTGGGCGGCTTTTGATTTTCGACTGCTTCTAAATTTAGGGATGGGGAAGTAGTATTTTACCATGAAAAAGGGGTGAGTATTCATCCTCTTATCCTTTTTCCTTATGCATGATTTAAAGCAAAGTACCATCCAAAATGCAAATTTTAAGAAATAACTCAATTTAATGTGCGGGGATGTAAAAAGAACGCTTTGTTTAATGCAGTAAAGTTTCACAAAATTTAGACAATTCTTTCATGATTAATAAAAATAGTTAATAGTTAAGAATATGAAAAAAGATACCTAATCCAAGTATGTTTCTCTCAACAGATTTATAAAAAGTTCTGTAAATATCAGCCGTGCATTTCAAGTTTAAGTAGCCATGCCTAAAACAGGATAGATTGAATTCAACCTTTTAGTCATTTTAGTAGATTCTTTCACTTTTTAAGTCTCTGACATGATATTTAAGCAACCCAATAAGACTCAATGTCAACCAGGCGACTTAATAAGCCTGAGCAGCAGCAGCCATTAGACAAATGAGTTTTACGAAGCTGTAGCTGCAACCGCACACATTGATAAATCTAAGACTAAACTGTAGTTACAACCGCAAAAAAAAAGCTAAACGGCTTTGAGGAAAAACCAGCTACTCTCAGCCGAATCCACCCCAATCCTGATCAAAACTTAGCCTTAGCCGCATATTTGCGGCTACAGGTGCGGCTGCCGAACTCTTAATTTAACCATTCCAGCTTTGATAAGATATTAAAATTGTATGGTATTTACCTGAAATGATTTCTTTTGATTCTGAGACTGTAAGTGCTAACTGCGGGAGTCAATCCATCTAAATAAATAATTTATACATAATTAGATTAATAAACTCGTTCTGTCATTAAATATACAAATTAGTTGTATAATATAATAGTGTGTCCCAAATGTAGCATTTAAAACATCTTTATTTCTAAACTATTTTGACAAATATTTTTATAATTATAAAATTATAATAATCGTCTCATTTTTGGAATAATGATTTCTAAAACAATTAGACTATAAAGTCTTAAAATGCAAGAATGGACTTCTGGATATGTTGAATATTGGATACAATGTTTCTTTATATTTGTCAATGTTTGTTTGTGTGGTTTATCTATTGAGCTTCGCTTTATAGATGTTGTTATCAGGGATCGGAAGCCTCACGTAAGCCGCGCATAAGCCTCAGTTTTAAACCTGCTTGTGAGCAGAAAATTTTTTTTTAGAAAGAAGGATTGTCTGCTAAAGAGCCGTTTTAAACATCCAGCTGAATTTTATTGTGATAAAATCATGATTTCACTGAGGCTTACACGCGGCTTACGTGAGGCTTCCGATCCCTGGTTGTTATCCTTGAAAAATAAAACTAGAAATATAAAAAAGATCTGTTGATTTGTAGTCTAATAGCAATAGCATGATTCATAAACCTAAGCCTATTACTTTAGATTTTCAATACTACTGGCGTACTTCAACATTTTTATGGGAGTTTGTAGTTTTTTGTTTTCTTCAGACTGAAAATGATTTTTATTGTTGCTAGTGACAAACCCCAAACTGTCCAGATTTGAGCAAGACGATTCCAGTTACGTCACATACGTTTCGGGAAAGAAAAAGGGAAGGGGGGAAGAAAATTTCTTCAAAAGAGATGGGAGAAAAGGGAAGAGATTTTCCTTCCCCCTTCCCTTTTTATACGACGTCACAGGAATCGTCTTGCTCAAATCTGGACAGTTTGGGGTTTGTCTTGCTAGTGGCTATGCCACCAGGAGCACTTGATGTTTGGGGGAGGGAATTCTAAAATTTGTATTTCTATAGTTTGAAAAGAAAAAAAGTATTGTTGGGGGGTATTCTCTTTTGGGAGGGTGGTGGTACCCTCCCTCAGTATAGTTATAAGCCTACCCAGGACCTATGAGAAGTTTTGGAGAACCATATCGGTCCAGTGGTTAGCAAAGTCCTTCGGTACAGACAAACATACATCCTGTTACTTTTATATAAGGTTAAATTAAAACGTAGTCTTTTACTCGTGGACAGAATTTCTTATTTTTATTTGACAAACATGATCCTAAATGCCTTTTCAACTTCTATTTTGAATTATTTTTATGTTACTCCCTTCAAAAGAATGCTGGGTATGCCCTAACAAGGTATCTATATTGCAAGAACATAAATCTTCTCAAGAAAAGTATCGACTTTAATATTGAACTCTTAACCTCATTTCTTTTAAATATTATCTGAAAAGCTCTATTTTAAACTCAAAATTAGGTTGCTCAATTTATTTAAATCTAGTGACCGCGCCACTACTTCCGGAAGATTTCAACGGACAATGAAAAACCCTCTATAATTAATATGAAGAATTTCGGCTACGCCCCTAGATGCCTCTAGGAGCACTTGAAGAGGAGAAGCTGAATTCGATAACCCAATTTTTATTTAGATGTTAACAGAAAAAGTAAAAACGAAATTTAGTGGGGGGAGGGTCGCATTTTTTTATATCCTGTTACTTTTATATAAGGATGTTTTGGTAGTTATATAATTCCAACAACTGATTTCATAAGTTTTGTAAAGGTTAGAAATTTGGTAAATTGACAATAGCAGCTTAAGTGCTTTAAATTTTTAACATTATATTTTGCTTTAGCTTTTAACATTGAAATTTTAAATCTATATACAAATACTAGCGGATTCGCCCCTAGTATCTAGAATCTAGATGCTATGTGTTCGAATGGATAGAGGAAAGCTAGACAAATAGCTTAAAACCATTAAGGACCCATACTAAGCTAACCTGAACTAGAGAACCCAATCTGTTCAGTAGCTATTGAGAACTTTAGCTTCAGACGAAAAAACTTATACTACTTTATTTAATAGGATAAAAATAATGTAAAAATATGTATAATTAAGTAGCGCAGCAATAAAAGTAATGTTTTCATATGGAACATAATAAAAAACATGGATCTAAGGGCTGATAAATTGATATATGTCCCCAATGATAATACACAATATTATCCCTTCTGTAGATTGTAATTAGTGGTTAAAACGTCTGGACATTCAACTTAATGAACCATTAAATCAAAATTCGATAAAAAGTCCCCAAAGTGTTAAGCCAACGAATAAGAAACATCATCATAAAACTTTGGGAACTACTGTAATAAACGGAAAAAAATCTGCAATTTTACTAAAAAAAGTTAAAAGTATTGCATTCTTTTGAAAAGGCTATCTTATAATGTATCTTTGCTCTTATATGAATTACAAAATCAAATTGTATTAGTAGTATACTTCCCCTATGATGAAATATTATGAATATCTCCATAAAAATGATATAATTACTTGTAGAAAGCAATTTATTTTGCATATATTACACGAGAAAACATAAAAATAGAAGCAACCCTTTCATTTTATTCTTAAAATCAATTGATATAGACATGTTAGTTTTAGGTTTTTTAGTAGCGAAGCTACTCTTTAGGTAATATGTGATGGTTTTTAAATTTTATTATTTCTGTTTGTTTGTGTGCAGTGCATGCCATCTTGTAATTTACATTATCATTCTATTCCGTTGTACTTGCTGTACTTGCCGTTTTCCCGCCAAGTACAGCTGCGGCCGCTGAAATTTATGTTTTGATATTTCTAATTTAAAATTTACATAAATATAAACATTTTCTGTAAAAACATTGTTCTTCTAACTTCAAAAATAAGAAAATTACAGCCGTTTGAAATTTTTCAGTAAAAAAGGACCTGAAAACAAAGGTTGTTAAATAAAGGGTTGAAGGAAGCGAAAATTGACTTTGACTCACTTAGAGTCGGAAATTCATTATCAAACAGGGGACTTGCACAAAAAATTAAGGTGCGGCAAGGGGCCCGACTGTAAAGGGTTAAAAGGAATTTAAGATATTGAATAGTCTAAACAAAAACAATCCATTAGACTATAACAATAACCTTAATATGTATAGTGTATAAAAGAAGTTTTTTAATAGTTATTCCTCGTATCGTATTATAAACGGCTTTCCGCGGATATAGAATGTACAATTATAAGATTAAAACTAGTTTTTTTAAGCCCCGTGCTAAAAAAACTAGTTTTAATCTCATGATTGTACATTTTATATTCGTAGAAAGCTGGATGTGATACGATGCTAGACATAGTTTTTTCTTATGGATGAGAACCGATTCCTATCCACCGGATTCAAATGAATACGAGAAAACCATTTCTAAATCATATTTACCTTTAGCCGGACTTTGATCGTGCTTATGTACATCTTTCTCATTTACCTAAATATATAATCATTGAAGAAAGTAATCAATTAGAATAAAAATTAAATCAATAGTTTAAAAATAAACTTCAATGTAAATTTTTAGCTGACAAATTTTTAAAAATCTTCCATTTCATCCACAAACAAAAGAACTAGGTTCCCTAACAGACATACAAATATAATGAGTAAGGAACTCAAAGCTTTATAGAAGCTGTGAAGACATTACAACACATATACAGCCTCGATGCAACGCTTTTAAAAAGGACGATACTTACCGGTTCATCATTGAGAAAAAACTTGATAAGAACAGGAGGATGTGAGGCAGGGGAGCTACAATTTACATCTAGCATCTCACCAACCCTGTAAATAGATTAGGTTTGTTTATCCGTTAAGATCTCACAAAGCTCTAAACAGATTCTGTTAGCTTTTTAAAAGTTTTAGTATGGTTTTAGGCTTTTTTTTATATCCCCGCCCTTCCCTTTAAATACGTAGCCCATAGATGATTAGCAACCTCCTAATATTTTAACGTCTGAGAAAAAATACGGAAAAAATAGGAGATTAACAGAAGAGAGGGAAAATTAGGGATTAATTCACTAAGGGAGGCATGAGGGGGGGGGGGGGATGGGTGCATTTAATTTAGTGGGGATTATTGTTGGAAAGTTGGGGAAGAGGAGACTGCGTTTTTCGAAGCGTAGCTATTCTAAATAAAGATTTTCCCGTCCATCACAGATTTCTCTAATGCATATTGAAAAACTTCAATGCAATAATCGTATAATCTCTATAATTAAGTATCCTAAAATGTTTGCAATTTTACGATATATTTGTAAATTTTGATTTCACTTTTAATTTTTAAATACGCTATAGGTATTAGTTAATTAAAACTCATCTGTTTGATTGTCTGATTAATTCCTGTTTATTCATGTTGTCACCCTTGTTTAATCCAGTTATAAATGCAAGATAAATGAAAGAGAGATAAAATCTTTGCATGGTACAGTTCTGATAAGCATATTATAAGAAGATTATTTATACAATCAATCAATAATTTATAAATAATTTATAAGAATTGACAGAATATTATTATTAACTATAGAAATGGTGCCTTCATATTATTATTTATCTGTTTGTTTTTCTGTCTGACTGCATGTCTATTTATCTATCTATCTATCTATCTATCTATCTATCTATCTATCTATCTATCTATCTATCTATCTATCTATCTATCTATCTATCTATCTATCTATCTATCTATCTATCTATCTATCTATCCTGTGTGCTGACCTGTACTTATCACTGCCCCCCACCAGGTATGGACCTGAATATGTAAACATAAATTATAATATTATTCTGCGTAGCATCTCTACAAGATTTATAGTTTCTTTCTAATTTTCGGAAAACAGGAAAATGCGAGTATAGTTGGATACTTTTAATCTATTTCTATCTGTTTTTCTTTTTTCCTCTTTTCTATCTTTGACCATTTATATATTTCCTCTTATCTTTAATTTTCTCATGTTTTGATATATCTTTTCTTTTTGCCCTCCCTCTATCATTTGTTATTTGTTTAAACAAACCATTTAGACTAAGGAATTGTATCTGTATCTGTAAGTGTAATAATATATAAATTTATTTGGTTATGTCTCTCTAGCGGAGCTTCAACGAATAAAACCCTCCTTGTAAAACCAAGAAAGTCTTATGTCAAAGTTTTAACATACAACAAACACATGCACGTCAACACTCTGAATATTAACAACAATCTTACACAAGAAAAAGGTTTCACAATGTGTTTAATTCGCTGTTCTTAATTATAGAGGGGTCAATTGGCTAATTATTACACCAGTCTCAAAAGTTTCGGATCGAACATGGACAAAAAACGAAGTAGCGGGTTTCGTCGTATTTTTACAGTAGCTTTTATTAGGTTATTATAGGTTGGTTAGATTAGGTAAATGTTAATGATTGCCCCGCAGGATTAAAGCCCTTATAGGGGCTAGAAATATGAGAAAAGCTACTGTGAAAATACGAAACCCTATACTTCGTTTTCTTTCCATGATTCAAAGTATTATATTAATATTTTCTTATTCGTTGGCTCAACAACTTTGGGGACTTTAATTGAATTTTAATTGGTTGGTTCATTAAGTTGAATGCCAAAAGTTTCAACCACTAATTGTTATCTAATTATGGGACAATTTGTGTATTGATTTTGGACATTGATTAACCGGCCATTGTCTTATCTCTTTAGACCCCTGCATAATTCCGCTTATAATTTTGATTTTGCACTACGCTGTAAATGATGTCCGATTCCTGTTGAATTAGAGCAATCATGTATAGCATTGTGCTATAAACAGCCTTCCGCGGATATAAAAATGTACGATTATTAGTATAAAACCAGTTTTTTTTATCCCCAAAATGCCAAAGGCAAGGGCTTAATTTGTTTTAATCTTATGATTGTACATTTTTATATTAGTAGAAAACTGTATATAATACGATGCTATACATAATTTTCAGTATGGCTGAGAACCGGTTAAAATCCAGTGGATATTAATCGGATTAGAGGCAATACTGGACAAGTTTTACCTGACTCTGGAGGATGTATAACACGCATATTCTTTGTTACTGCCGTTGTACGGAACCTTAAATAATAAACAATTTTATAAAAACAGTAGGGAGAAGCTTTTTATAGTGCCTAAAAAAAATGAAATCATACTGGCCTACCATTGGTCAATTAAAATGAATGCGTGCCTCCTATTAGTAATTTAGTCTGTGTGTTGATCTATCATTGGTAATTTTTATTGTATGGCGTTATTTTTTTTATAGCACTATAAAGAGTCTCATTAGACAACATTCAAAATAACGATGCACAGAATAAAAGACAGACTAGGATAGACGTACGGACATAGCTAGATGAAGAGATATTGCTCATTGGTCAGTGGAATATCCACAAGAAATTTCAGCAGACTATCTTATATAGCAACCAATTAAAAAACATTTCTCCATTATAAGTCACATTTTATTTTTAGTGTTTTAGATGGATAAATGAAAAAAGGATGTTATTGATTCATAATTAATTATATAGGGGTCTTATAAAAAATTCATAGCAGTACTTACTAACCTAGGGGCTTCAGTGCTGACTTCTCAAGTGTACATACCTGCGGATTCCAAGGATATTTACAGAAAGTGTAACACCTGCCATACTTTACAAGTGTATAGACCTGCGGATTCCAAGGATATTTACAGAAAGTGTAACACCTGCCATACTATGTTACTTACTAACCTAGGGGCTTCAGTGCTGATTTCACAAGTGTATAAACCTGCGGATTCCAAGGATATTTACAGAAAGTGTAACACCTGCCATACTGTAGTTACTAACCTGGGTGCTTCAGTGCTGACTTCACAAGTGTATAGACCTGCGGATTCCAAGGATATGTTAAACAAATGGACTGATTCCTAAATATAAAATATATTCTCATGGATAATTTATAGGACATGTCACTCTTCAAATCCCTAAGCAAAAATTTGTTTTATTTTAAGGCGATTGTCATATGAAGCAATGGATGTAGAATACAGGAGAAAAATTGACGTCAATTTAGGTTGCAATATCCTATCGCCTTCATTGGTCGGGCTGTTTATCCAGTAGGAGAGGAGGGGATGGGTGTTATCGTCATTTTAGCCAGCTACAGAGTTCACTTAGATATAGAACATGAAAATCTGGTGTAAGATTCAGGTAATAATAAATCCATTTATGAAGCGCAATTTGTTTTTCAATTAGGTTTTTTGCACCAAAAAGCTATCGAGCACGGCAGGACTCGAACCTGCAACCTTTAGATCCGAAGTCTAACGCCATATCCATTAAGCTACGTGCCCTGTTATTAATGTAATTCTAGTGTCATAGTTACATTTTTATTTCAAAATTTCGAATTATGTAGTTGTGTTAAATGTTTCTTTTACTGTAGGCAACAAAAATTGTAACAGTCTGTTGTAATCCTGTGGACTGAAGTAGCTGGGTATATGTGTGTCTTTCTTTATGTATCTATATCCAGTAAGATCTTGTAAACGGCTACACCGATACATCAACAACTTTACGGATAGATAATACTGGGTCTAGCAGGTTTTGGTCCATTTAGCAGATGTAATATGAGAAAGGTGGGAGTTAAAATTGAACTACCAAGAAATATGACTACAAGTATTTGCAATATTTTTATTTCGCCAGAATGTCTACATTTTCCAATCATTATGTCATACAAGACTATAAGTATTAACATTAAGTGGGTGCGTAGCCAAATGGATAAGGCGTTAGACTTCGGATCTAAAGATTGCAGGTTCGAGTCCTGCCGTACTCGATAAATATTTTTATTGGGATTTAAAAAAAATAAAATATGTTAACTAGAGTCAATAATTTAAAATCTAGATGATATTTAAAATTGTATTAAAAAACTTTAAAAAGTTTTAAATAATTGTAAATATAAGTAATCTTTATACATTGAATTTTCAATTAAGAAGAAGTTATTTACCTAGAACAGTAAATAGACCACAATTATTTTCATAAAGGAGGGAAACTGTTAATGTGAATAGAATATACATGGATATTATGACAGGGAAAAATTGTCGCAATTTAGATTGTTAACATGGACATCACTTATTTGTCAGTTCGTTTATCCATTAGGAGGAGAGGGGATGGGATAAAAGGGGTGGATGGGAGAGATCGTTGTTGTAGCCAGCTTCAAAATTCACTTTATTAGGGACGTGATAATCTTGTGTCAGATTCAAGTATTAATAGATTCATTAAACTGTAGTTTATTATAATTTAGATGAGTTAAATGCGTGGTTTGTCAAGTTTTTCAGTGGTTGAAATCAGAGCCTTCGGGCCGGAGATTGTTGTAGGGGGAGTAGGTTCCACTAAGCAATTGCAGGATTTTACCAATTATTCTTTTACCTTATCGGAAAATTCAATCCTAACATCGACTCCATTAACTAGGAATTTCTGGGTGGGAGGTAGATCTTTCGGCACATATCTAAATAGATAGATAAATTGAATAAATATATATAGATAAATAGGCAAAAAGATAAATAGATAGTTGAAAGGGTATATAAATACAAAGATGCAAAATTTTATTTCTCTGTGTAAGTAAAGTAGATTGATTGATAGATAGAAAGATAGTTTGGTTTTTAAACACAAAAATAGATATACATATAACATTAAAAAAGATGATTGGCTAGAAGTTAGGATAAAAGTATACCTAAAAATATATACTAAACATGTTTATGAAAAATAGAAAAAAATAATAGATAATTGAGAGATTAATAGATAAATAAATATATATAGTTGGATATACTGATAAATTGCATGATGGATTGATAGAAGAATAGACAGAGGGATGGATAGATAGATGAATAACGGAATGGATGGATTTTCCAATGGATAATCTTTTTATATACTTAAGATAGCTTTATATTGAAAATTTTTACGATGGTGAAAGTCACGTTTCCTTCTAATATGACGTCCATCGAAATAGCTGTAACATTTAGTCCACTTTTTAAAGAGACACTTCCAAAATGTTTAAATTGTGTGCCTGTGAACGCAGTTGATAGTACCTAATGAAAAATAACGACATACAATAAAAATTACCAATGATAAGCCACTATACATTTTACCCTTGGTCAATTATCATGTATACTAGCCTCTCATTGGTCATTTGTATTGTATAACGTCATATTATTAGGCACTATCAACTGGTTCGTACCTGTAAAATTCTTGATTATCCTTGTACCACTTAACACTGTATAGCTTATCATTCTGAAGGTCGTAATCACATTTAAGCGATGCAGACTCTCCAACCTAAATAAGAAAGGGTCCATGAAACTTTTAGATATTTATTTTCTTATAGAGAATCAACTCTACAACTCACTTTGTCCTATTCGTCATCTATTTTACTATAAGTTTAACTGAAATGTACTTTGCAGTTATATTGAAGATATTTTTTAAAATTCTGCTTCTATTCTATGTATGTTAATATGTCCATAAATTTTTTTTTATTCTATCCGACAGTTGGATGATTTAATATTTTGAAAATACTTTTTATGCTTACTTCTTTTAAATGTTATCTTTATTTATCCTTCTATAATACAAAGTAAAACGATGTCTGTCTGTCTGTTTGTTTGTCTGTTTGTAACGAAGGATCTCGCTAACTGCAGAACCGATTGGGTTCTCCTTAACAGGGTAGCTTCTCATAGGTCCCGGGAAGGTTTATAACTATTTTTAGGTAGGTTATCACCACCCTCCCAAGAGAATCGCCGCTAAAAAAATTAACCCCCCCTCCAAAAAAAAAATCTTACTTTTTCTTTTAAAATCTGATTTAAGAAATTGGGTTATCCAATTCAATTTCCTCCTCCTCAAGTGCCCCTAGAGGCCTCTAGGGATGTAGCCTATCTAGTAGTAAGTCTATTTTGTCTGAAGCTTAATATTTCAATTACTTTTAGAATGAATGAGTTCTCCTTTTAAGGAAAGCTTTATATAGGAACTCGGATGTTTTAGTCTATTTTACATTTTGTTATTAGATTTAGTTATATTCTTTTAATATAGAGTTCTTAGATGCTAATTATAGTTATTAAGACAAATTTTATTACTTTTGACTGTTTATTGCAGTAGTTGTTATCAGTAAAGTAATTATATGATTTTTAGAGTAAATAGAATAAAAGAATCCTATTACATAAAGTAGTAAGGTTTTTTTTGTCTGTAGCGAAGGATCTCGCTTACCACAGGACAGATATGGTTCTCCTTTATATTGTAGCTTCACAGGGGCCCTTTGAAGGTTTAAAATTATTTTTGAGTAGGGACCACCACCATCCCAAGAGAAATCGCCCCTAGAAAAAATGACCCCCTAAATTTTTTTTCTGTTAAAACTATATTTGAAAATGAGCAGGAGTTAACAACCGCCCCCCTAAAGGGCTCTTGGAGCATAGCCGCTAGTAATTACAAAAAAGTGATACTATTGAAATTTATTGAATAAATACCGAATAGTAATATCAATACTCTAAAATTGATATTAATAAAAATCTTACCATTTCAAAATTAGGTACAATAATTTGATTAATATGAAGAGTAGAAGAGGGGGGTAAACAGATGACTAGCAATAACACATATAACTCAACAAAAAACATTTTTTCACTGACTTTTGATTTCTTCTTTTTATTCACTTTAACATTATAATTATCTAAAAGTTAAAGATTTTGTTAGTTTCAACAAAGAATATTACGTGCAGTGATCGTAACATCCTTATTAAAATTCAAATTAGATTAATTTCCACAGGGTTAATACTTAAACAGGGCTATAAAATAAAGCAAATACATTTTTGAAAAATATACTTAAATTAATTCATTTTTTTATGATTCATGAACATTTAACAAAAATGATCTATTCAACATAATTTCTATCTAGTATTTGAAAAGACTATTATCTAAAAAGGCAATATCCTATATGCAAATAAAAGATTGTTTTTTTTACTTTTTATTTTTCTACCTGCCTGGTTCTACATTGAAAGTTTTAAAAATATAAGAACTGTTCTTTTATTACAAATTGGGTCTTTGAATATAAGCCAAGAGCGTCGCAAATATTAACACAGCTGTATTAGAAGTATAATAGTGTGTTGCGTTTGTGAACTCGAACCTTTATCCTTTTTGTTTCCTTATCATTATTGGCAGTTTAGAAAGCGCCTATTTTCAAAAAGTTCATAATTGAACACGGCATTCAAAACAATGCTTGCGCAACCAAACAAAACAAAGCTAGCGTAGCCATCTTTAATTTTTCTTTCAAGATGTGCGGAATATCTGTGTGATAAAAAACCATGTATAGTCAAAAATGTGGTGTTATCCGTACTGAAAAATACCTTTGAGTGCTTCCCGGCTTGACAAGTTCAATGACCTCGGTAAGAATTCTTTCTTTAAGCATTTTTAATAGAGTGGAATGAATTTCTTAAAGATGGCAAATTAATCTTCTCATTTTCATTAAAATTAGACCAAGTAATTAATTTATTTTTGTACCAGAATATTTTAATAGTAGTCTATGATGATTTTATCTATGAATTACAAACTCGCATTTAGTTTTGATTAATTTTAAGCAAAAAATAACCCTAACTTCTTTTATACATTTTGAAATATAAAATTCGAAATCACGAAACCTTTTATAAGGAAAAGACGATTATTCCCAAATAAAAAAGACTTATTTTCTTTTACAAGATTTATTTCTTATAATGTATTTAACATTTTAATATTTGATTATTAATTTTGTTATTTTTTTATTTCAGCATGACCGTTTTCATACAATAAATTGTATTAGTAACTATGCTGGTTTTGATTCTTGTGGGAAGTAGCAGGTTTAGTACGTTTGTACTTAAAGATCTGGTAAACGGCCAGCCAAATGCCGTTGTACCGAAACAACAGCCAAGTCGCTGCAAAATGGCAGAAAGCAATTTGCTAGCAGACGAAAAAGGTCCCAACACTTAAACATTTAGTTATCTGGATTATATATCTGTACTAAGTACTTTCAATTATTATAAGAACAAAAATAAACCTTAATTCCTTTATTTATCATCAAAAGCTTTGATGATGTCAAACAAGCACAAAAAAAGCACTTACATTTTTTAATAAAAGATAAATATAAATATTTATAACAAATGATAGTGCTTTCACTTAAACCTACTTTTTGATCACTGAAGCTCCAAGCTTTTTTTTTTAAGAAAAAAACTAATTTATAGCCCTTGAGGGGTCTTTACTTTATCACTGCGGGACTATCTATGCAGAGATCATCTAACTTTCGTTTGACCAAACCTAATAAATAAAATAAGCTATACAAATACATTTATTTACAAAAAACTTAATTTTTGGTCAAAAAGCAATATGAGGAAACCGGACAAATAATAGAATAGGAAAAATTCTAGATTTGCATGGAGAATTTTATTTTTTTAACAATGTAAAACGGGAATAGTCCCTTTCGTGGCAACGCCCCTTAAGGGGCGATTCGTCGTACTTTTAAAATGGCTTTTGATAGGTTATTTTAGGTTAGGTTAGGTTATATTTATTTGGGTGATTGCCCCACAGGGTTAGAGCCCCCCGCAGTGGCTAGAAATAGGAGAAAAGCTACTGTGAAAAATACGAAGAATCGCCCTTTAAGGAGTGTTGCCACGAAAGGGACTATACGCGTAAAAACTATTACACTGCAAATATGTAATAGATTTTTTGATGATTTGTGCTGTACATTTCCAAAAGAAAAAAAACTTTCCTAGTACTAAGTACTAAGTTTATCTTAGAAATAATACTTTTTTCCTGGAAACGCTTTATTTGACCTTTTATGTTGTATTATTTGTATTAGCAAAGAACAAAGGGTGGGAGTATAAACTTAAGAAAAATATAAGCTCTTTCTAACAAATTAAACTTTTCTTCAATGGGATAAGTCTGTCTGTCTGTCCGTCCATACGTAAAAGATGGCTATCATCATTTTGATAAAACTAACCTTTTACACTTTATAAAACACTTCTGCACAATGCTATGCTTTAAGTACGTCAGTATTGTTAATTTAGATTAATTTTTACGTCAGATTGTTTCTAATATATGAAAAGTTATGTCAATCTTAAATTGCAAAGGTTCTATTGTATGACTGTTGAGCTTCGCCTTTATAGATGTTGTCATCCTTTTGTTAATCTCACCTCACAAGAACAAAATATGCAGGAATCTCAAGGGATAAGACGAAAGAATTAAGTAAATTCCCATTAATAATAAACAATTTTAACAATTCTGTAGATTCAAACTCTTGTAAACTTAACTTAAAAAAGACAATAAAAATCCAATAAAAGTCCCCAACTGTTTAATCTAACGAATAAAAGAAAAAGCATGAAGATTTTGGTACCAGGGTATTTTACCGTCTATTATTCCCTACCTTCATGAAAGAAAATATGACATCACAAAACACATTTTGACCAAAATAATTATTGTATACTGTCAAAAACAGAAAAAAATCCAGTGATTTAAAGGGATAAGACATTGGGTGATAAATTGATAAACATCTCCAGTGATTATACACAATATTACCCCTTCTGTAGATTACAATCAGTAGTTGAAAGTTTGGACACTCAAATAAATGACCCAACTAATCAACATTCAATAAAAGTCCCCTATGTTGTTAAGTCGACTAGGGACTAGTGTAATAAACAGCCCAATTCCCTTTCTTCCCTGAAAAAATCTGCACTTTTACTAAAAATTAAAAAGTTATTGCATTTCTAAAAAAAAATGTTTATTAATTTTTCAAAAATCACGACTTTAATTATTTTCCCTTAATTATGCATGCTTTATTAATTAGACATTTATAATTTTAATATTAGCTCAAACTATTCAAAATAAATCAAGTAGATAATAAAATTCACTTTACAATCCTAAAATTTGTCATATTAAACGTTTCAAAGTAGATTAATTATTAAAGTTTTTTTTATTATAATCATAAACTTTTTCAAAGAAACCATTATAGTTTTCTACTAATAAAAAAACAAGGCTAACGTTTTTTAAATATAGTTTTAAACTTTTTTTTTATAATTAACAAATGTTTTATGTATTAACTCTGCTATGAGCCACTCACAAAATGAACAATAAATTTTTCAACATCTAGATATGCATCCTGGCCCTTACCCTGTGGAGTGGAGGGGAGGGGGGGGGGGGGGGTAAGATGGCCCTACTCATAATGGCCTCGAAGATTCCACTGCTAATGGTCCGTTAATGAGATGGTAAACGGCGGGGTGGTTAAGGTGATAATTTACGTGCCAATACTTTTGGCGGGTACTCACAAGTTGCACAGTGAGTCAAAATCAAATAAATATGGATAAATTGAAAATAATAAATGATGATATATACACTAATAAATGGAATACTTTATTATTTTACAAAAATAACTAACTAGAGAATGAGGCATACAAAATATAAAATTGCTTTATAAATCGTAGCCTAGGGTTTTGAAAGCCGGAAAGCTGTTTTAACTCAACATGTTAAAGATGTTATTTTCTGGATCTCTGTCGCATTCTTGATTTAAAGCAAATTAAGAGGGAGAATACCTTGATTTATGAACAGGGGAAGCTAATATCTACAGGAAGAAAATAAAATATTCTTTTTGGAAAGAAGCAAAATACCAAAGAACTGATTACTAATTTTGAGGATATCAACAATCCATTGAGGTATGAATTTGAAGGAAGGCTATATACATATACAATACTTTAAAATAAATTTCATATAAATATTTACAAAACAAAAAAACTAACTTTTTAACCCTTACAGATCGGGGGGGGGGTCATATTGACCCCCCCCTCTAGTTTTTTCAATGCCATTTTTTTTGTAGGTAAGATGGAGAGCTGTGACTTCATGACTTTTTAAGTTTAGTAATTATGCGTCGGCAAGAGTTGATTTTATTAGGATATCTGGTCTGTGTCGGTCGTGGTAACCGGTCAAAGTCGGTTGGGTAGCACCAAAATTAAAAAAAAATTCTAAATAAATCTTAATTTCTACATTATGACTTTTGTGTATAAGGTAGAAACCTAAAATTTTTTTGGTGAATACTGAGATATCAATGACCTTATGAGAAAAGTGGTGTTATGACCGTTTGACCGCTCCCTGACCAACTTTATGACCGATTTTTGTCCAGCTTTTACTACAGACATATATCATGAATATCGTGGCTTCTATTACAGCTAGAGACTTATAAATTTTTTTGGTAAATCCTTGAGCAACAATAAACAGATAAAAATATTAATTGGCGCCGCCAACCGCCGTTTTACCGCCGTAACCGCCGAAAATGGCGGTTTCCGTTATTTGCCGTTTTTCGGCGATGATCAGAAAGAGTAAATTTTTTGTTATGAAAAATAAAAGTTCGTCCTAAAATTTGGTCATCCTAGCTGCAAAATTGGCCGCTCTACAGCTGTTTTAAGATTTAGCGGCTGGCCGCTAAAAAGCGGCTAAGGAGCGGCCTGACCGCTATGACTAGAAAAAGTAAATTTCTCTAAAAATATACACGAACCACCAGAAAAAAATTTTATGTCTTTATCTGTAACAGAAGCCGAGATAGAGGGGGGGGTCAATATGACCCCCCCCCCCCGATCTATTAAGGTGGGAATTGGGGCCCGATCTGTAAGGGTTAAGCTCATATACAATATATTTGAATAACATATGAAACAAATAATAAAAATTAGGGAAAACTATTTAATTTGTGTACTTTTAATATCAACTGTGAAAATACACGTAAAGAGGTGATCAAAACTGATGAGGCTATTGGGTGGGCGGCGGGGGGGGGGGGTGGTTGGCGAGGGGGATATGCATACAATTTACAATCACATTCTCATGCAAACCGTAGTTCGAGCCTCAGCAGCCCGTTATGACTACAGGGCGAGGTTGGTATGAAGTACTGGTCAATATGTGAGAGAGAACAACCTTGCACTGCACAAATGACCAACATATTATTTACACTTTGCCGCCAAAATAGAATTACGAGGTTGAGTGATTTTCCCAGATTTATTTTTTACATTTTTACAAAGGTTCATAATAATGAATATTTTTTCTTCATTTTTTTCCAGTTTGGCACCGAAACCTATTAAAAAGTTGCTGGATTAAAACGGATTCTTGGCTATATTGAAAAATCAAATCGCATTACAGATAATTGTACACAAATATTAAAATGAAAATCATAAAATTAATACCAGTTTTATTGCCCGGGCCTTAGTCCCCTCGAAACTAACTTAACTGATTTTATTATTATAATCTTTCATTTTAATATCTGCAGAAAGCTGTCTATAATACGATGCTGTAAATAACTATTTTTTTTATCAATTTTATTCTAAATAAATCAAATTTGAGAAATGAAATATTAATTTTAAACTTCAGGGGATTTTCATTGTCAATTAAAATTTCTTTGATTGTTGAAATAATTTTTATCATAATGATTCATAATTAATAAACTTAATAATTGGAAAGGTTAGTTGTTATGACATGTGATTTTAATTATCTATGTCGACTTTATAACATTAATAGTAATAATAGGGAACATATAATTGACAAGAAAAATTATAACTACTATACTTACATTGAAATGAAATATTAGAAGTTGTCTGCTAAGATAGATAAACATATTTTACAGTAAGGTTCACTAGTAGAATAAAGGTATGCTTACTGTTTATAGACTTAGTTTCATAATTGGACAAGCTTAAATTCTTTAAAGGTAAGGAAAGTATTATAATTACAAGAAATTTAAACTATAGGAGCTAATTAATTAGAGAAAAAGAATGGGAAATTGGGAAGAATGTGGAAAAGACATGAAAGAAGATCGCAGTTATAGCTTGAACTTATAGCTTATATGCGACCGTGGCTCAACACGTAGCGCATCCGATCGTCGTCGGGAAGGTGATAGGTTCGAATCTCGGTCCGGAACCGCGTCATAACTAAAGACGTTAAAAATGGTTCCCACTGCTAATATGTCAGATGCGCGACGTAAATAGTTAGAGTGGGGGGAATGCCTTGGCCCAAAACAGGCGCAACTTACTACCATGCACAGTTGGGACTTCTCAGACAAAGGTCGTGCATCTCAGAGAGTTGGTTGTCTGATGAGTGATTGGACGCTTTACACCGCAATCATAAGTATTGTATGAATGTTCCAAGGTGCGTGGAGAGAGGTCTAGTACCCGAAAACACCTAGCCCCCTAGAGTCTTTAACTCTTATAGCTTGAAAAAGAGAGAGAAAGATGGAGAGAGAGAGATAGAGCTAGAGAGAGAGAGAGAGAGAGAGAGAGAGAGAGAGAGACAGAAAGAGAGAGAGAGAGAGAGAGAGAGAGAGAGAGAGAGAGAGAGAGAGAGAGAGAGAGAGAGAGAGAGAGAGAGATGGAGAGTGAGAGATAGAGCTAGAGCTAGAGAGAGAGAGAGAGAGAGAGTAAACAAGTGAAAAGTTTTCTACTTTACTTTACGGAATATTTTGTAATAAAAAGTTGAATCTTGATGAAAAAGTTTTGTTGAGCCAATACTGATATTAAAATTTGTAAACAAGTACCCAAGAAAATATGACAGATTTTCGAGTAACATTTTTTCTCTAAAATCATTTAGGAATGGATTTATTTTTACTTGGATGTTAAACCAAATTATCATGTACTCTAATATAGTCAAACTTGTAGCGGGCTAAAATAACGATATCCTCTATCCACCTTCCTTCATTCTACTTGACGATCGAACTAATCAATAATTGACAGTGGAAATAGCAACCTGAATTGACGAAATTTTTTCCCTGTCATAATATTCACGTATATTCTATATCCATTTATTGAAGTTAGAACTTAATAACAAAGGTTGTGTAGCACAATTCAATTATTGTATTGGGATTAAATAGAATTAAATAAAGTTAAGGATATTTTAGGAAAACATATTAATAACTAAAAAAGTTATTAAAAATAACATAACTATTCTTAGAAAATTAAATCATTCGTTCGTTTCCCTTAACCTTCACAAGTATTTCATCAATTAAGAAATCTATAAAAATGGCCACATCCCTAACTTTATATTGATATTAAACTTTAAAACAAAATAAAATATTTTCAGATTTTTTCCAAAATACTTTTGAAACATGAATTTTAATATTGCCATCAACCTTATTACATCGTGTATATGTTCAAATAAAGATTTATAAAATATATTGATTAAAATTACTTGATGCATTTATCTAGCAGAGGAGCCGTTTAATCCACAGTTGCCATAAGTTTCTTGTAAAATTCAGCCTAAAGCAATCTGGCAGGCAACCATCCAAAGCAGAGCTATTATAAACACTCTGAAACTGTCGTTATGCCAACAATTTAACATCATTGTTTTGCCGTATTTTAACAGCCCCAACAAACATAAGAACAATTACTTTTACTGTGGTAAAATCTTTTACATCAGTTTTTTATTGATTCAAAAAAGTTGTTAAAAGAAGTACACGGCTGGTTTTTTATTAAATGAATAAGTTAGGGTACAATGTTTGGCACTTTCGATATAAGTAAATGATAATAACAAAGCCACAGAATACGATAATACCTTCAGAAAAATCGATAAAAATAGTTTTCATACTAAATTTAGGTTTTTTATATTTTTTTCTAAAATGTCATGACAGAAGATGCAAAATGTCGTCTTAGTTTTTTGAAAGGATTAATCTTCTCTGAAATCTAAATTATCAAAATATTTTTTTTGGTAAATGATTATACGATATATGTCAAACATTTTATCAGAAAGAAATATTTAAAATTGTGAAGTAGAAACCTGAATAATTTTTCTTGTGGAAATAGTTTTCTGCTAATGTTGATAAACATATGTCTGCTAGCATTAAGATGTTTGTACTGCCAATACACGTTGGGTTTTATTTAAAGAATTTCTTTAAAATGTTTTTTTTTTTACATTGTATACCAATAACGCAATATTTGCTATCAGAAAACCCCCGACTAAGACTCGCCTACGACCCGATCTTTTAGGATTGCTTTGTAATTTACATTTTTGAAAGTCTTTCAACAGTATACACAGCAAATTCTCTCTTTTTTAACTAACTTTCCGAATAATATACCTAAAGCATTTAAATTGACAAAGACTATGCTTATATTTTTACCATTCAAGTTTATTTAATATTCTAATAAATAGCGCAACCCTCCAAGTTTATGACTACTTTTCATGAACATATGATCTAAAGAATAAGCTCTGACGCAATGTCATATAAGGATATTATAATATTCATTAAAAAAATTGTTATTTTTGCATATATGTTACATTTTACAGTGTTTTGTGGCTCAAAAGAAAGACAATTAAAAATTATTTCATATTATATAGTTTAAATTACATAAGATAACCTAGAAATAGTAAAAAATTCCCTTTCTTTTTTTTGTCGCAAAAGAGAATTTAACAAAGATTTTCATTAAAAAACACCTTAGTGTAAAAATTAAAAAGTTTAAACATGGTCACAAAAAGATTCAATTAGTTTATTAAATGTTTCATTTTCAGCAAATGACGATTAATCTCTATTACAAAGAATAAAGTGTAAAAAGATATTCTCGTTTTAATTTTAAGCAACTTAAAATGCATTTTAATACCTTTTAATGATTTATTTTTTAAAACATCATTTTATAAAATGTTATTGATTTTTAAAGTTATATATTAGAATGTTTTTAAATTTTGTTAACATTTTGTTTTAAATGTAGAAAATTGGTAATTCTAAACATTCAAAAAATGATTTTATTAAATTTTCATCACTTAAATTGCATGTTTGATGAAATTTTCAACTGATAATTCAAGAAAAATCGTTTAAGTTTTATTATATTTTACTTTGAAATGTTAAAAAAATATATTATTGTCAAAAATGTGGAAGTTATACTTTCCTCAAAAAAAGACCTAAAACATGCAAATTAACACGTGTAATGAGATTTTTTTTCTTTCAGGTTTAATTTAGGGTAATTATTGATATTTTTTGTAAAAAGGATTTTATATAAAAAGTTTTAAAACTCAAGTTATGTAGTGCTTCTAAAAAAGGTTGCGAATTTATGCAATTTTCTTGCAAAAAAAATTTTCTAGGATTTTAAAAATAGCAAAGGGTGTTATTAGACGTACTTACAGATACAATTGCTAAGTCATTTTGGCCAAACACTAAAATAAAGTTTTGACATCTGAGCGCCCAAGCGTGAGTACAATAACTAATAAAAATGTGAGACAAAAATATTATGAAAATATTACAAAGGTTACCCCATGACTTACTACAAGATACCTTATGATGAATATAAAACTTTTTTTTTCTCACAATTCAGGAATACGGGATTTACATTATTTCTTGGGTTAAGAAAAAAAAGGCGGCTAGAGTTTATTTAGCAGCTTATGGACCCAAGTAAGGGCCTGGTTTGATGAGTCAACGCTATCTTGGTATTTTTCTGTTTGTTTAATTCTGTCTAACTGATAAAAAATAGTTTTTAAAAACTATTTACTATTATATAAAGTATTTTATGAAGGTTTTTTGTTAGTAATTTTTAAACCGATCGTTTTACCCATTTTGGACAAGCTTAACAAAAATTCCATGGGTGGAATACAGATACTTTTTGATATTTAAATCTTGAGAAGAGATGGTTTTTGTCTATTATTCTCCCCTTTCCTACCACTTAAAATACTCAGGTTCTAGATGCTAGGGGCGCATCATAACTCAAAGAACATCACTATTTCTTTCATATTTTCTTCCAAGCAAATCCGTATTCCATGATTTTGTTTTAATATTCTGTGGTGTTGACACCTGGTATTTACTTTTGAAATTATATTCTTGTTTCATCATCAACACATGAAAGAGAAAAGAGAATATAATACAACATTTTTTTTCCACAAACAAGGATATCAATATCCATAAAATAATTCGCAATCAATGATTTTAAAACAATTATAAAAATACCTAAACTAAAGGTTTTTGATAGATTGGTAACATCTTGAGTCATATGCTTTTTCTATTGGTTAATATATGCTTGTAAACCCATTTTTGGTAAATAAAAATATATAGACATAACTTCTATAGAATAAATGTTAGTACAAAATGTAAATGAGAGCTAGCTTTGCCGATTGTGAATTGCTTTACAGTTAAAATTTAACTTCTGTATCAAAAAATTCTACACTTCACAAAAAGAATATTTTTTTTTTATAGAAAAGATATGCTTACCAAATTGCGTCAAATTTTCTTGGAAGATGAAAGACAAGGCTATTCTTTAATGGTTGTGTAAGCATTCATTTATAAAAATGAAAAAGAAAAACTCTGCTGTAGTATTTTTATGTGTAAAACATCTTTTGAATTTTGTGCTTTACAATTGTTTTTGTTGTCATTTAGATTTCATAATTATCATGATGATTCCGATCAAGTTAGATATAATGAAGAATTTAACAGCTCTTTAATCATTACCAGATAGTCCGTATGTCCATTGTAACATTTTTATAGTTTAAATGAACTTTACCCTCGAAGAGTGTGATAACCCAGCTTTTAAATATCGTCTTCGGATGTCTGTATTTTTCAGATTGACATGATTACACAACTTACTTTTGATTTACTTTAAAGCAATGCAATAGCGTGCACAGCAATTTGTCAGGGGATGTGATACTTAGTTGAGAAAAAGGTGAAGGCGTTATTTCATTCCGTCATATCCCTCCCACATGTCAGTGCCTTAATGCAATTCTACAGCAATTTTCTAAACTTGGCAATGTAAACCAAACTCGTACCCAAAGTTTTATAAACACGTTGCTCTTGAATTTTGGATACCTTATTGAATTATTATTATTTGTTATCACAAAACTAGTGTCTAACCTTCTTTACCAATAGATTTAATCCATTAAAAGGGTCATTTTGTTTATTATCATTAGGAATGTATATCCAATTATTGTTCTTTGTCTTATCCATTAAGATTCCTGTTTCTATGGCAATGAAAAGAATAAACATAAAAAGAAACACAAGTTAAGTAAATGTTTATTATAATGATATTGTGGATTAAAAACATGTCAATGATTTATGCAAGTACAAAATTTTAAAATTTTTATATTCAAATGAAAGTGTATATGATAAAAAGGTATTCTTAACAATTGAAGTTTGATGATTTTAATTTTGAAATAATAATTTGAAATAAAATTAGTTTAAAGAACAGAAAGTAAGGTATCAATAGTATTGATGTCAAGGATTTTCTTGGTCACTTCGTGGTTCTTCATTCCCTGAAATCATTTACAAATTTTTGGTACTTTCCCTCAAAGTTCTAGGAGAGCACTGAAGGTCCGTACCTTTATTTTTTAAATAAGGGGTAGTTATTTTCCCACATGCCTACTCCTTACATGGGAACCCTATCCTGCTGGTCAATATCTTCAGTGCCCTAACCCTGTGGGGCTACCCTGTACCCATTATAACATAACCTAACCCAAAGTAATTGATTTTAAAAAAGGGAAGACCGGGTTCTGCACTTTAGGAAACCGCCTAAATTTTATACATGAATGATTAAGATGTTCTTAAAAAATACACAAATACAATTATGTTCATATGGTTAATCAATTGCTAAAAGATGTGGATTAGAATTAAATTTAAAATTTTTAGCTTAAAAGACTAGTGCGGCTGACTTAACTACAATTGCCAAGCCCTGTTGAAAACCAAAAAAATGACTTACTCTGATAAACTCATTCCTTTCAAGCTTTTCATTATGATCAGAGTCACCCATGTTGTACATCTCAGCCATGACTGTTGCCATATCAACCTATAAATATTCATATTTATATCTGAAGAAAGTAAACCTTCTGGAAACAATTTTTAATAAAATAAGTAAATATGGATTCATATTTTGTTTCTGAGTTAGACCTTAAATATATATAAGTGGATAAGTAAACAAATAGATTAAAGTTTATTTTCATGATTACAGTCATATCTCTGCCACAAGTGTGGCTATATCAACCTGGAGAAATATCAACACACCCAAAATCTATCTATGCTTACATATGTCTGTTATTTTTACTTCGGGGAATCCACACACAAAATAAAAGCCTGACTGCTAATTTTATAGCATATAATAAAGTTTACCTTGTGAGCTTTGCCTTCTCCAATTTTGATAAAATAAGCCATGAGATTCAACAGCTCAGCAACAGATATATCTCCGTTTCCATCTTCGTCGAATAGATTGAAGATCTACAACAAATTTTGAAGCCTATTTAGAAAGATGGTAATTTCCCCCAAAGTGCGTTGTCGAGCTCTTAAACACCAATTAAATTGAAAACGAGTTTTTTTTTTTCATTGTTACTTTAAGTCAGGTCTTGTTAGTTTAGACATAGGTAAAAACTATCCCCCTTATTTAAATTTATTAAACAAAATAAGCGGAGAATGTCAGTTTAAGTTCTCAATAGGTACCAGAGATTTATCTTTTGATTTTATTTTTTAAAATAGCAAATCAAATAAAATAATCTAGAAGGGTGCCCACAAAACAGTTATAATCCTTTCCTGTACCCATGAGAAGCTTTACTGAATAGGACAATTATATCCGTGCAGCTAGATCTTAAGCTAATAATAGAAAGACAGATAGACATCCTGTTACTTTTAAATAAGGATAAACCTATCTTAAGTTTGAATCTAAAGAAATGGTGTAAGATACTGCACTACTACTGCATGTTAAAAGTTAAAATAACAACACATCTGTTTTATTCATGTTTGTGTAGTCTAGACTTAAGTATAGTGTTTGATATCCGTACTATCATTATGTAAAAGTACGTGTTTCTCTAGCTATAAGGATCTCGCTAACTGCTTTACGGAGTTGGTTTTTTTAGGAAAAATTTAACCTTTTTTTGGAGGGGGGGGGGGGCGGGGGGTACTTTTTTAAGCTTAAAATTTGAAGTGGAGGGTTAACTCCCTCTCCCCCATATTTTTTTTTTTAATCTGCACTGGGTTACCTGAGCAAGTTTGGAGTCCTGTGAGCCATCAGAAAACAGGTAAATCAACATCAACAAACTGGCAACCTCTAAAAAAATTTTAATATTTGAATAATTTCTTTTTAAAAATGAAGGTTTTATGCATTTAGATTGTGTCTTTACATTTGACGGGATTGATTTTGAGCGTAAAGTTGAAATCTTCTATAAAATTTAAACCTTAGTACAAAGATTCCCAAAATGATAAGGCATAGTCAAAAGAAATAGAAACTCTATACTCATTTTGAGAAAACTATCACACTGCTTTTGAAAACTGTAGATTATTTTGTTAATACTTCTTTACTACATGATGTAAATTTAATATTAAGTAAATAGATTTTGATTTGATAATTCACATAACGCTTTTGCATAATTATATGTTGAGCTTATCTTTATCTTGTATTATACCTAAAACCAAATAACTTTTAAGCATCTTGTATTTATACAGTTTTGCATCATATTTAAAACTTTTAGAAAAGTATGTTTGTGCTATAATAACAGCCTTACTTTTCTATAATTTGTAATGATTAAAAATAGTTAACGGGTTAGTTACCAAATAATGAATTTTGTGTAAAGCAATATCCGTTTTTAAAGTGCTCTTTTCAATTTTAAAGTGAAATTACGGCCAATATTTCCTTAGAAAAACAAGACAGACAGAGAGAGAGAGAGAGAAAGAGGAAGAAAGAGTTAGAGAGAGAGAGAGAGAGAGAGAGAGAAAGAGAGAAAGAGAAAGAGGAAGAAAGAGAAAGAAAGAGAGAGAGAGAGAGAGAGAAAGAAAGAGAGAGAGATAGATGACTAAATGTCATTTACAATAAAGTGTAAAAAAATAAACATATCGTTAAAAGTCACAATGTATTTTTAGTAGAGAAAAATGCATTTTAGCATGATCTATGAAATCATCATTTTAGAGACAATGCACCAAAATCTTCTTGTTTATTTATAGATTGTAAAAATCTAAGTAATATAATTTGTTGAAAATTGAAGTGGTTTTCTATTGGAAATGTCCGTGATTCATAGTAAAATCTAAAAAATTTATATTTACTTTAACAATCATCGATATTTAATGACATTCTAAAAATATTCCTTTTTACTTATGATACTTTATTTCAGGGCTTGGCAGCTGTGCGTCAGTCGCCTCCAATACTCAAGGAAATCAAAATTCTACAATTTTAGAAATCAGCTGGAAGTTTAAATCTGACCATATTATGGCAATTTCTCTTTTCAAAATTTCAAAGCATCCAAGCAGGTTTGAATTTTAGGCTTATTCGCGGCTGACGCGCGGCTGCTGAGCCATGTTTTTTTCACCTGGATATTTTCTAAATTGGACATACATGGTTGTGTGCTGCTCAAATAATAATGTTAAATATATTTCTCAAATTGCTTTTAATTGTTTATAATTATGTAGTTCTGGCAGTGTAGTTCATTTGTAAGACTAATTAAATTAAAGGTGTATTTGTAACAGCTGTTATGAATACGATATCTAAGGTAAAGATTCTTATGTTCATTGCTTTATATTTTATTAATGGAATTTCATTTATCGCTACATATTTAAGCCATCATACTTGTAATGATATTAAAGTAAAATAATAGAGGGGGCATGAACTATATGTAACTCTGTCCACCAAGCGTGGTCCTTATACCAATTTTGTATTGGGTCTTAGAAATGGACTATTAGCGTTGGAGATATAAACAGAAAACACAGCCTTGTCCTACAAAAAAACAGAATGTAATTTGCTAAAAGACGAAAAAGGGCTCCTTCACCTATTTGGCCAGGTAGTTGTCTGGATTTTATATACATCTATACTTATACATTTATTGTAGTGATATATATTAGAATCCCTAGCTTTTTAAGTGAGTTGTTTACTGACTAATATTTGTAAAGGTTAATTAGTCATAAACTAGGACTTGATGGACAATATGCAATGTTACTGAAAAAAATAGTTTTGCACACATTTTCCAATAATTCATGTAAAATAAAAAAAAGATTAGGTGTTAATTTGGGGCGAAATTAAAGAGATTATTATGCTTCGAAGTAAAACTTTTGTGTTGTATTCAAATTTAAGCAAAATTTATTTTATAATGCTTTCGAGATTCTTTAAGTCAAGTATTAGGTTGAAAATAACGTTGATGAAAATATCAGGTTTATTATTAATTTTGATAATTTAAAAACAATTGTTTTTAACACATCGTTTTAGTATTTTTTTGCTGTGTTGCAAAAACTCCTGCCTATTGTTTTGAAAGGTGAGCTGGCCCTAACTGCTCTGTCAAGATACTTGTTTAACAAAAACATATTATCCGTAATATGTACATTCTAGCGGCTGCGCTTGCAGCATCTAGGAGGTCTTTAAAAAAGCGTCGTAGCTCAGTGGGAATAAGAGTAGCTCCTATGAGACAGTAGTTAAAGTCATAATTTAATTGAGCTAGCCCTTGTGGTTATAAAAAGTGTCTCAAGTATAATTCATGACGTGAAGACAGAAAAAATTATAGAGGAGCTTCGCTACTAAAAATCTTACCAATATTTTTTTCTTTGTCTTGAAGTTCGTTAATAAGTTTGTCCACCTTTGCCTCAGGTCTCTCAGGGAATGCCATTCTATAATTTATTTTTGAATCAATGAAAAGCATTTTCTTAAAATTTCACAATGTCCTGTCATCCTATATAACTAAAATAGAGGACTAAAATATATACTTTTAAAATTTATTTTCAATTTCTAGCCCTGTAGGGTTAAAGCTTATTTAAATTTAAAATATCTATATGAAATATCTACTACTGAATATTTATATGTTTTCAATCATTATTTCACCATTTTTCCTTTTAAATTACTTTTAAAAATTTAGTCAATTCATTGATGAAAGTCATGCAAACAGAAAAACAGATTAAAATCTGCTATTGCCCAATTCAAGGTATGAAATGATTATAACAAACGAACAAACCATAAAAAGGTGGTCATTTTTTTAGCGTATTTTCCATAAAGTTTAAGTGTAATGGTTTAATGCTTTTATTAAGTCAAACTATTCTTAATAAGAGCATTTGACTAGATTGTTACACACAACTTTATGAAAAATACGCGAAAAAATTTTCGTCTTTTTAAAAAAAGATTTACCTGAAGATTTTCTTGAACTGCTGTCCCTCCATTTTACCATCAGGATGTTGCTCCATAATAGTAGTATAGTATTCCTCTACTATATCCTTAATTATATATTATTATGATGTTGCTCCATAATAGTAGTATAGTATTCCTCTACTATATCCTTAATTATATATTATTATTATGATGTTGCTCCATAATAGTAGTATAGTATTCCTCTACTATATCCTTAATTATATATTATTATGATGTTGCTTCATAATAGTAGTATAGTATTCCTCTACTAAATCCTTAATTAAATATTATTATGATGTTGCTCCATAACAGTAGTATAGTATTCCTCTACTATATCCTTAATTAAATATTATTATGATGTTGCTCCATAACAGTAGTATAGTATTCCTCTACTATATCCTTAATTATATATTATTATGATGTTGCTCCATAATAGTAGTATAGTATTCCTCTACTATATCCTTAATTAAATATTATTATGATGTTGCTCCATAATAGTAGTATAGTATTCCTCTACTATATCCTTAATTAAATATTATTATGATGTTGCTCCATAATAGTAGTATAGTATTCCTCTACTATATCCTTAATTATATATTATTATTATGATGTTGCTCCATAATAGTAGTATAGTATTCCTCTACTATATCCTTAATTATATATTATTATGATGTTGCTCCATAATAGTAGTATAGTATTCCTCTACTATATCCTTAATTATATATTATTATGATGTTGCTCCATAATAGTAGTATAGTATTCCTCTACTATATCCTTAATTATATATTATTATGATGTTGCTCCATAATAGTAGTATAGTATTCCTCTACTATATCCTTAATTATATATTATTATGATGTTGCTCCATAATAGTAGTATAGTATTCCTCTACTATATCCTTAACTAAATATTATTATTATGATGTTGCTCCATAATAGTAGTATAGTATTCCTCTACTATATCCTTAATTAAATATTATTATCATGATGTTGCTCCATAATAGTAGTATAGTATTCCTCTACTATATCCTTAATTAAATATTATTATTATGATGTTGCTCCATAATAGTAGTATAGTATTCTTCTACTATATCCTTAATTATATATTATTATTATGATGTTGCTCAATCATAGTAGTATAGTATTCTTCTACTATATCCTTAATTATATATTATTATTATGATGTTGCTCCATAATAGTAGTATAGTATTCCTCTACTATATCCTTAATTATATATTATTATTATGATGTTGCTCCATAATAGTAGTATAGTATTCTTCTACTATATCCTTAATTATATATTATTATTATGATGTTGCTCAATAATAGTAGTATAGTATTCCTCTACTATATCCTTATGTAATTATATTTTGTATATTTTCTTTTCTAAAGCCAAGCTTTTCTATATTTAGGATTTGTGTTTCCGTTCGTCCCTGATTAAAAAGCTGACCTTAAATTTTGGTTTGTTTACTGATACATAATGTTTTCAAACCTTTTTAGAACTGTCCTATTTAACTTGCGGCGATATTATCATAAAATTGAGACACAATCTATAAGTGACAGATAAAATATTTTATGTACTATAATTCTTTTTGAGTCTAGTCTTTAGAAAATTGAAATATATAGTTGGAGGTAAATACAGGTAGGGAGGGGGACATTGGGCTGTTTAGTGTTTATTTAGTCTCCAAAGTCTTTTAAAATGTTTTCTCATGTCTTAGCTTAAAAACTTTGGAGGCTTTTTTAAAATTTTGATTAGTTGGTTCATTAAGTTGAGTGTCCAAATGTTTTAACTACTCATTGTAAATCTACAAAAGGTGTGATTTTGTGAATTATCATTGGAGATGTATATCAATTTTTCGGCCATTGTCTTATCCCTTTAGACCCATTGGTAAATGTAACTGATATATTTTTCATATCATACCATTTTTAAAAGTATTAAAATGAAAAAGATTTAAAATGTAAATTACCTTAGTAAGAAATGCAGTATGTTGTGCAATGTAATGGAAATCTGAGGGCTTCACACGAGCTCTGGCGTTGGCGTTACCCATGGTCTATCCATTTAGAAGATTAATAAATATAAAAGTTAGGCCAACAAATAAATAAACGATTAAAATGATTTTAAAAGTTTTTGATTAATAGGAAAAAAATAAATGCTTTTGTTTATACAAATGCATATACCTAATATTTAATTTCGTAACTTTACAAAGTGTCTTATAAATCAGTTATAAAAAATGAGGGATTATCCTTCTCTTTTTTATGGGTTTTCTTTCCCACTTCTCCTCTCATCTCCCTTATTTTTATGAAGTCACATGGCTGATTTTTGAGACACTTTATAAAGTTACTTTAATTTCTACTTACTGTGTGTGGATGTTTTGGGAGTCTGAAAGAAACTAAGCCTAAGCAAGGAGCCCTTAGGTATTATATTAACTTGTGGGCGTGTTTTCTTCTGGGCTACCCTATACATTTATAACCGCTTACTAGTATAGTAGGGTGTTCACGTGTTGTAGAATATTTTTTGTAGTGTAGTTACAAGTTATTTGGTTCAGTTGTTCTGTTTTCTAGGAGATACTGAAAGTGTTATGTGTGACGTCATAAAAATACGGCTAAAAAGGAAGAATGAAGAGAGAAGTTGAAGAGGAAATCCCTAAAAAAGAGATTGATTTAGACGTATCATGAGCTCTATATTGAGCCTTGATATCCCGTCTACAGTTGAATTCAAATTTCAACGCCTTCTTCAAAACGGCACTGGTAAAAATAAAGCGGCTGCAGCTGAGAACGATTAAAAAGTAAGTTTTTGAATTGTTTCAGTATATAATGATCGACCATGACTGCAACTTTTTCTTGCAAGATCTCATTAAAATTTAAATAGGTGAAACATAGAAAATGTTTATTTGAAGAAATAATAATATATAGGATATACAAAAGTTTGAAACAAAATTTGGTACCTATTGATCTTTTATCGAATATTTTTTCCTCAATTTATGTACATTTTAAAGCCCTGAAATTTTATGTGAATAATAATTGTAAATTGCAGCTTTGAGAAAGTCCAAGCAGGTCTTTTAGAGTCCCATGTACATTATATCTTTTACCAGTTTAAACTTGTTTTGAGAAGCGAAGCTAATTATGATTCACTTTGACCGTCCAGTTTGCATTGATTATTATTCAATGTAAGATAGAATGTCAGCTTTTATTTATTTTCATTGCTTCTGCATTATGAATGAAAGTAGTGGCTGTGGCCCTAGCATCTAGGGGCTCTGTTTTCAAAGGGGAAGGGATGGGTAGAAAAATAGCCTAAAACCAAACCAAAACTTGAATCAGAAATTGATATAGCCTATTTGAATCTTCCATTGATTGGAGAACTTTATCGATTCAGTGTTTATTAATATCTTAAGTTACAGACAACAAAAAACCTTATATAAAGAAATGAGCTTTTTTTGTCCGTAGCAAAAGATCTCGCTAACCGCTTAACCGATGTGGTGAAGCTTCTTATAGAGCCCCTAGATGCTAGATGCTTATAATACATTATAAACACTTACTACACCAAACTAGAAAATAATGATTTTAAGATTTTACATTTTCCCGTATTTAGTTTAGTCTAGACTTTTTCAAAAGATTTGACATTATAATTCTTTTGATCTTTACATATATATGTATTTGTATTATAGATATAAGGAACACGCAATATTTATTAATTTTGATACTTTTTAATGATAGGGTTCGAGCCAGGTTAATTTTAAACTGTAAAGAGTGAACATACTGCTGCTTTGTCAGGAATGTGAGTAAGCGTCATTATTTATATTATTTATTTTATCTATCTTCCAAAAAAAACAATGAAAAATCGATTAAATTTTTTCGCCTATTTCAGCAAGGGGGAAAATTCGCGTAGTGAATGCAATATTTTAGTACATTCCTTTATTCTGTAAGTGGTTCACTACGGTATTCTCTAAGCTTATTTTTGTAAGTAAAACAAGGATGACAACATACCTATCAGCGAAGCACAGTAGGGCAAACAAATGTTAATATTTAAAAATAAAAGCACTCGAAGAGACATACTTTGTTTCAGATTATGAAAATCAATTCGATATTAATTGTATCAAATATAAAGGAGGTTTAGTAAACACCTACTTACATTTTGATACTAAATTGTAAAATTGTACCTAAATTTCACATGAATCACTATTTTAAAAATTAAGATGCTAAGATAGATTATTTATATTGCAAAGTGTATACATATGTATCAAAATAGCTAAGAATCAATATGTCATAATTTTAGGGTGCCCTGGTTTTAAAAATTCTTAGAATAAGGAAGAATTTCTTAGAATAAGGTAGGTTATCTGAGAATAAGGGAGAATTTGTGTAATTAAGGTAGAATTTTTGAGAACTAGGAAGAATTTGTAAGATGCTGGACAGAGGTTACCTTCCTTTAGTGAGAATTTGTAAGATAGTGGACAGAAATCACCTTCCTTACTGAGAATTTGTAAAGAAAAGGAAAGTAAATACCCAAGGGAGACAATTTCTGTTCTTTTTAGAAATGACTTCATTTCCTTCATATGATCCAAAAGGTCTTTTAGGTGAGAGACAGGGTGGGGTGAGGTATATGGCAGATTTTATTGTAGAACAAAAAGATATTTTGCCCAACATTTTTATATTTTGCAATCAAAGCTTTAACCTTTTACAATATGGAAATGTCAAAGCTAAAAAGTTGTTTGGATAGGACGATTAGATCGCCCTATTTTTTAATAGCGCAGCTACTTCATATGTCACTTTAGTGTTTACCTGTATATTTGTCTGTTTGTAATATTAATACTTTTTTAGCGTGGTTTAGCGGATACGCCCCTAAAATTATTGCTTTGAATTCGATCCATCCTATGACATAAATCTGAAACTGAAATAGCCTAAAACTCTCCCGAGACGGTAAAGCTTAACTAAAATGGAGAACTATTTAAAAATATTTTTTTTTATAGACCAAACCTAAATCCTCTGACTCATATTTCTCGTTCTAAAATTTGAATGTAATAAAATTTAATTTGCATAAAACGTGAAAGGCCACTTCAGACACAAATACAATTTAAAACAAGGTTACAAACTCTTATAAGTTAGGATTTTTTTTCAGTATGACATCTGCAAGATTAAAACCAGTTCTCAACCATACTGAAAAAGCACCGTATTACAGTCATTTTTCTACGAATATTTTTAAAAATCATAAAGATCTTGGTTTTAATCTTATGATTGTACATTTTATAGCTGCAGAAAGCTGTTTATAATACGGCGCGAGAAATATCTATTTCAGTATGACTTCGAAACCAATGCATATCCGTTGGATTAGAACCTATTTTTTGGGCCATACTTTGGCCCCTTGAGGCTAACAAGAATGGTTATAATCTAATAATTTTTCATTTGATATTAGCGAAGTGCTGTCCATAGTATTATGCGATAAATAACTATTACAAAATTAGATATTTAAACATTGGATAGGACAATAAATTAAAGAAAAAAACAGAACAAATTTAGTAATAATATTTTGATATTAATAAATATATATAAAAATCTGATTAAATATAAATTAATCACAGTTATCTCTATTAAATAATTCTGTTTTTCTTCTTATACTTCCGTTTTAGTTGCCTGAAATAGTATATTATAAGTATAGTTCTATCTTTCTTTTTACTTTTCTATCAATATATCCATTAGTTTGGCAATTTAACCAAATAAACTACCAAATGCTCTCATCGAGAGGCCTCTATTGACACATGTGAAGTTGGAGTCGGCCATCATTTTTTTTTTGGAGAGTTGAGAGAAAGTTCTAGAGAAAGTGTTTGGTGAAAGGGAAGGGGGGGTTTTGTTGTCGACCCACTGGTTTTGATTTTGAATAAAAAATGATTTTGGGTTCATTTTCCTTTGCCACAAACACATAAACAGACAGACACGTACTTTCTATTTATTTCATACACAGATTATATAAATCAATTCTTAAACAACTGTGGTTTTACAAGTGTGTAGCTCAATATATCCATCTAAATAGCTATACATACTATATACTCTATCTATCTATAAATCTAACCTTATACAACAGTGGTATTACAAGCAGGAACATTGTAGGGCCAGTCACAAGTCTGTAACTCAGGATTGAAGGCTAGATCACCACATGTTTGCATACTAAATTCAACATTTGAATAATTAAAGTTTTAGTAGCGCAGCTATTTTGCACAACTTTTATTTATATCTTTATTTCTTTCTATTTTTCACTGCTCTTGGGACCTCCAAAACATTGGTCTCCCAAATTTGTCTTTCTGTTTTAAACCGTGATATACTTGATTTATTTTTATTTGAAAAGAAGGTGTATCAACTATTTTTTTTATAGCTAGCCGGTTCTTTTAGTAAGTAGTAGATGTAAAATTTTTCATAGAATTCAGATATGCAATCGGTTTTTTTGTAGACCTCTTATTTTTTAAGTAATTTAAGTTTAAAAAAAAAAAAAATTAAGTCGATTTTAAGGTACTAAAATGCAACAAAAAAAAGAAAGAAAATGGTCATTATGAACAAAAATAGTAAGATCTTTAATTTGACACCTTACTTTTTCAATTCTGTCAGGTAATTATTGAAAAAATCGATTTTTTTAAACCCACGAGAATAAAAACTTTGAACTTAATTTTATTATTTCACAAATAAAAAAATATGGGTTCATATATACCATTAGAATCAGAAAAATATTACGAATCCATTGTAAGCAAAATTGAAAAAAAAAGTTTACAATATAGTATATAAACTACAATAAAAGGAATTATATGAAAATATCATATTATGTTGTACAGGCAACGTCTTAATTCTTCAATTGAGTATAAAAATGGGAAGGGGGTAAAGAGGGGGTAAAGAGGGGGTAAAAAAGGGAAGACAATAGTGTTGTCTGAACAAAAAAAATAATTGGCCATTTCTGTAATTTTTTAATTTTTTATTTTTTTTCAATTTTGCTTACAATGGATTCGTAATATTTTTCTGATTCTAATGGTATATATGAACCCATGTTTTTTATGTCTGTTTGAGAAAATATTTAGGTCTAAAGTTTTTATTATACCGAGGTTAAAAAAATAGATTTTTTCAATAATTACTCAACAGAATTTTAAAAGTAAGGTGTCAAATTAAAGATCTTACTATTTTTGTTCTTACTGACCATTTTCTTCTTTTATTTTGTTGCGTTTTAGTACCTTAAAACCGACTTAATTATTTTTTTTAAAAACTTAAATTACTTAAAAAATAAGAGGTCTACAAAAAAACCGATTGCATATTTGAATTCTATGAAAAATTTTACATCTACTACTTACTAAAAGAACCGGCTAGCTATAAAAAAAAAAGTTGATACAACTTCTTTAAAATATTTGCGAGTGTAAAAGGAGGAGGGGGGGGGGGGGGTGTATGTCCAAATGATTGGAATTAAAAAGATTCTTAAGAATGATTCTCAATTTTGTAGCTTGCAAGATTCAGAAAATAATTTCTATATTTTTAAAGGTTTGTATGAAATTACATAAAAGGACAGTGGGCCTTTTGTATTTCAAAAAGGCATCAGTTTTCATGCAACTTATCTTGTTATTCACGCAATTTCTATATAATATGTAAATCCTATTTAGCCATTAATACTTAGTTATATATGATATTTAGTCCCTAGAGTGAGTGAGAAAACTCACCTGATAAACCAGCCACCCTGTCCAAACTGGCAGGTAAAGTATTGATGGCAATCATAGGGGTTGGCTTGGGGTCCCAGCTCTCCATCACAAAATTCACTGGGGGGTGGGGTCTCAGGCTCAGGCGTGCTTGGGGATATTGAAGGACCTAACACAAGGTAAATGATAAGATAAAGTATTGAGTTAAAATATTAAGAACAACATTGTATTGTATTTTAAATCTTATTTTTGTTATGGTATTCAGACATTTATATTTCCATAAAAAAAAGGAAAAATTAATTCTTCTTTACTTATAACAGCTTACCAGCTTCTTTAAAAAAGTAGTTTAATGTAAATTAGAATGGTGTAGCACGAATTAAAATTAATTAATATATTTCATGAAAAGGACTACAATGACATCAATGTCTAAAAATTATTTATAATGTATGGCATTTTGCGGCAAAAATTACGTACAACTGTTAAAGAATAGCTGCTATAATAGTAATTAAAAACCTGGGGTAGTCCACCCATCGGGAGTTGTCATCTTGCCCCCATTCAATTTCTAAACATAGTAAGACGACTTTTAGATTACTCTTTCATTTAAAATTTTACTTGTTGTTTAAATCATTTATGTTTTTTTTCTAGACATTTTGATAAAATTTTTCGTAGAGGCAGAAAACCAATAATAGAAAAGTTAACTCAAATCAATTAAACCTTTTAGAAATATACATTTTGGTAAATATTTCATGCTCTTTACATTTGTTCTATGAAAGGTGTAGATTTAGCCACAGTTAAATTTTTTATGCCAAACATCGCCGTCAGTAATTAAATAATGCACAGTCTTGCAGTTTGCAATCACTTTGAAGTCACAGATGTAAACAAATGTCTTTCGAGCTATATCCTATTATTTAAAGTAGTAAAACATAAAAATATTCTACCTCAGTTGCAGTTAAAATTAATCCATGAGGCCTTCCGCATTTGCCCCTTAATAATGTAGAAATTATATTCAATATTTATTCTAATTTATATCCTATAATCTTAGCTTATTAAAAGTAACAGGCTGTTTGTCTGTTTGTGTGTAGTTTCATATCTCGCTAGCAGTTTGGCCGATATGATTCTCCATTACAATAAAGCTTCTTCAAGCTCCAATGAAGGTTTGAAATATTTTTGAAGAGAGAACCTCCAACCTCCCAAGAGAAATTGCCTCCATTATTTACTTATAGGTTATATACATAATACATATCTAATAATTCATCTTTATATCAAAATAAAACAAAATTACTTAAAATCATCAGTATCAATTGACCAGAAGAAAACCCCAGCTAATTCCTCATCCATGACCCAATCACACTTGGTTGCTATACTTTCTTCATCATCATAGCCGATCCATTGGTTTCCCTAGATTATTTGTCCATGACAAAAAATATTTTCTTCTTATTTACAATACATTTTTAAAAATATACAGCACGTGCTTTTGTTATACATATATCACATCATATAGGTTTTTGTTAATATTTTCTAAATTACCAACCCCTTCCTTTTGGACGTCATCTTTATTTCTCACATTTGTACTAATTATAGTAGGTATACCAAAACTTTACATAATTTTATAAATTAAAATGTACCTTTAAAGTAACTAAATTGTTTAGATTTAGAATGTCTTACATATGTCTTATTGATGAATGCTATTGAATACAACTTTTGATAATTTTGAATAAATAGAAAACATAATATTTTTAATGGTCTAATATGTAAGATTTTTTTCTATCAGGTTTACTGCCATTCCAAGTTAACGCAAGCATCTTCGTCTACCTTATAAGCATAAGGAGCAGCAACATGTTCCTCTCTAACAATAGTCCAATCTCCGGGCAGCAAAACCTTAAAAATATTGATTTACAAAGTCAAAAAGTACAAACATAGAGCAAAAGTATTAAATTTATAGTTTAAATGTATAACCAGACTACTACCAGGATCCCCCACATGGGGACCTTTTATGTCTGCTAGCAAATTGCTTCCTGTTTTTTTGTGGCGACTTGGCTGTTTTAATATTCCCGACGCCATTAGTTGATTTTCACAGACCCAATTGAAAGGCGGCACAGGGTCTTCGGGAGGGGACATACTGTTATTCAATCCCCTCCCCCTATATTAATATTTTTTAATCAAAAAGTAACAATGCCTCATTCAATTTGAATAGAGGAAAAAATTAATCAGCACTTCTTCATGAGAATGCAAAAGGTCGTCATATTATGCAGGTTTCATTGACATAATTATGTAATATGAATATGGAGAAATTATTTAGATGTTCTCATAGGCAAAGTCCAGCTACAAAATTGAAAATAATTACCCTATCACAAATTTCATTGTATCCCAGATATCCTCTGGCCTGTGTGTAAGGTCCTGCCTCACAACCTGCAGTAGCTGGGGCATACAGTCCATTGTCTCCCTGAAATATAAATTCACTTTTATTTGATTTTTTTTTATACTTTTGTGCTGTTATTGGGACAAATCCTATAAATTGTTTGGCTAGACTATGACTTTCTAGGGTTTATTAGCCTTACATAGATAGGAAGGAATTAACAAGTGACTATAAAATTGCATTATAACACTTTGCATGCATAATTTTAGGCAAATTAAGAAGGCAAAAATCAAAATAAATATAGCAAAAATGAATTGCATGGATGTTAATAAGGAATATGAGAAAATAACGCATTTTAAGCAAAACTATTCTTCATCAATTCTTTTAAAAGAAAATTTATTTTTCTTAGTATTTTATTTTTTTATGTTAATTTGTAAAAATTAAGGATAAAAAACTGACACTTTTTTCAAATAAACTGTTATAGTTGACTAGTGAATTAATTTCCTCAATTTATTAAAAGAAAGAATTTATCAATCATTGAAAAAAGAATCAAATAAAAATTTTATGACTTTGTACTTACTGGATTTTTCAAAGTAAATCCTCTACCATATGCAGCTAAACCAACCAAAAGCTGAGATTTCCTTGCCCCTCTCTCCATCCAATAGTCAATAGATGCCTTGATGTTCAGGGAATGTCCTAAAATTTAAGATAATAAATGTTTCAAAGGTTTCCTATGACTCTGACTTGTTGTCTGAACATTAGTTTTCAAATTTTAGAAATATATTTGAATAATTTAATTTAAGACACCCTGTCTGCGGGAGGTCTTTACCTGCAGTGCCCTAACTCAGCGGGGCTACTTAGGGCCAAATATAATCAAACCTAATCTGACCTTTAGAAATAAGGCACAAACTTGGGGGTTATCATTGCTCAACAAGGTACTCCGTGAAATACTAATTAATCTAAGAAATATTTGAACACAAAGTTTTTACCTGGATGACTTTCATCTGCATCTTCTTCAGGGGTACCAAACAATGGAGAATTATGTCCTACAAAATAAAATGTAAGATTTTTTAGATTAAGACTTTTGTGTATTAAAATTTATCCTACTATAAATTAGTGAGTTTTTTTTTGTCTGAAGCTTAAGATTTCAATAACTCTTGAACCGATTGAGTTCTCCTTTAAAGGTAAGCTTTACATATGCCACTGGATGGATTTTATGCTGTATGTAACCCTTGATTCCAGGGGCGTAGCCCCAACTTAATTAAAAAAGGATTATTCTTGAAAAGCAATAACATGAGGTAATGGAAAAAGCACATAAAAGATTTTATTCCCAAGCAGATTGGGGTTTCAATGTTTTAAAATGTTTTGAGATTAAAATATATCAAACTCGGGGATCGAAAGGGATAAGACAATGGCCGATAAATTGATGTACATCCCCTAAGACGAAACAAAAAATTACTCCTTTTGTGGATTACAATTAGTGGTTGAAACGTTTGGACACTCAATTACTCAATGAATCATGATATTATAAAACTTTATGGAATATTATAATAAACAGCCCAATGTCCCCTTCCTCCCTGCATCAAACTACTTTGTAAAATCTATAAAATGATTTAATATTAAATGTTTTACCTGTAAAAGTATGATTAGGAAACCATCCATGGAAGTCATAACTCATAACATTTATATAATCTAACAGTTCAGCCACAGATTCTACATCATAAGCCTTAACAATGAATAGTAGCAGGATTATATGATTGTGTTTTTTTTTGACGATTACTTGCCCAAATATGTTAAGCATATTATCTTGCTAACCTCTGAACTGATTTAACCTTACCTTCCATTTAAAATTCCAACTTAATAATACAGCCTTTCTACTATTTTTCAATCTACCAGCTCAAATCTGCATACACATTTGTATCCGCCCTATGCCTTTGGTTAAAATACTTTCCCTCAAAGTGCCTAGTGAACACAAATTTCTAATGAATTGAAAATAGGGTAGGGGGGTATTTTTTTCTTAATGCAAAATCAATATCCGCGGTGCCCCAAACCCCTCATCCATTATTTTCCAATTATTTCAAAATAAATATGGTGGTAACTAGGAACTTTGAGGGAAACCGCCGAATTCAATAATGGCAATGACACTAAGACTAATGTACCTGATCAACTAAACGGATAGGAGCAGCCACGGCAGCAGTGATAAGAAGACCATACTTGTCAAATTCTTCCCTCATTTCTCTACAAATAGTTGTTAGTTGTCATGAAAACTGTGAATTTGAAAAGCTAATTGAATTTCATTGGTGTGAAAACGACAATAAAACTGTGTTTTTGACAGTGGTAAAGGTGTAATTTTGACAGGTAATAAGAAATCATTATGATTTACGTATTAAAAATACGGATGCATAAGAAAAAGTATTACACCTTTAAAAAGATTCCTATTTATATTCAAGCAGTCTGAGAGTTTTTGGATAATACCCTAAATGTATTCAGAAAAGTACGGGAAATTTGGAAAAACTATTGAAATGTTTCTAAAAAATCTAAGAAACGAAGTAAAATTTGAATAATCTTGTAGTAAGGAATTTCAATGGACATTAGTTATTCTAATCTATTAACATATCCCTCCCTCAAATAGCCCCGAACCTAGCACAATGGTAAAAAAAACCTTTATTGAAAATAAGATTCTAATAGGGTTTACTACTTAATAGTTATATTTTAAAATTAGAGTAACCGCACAAATGGATATAATATACGTAGATATTATGACATGGGAATTTTGTTGTTAATTTAGTTTGCTACTATAGTCCTCATTTATTAGTCAGTACGCTCCTCCATCTCATAAGGGTGATTATGGAGGATATTGTTATATTTGCCAGCTAGTAGACACATTTTATCGGGGTTATCGAAAATCTCTTACAATATCCACTTATTCTATATCCATTCCAGCACAATTAAATAGAGGTTTATTCAACCCCCCAACTGTTTTACCTCAATAGAGTGATGTAATTCACATAGTCGGCAGCTGAACCTGAATAAAAGTTTTGTAAGTGTTTTCAAAATTTAGAAAGAAACAGCAGAAATCTTATTGCAGTAAAGCGCGTTAAATGCAATAAAGCAAAATAGGATCGGTCCGCCCCTCCTTCCGTCTGTTACGGCCAGCTCTTTCGTTAATTTAGACATGTTAAAATTGCCCTAAACTGTACATGATGATTCATATACTAATTAGGTACGATTTAGAAAACAAATCAACTCTATAATCATTTCCAGAATGTCCGTAAGTGCTAATGTTCGTTTGTCCCACCGTTTTATGATTTTATGGATGTTGTAAACCTTGTTTATAAGAAATTAGCTTAACAGTTTGAAATTTTCTATCTCAGTTAAAAAAACTGATGCAATTGCTACATGCATTGTGTAAACAATTATTTTCTTTTTTTTCATAAAAATTGAAATGTAAAACAAACAAGTAAAGTTTACTGATATATTTAAAACACACAGAGTTAGATTTTTTAGAAAGTTATTATGTAACAAAATGCATCAGATTTTGTAAAATTATAAATCACTGCAATTAAAATCTATCTCCCTTTTTAAAAATTGATCAACATCAAGATTTAATAAAATCACCAAGAAAGTAGAGTGCGGTAGGTCAATCTTTATAAAAATTTGGTTACCAGAATAATTCCCCTCCCCCCGCCCCTGTTAAAATTACAATAACGTCGCTCTAAAAATATCTAACATTAAAAAATGCCCTAAAATTCACCTGGACTATCGTCCCTGCCACAAGGATATTCCCAATCAAAGTCAAGACCATCAAAATTATGTTTCAACAACAGCTCAACTGTGCTGTTAATAAATGCTGCTCGGTTTTCCTATAATGATAACAAGAATGACAACATACTTAACAGCTAACAATATTTAAGTTAAAGAAGGTTAGTTAAATTAAAATAATGTTTATTGAGTTATGGGAAAGGGTAATTTTGTCCATAATCATAGTAGCTTTAACCAAGGGCGTTCAAGCTTTTGGATTTTGGGGGAGGAAGGGGGGGGGGGGGTTAACAATTGAAAATTGAAAATTTTGGCACCCCCAATATTATTTCACAAAACTACTTTGACTTTTGTCCATCAAGACATTCCCTAGTAATTACAGATACGCTTCTAAAAAAAACATTACCGGTGTTGAGGCCATTTCTGAGTACTTGGTTGCACCTATAAATAAAAAATCTTCTAAATTTTCAACAAAAAAAATATCCTACTATATAAAGTAGTACTAGCTGATACGCTGCTATAAGCCTCTAGGGGTACTTATAGTGCGGCGAGGAAGTAGACCAGCCACAACCCCAAAATATTGGTTTTAATTAAACAAAATTAAGGAGTATTTCTTTTCCAGGGACGATTTATCTTGGGAGGATGGATATCATCCCAAAAAAATAGTTATAAGCCTTCCCTGAACCTATAAGAAGATTCACTGTAAAGGAGAACCATATCGGCTAGGCGATTCGCGAGATCCTACGCTACATACAAACAGCTTACTACTTTAAATAATAGGATAGTATTATTGTTTGTCTTACAAGATCTTACTAATTAATGAACCTATTGGGTTCTCTTTTTTCTTAATCTTCACCTTTGATTCGGAATGTGTTTAGACAATGTAATTTTTAAATTTAAGTCTTTGGATGGTTTTAAGCTATTTAACTGCTGCGGTATCCCCCATTGAGTAAAAATCCCTTAGCCATTTTGATTAAGAGATATAACTGTTAAGAATCTAAAGTGAATCTTATGGCAAATTCTTTTATATATAATAGAAATATGTATTTTCCTATTATAAAATTGTACATTTACAATCCGATATTCAATATATCGACTTTTGAATTATTCAAAATTTAAAATTATTTAGAGTGTTTTACTTCACATTTATCTTAATTTAATAGCCCACGAAAAAAAAATAGATAATGTGCATATACAATTTTAAAGTATAATATTTTCATATAAAAGTAACAGGATTTCTGTCCGTCTATATTAATGTCTGTTCTTTAAAAACCAAAGTGAAGGTTCCACATACCCCACTCCCTTCTAATAAGTGCGCCTTAACTCTTTACGGAAAAGCATCTAGTTTTAATTGAAGAACATGTGGTATCCGCCTAGGGTAAATGGCAGACACCAGAGTTCGAATAAAGACTACGGCAGTGTGAACAGACGTGGACACCTTACTATAGAGAAGCTACGCTTCTCTAGCATTCACTAGACAAGAATCAACATCTATTTCAGTTGTCACTTTATTGGAGGTTTAAAGGATACTAAAGCTATATACAACAAACAATAACTACATGGATAGGAATAAATGATCATAACATAAAAGCATTATAATACATATACAATAGTCAGTTTGGGCAATCATGATTCCCCATCCCTGGAAAGGGTGGGGGGAGTTAAGAATACAGTTAACCATAATATAAATACATATGGATTAGGAATAAAGATAGTTAAAGATAAATCATACAGTAAAACATAGATAATTGCAATGGTTAGGTAGATGGCTATCCCTGTCTGGGGCAGGCAGGATAGCCCATGGAGCAGCACAATAGGTAGATAAGCATAGAGGGGTTGAGTGGTAGGTCCGGGTACTAAAGAGGGAAGGTTTGATGATTACTTGTGACAACAACAGTCTGTGTGGGGGTGATTCTATCAGGTGAGGGCAGGTTTAGATCCTTTATCCTCAGGGTTGAGGTGGTGCTGATAACTTGGTGGTTGAAGGGGAAGGTTCCGGTGCTTAAGATGGGAGAGGGAGGGGTAACACCCCTCCCTCCATTTGCAGGACAACTGAGAGATGAAATCAGTACCGTTATCTGACATATTTTCAGGTGGCTTTATAATTGTGGAATAACAGGATTTAGCTAGATGCGTAGCATCACTATAATGTCTTGGTTTCTGCATGGTCCAGAGCTGCCGCATACCACAACTCTCCCCTCGGAAGGCTGGAGGGGTTGTCTGCACCGCCAGACTTCCGACAGTGGTTGCGGCCTTCAGTTTGTTGTCCTTGTGGAATGGGTCCGCCAGGATACCAGTTGCTGGACGGTGGTGGACTCCAGCCCTCCCCAGGTCTAACGGAATCGGCTATATCTGCTGGAGTAGCTGGTCCTGTTGGATATTCTGGCCGTTGGATGTGTACCTCTGAGGCCACCCTGGCAACCTCCAGGGGTGGCACAGCACATGAGGGGGCTTGGACCAACAGCCGCCTGGTATACACCTCTTCAGGTTTCTCCACTGGGCTGGTGGTCTCCATCGTGTTGGTCACCTTGCTGCTGGCAGGCTGGCTACTGGATGCAGGCGCAGTTTCTTCGCCCTCGGGGCTGGTCAGGTTCATTCGGCTTCCAGGGTCTCTGTCAACGCGGGCAGGTGGTGGTTGCCATACTGTAGGAGCGTTGCCTCCTTCAGGCTCATTCTGGACATTGGCAGGGTGGTGCATGGCAGTCCGACCTGCGGGGTAGGGAAAGGTAACAGTCCTTCCTTTATGCCGGAGGCTGTCTTGGATCTGCAAGGGTGGCTCCGCTCTAGTTGGCTGGGAGACAGGCCCATCCACGGACACTGCTGCTGGCGGACTGGAGGCACAAGGCTCCGGATTTCCTCCCCTAGCCTGAAGGGGTCCAGGCACATTGTCTCCATCTTGGGTAGTCATAATTGTTGGGGATCCTCTACTTCTATGGTTAGGCTCGGCACTTGGCGCATCTAGTTGTGTTACTCCCCAGGCAGCGGTCAAAGCTTCTTCAGTTTGGCTGGTAATGGCTGATACCCTGGCTTCTGGGGCAGATGCAGGGGGCGCAGGCAAGTTTGGCCCAGCCCAAACTTCCTGGTACACCAGTGCAATACAATTACCCTGGCTTGGTTGAGGGAGGTAGACAGCTGGATGCAGTTGAGGGTGAGGGACAGCTGGACTCTCCCTGCTGGCTGGAGGCTCTGGCTGGCTGGGGGTGACGGGTGTCACCCCTTCCTCTGGGGCTGCGGGCTCATTCCGGGGTCCAGGTATCTCGGTGGCGGCGACGGTTGTCGCCCCAGGCACCAGTGTGGGGGCGCTGGATAGCACCCCCCAGTCTTCACAGGGGTCCAGGTCTCTCGGTGGCGGCGACGGTTGTCGCCCCAGGCACCAGCGTGGGGCGCTGGATAGCACCCCCCAGTCTTCACAGGTGGCGGCGACGGTTGTCGCCCCAGACATCAGCTTGGTGGTGCAGGGAAGCACCTCTCGTTCCTTCCAGGTGGCGACGCCGGTTGGCGTCCCATACATCGACTCAGACTCAGGGGGTGACAGGGGTTACGGACACCGGTCCCCTGTGGTTGCGGCTGAGGTCCAGGCCAACCCGGTTGGGTTCAGCCGCTCCTCCCAGCACGTTGATCCTGGCCACCATGGTCCCAATCTGAGACACAGACTCCTGGGTAGCCGCGGCCCCAGCGGCGGCAGCTAGTTGGGGTGACGGCTGGGCATCTCCCTCCAGGTGGACCTGGGGGGCAGACTGGTTGCATGCAGGTTGTTGGGCGGCCTGGTGTTTCTTCATTGCCCGGTCCCAACCGGTTCTACACTTGGCGGCTGTGTGGCCGTTGAAGCGGCAGCGCCCCTTCGTCCAGCTGGGTCCCATCAGGCCGGCTTCCCCAGGGTGTATCAACCTGCCAGGTCTCTCCTCCTCCAGTTGGGGCACCAGCTGACAAACAGGGTCTCCCCTACTAGGGGTCAGGCGGTGCTGGGCTGCTTGTGGTGGCTCCTTGGTTACATTCAGCCTCCTCCCCATACACACAGGTTCCTTCCATCCAACAGCGGCTCTCCTCCCCTGGGTGGCGAGGCCAGCCTCGGCCTTAGCTTCTGCAGGTGCTTCTCCACATGAGGGATCCTGCCTCTGGGTATGCCAGGTGGTTGGTAGCAAAGGCCGTTGATGGTGCCAGTCGGAAAGGGGGCTATGATCTCTGGGGGGTACCTGTGGCCAGTGTGTGGACAGGTACCCACAGGTGGACCAGCAAGGCCCAGAAGATGCCATACTGATGGTAGCCACCTGAGTTGGGCCAGAGTTGCCAGCTGGTATTGCGTCCCTGCCAGGCTCCGTCAGCTGCTGGTGGGGAGCCCCTGCGGTGGTTCTGGTTTTGGCAAGGGGTGGCCTTCTTATTGACTTCCCTGGTTGGAGCTCTGCATCCTGGTGGGCCTCCATCTTCAGCAGCATGGGGGAACTTGGCTGGGACATGTGCAGTGGTTCAACAGAGTAGCGGCATCTGGTCTTGGAGTGTGGGGGAACAGCCTCACTGCTGCTGGTCAACCCTGCTCCCTCCGTGCTGGGTAAAGTCTTCCACTGCAGCAGGTCACCAGTCCCCATCCTTAGGCCGGTCCCCAGTCGTTCCATGCCTGGGGGCTCCCAGGGAGGCTTGGGTGGCGGCTCTCCCACCCCCAGGTACGCGTCGAGCATCTGGGTGAAGAGCCTATTCCCCTGGGACAGCTCCCCATCCTCCAGCTTGGTGAGGCCAGCGCCAGGGAGGACCTTTCCACCCCAGAAACAGGTGGTACTGGCCCTAGGGCTGGGCCCCGTTGGAGTCTCAGTTCTGGTGGTAGTGTCCATCTTGGGGCTGGCCACTAAGTCTCTGAAGCTTGTCACCTTCTCATTAGGCTCAGTTGCATCGTTCAACACCCCCAGGAGGACACCTACAGGTTCAGCAATCCCCAGTCCAGTATTGCTATTTCTCGTGCGTTGAGCACCAACTGAACAGGAGCTGTGCAGCGGACATTCAGTCACCCTTCCAGACAAGGGCATCTCAGGGACCAGGGGTCTGTGACCTGGCATGTGTTTGATGTTCACTGTACTCAACACAGTAGGCCAAAGTAATAACAGAAGTAGTATCTTGTAGATATAGAAGCAGAGTAGAGTAGCCGCGCCGCAAGGAGGTTCGAGCCGGCTCACCCCTAGTATAAATACTATAGCTGTGTAATTAGGGTGGTAGTCCACGTAGCCGTAGGCTCGGTCCTCCTGGCTCAAGAGTTTCTGTGGCTGGCGCGCCCCCATGATAAGTAGCAGGGGGTTGGTCTGTTGGTGCCAGCGTCTTGTTTAACTGTTGAGCCTGAGTTGTTCTCCTTTCCAGTATAGCTCTTGATTTCTGTGGTAACCAGCGGATCTTAGCTTAAAGGTAACAGGGAATATGTTAGGCATCCACAGATGTCTCTAGGAGCGTATCCGCTAGTGGATATATGGATAGGTAGGCTATCTATATATATACATGGCTACACGCCCATATATATATATATACGTGTATAGGAATATCCCCAGAGCTAGCTAGCTTTTCCTCCTTGCTCCAAAAAAATCACGCTTCCTCTGTATATAGTTCACAACTATGAGGGTCGATGGTCCAGGTACACACCACCACTGCCCAGTGTGGGGCAGCAAGTCAGGCTATGTCCACAGGGTGGGCGTACTTTCGTTCAGTTACCATATCAGTTTCCAGTGTTGTTTGGTGAGGTTAGTATTCACTTGCTTGTACCCATGATACAAAAAAAAACAACATTATTTATCACTTGGGTATTTATATATACATATATTTGTTTCACTAACCACTCAGCTTTGAAGTAGGGTTGGCAGGGCTAGGAGATGTTGAGGGTCTGAGCGGGTTTAAGGAACTGGTTTAGTTTTCCTTATCACACTGTAGACAGGGAGGGAGGAGCTTGCAAGTTTTTCTCCTAAAAAAATATCTCTGTTGTATGCTATAGAGTGGCCCCTCTCCTGTGTGGGTGTGTGTGTGTGTGTGTGTGCGTGAAATCTCCTTTCCGTGCAGCGCGCTTACGCACCGTCAATCCGCGCACACAGATAAAACGCGCACTTGTCCCTCAACTCGCTCTCTCGTTGGTCCGCTTTGTCCGTTGGACTTATGATATTTTCCGCACTCTGTTGCGCTACCCGTGAATGGCGCTTTGTGTTCCCGGTCGCTAGCCCCACACTACAGACGGACTTAGTCTAGTGTGGGTGGGGGGGAGCGCGTGAGGGGACGGGGGTAGCTCCGTCCGTTCCCCCTGTGAGGGAGGGGGGTAACTGTGTGCTGGTGTAATAGTGCCTTTTCTTCTTAATCCTAGGCTTATCTATTATATCACCCTGATTGTATTTGCCTTCAATGGAGAGGGGCTCCTCCCTTTCCCTTGGAATAAGGGGTGTATTGTTGTTGTGCTATAGGCTTGAGGTGATTTGATTGTATATCAGGGTCTTTATTATATTACATCTAGCTTCTATTTTTGTCCTTATCACAATTGCATAACAGATTTGTTTACTACCCCTGTTCTATTTTTAGCTGTTATCACAATACACAATAAATCCAAGCCTGTTCTATTTTTAGATTTATCACAACACAACAATTTGTTTGCCAAGCTTTGCTCATAAATCTATTGTTTAGCCATCACACCAGGGTGGTAATCCCTGCACTGTGACATAATATCTGTTTTTCTAGATGGGTGGCTGCGTTGTAGCCTCCCAGGATACTTGGAGTTGACGTAGTTTTTCTCTGTTCTGGTGCACTACACTCGTATGTTGGCTCGCAGCTTGCAGCTATGTGGCGTGTTTCAGCCTATCGGCGGCAGGGAATGTCCCGTCCTGCTAGCGCCGCTTGCAGCTATGTGGCGTGTTTCAGCCTATCGGCGGCAGGGAATGTCCCGTCCTGCTAGCGCCGCTTATCCAAATCCAGCTGATGGCGGCAGGGAATGTCCCGTCCTGCTAGCGCCACTGGTTCGGATCCTGCTATCTCTTGCAGTAAAATTGGCCTATTTTCAGCCGTTTACACTTATTTGGCTTGTTTCAGCCGGTCCGCAGGCCTGTTTCAGCCTTTTGAGCGCTCAATTCTCCGTTAGATGTCGGCGCTTCTCGCGGTTCTTCGTCCAGTTTCACTTCCACAACTGCCGGATGCAGAGTTAGACTTGCTGTCCAGGGTGGGTAATTCAGGTTGCTTGTGTCAGTTTTGCCAGTTTCACTGCTGGGAGTACCTTAGCCTCAGCTGCGCGTCTGCTCTACACTTGTGGTTCGCCGTAATCTCACACAGCTGTCACCAAAGTTGTGGTATCCGCCTAGGGTAAATGGCAGACACCAGAGTTCGAATAAAGACTACGGCAGTGTGAACAGACGTGGACACCTTACTATAGAGAAGCTACGCTTCTCTAGCATTCACTAGACAAGAATCAACATCTATTTCAGTTGTCACTTTATTGGAGGTTTAAAGGATACTAAAGCTATATACAACAAACAATAACTACATGGATAGGAATAAATGATCATAACATAAAAGCATTATAATACATATACAATAGTCAGTTTGGGCAATCATGATTCCCCATCCCTGGAAAGGGTGGGGGGAGTTAAGAATACAGTTAACCATAATATAAATACATATGGATTAGGAATAAAGATAGTTAAAGATAAATCATACAGTAAAACATAGATAATTGCAATGGTTAGGTAGATGGCTATCCCTGTCTGGGGCAGGCAGGATAGCCCATGGAGCAGCACAATAGGTAGATAAGCATAGAGGGGTTGAGTGGTAGGTCCGGGTACTAAAGAGGGAAGGTTTGATGATTACTTGTGACAACAACAGTCTGTGTGGGGGTGATTCTATCAGGTGAGGGCAGGTTTAGATCCTTTATCCTCAGGGTTGAGGTGGTGCTGATAACTTGGTGGTTGAAGGGGAAGGTTCCGGTGCTTAAGATGGGAGAGGGAGGGGTAACACCCCTCCCTCCATTTGCAGGACAACTGAGAGATGAAATCAGTACCGTTATCTGACATATTTTCAGGTGGCTTTATAATTGTGGAATAACAGGATTTAGCTAGATGCGTAGCATCACTATAATGTCTTGGTTTCTGCATGGTCCAGAGCTGCCGCATACCACAAACATTTTGACAAACATTATTAAAATGGGTTTAAGTGTAGCTCATCAAATCTTAAAAAAGAGACAAACTATTTTTTACTTTTTTATTTGAACTTGTTTTAGGAATCTTCAAACAAAGTTTAAAATTGAAAAAGTGCTTGAATTTAGTATAAACCTTTGTCCACATATTACATTTCCAAAGGATTACATAGTGCCCTAAAAAAAAAGAAATTACTTAATTCCATAAAGATTTACCTATCCTAGCAGATAGAAATGCCCAATTAGATTCCATTTTACATCGACAAAACTAAAATCATTGTGCTAGCATATATTTAAAAAGAAAATTACCTTCGTTCCATCCACCAACCGACAGAATAGTTGTCAGACTTGGATTGTATGCCTTCAAAAATGTGAACCTAAAAAATTATTTTTAAGGTTAGAAAGGACATAATGACTTGCAACAAAAAAGCATGAGCTCTCAGGACAGAAAACTAAAAATACACGAAAAATTTTATATCTCAGATAATATGATTTTTGACATATTGAATCAAAAATATTTTTAAAAGAATGAAGTGTCATTAAAGTAACATAATAAAGGAGACATGGGTTAAATAGTTGACCGGGTGGGGACCTTGTGCCGACTTTAAATTTGGTTTTGGAATATTAGCCTTAGAAATATTAACACAGCCAAGTCCTTACAAAAGAGCAGAAAGCATGATTTGCTAGCTGCTAAAGGTTCCTACCACTAGAACCAGGTAGTTGTCTGGGTTATACATCTATACTTATAAATTTATTGTAGTGTTGTTTTGCAGCAAACATAAATTCTTTTATGCAGTCCAATCCTAATTATACACTATCTGCGCTGCTTAAAATAAAAGTATTTTTTTATCCTCAAAATAAAAGGTAAATGTTTACTTTGAATATAAAAAAAACAAATAAACAAAATGATAAAGGCAAAAAAGTTTTTTGTTATTTACAGAATTTTATGAATAACGCGTAGTTGATTTTTAGTAGCGTATCTATCTATGCTATGGTTGGGATGTGCAAAAAATGATAAAGTTAATGATTTCTAATATAATTATAGCTATACCTTAAAATCTTCAAGGTCAATTCATTATTTTCTTTCAAAGAACTTTTAACCCTTTTTTTGCATATTTACAATTTGTGTCCCCGTCTATTTTCAGATTAGTGTATTTTCAGCGAAGTTTCTTACAGGTCGGGGGTAGTTTTTAAACCATTTTGGGAGTGTACTTGCATCCCAACCCCAAGAGAAATTTCATCTGCAAAAAATTCCCTCCAATCCCCCCCCAAAAATATATATTTTTATTACTTTTTTCTTTTAAAACTAAAACTGAAATTGGAGAGTTGACATCCCACACTCCTTTTCTCTATAGGCCTCTAGGGGCGTAGCCACAGGTATATGATGAAATGTGAACAAACCTGTCAAAAGCTCCTTTACCCCAGTTGTCATACAAGTCATTGTAGGGATCTAAATGGAAAAGACAAGCAATTGTTTAGGTATTTAAGTTATCATCGACTTGATGTTCCTTTATAAATAAAAAGGAAAAGTTTTAAGAGTTTGCGATCCCAATCGACAAATTTGTTTAAAGTCTTTCATATATGTATTTTTTATATCATTTTTAAGATTGAAAAAAAGTTATGGTTTATACTCAAAATTAGGACCTATAATTATTCGACATTCTTAAAGTTTTACAATAATACAATTATGTAGATATATTATATATTTCTAATCTAATGCGTTTGAATTCAGACTGTTATATTGGGTACTCAATAACTGAGTTAAGTCCCCATCCTTTCCTTGTGGCCTAAGCCATGATTGACCTAAATGGCTTATAATAATCTTAGAATAATTAACCTTAACTTACCAAAGCTAGCCTTAGTTCTGATCTATGTCATAGTATTTATAAAGTTTTATCTTCAAAAGTTTTTATATTTTCAAAATATACATGAAGTAAATACCTACCTAATACTTTGATAGTAAAATCATCTGAGTGTAAGCCAGCAAATCCATACATGAGGTGAGTGCATAGGAAGGGGTCTATATCTTCTACATCATAGGTACCTAATAAAAAATTCAATCATGAGTAATTTTGAAATATGAATACTAGCTGCTTATTTTGTAGTTGTCTGCAAAGTGTTTCATCAAAATTATTGCCTAAACAAACTAAAGGGTGTGCAAAAAAAATGCGGACATTTTTAAAATTTAAATTGCGCGGCTTGTGTTAATAGTAGAAAAACGTTATGCATACCATTAGAACCGCTATGAAGTCTATTTTTTGGAAATATAAAAACGATTCCTGTGCTACGTATAGTTTAGGAGCGATGTGGTAAAATGTCACAACTGCCTTAAAACTTGACTTGCGAGTAAATCATTAAAGATTAAAGTTTATAAAAAAATATGTACCTTTTTAAAATTTAAATTGCGCGGCTTGTGTTAATAGTAGAACAACGTTATGCATACCATTAGAACCGCTATGAAGTCTTTTTTTATGGAAATATAAGAACCATTACTGTGCTACTTATAGTTTAGGAGCTACGTAGTAAAATGTCCCAACTGACTTAAAACTTGACTTGCGAGTAGATCATTAAAGATAAAAAAAAGTGTGTGCAAAAATGGGAAAATTTTTAAAATTCAAACTGCTCGGCTTGTGTTAATAGTAGAAAAATGCTATGTATATCGTTAGAACCGTCATAAGCTCTATTTTTTGAAATATAAGTACGATTTTTGTGTTTTTTTTATTTTAGGAGCTGTATTGATAAATATGAGAAAAGTGGAAAAATTTGATCTTTAATGATTTACTCGCAAGTCAAGTTTTAAGTCAGTTGGGACATTCTACCACATAGCTCATAAATTATACGTAGCACAGGAATCGTTTTTATATTTCCAAAAAATAGACTTCATAGCGGTTCTAATAGTATGCACAACGTTTTTCTACTATTAACACAAGCTGAGCAATTAGAATTTTAAAAATGTACGTATTTTTATTTGCATACCCTTTAATTTAATCTTTAATGATTTACTCGCAAGTCAAGTTTTAAGCCAGTTGGGACATTTTACCACAAGCTCCTAAACTATACGTAGCACAGGAATCGTTTTTATATTTCCAAAAATTAGACTTCATAGCGGTTCTAATGGTATGCATAACGTTTTTCTACTATGTATTGGTATTTGAATAGTATGTTTCCCGTGTGAATTCGAACTCATATCCTTTCTTTTCCTTATCCCAATAGGGTCTCCGAAGGGACGCTTAAAACTTCATATGAGCGCGCAGCATTTCAAACAATAATACGCGCACTATGTAAACAAAAGCCATATTGCTTTGTTCCTTTAAGAAGCGCGGAGCTTGTGTGTATGAAAAACCATGTTTTGCAATGAAATGTGTTGTTCTCCGTGCTGAATATACCTCGAATGCTTCCCTGCTTGTCATGTTCAACGATTTGGTAAATATTTAATTCTTTTTTAAGCCTTAAAATTAGAATGGAATGATATTTTCAAAGGAAAAAATTAATTTTCTTATTTTCATTAAAATAGACCAAGTAATTGATTTATTTTTGTACCAGAACATTTTTATAGTTATTTAAAATGATTCTATCTAAAAATTATCAATTCGTATTATGTTTTTGATTTGATTTTGAAGATTTAAGCTTATTTTTTTCATTTGCTTTTTTAAAAATCTATTGCAAATCACGAAACCTCGTTCGTTGTTTAGACAATAAGAATTTTTAAGTTTTGATAACATTTTAATATATCTGTATTAATTTTGTTATTTTTGTTTCAGTGCCCACCATTTCATGGTGGTATTGTCAATAAATACACCATTTGTAACTTCACTTGCGTTTGTTCATGCGGGAAGTAGTGAGGAATTGTGCTCCTGCACTTTAAGATCTTGTATACGGCCACGTCAGCCCGTGTACTGAAAAATACTATTAACACAAGCCGCGCAATCTTAATTTTAAAAATGTCCGTATTTTTTTTTGCACACCCTTTATAAACACTTTAACTACTATTATGTAACATATTTAAAGAAGAAATTAACAAACAGGCATTCTAGTTACCAAGCAAAGATAATGTAATCATATTGTTTGTTGTAAGGATATATATTTCATAGAATTCTATACATCGACAAAAATGAAAGACTATTGGCCTCTTGTGAATTAATCATGCAGCATCTAATCAAATATAAGCATTTAATCTACACATTTTTTTCTTCAGAGTATAAAATTTTTTAATGTCAATTTATGTTTTGTACTATACGGATAAGTACTAAGATATTTACACAATATTTAAAATGTCAATAGAAAACTTTTATAAGACACCATGAAAGGTGAAAAATTTTAACTTTTAAGTTTAGGAAATTATTTGCTTCCTAAATCTATGTGAAAAAGTTAAAACTAGTTTTTCAAGTTACTTTTCGTTTAAATTATAAAAAATATATCTTACTATTTTTTCATAATTTACTTGGACTTTAGGAAAATAATAGTAATAATGTGTTAGTGCGTTTGCTTTTAAGTATACAATAATATTTAAAAGGGAATCCTCCCCCCCCAAAAAAAAATTTCTTATATTGTTTTTAGCCTTGGAGTTGTCAAAAGCTGTGAAAATTTGTATTTATAATTCATAGTGTATACTTATTATTGCAATGCAATACACTTATGATATTGATTTCTTATTTTGTTCGACCTGTTTTTGACCCATGAGTTATTAGCAAAAGCATACTTATTTTACAGTAGTTTTACCTCCTTTCTTAGTTTTAATTAGATATAATTACCGTCTCCCCATCTGTAAGTAGACCAGCTACCAAAGTAGCACATCACAACCTTCTGATCTCCAGTAGACCTGAAAAAAAAGAACCTAAAAGCACCTCGGGGCTAAAAAATTGGTTTTAATCTATTATTTGTACATTTCTATATCCGCGGAAAGCGGTTTATAATACGATGAAAGAAATAACTATTCTCGTATTCATTCGAATCCGGTGGATAAGAATTGGTTCTAATCCATACGAAAAAATATGTCTAGCACCGTATTATATTCAGCTTTCTACGAATATAAAAATGTACAATCATAAGATTAAAGCCATTATTTAGCCCGTGCCTTCGGCACCTCGGGGCTAAAAAAACTGGTTTTAATCTTATAATTGTACAAACTATGTCCGCGGAAAGCTGTTTATAATACGATGCGAGAAATGCTTTTAGGGGATAAGAGAATGACATGTTTATGCAAATTCTCTATAATACACAACAATACATCATTTTTCAGAATGGATAAAACCAGTTTTAATCCATCACAAAGTAACCAGATTCAAATACGTACTGGAAAGATAACAAAATACCTCATTAAAATTCTAGTATTTTTCATCAGGATTTTATTTTGAACTTATACTCGTGAAAGGTAAAGATATTTTGATCTGATCTAGATTTCTTCAGATTATCCTCTTTCTTAAAAGAAAGAAATTGGCTTAATGAAACCAGAACAAAAACATACATAGGTTGGAATTCAAAGATATAAAGACAAATTAAAATATAAGTAAATGAGATATCATTATATAATATTAAAAGCCTAAGACAGTGTTTATTGAGCTGCTATGCCAAAAGAAATACTATTTTGATGATAGAAAACTGAAATTGTACTTAGATAAAGACCTTGAATTTGTAAAAATGAAAAAAGAAAAACATGTTTAGATCCCAGTAGCTCAGTATTTGAAAGGATAATCTGGGTTAGATATTACATTTTTATAAATATTTGTCAAAATACAACATGTTCAGTTCAACAATATTTGTAGTAATCCTGAAATGTATTTCATGTAAAACAATGTCAGGGACACAGCTAGCTTAAGCCAGGTACAGGTTTACCTGAGCATACCAAAGAAACTAACTAGCATGGGGTGTTCCCTACTATGATTTTTTTCAAAAAAAAATTTCTTGGCTGCTGGGTTTCAATTTTTCTTTTTACTATAATTATAAAATGAATTGTTTGTTTCAGCGAGCTAGTTTACAAAGTTTATAGAGCAAATCTAACTGTTAACTGGATTTTTCAATCATAAAATCCAATTCATCAATGAAAAATAATAGAAAATTCATATTCTTTTATTAATTATAAAATTTTAAAGTAGACTTGAAGTCAAATTTTATTATTTTTCATTGATGGATTGGATTATATGATTGAAATATCCAGTTAACTGTAGATTAGAAAATGTATTTTGGAAAAAATCATAGTAGGGAAGCTACAGCTACGATTTAAGTAAGAGTGGTTATGAACTTACAATACCTTTCTAGAACACCCCTGCTAGTTAGTTTCTTTGGTATGCTCAGGTAAACCTGTATCTGGCTTAGGCTAGCTGTGGGAAGGGATGAGACTTGGGGTGCTTATTACACTAGTCCCAGAAGTTTTATAATAGCATGTTCTTAACTACTTTAGGGACTTTTCTCAAAGTTTGATTGGTTAGTTCACTACTTTGAGTATCCAGACACTTTCACCACTAATTGTAATCTACAGATGGGGTAATTTTGTGTATCATCATTAGGAATGTACATCGATTTATCCGTCATTGCCTCATCCCTTACCTCCTTGGAAAACTATATATCTTATGTCTGTGCAACCAATTATTTCTTTGTTTTCAATAATTCATAGTTATGAATATCTTACTTAGTTTAAAGAATCAAAAATAATTTATTTTTTTATTTTATTTTTTTGTCTTTACATAATACCTACATTTGCAGTGATTGTTATAGCCTGAATGCATAGCCAATTATTTCTTTAAGCAATGTTGTATACAAATTTTTTTCAACAAAATTACAAAAAAATACCTATCCAATATATTTTTTTGAGTACATTAAATTATGTAAATTTTGAAAACATAAACCTTTCACACGCAACCAACCAACTTACTCATGCATGTGTGTACCTAAGCTCAGTGTAAAACCATTAAACTCGAGTTTTTCAACAAGTCTTTGCCAAAGTTATGGCCATATTTTACACAGTTTTCAAATTAAACTCAGCCTTATATCAGGGCTATCTCAACAAATGATTAGATTTTAGTAAACCATAATAAACAGCCATGAGAAGATAAGTAGTTATAACTAAGTGATCAGTTTAACTCAAATACTGACATATTTAGTTGTTCAAGAGTCTAAACTTTATTTTAATTTTCATCATTTGATCCTTTTCCTATTAACTCTTAAAATTCTAATTAAAATTACTTCAAATCTTGTTACAACTATATCTACCCCACTGATTTTAAGCATTATTTAAGTAGAACACTTTTGATTCACCATCTTTTTCACAACAGACTAAATTACCAATGGCCAGTATACATTTTAATCGACCAATAGTAGGCCAGTAAGGCGTCATCTTTTGTGGGCACTATAAAAAGCTTCCTTATTATTATTTAATATAAAAAAGAAAGAATGCATAGAGAGCTGTACTATTTAGAGTTTTAATAAAACTAACTACAGAAAGCCATACATTGATGAGCACTTTTATGTGCAGCTCTCTTTGAGTCTAACTTTTTATTACCTGTATTTTGTGGCAGGCTGAAGCTCTCCATTAATCTGCCATCCCTCTCCTCCTCCTCCTGCTCATCCCATTAGCCAAATTATTCAAATGGAAAATATTCACAAAATGTGCATAAAATGGCAAATTTTGGTTTGTTCCGAAAAAAAGAAGAATACTTTATCTAACTAGCATAAAAAAATCCACAAATTGGTGAATCTTTAGTACCCTTTAACGGAAGAAGGTTCGTCAGTAATTAACTGAAGTAATTAAGAAATTAAAATATAATCTATTTTTAGTGATAGAAAATCAAAATATTAGTATAAATGAGCAAAAATAAAAGAAATAACTATATTTAGGTATTTATTTACACGAAAAAGTTATTTAAAATTTCAGATCGAAAAATTGACTAGAGTTAAACTTCCTTAGATAAAACAAACAATTATTGTTATTTTACCATTAATAGTTAGAACATTTTGAAAAGGGTCTTGCAATCGAATCCAATGGTTGAAACTATGTATATTTATAATAGATTGACGCTAAGAAATTGTTTAAGCTTTTGTACCTTAATGATCAAAATTATACAACTTTTTAAAAAAAATACTTAAAAATGTTTTATAATTTGTCCCTATTGTGCATCCATAATATAGATGAGGCAGAGGAAAGTTATTAATTCAAAATGCCTTTCAGTTTTGATTAATTTGGTATTACTATGCAAAATTTCTAACAAAGTTCAGTCCAACTCTTCTATAGTTTAGCAAATGGTGTCCTTTCAATGAAGTTAAATAATATGATGTTAATTTTTAAACATTTTAGTAGATTTGTTATTTATGTTTTTTGTTTAGGAAATAGGTTTAGAAAAATTTATTAATTCCTTTTTATATAAAAAAAAATATTTGTTTTAGCCATTTTCAAACAATTACATTAATTTATTCTGTATTTTATTCCATTTTTCGGATTGTCCCTTTCGTTGCAACGCCTCTTAAGGGGCGTTTCTTTTATTTTAACAGTACCTTTAGGTTAGGTGATTGCTCCACAGGGTTTGTCAATCGGACCTGCAGGGGCTAGAAATAGAGGAAAATACGAAGAAACGCCTCTTAAGAGGTGTTGCCACGAAAGGGACTATGCCCCTTTATCTATTTAGAATAAGAATAAAAAATTCGCTGTGTCGTATACACGTCTTATGAAATATGGAATGCATAGATCCGTATCTGCAAATTTTCTTTTGGAATGCTAAGGTGTTTCCTTGTTTTAGCGAATATGATCAAAGTAATTTAACAAAAGAGGTTAAAAAACTAATCAATATTATATATTAATACATAAAAAGTACAACTGTAAAAAAAATAGCAATGAAAACGAATTTCAGACTATCAATAATCAATAGTTTTGGTGAAAAAAGAACAGTATATACTACGTAGTTACTGCGCTTCTATACAATTTGTTAAAATGTAAGTTTGTATGAAAACTACTTTATCCAGCTGTGGTATTTTAACGCATTCTTATACTTTTAAACTACTCTATAATATTTTTTAGAGGAATAAAAATAAAAGGAAAACTAATAACGGATATCATAATTTTTACAATAACACGTTTTTACATTAAGATCTCTTAAACCAAATGATTAATAATTGAAACTGCTTTTTACACGACCTTTTTATAGGTTAAAAGTTTTAAGAAAAAAAGGATTAATAAATCTAAGACATTTTTAATGTGACTAATTTCCTAAAAGGAAGGCCAACGTGATGTATACTAACAACTTCATTGGATGAATGTAATTTTAAGACTAAACAGATTAAATTTAAATGCCTTATCTTTAAAATACTATTATTATTCGGTAATAATATATTCTTATTAAAAGTATTACTAATTATGATATGAAAACAAAAATTTCTTTTTATTAAAAATGATTAATAGTTTTTTTTTATCACATTGTATTATAGACAGCTTTCCGCGGATATTAAAATGAAAAATCATAAGATTAAATCCAAAGTATCGGGCAAACAAACCTGGTATTATTTCTGTGATTTTTTTATATTAGTGGACAATTGTCTGTAATACGATGCTACACATGATTTTTCGGTATAGCTGAGAACCGGTTCGAATCCAGCGGATATTAATTAGTTTCGAAGCCATACTGAGAAAAAAAATGTTGTGCACGCATCTGTTCACAAGTATATACAAGCATCCAATTACTTTAGTAAGCAGAAGCTTTTTATTGTTCATATTAAAAAAAAGACGTCATACTTGCCTAACATGGTCAATTTAAAATATATGCTTGCATACCATTGGTAATTTAGTATGTGTATTGGCATATCATTGGTCATTTGTCTTGTATGACGCCATTTCATTATGCACTATAAAGAGCTTCAAGTAAACAGAATTAGAAGTGACTATTTTGTGAAGAAAACTAAAATGCTCTGTATTGTATTTGTACAAAGAAAAGATGTGGATAAAAGAGAAAGTAGCATTAAATTCTAATCAACCCTGACTTTTATTTTCCTTCTGCGCTACATTTAGTTATCATGCCTTACAGCAGATAATTATTTTTAGCCAAAAAATCTTTACTTAAAATTAGTATCTTTCACCCTAAAAGCAGAAAGAGAGAGAGGGGACAATGAGCTGTTTATTACACAAGTCCCCAAAGTTTATGATAATATTTTCTTATTTGTTGGCTTAACAACTTTGGGGACTTTGGTGAGTTTTGATTGGTTGGATAATTAAGTTGAGTGTTCAAATAGTCTACCTCTAATAATAATCTATATAAGAAGTAATTTTGTGTATCATCATTGGGGATAAACATCAATTTATCGGTCATTGTCTTATCCCTTCTGATCCCTGCACTAAAAGTGTGTTGCCATATTTATGTAGTGAGGGATCTTTTGCTTTATAGAATATGTTTTGAGTGCTAAAAAATAGTATTTGTTCTAAAGTAAATATTTGGGGTAGCTTGAGTTTCATCCCTATCTATCTATCTGATATGCCAATGAAAACTAAGCCTCTCGCAATCTACATAACAACAATTTCGAATTAGAAAATAAAAAATCATAAACCTAAAGACACATTCCTAGGTTAAGAAAGGGAAGAAGATTGATAAGTTAAAAAAGAAAACTTGGGATAAATATATTTTGTTGTTCTATAGAAATACTTTTATAGATTTTTCCATAAAGATCCCCTTTTCTCGGTAAAATAACTTGGTCATACAACAATGTCTTAATACTTTTCTTAGTAGTACCCTACCCTAAATTATTGGACATATCTGAATCTTCACTGTGACGGAGAATTATTCGGTATAAAAAGATATCCTGTTACTTTTATTTAAGGATAAAAATAATCTAAATATTAAAATTTAGCCCTCTTAAAGGAAGCCTGCAAGGAATACCACGCTTTAACTGCTGAAAGACTGCCACAAGTAGACCCAATACCCAAAATTTGAAGCCTTCAGCTTCTATAACAAAAAAGTTCTAGGCATTTTAAACTGGCATTTTATGTACAATGAAAATTTTGAAAGAATTTGAATGCTAATATTAGAAATTTTGAAATTAAACTACGTGGCCTAGAAACAAAATCATAAGCTTATGTTTGTCATAAATTTAGATTGCCAGTAACTAATTATATATTTACAATAAAAATACCCATTTTTATAGTCAAAATCATTAAAAAAAATTAAGTTTAACTTGCGTTCTACCGAGTGTACTGTAACCAATCAGAAGGCTGAATCAGCTTAGCAACCAATCACAGCTGAGCTTGCAGAAGTTTCCCCCTTTGTTTCCGCTATGATTTTTGTTTAAAATGCAATTTAAATTGAATTTTTTTCATAGATTTTGACTATAAAATGTGGTGTTTTTATTGTAAAAATGTAATCAGTTACAGGCAATCTAAATTTCTGACAAAGATACAGTTATAATTTTGTGTCTAGGCGACGTAATTAAATATTGTTTTTTCTTTTATGAGCATCGGAAATCTTTCAAAATTTCCATTGTATATAAAATGCTTTTTTGAAATGCCTAGAACTTTTTTGTTATTAAAGCTGAAGGCTTTAAATTTGGGGTATTGGGTCTACTTGTGGCAGTCTTTCAGCAGTTTAAGCGTGGTATTTCTTGCAGGCGTCCTTTAAATACAATTGATTATTAATACTCAATGACTCATGTTTAAATTTTTATATGGCATTTAATATCACAGAAAATAATAAAACGGCGGTTTCCCTCAAAGTTCCTAGTCGAACCTGGCCCCCCTTTATTTTGAAATAAATTAAAAATATGGAAGAAGGAGAGTTTTCCATTTGTTTCTTACTTTATGTCAGGCTAGGTTAGGTTATACTTGGTACTAGGTAGCCTTGCAGGACTAAAACCCTTTATAAATATGTAGGAAATAACTATCTAATTTTGATTTTACAAAAAGGGGGAGTTTTCAGAGCTCCATATGTACTTTGAGGGAAAGCACCGATACAAATTAAGTACTACTGGTGCTGCCGCCAGTAGTTTTATGTTCACTAACTTCCCCATAAGAAAAAAAATTGGAGAAAAATAGGTACCTACACAAGAAAAAAAATTAAAAAATTGGGGGGGATTTTTTATTTTTAAGGGGGTTGGGGGTGTCCCACCCCCCAAGAAAATAGCCCAAAGCCACCACAGGACCAGTAGGTATATTCCCTGAAGAGTAGAATCAGATCGGTTACCGAGATCTTAAGGGATAGACGGACGGACGGACAGACAGACAGACATCGTTCTACTTTGTATTATAGATAGCTTAACTGAAATAGATACGTAACAGCACAACAGAAAATTCACTACTCAAATGGAAGAAAACAAAATGCGAATGGGTTTCCCAAGTAATTAAAAAAACAAAAGTCATTTTATTGGATACCTATCTATAATATATATCAGGGAGTAAGGGAGGGGACAATGGATCGAATATTCAATTTTTAAGAGTCTCAGACTTTGGGTACTGGCTTAAAGGGAATGTGCACGAATTCAGCAGGTTCTGACTGAATTTGGGTACTAGCGCATCAATGCCCCGCTAACTAGCTGAGTTAGTTTTGAATGTAGCAGACAGAAAAAATGGCTGGTTTTAACAAATATTTTTCCCCAAGAAAATGTTATTTCATATATAGAAACTCTACTGTGATATTTATGTATTAAAAATATAAGAACCCCTTGAATTTAGATTGCAGTTAGAAATATATGAGAAGTGTTGACGAAGTTCTAAACACGATTTTTCTAGTGATTAATTACAGAATGTTTACTACATTGTGATGTATTGGTAATTTAAGTTTTCTGAGAACTAATTTTGTTCTAAATTATATTACCATGATCCCCTTACAATTTTGGTCAAATTTTCTGGATAAATCTGGTTTTCATTGCTTTTCAGCGAAAACTCTTAAATTGAATTATTTGCCCATTGTCCCCTCCCTTAATCCATGAATATACATATATAGTTAAATATAAGTTAAACTATGTTTTATTTCTGTCCGTCTATGGTAAAAATTTAAATTTAAACTGCTGAACTGTTATTGAGCTATTCATATTATGATTCTTGTATAATAGCAACAGATGTCTGTCTGTCCATGTTTCTCTCTAACCGCTGGACCGACATGGTTATTCTTTTCTATCAACATTATTATAGATCTAGTGAAGGTTTATAACTATTTTAATAGATATTCTCCCCCCTCTCAATATAAATCGCACTTTAGATAAAATATCTTCCCCACTCTAGGGGAAGAGCCGTTAGTCCATTAAATGAATTAAGAAACGTTAATTATATTGTGTTTTTTTTTGTATGTTTAAAAAACCCAAAAAAACAGTATTATTTACGTTTTCTTATCAGTTAATACATTTTTACGATAGTCACAGTCAGGAATACAGTAATACAGTTCGAAAAGGAAAAGGAAAAAAATAGGGGTTGTCATTTTTTTTGTAGGGATGATTTCTCCTTAATGTTGGTGGTATCCTTCCACTATGAGAAGCTGGGTAGAACAACCACATCGCTTCAGTGGATAATAGATAATTTCGTTAAAAAAGACTGACATATAAAGATTAATAAACATTGTTTCAGCTTTTATCCCTGAAAGTTAATAATCCATGTTACAATTCATAAATTAATAATTAAAGACGTCATTCTGATTAATTTTTATTAATTTACAATATTATTTACATCAAATAAGATGACTTTCTTATCTCTCTGTATAAATATTAAATTATGCTTCCGCTTGTAAATAAGTTATTTTGGATGTGCAGTTACTCAAGACTAAGGTTTGTCCTCCCATCTATTCATCAAATTATCTTTAATTTTATATTTTGTGATTAATAAATATGATTTTTTGGTATGAGATATTCATGTGAAATAAAAGGTTTGCAAAAACACGCTTTGCGCGGCCTATTTTAATGGTAAAAAATACCACGCATAACGTTTGAACCGCTCTGAGATCTAGTTTTTGGAAATATAAACATCATTTTTATGCAATTTGTACTTTATCAAACCCTTTATTTGATTAAAATTAACTTTCCTGTGACTTATCTTGCTGTGTTAAATATAGTCCTTGTTTTTCAATGAACAAAAATGATGCTGTGAGTATTGGTTTAAAAAATATGACGTAACAAAAAAAATTAGCCAATGAGAGTCCACTACGCATGCCGCCATTGGTCAATAACGTCCTCTCATTGGCTAATTTTTTTTGTTACGTCATATTTTTTAAACCAATACTCACAGCATCAACAAAAATCACAAATATAATTATAAATTTTTTTTCTTATTATTAAGTACTTAAGAAAAAAGGCTTTAAAATTAAATTGGAAATCATATTGGGTAAAGAAAACCTTTGTTTCATTGCTAACAACATATTAGTCAAAAATCAAAACTGCCCCAAAAGCCAGGGATTGAACATTAGATGATAAATTAATGCACATCCCAATGAGGATAAGCAAAATTACCCCTTCTGGTTAAAAAGTTTGGAAACTCTTAGTTTGAACCAAACAGTCAAGATGTAATAAAAGTACTAAATTAATATTTCAAAAACAAAACAAAACAAAAACAATTTTAATTTAATGCCTTATAAGAAGTACTTTTTTTGTAAAAAAAATGTGTACTTATCTGCTCCTATTTGATATTAAACATTATATTACTATTTGATCAAAAACTTATCAAAAATATAAAAGTTTTGATGTTTCTGCCAATCAATCATTAAATACAAAATATTCTAGATATAAATAATTAATATTTTTTTCTGTAATAAGATATTTTGTCATTTTTTCCTCATATTTGAAGCATATAGATTTAAGAAAATAAATTATGGATTCTTTTTTGCTTTTTTACATTGTTTTTTATTTTAATGTCTGTCTATAATTAGTCTTTAACCTAACCTAACCTAACCTATATTAGCTCTCAACTTTCATACAATTGTTTGTTGTAGCAAAAGGAGTTAAATACAGACAACATTACATTTGGTCTTTGATAATGATCATTTTACACGTTGAATGAATTAGGGCAAAGGTCAAAATAAAAGTAAATCATACACCAAACTAGCATTATTTTAGATCATACTAGAATGTCATATGGCTGTTCTTTTACATATCGTATATTTTTTAGATGAATATACATCGACTGCATGCAATATGACTGTCACTTTGAAATATACAAATTGTAATGTGAAAGGACTGTAACTACTTGTAAATTTAAATTTGATATATACACGTTGTTATTTAAAAGGACTTCCTGATTAAAAATACAGACTTCACGGGTAGGACTGTCCCTTTGAAATATACACAAGCTTGAATGCCACGTGACTTTTTATTGCTACCGTGCATTTGAATTCTTACAAGTTTTAACCCTTCTTTCACAGCTGGAACATATTAACCCCATCACTTTGATATTCAAAAAACTCTTGAACACTGTTAACCCCCACCCTCGCCTTATCTTAAAATAAATTGAAGGTAGTTTTCGTTTGTTTGTTTTTACTTTATGTCAAGTTAGGTTGTTATATTGGGTACTGGGTAGCCCCGCAAGGTTAAGGCCCACAGCAGTGGTCAGTCATAGGAAAAATTTACTTTAGAAATAAGTGATTAATTTTTGTTGGATTGAAACTGGTTTTCAGCCTTATTGGAAAATTATGTCTTTTATCCTATGATAGACAGTTTTCCGCGATTAGTGAGTAAAATAAACAGTTAGATTGTTGATTCCGGTTTTGCTGACCCCAAGTATGACTAGGCCATATACCTTACTCAGAGATGGGTGAGAAGGGTAGCTAGGGATACTCCTCATCTAATTAAGGGAGTTTGACCAATTCCAAATAGAAAAGATTAGCAGAAATCAAAGTTGAAATAAAGCTAAAAATTAAACTGAAATTTGACCCTTATGTAAAGTAACTATATCCGAATTCCAAGATTTACAATAGGTTTAAAATTTATATAAACTTTATAGTAATAACGTTTCTGATTTTATCAGATTTTTTCAGAAAATGCAAAAATATAGAAATTTAAAGAAGAATGAAAGATGAATAAAAAGTTTAAAATAAGGGGAAGGGGTATTTCAAGGGAGGGAGGAGACATTGGGCCGTTTATTACACTTGTCCCCAAAGTTTTGTAATAGGGTTTTCTTATTCGTTGGCTGAACAACTTTGAGGACTTTTAGTGAATTTTGATTGTTAGGTTACTAAACTTGAGTGTCCAAATGTTTCTACCAATAATTGTAATCTAAAAAAGAGGTGATTCGTGTATCATCATTAGAGATGTAATTCAATATCCCTTTAGATCCCTTCCATAAACCTTACTCAGAGGGACGAAGGACACTCCAGATAAAAATAAGAGAGTTTGACCAATTCTAATAAAAATAAAACACAAATAGAAAAGATAAGCAGAAATCAAAGTTGAAATAAAGCTAAAATTAAACTGAAATTTGACCCTTATGTAACCTAACTATTTCCGAATTCCAAGATTTACTTTAGGTTTAAAATTTATATAAACTTCATAGTAATAACGTTTCTGATTTTATCAGATTTTTTCAGAAAATGCAAAAATATAGAAATTTAAAGAACAATAAAAGATGAAGAAAAAGTTTAGAATAAGGGGAAGGGGTATTTCAAGGGAGGGAGGAGACATTGGGCCGTTTATTACACTTGTCCCCAAAGTTTTGTAATAGGGTTTTCTTATTTGTCGGCCATTATCTTTAGATCCCTGGGTATGTCATTGTCAATCTCCTTATGAGGTTCAGCCTCTAAAAATATAAATACGTTACCCCCTCTTCCCCTTAATTTTTATGAAGCCTCAGAAGGCAAAGGGCTGAGTAACTTTTTAGTATAAAGAATGTAACACTTAAGCTGAATAAATATCTTACTAGATTTAGCCATTCATGGGTAGAAATAAAAAGAAAAAAGATTTGGGATAAATTTGAAAAGAATTTAATTTTGTCAAAATGGTCATAGTTAGAAATTCAAAATATTCAAAATTAAGGCTGCAACAGTTGAATTCTCAACAGTGGAACGTTAAAACTTAAGTGCGGCTGCCGTATCCTGGTTATTTTTATTTTGTGTGTTAAGCAAGTACTTTTAAATGTCATAAAAGATAGAGGTTAGGTTTAGTAATATTTTTTCATCGCATTTTATCAAAATAAGTTTTCCTGAATGGTAAAATGAAAAAATATAAGATCAAAAAACAAGAATTAATGCTTTACTTGATTTATAAATAGTCCATATTGCGATTCGATACATGATTTTCCAACATGGATCAGAACCGGTTTTATCCAGCAAAATGTCTTTTGCTCGTTGTCCTATCTGTGTTCCTAGATAGGTTTGGTAAGATTGTCCATATTTTACAAAAGCAATTTAGAAAGACGTATTTATAGAGAAAGAATAGAGAAATATATACTTATACTATTTTCACAGGATTCATACAAGAATTTAGTAAAATTATGCGTCTCTATAATCATGGTATGTACGTCTAATGTCTTTCAGAAGCGAAGCAGAAACAAACTCAAAACATGTTTTGGCTCAAATGTACTTAAATATCCAAGATTTTCATTAGTTAATTTCAAATCTGAAGGAAATATTTCAAGTTTTTTTCTCATATATAGTTGAATATATACAGATATGAACTCAATAGTAGATGAATATCCACGTTGATTTTATAGTATAGTTGAGGCCATATTTGAAACATTAGATGCATTACTCAAAGGACATTTTTTTAGCTAGGTTGTTATAATGGTTCATTTATTCGCTCTGGTGGATTTTACATACTTGTTTGATCATAATATTAGAATCTTAAAAATTTTCTATTTTCTTTTAAAATAACATTTCAATAGAATTTAAGATAAGTTTATATTCAGTGATAATTCATAATCCAATGTTATAGACGTAAATATGACGTTAAATAATTTCATAAAAAAAATTTAACCTTTTAAGATAGGTATATAATTTTATTTGATTGAAATCATTACCATGCAGAGATTAAAGTAAAAAATAGAGGGGGAATTGGTTAGATAACTGTATGTCCCCAACCCGTGGACCTTTTTCTGAATTCTAACTGGGTCTTTGAATATAAGTCAATAGAGTCGTAAATATTAACACAACCCTATTGCTAAAAGAAGGGCAGAAAGCAATTTTCTAGCAGACGAAAAAGGTCCCAAGCACTGGATTCAGGTAGTTGTCTGGATTATGTATTTATATTTATATATTTTTTGTGTAGAGCTAGGACTTCACTACATAGGTTGTATAACCAAAGGGTTGGTTGTCTCTAGAACGTTTGGTCACGTAAACATAAACTTCATTAGCAAAATCTAATTCAGAGATACACCTCTTGTCCTCTTTAGGTTTCTAGGTTAGGGTATCACTTATTTAAATCCAGCTTGTACCAACAATGAAATTAATTCGGGTAAAAATCACGAAACCTATACGTGTTTTTCAGCTGTCGTTGTGGGGCAACACATCGTAAAATTGACGACCTGTCCATTTGCCCCCAAAATATTATTTTATATTCATTTCGCTTGTTGGTTATACCTTATACCTGATTTAAATCTATAAAACATTCAAACATGATATCGAGCGGCAAAAAAAACCTAGAAATTACTCTGGACTAATACTAAATATTTCTTTAAAATACAAACCAATCATTTAAAATGTTAATAAAGCTATTATAGGATATATTATGAATAAGTTATTAATTTATTAGTTTTAGTTCGTAGACCGAATAGTCTGCAAAACATTGTTGCCAACGGGGGACTGCCATTTCTAAACCAGCAAATTTACAGTGGATGTATTTATGACAAACTGAAATTTTTACTGTATAAATGACAGTAAAATTGATTCTCATGCTTTAAGTACATCCAACACTGGCAAAAATACATCCAATATTTTTATACATATGTCAAAAATACATCTGACACTGGCATTTACACATCCACACTTTTTCAATATTATGTCATAATTACATCCAACACTGGCATTGATACATCCATAGAAATTTAATAAAAACAAGAAGAAAACAACACACTTGTATATTATTTGAGTTATAATATATTTGTCAGGTAAAAATAATAGTTATTTCTCGCATCGTATTGCCAACAAAAGATGGATTTTGTATATAAACTTTGAGTACCAATATAATTTACTGTTAAATATCCCCTCCTTCCCTGTATTCTATAGAACACAATTATCCTTGTCTAGTTTAAATTCATGCACAGAATAGTCTGCTAAAGTTTGCATTTAAAAATATTCTGTCAAATTTCTTCAGCCTAGTTTACTAACAATCACACTTAGCTAACATCTGTAAAGGGATTATATTTCATTGTGAAATGAGGAAGAATAACATTTGAAACAATTTGAAAAATAAAAATCATTAACTTTTTTTTCAGGAAATTGTTGATTTCTTTGGCTTTTATCACAACAATACATTTTGTTGCTCCATCATCCCATCTGTTATATGATACAGACATCTAAAACTTCTGACCCGATTTTTCGTCCAATTTCAAAAGGAACATTATTAGCAGACGATAGTATTGTTTACTTTCGACTCAATCTGAGGTGGATTCTTTTAAAAAGTAGACTCGCTACTTTTTGGCGAGGCAAAATTATTTTTGTGAAAAATTATCCAAAGCTTATTAAAAATCTACAAAAATTAAACAAAATAATATATTAATAACCATTTTATATTTTTATTTCATTTTTGTAGATTTTTGAGGATTTTTCACAAAAATAATTTTTCCTCACCTGAGTGTAGCGAGCCTAATTTTTTAAAAGAATCCACCTCTGTTTGAAGCTTTCTCATTTATGACGAAATTTTTGCGCAAGTAAGTTTGATTCAGTAAAGCTTTGTACTAAGAAATGACATTGTTTATAGCTGACTTTTATTAATGTATGAAATGAAAAAACATGCGTTCGTAATGAAATGTGTACACAATTTAACAACCAATGAGATTTAATGTAGGTTTCTATGGGATTCTCCTATTGGCTCAATCAGACATTGCCTCTCTTGTCTTATTACCTTCATTTATCCCTAAGTAAAAGATATATTTCAACATCTAACCAGAAATGAGGTGTAGTTAACAAGCGAAATTAAACTTAAATAATTTATAAATTTTTTGGGGGTTTTGGTGGGCAGAAGTAAAGGTCGTTATTACGACTAAGTGTTTGCCCACTAAAAACTTCTCAAAATCCCCTAAAAGCATTAATTTCTGGAAATAATTCAGTTGTTGGTTTATACAGCTGATATCAAACAACTAACATATCAGCTTTAATCGTAAAAATTAAACACTGGTTGTTTTTAATATTTCAATTATTCTTGATAAATAAATAATTTTGAACAGCAAAGAGTGATAGTAAAAGTTTTTGCAATAAATTACCCAAAACTCATGTCAGCGAGGTGTGCAAAAGCTTTTATAATTTTGAATTCTAATTGGTCTAGATGTCATACACACACAGTGAAGAAGAAGAGACTCACGTTCTTGGATAACAATATATGGTGTTCTTGTAAAATTAATAATGATTTAGTTATAAAATAATTTCACAACTTTCATGGAAAAAATAATTTAGGCTAAACCAATTAGACAAAGGAAAGGGAATAAAATCGAAGAATACATCTTTCCCCAAATGCAACACTTTGTACGTTCCCAATTGTCCAAGAGACCTCCATTTTATCTTTACAAACCTGTTTGTTTTATTATCTTATACAGTAGTTGTATTGACATTCTGATAAGAATAAACAGTAAAAACAATCTTTCTACTGTTTCTTATTGTTATAAGAATCTCTACACACCAATTTTGATAGCTCTAGGCGATTATAACATGCGTAAATTTACAATAAGTGGTATACGAAAGACAGAAAAAACTTCTTTTTAAGAGGAAATGTTGGGTTGTTGAAAGACTGACATATGGCTTCCCTTAAAAGAAAGACTAAATATTTTTTTAGTTTTAAGGCATATTTAGCCTTAATTATGCTTATGAAAATAATATTAGTTTCATTGTTTTAACGTAGGAATAAAATATTGGGTCCTTTCGTATTGTCTCTTTACAATACGAATGCACAACAAATAATGCAAAAAAATATTTATAAAATTGCATAAAAGTCGACTCAATTCGCAGTCAATTGATATGATTTTTAAAGGAAAATATCTTTTAAATTACAGCCTTTGAAACAATAGTATATATGTTTTTAATGCCTTCAACAATCAGAATGCAAACCTGCCCTCTAGATCAATATAGAAGCATAATGGATGTAGAATAACGTGGATATTATGTCAGAAGAAAAATTGTCGCCAAGTTAGGTTGATATACCCCCTCGCATTTTTTGGTCAGGCCGTTTATACAGTAGGAGGAAGGGGGATGTGGATAAAAGAGGAGGATGGGAAATATGGTTATTTTTAGCTAGCTACAGAGTTCATTTTATTATAGAACAAGAAAACCTGGTGTAATAACATATCCATTAGAAAAGAAAAATGCCATTTGCGAGATACTTTAGAACAAAAGAATAAGTATACTATCTTTTTAACATTCTGAAATTTTAATTTATCTACTGTTCAATATTTGAATGCCCTAAATAATAAAATGTATTTATTGGACAGTCTTACAGACAAAAGCTAATATAAGAGTAGCTTCGTTTTTTAAAGCGAAGCTTTTCTATAATTGGGGTTAGTCCGCCCTTCTGTCAGTAAAGGATAGATCTTATCGTTAATTTGGGCATATTAGAATTGCCCTATCGATTTTAAACTTGAAATGATGATACTCTATAATTGATACTAGAATGTCCGTACGCCCCTTAAAAATATGTTGATTTTTACTTTTCTTTTTACCAACAATTTTTCATGAAATACATATAGTTTTCTAATGTCTTTAAACAGTATCCAGTATTTAAGCAGTTTTGTAACAAAATTATTTACATTTTGTTAAGACTTTTACATTCATATTTTGCTTATACCGCTCTGATACTACCATTGTCCTACCGCTTAAGAGCTTTGTTTTTATGATTGTTGTCATCCTTGTTAAAATTGCAAAGCAACTAAATTTATTTTTCTAAAAATCTTCTATTTGATTACACAAGGGAAGAAATCCCTTTTTTCTGAAACCAGGCTAATTGCAAATTTTAGAAAAAGTTTTGGACAATTTCTTTAAAATATCTAAGAAATGTCTTAACAGTCCTCTCTCGTATCAATTATTTTACATTATTAAATTAATTTCATAGGGTAAAGTGAGTTTTAGAGTAGACGCTCTTGACGGATTTTAAAAAATCTTTATTATTATAATACACATTGTTTATTGGAATACATATTTATTTCACAGAATCTTATGTCACATGGCAGCCTTGTAAGATATTTTCCCCTATTAGATTTGTACATAAAGTAACGAATAAACGGACGGACTAATAGTAAAGCTAATAATTATTCATAACGTCCATAAAGAATTATTATAGAAGCATATAGAGCAGCCTTACATCTTGATAATGATAAACAAAATTATTAAATTTTGGGTACCAGTATAACTTACAGTCCAATGTTCCTTTCTTCCCTTCTCACTTGGCAAAATAATCTTCACAGTAAAATAATTCTTTAAATATGTTAGCTACTATGTAAATTCTCATAGCTGCCATTGCGTAAAGCAAACCAATCAAACTTCCGACAAAGTAAGTTACAGAGTTGCTTAATTAACTCATATGTAGAACTAGGGGGTGAGTTTTAGTTCAGAACAAAAGACCCAAAAAATGTTCTTTTTTTCTTCCACAAATTGGAATAGAAAGAAAAGGTAGGGAGAGGAATTATTTGTTCTGGAAAATGTAAAACTTTTTAATCACTTCCTGTCTTTTTACTTAGAATCTACACACACACACACACACACACACACACACACAACCAAACACACAGAAAAGTAAGCAATTTTAAATATACTAGAAATGCCTGGATGTACCATCCAGGTTTAGATAAATTGGTGAAAATAATTGTTTCCTTCTTGTCTTGGTACTTATGTAGTGTGTTCCTTGCGGGATCGAACCCCCACCTAAACCTTACTAGAAATATGAGTAGAAGACAACTTTTGTAGTTTGAAATCATATTATCTAAGCAACGAAGCGCGGCATAGCCATATGTGTGCGCCCCACGCGCTTTCTTCCTTTGTATTGTTTGATGCCCTCAGCACGGCACATGTTATGTGACGAAAAATCCTGTTCTGCATAGAATGAGTGGTTAGCTGTGTGATTTTTTACCTCTATATACTTCCTGGCTTGATATGAATTAAGACTGGTGAGTAATCTTTCTTTTTAACCTTTGAAATTTGAAGATTACAGTGATTTTTTTGGTTTAAGATATAGCAAATTGATTTCTTTATTTTTTCATTAAAATAGACCAAATCATTGACTTATTTTTACCTACGAATAATTTTATATATTTTAAAATGATTCTGTTTGAAATTTATCAGTTTCTATTAAAAAATATGCACGTTTTCTTATTCGTTGAAACATTTTTAATATTTTGTATTAATTTTGTTATTATCTTTTTAGATCCCACCGTTTCATGGTGTAAATACACTATTTGTAACTGCATCAGTGCCTTATTCATTGGAAGTAGTGAGGATGATTGTGCTTCATGCACTTAAGATCTCGTAGACGGCCACGTAGGCCTAAGTACCGAGATATTCGGCCCAAAGTACCGAAACACTTCTGTTATGATACATTATTGATATTAATTCTTATAAAAATCATCACCCTGAAACATTATTTTCAACAAAAAAAAGGGGTTTTAGCTTTTTTGTTTAATTTCTTCTATGGTTGATTTTATTTTACCATCAAATAAAAAAATCTGTAAAGATTTTATTTTTAAAAATAGAATTCTAAACCTAACGCTAATGTCTCTGTGCCTTTTTACGCTAATCTCTTTATAATTGAGTGATGGACAGTAATAATATGCTGGTTCTTGAAGTCGTACGCAGACATACGCAATGTTAGAAGGGTGACGCAAATTTCAGATCTCAGTATTCATAATTTGAGAAAAATTCATCTTTTTATCATAGCAAATTAGATAATTCTGAAAGCATCGCTTAAATATTATGGAGAAAATAAGTAAATCAAATTGCAAAAATAATATCTGAAATTTGAGCTAACCTACCAACATTGTGTATGACCGCGTGCAACTTCAGTAAATGGCATTTTATAACTGTCCATCATTTTAAAGGATTTTAAGGGGGGTTGGGTGGGTTTTGAATATACAACAATAAATACTTTTATAGGTATGCAATACATTATATATTCTCCTATTATTTTTTCTAACAAAAAATAAACTTTTGTATAAATATAGGAAGTCCGCATAACACAATGAATTGTCTTTTTATTTACAAAAAAAGGTGATTTTTAAATCTACAAAACTAAAGTATTAATGTCTTCAGAATGAGGTATTTGATAGATTGACTTAAATGAATCTTATTATGGAGTCAAAATCAATCTTTATTTATTTACAAAGATGTCTACTAAAAGTAATTTTATTCTTTATACTATTAAAAAATTTAAATATTATATTATTCTAGGAATTATCTTTATTGCTTCTCCACTTAACAAAAGGAAAATTTGTCTACAAACAAATCTTGTTGCAATTTAAAATCTGTTTAAATTTCCTTTATAAATATAACATACGTTATGGCTGAGTGGGCTATGGCGTTATTTTAATTTTTTTCTCTTCATATCTAATTCATATCTTAAAACTCAGGATCGACTTGATAAAATCCATCATAAAATATAAATATTAACATATTCATAGAAAAACATATTTTCTGTATATGCATTAAAAAGCATTTTGCTTCCAAGCTTCTGTATTAGAATTTTTAATTATTAGCTTATAATTAGGGTGAAAGTTCCTTTCCTAAATAGCGCATGGGTTAACACGCTGGTTTGTCATCCTTAAATTCCAGGTTCTACACATTTTATATCCAAAATTGCGTTGACAACAAATTAATCTTTCCTTATTACATATCAATTTCACGAATCAATTAATTCATTTATGAATCAAAAATATTTCAAGGGGGGTGGAGAGGGGGGAGTAATATAATAGTTATTTAGCATCGTATCATTAACTATTATTATATAATACTGGCTTTAATCTCAAATGATTGTACATTTTTATATTCATACAAAACTGGATATAAAACGATGCATATATATATTTTTCAGTATGGCTAAGAACCGGTTTTAATTCGGATTCGAAGCGATACTGGAATATTAAAAAAGTGAGAATGTATTTAGGGTCAGGGAATATCAAATAGAAATTTTATTATGTATTATCAAAAAAATTGCATTGATATATGTATCCTGCATGCCCTAGTGTTTTACACTCTAGCTTGCCATTTCTAAAATCCAGGTTCTAATCTGACTGGGAATCCACGAAAAATTTTCTCAAAAATTATGTGGACACTAACTTGATCATAAATTATGTGGACACTACCTTGATGTTAATGAGTTGAACTAAATAGAAGAGAATCAACAAACCTCGAAACCATAACGGTTGTCAGATAGTTTTTGTATATTTTTTTTATAATTTTTTGTATAAGTCATATCTAAACAATCTTTAAAATTTCTCAGGGGGGTTATATACTATTATTAATAACAACAAATTTTACTCTAAAATGGCAACCCTGAATAAAAGTGCAGAATAAAGTATAAATCATACCTTGGAACAAAAGATTCGGCCATTTCAAAATATGGCCCACATTCGATACTTACATCGTATTGTTTAAAATTGCTGAAATAACACAGTACTGGTGTGGTTTGGTAGGTAAAGTTAGGCGTAATTTATTTTTATTGTTAATAAGTTCATATACAGTTCCGGTTCTAATCCCCGCGAAAAAAACTTAAATCTATTAGCTATATCCCATTATATAAAGTAGTAAGCTTTTTTTATCTGCAGGAAAGGATCTTCTAACTGCTAAACCGAAATATTTTCTTTACAGTGAAGCATCCAATAGGTCCAGGAAAGGTTTATAAATTTCTATTGCTTTTATCCTCTTATAAGAAGTATCCCCAAAAGTTAAATTTTAAAACGATGTTTACGTAGCACGAACATCGCCGGTTCAAACCTACGACATGACTTATTTAAAAATTCCAGTTTAATTCCCTGCAAGTAATTTAAACTTTTATACATATCATCCATATAATAAAGTAACAGGATGTTTGTTTGTCTGTCTGTTTGTTTATACCAAAGGAAATGCTAACCACTGAACCGATATGGTTCTCTTTTACAGGGTAGCTTATCATAGGTCCTGGGAAGGTTTCTAACTATTTTTTCCCACAAAAATGATATAATTTTTGAAAAACTAGAATTAAAAATAGCAGATGGTCGACTCCCACCCCACCCCCCTCCCCCCCCCAAAAAAAAAAAAAACAAACAATTCACACCTTCAAAATCTCTCCCTCTTTCTCTCTCTCTCTCTCTCTCTCTGTCTAGATTTCAAGGTTTAATGATTCAAAATGATGTAAGGCAACGGTAGCCGGTTCGAATCTTGTTGAAAATAAATTTTTTTTAATTGCTTTTAAAAAAGATTTTGTGTGATCTTTCAAAATTAGTTTGATTTTATTCTTTATCGACATTGTTTACAATGTTAGAAAAATATTTTTTTTCTTTTGATCACTGAAGTGGTTTTGATCTGATGTGCTTCAGACTGCTGGGATTAAAATTAAATGCTGATCTTAACCACCAAGCTACAGAGAATATCTTATTATTAAAGTCAATTTAAACTATTATTAAAAAAATCTTAATATTGTCTATATTGCCTCTTTTAATGAACATATTTGGTTGCCTTCAATTTTTTCTCTCTCTCTCTTAGAAAACCTTAAAAATTTTGAATAAAATATATTGTCTATAGTGGTATGCTGGTCAAAGCACTGGCTATCAAATGTGAAGATTGTGCGTTCATTTCCTGGTGACTTTAGATATTAATAATTTTTTCAGTTTATTATCGTATGTGAGTGATAATAGATGTAAATAATTTTTTTCAGTTTATTATTTCTTTCTCTCTATGTCTATATCTTATTAATTTGGAAAAATGTATTGTCTCCTGTGGTATGGCAGTCAAAGTACTGGCTTCCAATTATGATGATCATGCGTTCAAATCCTGGTGATGATAGATGATATTAATATTTTTCAGTTTATTATTTCTTCTCTCTTTCTTTCTCTCTCTCTCTTTCTCTCTTTCTCTCTCTCTCTCTCTTTCTCTCTTTCTCTCTCTCTCTCTCTCTCCCTCTCTTGCTTCCTCTCAGTATTCTATTAATTTTGAAGAAAATATGTTGTAACTTTTGGTATGGTGGTTAAAGTTCTGGCTTCCAGTTATGATGTTCATGAGTTCAAATCCCGGTGATGATAGATGTGGTTGATATTTATTATTTTATTTTATTACTCTAGCAGATACGCCCCTAGAGGCTCTAGGGGTACGTAAAATGTTTTCTTTTCAATCAATGTTAAGATTAGCTGTTTCAGCTAGGCAGTGCTAGATATATTTATTGGATTTTTGTGATTTATCTAGGGAGGGTGGTGGTACCCTCCCCAAAAATAGCTATAAACCTTCCCAGGACCTATGAGAAGCTACCCTGTAAAGGATATTCATATAAGTTCAGTGTTTGGCGAGATCCTTCGCTATAGACAAAAAAAACCTTACTACTTTATATAATAGGATTTCTTTTCTCTCTATCTCTCGCTTTATGGGTGCATCTTATTAATTTTCAAGAAAATAAGTTCACTCTTTTGGTATGTTGGTTAAAGCGCTAGCTATCGATTATGATGATCGTGGGTTCAAATCCCAGCGATGATTGACATGATTAATTTTTTCAGTTTATTATTTCCTTGTGTATCGTGTCTTATGAATGCGAGTTTGAGTCTGACCAAAAACAAATTTATATTTTAAGTGACTGCTGGTACAATGTAAATCTTTAAAAATATTTTTTCCTTTACCATATATTACTTATAATCTTAGAGAGGGAAAATGATACTTAGTGTTTGGGTAGTTTCGAACATATAACCTTCGGACTTGAACCGATGCAAAACTGGACCTTCATCTCTACCCCTGAGCTAAGATGCAATCATGAAATTCAGAGAAATTTTATAGTACACTATAAGATTTCAGTTTTTCTTTACCTTGTCTTTTTTCACACCTGATAATTGGTCTCCTTCATAGCTTGATTATAGAATGTTGGTTTCCTTATCCGTATGTTGCAGGTTCGAGGCTCTCCGAGAGGGTCAGTGATTTTGTTGTTGATCAATATTGGGTGTTTCTGTGTAGTAAAAGTTGTCGCAAATATAGGTATTAAATATTATCTTTTCTTTGATTAAACTAAAGCTAAACAGTTAATTCTTTTAGCAAATTATTACGAAGCAGTGTTTAATGCTTTATATTATAAAACATAAAAAAATAGTAAATGATAAATTAAGACTTTTAGAAGGCTTTTGACTGTTTAACATATGAGGAATCATTGAGAATTCGTTGAAATGAAATGTTATTTAATTCTGATCTTTCTTGGAACAAAATGATAAAATTTTCAAAATCAAACTAATTTTAAAAGAATCATTCAATTAGTAACAGTAACAAGCCCTTTTAACTCCACAGGGGGAGCATAGGCCGCTGACAATTTGTCAGTGTTTCTGTAACAATGTGGCTTTTCATGGATAAGGGATAGGGTTGTCAGCCCTATGCCATATGATTGCGGTGTAAAGCGTCCATTTGCCCATCAGACAACCAACCCTTTGATTGCATGACCTTTGTCTGAGAAGTCCTAACTGTGCATGGTAGTGAGTTGCGCCTGTTTTGGACCAAGGCATTCCCCCTACTCTAACTATTTATGTCGCGCACCTGACATAGCAGCAGTGGGAACCAATTTTTAACGTCTTTAGTTATGACTCGGTGTCGGACCGAGATTCGAACCTATCATCTTCCCGACGACGAGCGGATGCGCTACATGTTAAGCCACGGTCGCGGGTTTTAAAAATAAAAAAAAACTTTTTATTTGAACCTTACCAAAGTGTTTAATTAATAGATTCTGCATTTCTTATTCTTCCAAATATGCATGTTAAAAATACAAAAAGAATCATAGATTAATAAATAGGAACTGTTTTAGTAGTGAAGCTGCTTAATTTTTATCTCTGCCTGTCTGTCAGTTCGTCTGTCAGAGTGTAATTTCGTTTGTCAGTCCGGCCGTTCGTAACACTTTGGAGGAAATATGATTTTCTCACCTGAAATTTTAAACAATAAGTTCCTTAACTAATGAGCATCCAGATATTAATGTAATTTAGTTGGTCCGTCTGTCTGTCGTTCATGCTCAAAATAAGATCATTTTCATACGTGTTTTGTGATTTTTATATGATTTTTAACTCACTTTGTCTATCTATAATGTGGTTAAATTGACATATTATTTTTCTTCAAATCATTAATACAAAAATCGATATATCATTACTTGGATGTTGCACCAAATTTTCATTTACTCTGATAAAGTGATACTTGTAGCTGCCTAAAAAAACCGATAGATGACGAACTGACGAAAAAATAAAGTCCATATTATCAAACTAAATTGACGACAATTTTTCCCTTGTCAATATATCCACGTATATCCTATATATTCAGCAGGTAATCTACTTTCATTCTTGTTTAATCTAATTCCATCTAATTCAAAATCAACTTAATATTAATTAACTCTAAATATAAATTAACTCTTAACAATTAAATAGACAATTCAATGTTAGTTAAATTGTTCAAAGCAAGGCTTTTTTATAATCAGAGGGTGTTCGTTAATCTGACATTACGGCGTTAGGTATATTTGAGTTCTAATCTAGAATGAAAACTATTTAGATATTGATTAAAGTAATTAGTAAATATGTGTTCGTTCAATCCAATTTTCCATTCCAATTAATTGATAACACTAATAGTTAAAGCATTTCGCTTGATTTTGCTTGATGGATGTTATTGTCCTTGTTGAATTAATATTCAATACATAAATAGAATGTATTTGTGATGTGTTTGTGTGTGTGTGTGTGTGTGTGTGCGCGTTTACATGTATAAATTCAAATAGTTTGTTGGATCCATTTTGAATGGTGGAACTTTACATTGTTTGGACAAGTATTCAAATACACATTCTGGGTCAAGCAACTTTTCAATCCCAGCTAAACATAGAAGTATCGCTTTGACATACAATTTAATTAATAACTAGCGTTTGTGCCCATAGAATATATCCAGGTGTAGGGAAAACAGAAAAATAGCCTTAAACCATGCAAACACTTTAATATGAAAATAAACAGCCTAAAACCACCCTAGGAATAATTTGTAGTTCCATGTAATGGAGAACTCACAAAAACCTTACTACTTTTTATAATGGAATTGTCTATCATGGCATTCAATGAAGTAGATGATTAACCTGAAAGATAATTTGTTATTATTGCTAGAAGATTATATCGACAAAGCATATTCTATCAATGACATTGTAACTATAGTCTTATGTTGATATAATTACCAAATGTAAGTTTAATATTGTATGTATATGTACAATATTAGACCATCATTTTTAGATATCCATGTAAAAAAATGCTAAAAAAACCGGGAATAGTCCCTTTCGTGGGAACGCCCCTTAAGGGGCGATTCGTCGTATTTATAAAAAGGTTTTTTATAGGTTAGGTTAGGTTATATTGGGTTAGGTGATTGCCTAACCCAATTTCATCTTAAATAATGGAAATGGAATTCTATGATTACAATATCTTATAACTCTTCTAATTAAACTGTTAATGAAACAAATATTTTTTTTCTAATGATTTAGCCTAACAATTTCAGCGATCTCAAGCTTTACGAGAACTATCATTTAAAACAGGTTTACTATTTAATGGCAATTTTGTGGGATTACATGTAAATATGTGTTATTTTATGTTCAATCTGAAAAAAAGAGGTGTTTGGCAATAATTATCTTACCGATATATTATTTTAAATCAAACAAAAAAAGTATCAATTCTATTATATAAAGAAGCTTTTTTTTGTCTGTAGCAAAGGATCTCGCTAACCACTTAACCAATATGCTTCTCCTTTAAAGTGAGGCTTCTTCTAGGTCCTGAGATGGTTTAATGTTATTTTATTCTTGGTTAAGTTTTAGGCTAATTTTTTGCCCTTGCATATCCAGTCAAATCTAGGCCTTTAGCAATATGTTGTAAACCTGTTCAGATAATATTGGAAAAATACGGAGATGGTATAACACTTATCTAATACCACACAAATATACTTTTACAATCGCAATGCCAATAATGAATACGCTTGTTGTAAAAGTGGCTGTAAATATTGTAACAAGAATGTCATTTGAGCAAAGAGGCGGAGCTAAAATTTTTAAAAAGTTTAACTAGTTTCATAGGCCTAGCTTCAAGGATGTGCAAGTTTTTTTTTTGGGGAGGGGGGGGAGGAAGGATTTGAAATTTAACATTTTTCGGAGGGTTGGGTAATCTTTATATCATATGGGCAAGGCCGTCCAAGATTTTCTTTTATTTGGGGGGTGGGGATAAAAAATTCAATTAAAAAAAAAATCGGGGGTGCCTAAATTTCATTTATCCCCCCTCCCCTTGGACGTGCCTGCCTTGCTGATTAATTTATGCTTTCATAGGAAGCTTTCTCTTGGCTTTAAGCACGATTTAGAAGCAATATTTTTAGGTATAATCTTATTTTATGAGTTGCAAATCTACTATATGAATATGGGCTGTCAGATTGACAGAATACCATTCTTTAATAGAGTCTGATCGTAACTGACCCAATACATAAGAGCAAGACAAAGCTAAATTTATAAAAGAAGTAAACTACAGAGGAGCTTCACTTTTATTTTAAAAAAGGGGGCAAAATGCAATAGTAAGTATAGGGAAAGGCCTTGAAAAAAGCTGGTCATGGAGAAAGAGAGTAGGGCTTGAGAAAGGGCAAAAATAAAAGCAATTTTGTATTATTGTATTATTGCAATGTGTTTGCGAATGTGTGTGCATGTGTTTGTGGGTTTGTTTATGTGTTTGTAAATGTGTGTGTGTGTTTCTGCATTTTATGGATGCATACGATCAAAACAAATTGAGGCATCTATGTATTAGAACAGTATCTTTGAAAAAAAACAGAAAAATACTTTTACTTTTGAAGCAGCTGAAAATAAAAATATCTTTAACGTATATCTCGTTTTCTGTATAGATTTCGTTCTATTTCTGATTGTAAATTATAGAAAAAAGTACAACATCATAAAAAACAAAGTTATAAAATTAAACAAATAAAATTTAAACTTGTATTATTAATCATGTTAGTTTTAAAGAATTAATAACCAATATGACAATTTTAGTCTATTTTAAAATCAACTGCCCTATAAGTCGTTATCATACAAGTACAACATCATCTCTAATTGTCTAAGAAATCACGGCATTAAAATTTATTTAGGTCATTCTATCATGTATCGACAGTAGCGTACCGTGATGATGATAGGTTTGAATTTTGGTCCTTAACTAAAAGACTATGTCAGATGCGCTACATTAATAGTAAGATTGGAGGGAATCCCTTTGCCTCAAACAGACGCAACTCATTTAACATGCAGAGTTAGGACTTCCAGACAAAGGTTGTAAAATCAAATGTTTGTTTGTCTGCAATACCTGGGTTGTTATAAAAAAAATCTGGCCCTATCGTTGTTTTCAAACGTCCCTAGAATCATTAATCAGGGGGACATCATGTATCAAGTTTTTGAAAGATTATCACTTACGAATTTTGTGTTAAATAATTAGAATCGATTTTAGTAGTAATTTGTTTATCTTTTTCCCTTTGAATAAATTTAAAAAATTCTTTATCTAAGAATATAAGATATTGGATAAATTGTAAGAAAGGGCATAAATGTAGCATGTACAGTGTGTTTTTTTTATGAGAACTTTTTTGAAAGCAATTTTACCCCACTTAAAGTTATCAGAATTTAATGATTAACGGCTTATTTTCTTCGTTTTTCATAACCATTTATAGAACATCAGAAAAATATTTTAGTTTTTATTAAAAAAGTACAGTAAAATCAAAAATTCAAAACTTAGGTGTCAACATCTAAAAATGATTTTAGCGCATTTTTCTTACGCTCAAATCTTCTACCCTTTGCAAGAAAAAAATTGGATTTTTAGTAATTGACTTTGGTTGAGATATGGCCTTCAAAATTTGATATGTTCTAGTACATTTCCCAAAAGTATCTGTATCAATTTTTAACTCTGTATCTCAACTTTGAAGCGTTTTGCAGCCATTCTTGCAAAGAGTAGAAGATTAGAGCATGAGAAAAATGCGCTAAAACCAATTTCAGATGTTGACACCTAGGTTTTGAATATTTATTTTACTGCACTTTTTTAATTAAAAATGAAATATTTTTGATTTTCAATAAATGGTTATGAAAAACGAAGAAAATAAGCCGTTAATCATTAAATTCTGATAACTATAAGTGGGGTAAAACTGCTTTCAAAAAAGTTCTCATAAAAAAAAACACACTGTATATGTTTCTATGTTTTTTTACAGGACAGTAATTAAAATTCTCTAAACAATAGATTAGAACGGACTTGTCAACATTTTTACCATACATTTACATAATTTAATAATTTGCAGCAAAATTAATAATAAGCTTATAGTGAATGATAAAAAAATGACGTCATACAATATAAATAACCAATGATAGGCCGGTATACATTTTAATTGATAATTAGTAAATACATTTCTTTTTATTAGGCACTATAAGCTGCTTCCCAAATATTTGGTCGTACAATAAAGACTCGAGCAGCATCCAGTCAGCGTGGAAACATCAATTTCAGGCACATACAAGCCTCCCTTTTATCAAAACTGGTGTCTGCACAATTAGAACCCAGAGCTCTGCAATCGAAGAGGAAGGGAGGAAAAAAATCTTAAATTTTGAAGAAGAAAACATAGCCCAAAATCATCCAAAAAGAACTCAAAAACATTAGAAACTGAATCCTATTTTTAATCTCTGAGCAATTCTTTCGAGCTATACCTTTCCATGTTTTTATTTGTATGTGTATATTGCAAGACAAGGAGCATACACCTTTTACATTGTACAGGCTTTAACATTATTTTTGAAGATTTTTTTTTCTTGGAAATGCTAAAATTGTAAGTCAACAAAAACAAATATGACTATTAGTTGCTTTTAAATATTATATAACTTATTATATGACATTTTAGATGATATAAAAAAGAAAAGTAGAATTTTTCTCAGACTTTGGCAGGTATTTACATAAATCATTAAAATTTGTTTTTAAGCAATCAAAGCAGGTACAGAATATAACTTTTTAACACATTTTAAAAAAATATTATAATTTTAAAAACTTTCTATTGATCTGCATTTTCTGTTTTAGTTTGATGGATCTAAAGATAGATAATTTGATATGGATGTTTAGTATATAGATAGATAAATATCATGATGGTTTGATAGATAGATAGCATGATGGTTTGCTAGATAAATATCATGATGAATCTATAGATAGATAATTTGATTGATAGTTTGATGGATCTATAGATAGATAGTTTAATGGATTTATATATAGATAGCATGATGGTTTTATAGATAAATATCATGATGGGTTGATAGAAAGCCTGATAGGTTGATAGAAAACACGATGGGTTGATAGATAGATAGAATGTTGGTTTGATAGATAAATATCATAATTAGGTGATAGATATCCTGTTGGGTTGATAGATGGATAGCATGATGGTTTGATAGATAGCTAGCATGATGGGTTTATAGATTGATATCATGATGGGTGTATAGATAAATATCATGATTGGTGGATAGTTAGATATCATGATGGTTTGATAGATAAATATCATGATGGGTCGATAGATAAATAACTTAATGGGTTTATAGATAGATAGTATGATGGGTTGATAGATAGATATCATGATTGGTTGATATATAGATAGAATAATGGGATAATGAGAGATATCTGATATCTGGTTGATAGATAAATAAGTTAATGATTAGCTATCTGTTTAGATAATCGATAGGATTATGATATTTGCATATTTCATTATCAAATCAATAAACAAAAACTAAATTTATTCCTTATTTTCTTTCCAATAAATGTTCTCTCACTTTTTGTTTGGAAATATTATACTAAAAACATGATTGATGCCTAAATATAAGAGCAGATCATTTACACTGGTGATACAATTAACCATAGAGCAGCTGCACAACTAATAAATATTAGCAAGGATCTAAAGGGATAAGAAAATGGCTGATAAATTGATGTATATCCCCCAAGTTAATACACTAAATTGCCATTTCTGAAGATAAAATTAGGGGTTTAAACGTTTGAACACTCAACTTAATAAACTAAAGAACAAACCAATGAAAATTAAATATGAATCCCAAAAAATGTTAATCCAACAATAACATTATTATGGAACTATTGGGACTAGTGTAATAAACAGCCTAATGTCCCAGAATAATTAGGGAGGCAGCCGCAGCCACGTGTCTTGTTTTGTTATCATGCAGCCTTCATTAGTTTAGATTAAGCTGCTGCAGCTTACTCGTATGTTTTTCAAATTATCATTTGATCCAACCGTCACAAATAGTGACTGTTCGTGGCTGTTAATTAAAAAAATAATATTGATAGCTGCCAAGTCCTGAAGCAAAAGTGAAGGTTTAATTTACTTGACTATAAAGACATCCTATTATATAAAGTAGTAAGCGTTTTTTGTCTGTTCCGAAGGATCTCGCTAACTGCTGAACCGATATTGTTCTTCTTTACAGTGAAGCTTCTTATAATGTCCTGGAAATGTTTAAAACTATTTTTGGAGAGGGTGTCTTCACCTCCCTCTCCAAAAAATAGTTTTTTTGAATTGTTTTGAAACTCAAATTTAAAATAGGATGATGTCGACTTTTCCCCCTCCTTCCAGTGCCCCTAGAGGCTTCTAGGGGGCGTAACCGCTAGTAAAAGCATAAAATAACAAAGGCTCAATTTATACAGTAAAAAAACCCGCGAAAATGGGACTTTTAAAATGTGTGATATTTTGTATCGCCTATTCAATTTTCATTCCATAAAAAAAGTTTTGGCTGGCCAAAGTTTTTTTTAGTGTTTTTCCAAAACGATAAATTTTAAACATTAGGCAATGTTAAAAGTAAATAATTCTTTACAGAGGTTTCAAAAAACGCTAAACACAAGACAAATACATATTCATAGTTCTATTTCCAGTTAAATTATTTTCTTTCAGGTCAAAACTAGAAAATCTACTAAATATAAAATTGTAGAAAATGTGTAAACATAAAAGTTTGTGAGAGTTGTAAAGACTGATCACCAAATTGGGTGATCTCAATATTGAATTTTTCATTACACATATGCCCTATACATTGCCAATAGATTATAATTTTAAATCTAAAAAGAATTAAATCAATAATTTTATCAAAATGAACATTTGTGAATATAAACAAATTCCATTATGTTTTTAAAAATCACTTTTAGAAAAGATTTAATAAGCTAAATTTGACCAATAGTGTGACACACAGCACAAAAACATTTTGTAGACCACTATTCTAAGGGCTTTTTAAAACCATACAATTATCTAGAAACAATTCTGTGTACAAACTTAAAACCCCAATCATTATTCAAATATAAGGTACTACCGGCTAAGTCATAGGGGCCCTTGAGGCTAGGGGCACGTTGACCCTCCACATTCAATTTTAAAAAGAAAAATTGTTTTTTTTAGCGGGGGGATGTGCGGAATAATTTTTTTTCTAGCTGCGATATCTCTTGAGAGGGTGGTGGTATCCTCCCCTGAAATAGTTATAAACCATCTCAGGAATTATGAGAAGCTACCATGTAAAGGAGAACCATATAGGTTCAGTGTTTAGCGATATCCTTCAGTACACATGTCACACAGACAGACACACACAGATCTTGTTATTTTTATATAAGAATTGCATATTGTATAGATGATATTCAAATAAAATTTAATTCTAACTTATCTCTTGTTTGTCTATTCTGTATAATATATAAATATCCCTTTAATAGAACAATTAGTTAAGTAAACAATTTCTATATATACATTATTCTTTAACACATTATGCTTTTAATGAATATATTATAATAATGTATATATGCATAAGACTTGTTAATTTCTTAATCTCAATTTTAGGGTACTAGGGGATAAAAGGGCATATGGCAGTTTAATTAATTACTAAAAAAGATATCCCCACTATATTTGTCAGCTGCCGAAATAAGACCGTAAAGAGGGGGGGAGGAGGATATTAATTTTTTAGTAGAATATCTCTGTAAACCCAAGTGCCTAGAAATATCATAGTTCATTTACTTTCAACATTGAACAAAAACCAATGGTATTTATTAGTGAAAATTGAAATCAAACCAATATTTAGTTTTAAATCTTGGGAATAAATTAATAATAAATAAATGGGAATAAAATAAATAAAAAAGACTCAAAATAATGAACAGTGCTAGTATTCATAAGACTATATTTTAGTTAACTTATAAACCTTTTAGCTTAAACATTGCTGTGAAATAAAGATCAGTAAATACAAAAAAAAACCAATGTTAATTAAATAAACATAATTTATTTAATTAATAAAATACTGTCTTTTGCATTTTATTGATAAAATAAGTAGAATACAAATAAAGGGCATGAGGTTAGACAAAATAATATTAGCTACAGAGTAGTTGCGCTATCAAAAAAGCGTGTTTTCTTGCACGTATTGACAATTCTTTGTGTTTTTATGAATTACTTTATTGAAAATCAATGCTGTCGAAAAAAGGGGAAAAATAATCGGCTTAACAAGGCAATTAGAGGAGACTTGTTACATAATGTAAATGGTAATAACGAAATGGAAGAGTTACTGATAAATGCTAATTTTATTTTTGTTTGAAATGAAACACTACAGTTGAAGTAAAATAATGCATACAAAAATATCGAGGATGCTGGCTTAATTACTATTTATATTTTTTTAACTTTAAAACTAGCGACAATGTCCCTTACCCTTCCACCTAAAATTATTTTAATTTCTTTTTAAAAGGGTTTTTACTATAGAGATAACAAAACATACCAAGGACCTTTATAAAGCTTTCCTCAGAGAGAAAGAGGGAACCAAATCTATTCAGTAGTTAAAGATATATTTTTAGGACAAACAAAATTATTTACATTAGTTAACAAAAGGTATTGATAGAAGGTAAATAAAGAACAATTATTTAGAACCTTTATGAAATCCATCCTTGTGGGGAATTTACACTGTAAAAAATACGACCAAATATAAAAATTGTATAAATAGTTTTTAAGTAGTTGAACTTCTAAGTAGTTGATATATTTGAATGTAATTTTAAAAGTTATAAACTATAATCCCTATTATAGATTAGTATTAATACTTTCCTCATTTTATTAAACTTAAACTTGTTTCTGAAACCCTGTAAAGAGCCCAAACCTTATATGTGAATCTCTTAACCTTTACTTATTCTAACCTAGGGACTTTATAAATGTTTGTGGTTTGGTGGATATTACTTGCTAAAAATGAAATAAAATGAAGTTTCGTTGCTTTTAAACAAAGTGTCTGTTCAGCACTGATAACCCGCCTTTTTAGAATTAATGTAAAATATGGGGTGGAGAAGGTTTTTTTGTTCCTATACCTAATTCTGAGTGGGATCCTATATAACCTTATCTCACCTGACCTAAAGAAATAAACAAATAAACAAGAAACTCTTTTTTTTCCAAAAATAAAGAGAATATGGGGGTGATTTTAGTGAAAGTTTCTGTAATAAAAAAAATTTTCTTATAATGTGATATTTTTAGAGTGTATTATTGTTTGATCCATTGGCTATATCAGCTGACAATCTAAAGGGAATTTACTATAAAATACCTGTTTATTCAAAGCAGCAAAATTCTAAAGTGTGGGAAAATTGAAAAAAAATCCTTCATAAAAATAACAGGTTGTCTGTTAGTGTGTACCGAAAGATCTCGCTAACAATTGTATCGATATGGTTCTCCTTTACAATGTAGCTGCTCATGGGTCTTGAGAGTCTTACAACTGTTTTGTGGGAGTATACTACCACCCTCCTAAGAAAAATCGCACCTAGTAAAAAATTACACACCCCAACATTTTCTCTTCTTCAATTTTTCTTTTTGAAACTAAAATTTGAATCCCCTCCACCTCATAGCCAAAGCATAATCATAAAATATGTAAACTTAGAAAAATATGATTTAATCTTATCTATAATTGGACATTTAGTCTTCAGTAGCTTGAACATATTGAAAAAAATGACCAATTCTTTGTTTATTATACAAAACAAATTAGCTATATTATGTAAAGTATTTTTAGTTTTATAGTAAAAACATGTATTTCTAAGAAACATACCTTGGCATAAAAGTCCAAACAATGCAGTAAACAGGTTGTTGTCATTATTGAATTAGTGAAATATACAATAAAAATCTTTAGAGAGTTTATAAAACTAGTTTAGAAGTAATTATGCATCATTATTTTGATTAGTAATACAGCATTATTCATAAAGAATAGTTAGTTTTGGTAGGCATTATCAATTAATCTCTAAATGTGACATTTTTCATGGTTAGAAATTTCCAAATTTTCAAAGCATTATTGCTTTGATGAACTAAAATAGATTATTCTAAATTAGCATTAAACGCTTTGTTGAGTTCAAACTGACTAAAATGTAAAATAAAATAAAAATACCCCTATTATTGTCATATTTTTAGCAGTTTTTATTCCATCAAAGGCTGCGTCCCTAGCGTACTTAGTCATCTTTTTCTGGGATTGTTTAAACTTTATAAATAAAAAACATTTTCCTGGTTTTCCATTGTTACAAAATCTCTAGTGATTTGAAATTGACACCAAAGGACATTTATTAAAAAAGAGAAAAAAAATCTTCCAATATTTTATCACAATAAATTTTTCTGACATTTAAATTGATGAATATTGTAAATATTTATTGCATCGTATGATAGACAACTTTCTGCTGATAGGAACATGAAGTATTTAAACAGTGCTTCTTATTTTGTTGATATTGATTGGCTGTAGGCCCGGACAGACAAAATAGGGATTAACTGTTTGATTTTTCGGGTATAGTCCTTTCCACGACATCCCTCCATAAGGAGCGATTCGTCGTATTTTTAAAATGGCTTTTTATAGGTTATTTTAGGTTAGGTTAGTTTATATTGTGTTAGGTGAGTGCCCCACAGGGTTAGGTAATTTGCCCCGCAGGGTTAGAGCCCCCCGAAGGGGCTAGAAATAGGAGAAAAGCTACTTTGAAAAATACGAAGAATCGCTCCTTATGGAGGGATGTCGTGGAAAGGACTATACCCGATTTTTCTTTTATCAATGAATAAGTTTCAATCTAGCAAATTTGATCGTAAACATAGATGTACCTACTAAAAAATAATTTTCCAATTTTTAAGATGAAATTATTTTTTGCGATTCTTAAAAGAATTTTTTTTTAAAGAATTCGACTCTGCTCTAGTTGTTTCAGAAATGGATTATTCCATTTCCTTATAGTCAAAATATGAACATATTTTCACTATTCAACTTGAAATTCTTCATATTTAAAAGGGCAGCTACTCTGTGGGAATTTTTCCATAAGTTGTTAGTCTGATCAAGTCGCTCAACGCTCACCATAAATGGTGGCACAGATACATCATTTCACATACATACACAACACAGTATGACATACTACTCCCGTACAGATATACATGCAAACATTCACCCACACGAATCCTTACACTTCTTGGGTATAGTCCCTTTCGTAACATCGCACCTTATGGGGCGTTTCTTCGTATTTTTCACAGTAGCTTTCTCCTATTTCTAGCCACTCCGGGGAGCTCTAACCCTGTGGGGCAATCACCTAACCCAATATAACCTAACCTAACCTAAAATAACCTATAAAAAGACATTTTAAAAATACGAAGAATCGCCCCTTATGGGGCGATGTTACGAAAGGGACTATTCCCCACTTTTCATATGCTACAAAACCATGTTTTTCCAAAAATATTCTACACAGTAATAAAAATTAACAAATTAAAAAATCAAACATCTATTTGTAGACATAAAAAAGACTTTATTTTCAAAATATATATAGTAGGTATTTTCTTAAAATTGGCGTTATTTTTAGATAGGTGTATGTTGAGATAGGCATTTTTAGAGATGGTAGCATTTTCTTAGATTACCCTTATTTAACATGTACGTAGGGTAAATATATTATTAACATCCTGTTTAATACTGACCTTCGCTTGTCATATAAGAGACAATTATTTTACTGTGTAACTCACACAACTCTACCTGTTCCCAACTTATTGAGAACATTTTTAAAGTCTTTTATATTCACACAACTTGAGACTAAAGTGGTTTAGTCAACTTTAAACATAGATAGATAGGACAAAGTTAAAATTATTCGTAAAAGCGAAGCTAAAACAACCTTTTAGATACATTTAAAAGTACATATTGAATATGCATTTCTTTCATGGTTGAAATTAACTATTTTGTATTTAACATTTATGCCAATAAAAACAAAAGTTTACAATATAATGAAATGGACCATTCTTCAACTAAATGACCAAATCATTATTCTCCTGTATTATTTTATTACCTAATTGGGGCAGGATTCTCCTTAGATTTGAAGTGATCATCTAGAGAACCTAAGGGCATCATCTGCTTGTAATGAGTTGTAATACTTGTGAATATTAGGTTAAGTAACATCCAACAGACGACCAACCCTTTGATTGCACTACCTGTTCAGAAGTCCTAACAGTGCATGGTAATTAGTTGCACCTGTTTATGTGCCTAGGTCTACTCTAACTACTATGTCGCACACCTGACATAGAAGTCATTTTTAACGTCTTTCGTTATGACACGGTGTCGGCCCAAGATTCGAACCTATCTTCTGTACTAAAAACGTAGATTATATTAAAGATTCGCTTTGAAACGAAGTGGTTTATGGAACTTATGTTTGTGTATGTACCTCTAAAGACTGGAAAATATAGTTTAGAATAAAAAGAACACAGTAATAGTGTCTGACTGATTATGACGTAACAAAAAAAAATAGCCAATAAGAGGCCACTATAAATTTTACCATAAGTCAATAACGGCCTCTCATTGGCTAATTTTTTTTGTTACGTCATAATCAGTCCGACACTATTACTGTGTTCGAATAAAAATATTAGAAAAAAGAAAGATGAATTGATTCCTTGATTTCCCCCCAAATTTTAAAAAATAATAAATAAGTATCCATGAAATAGGATGTAAATCTATTTTTGTGTGTCAGTCTGTACCGAAAGAGCAACACGGTCTCTATAAACTTAACTATAAAAGTAAGAAGCAGCCTACAAAAATGACGTCATACAATAAAAATGACCAATGATAGGAATTGGTCAATATGATTTTAATTGACCGATGGTAGGTCAGTATTACGTCCTACAGTAATTATCATGTAAGTTTGAAATCGATAGGGCGATTCTAACATCCCTAAATGATCCCTATTTAAATGTTGAAAAGTATCTCACAAAAAGTTGTGTCCTTCTTGTTTATCCTTGAGGAAAGTTTATCTTTATCTGTTTTGTTTCCAAACTGAAAACATCTGAAAATGGACTTCTAGTTTGTTATTTAACAAATAAATTTCTTGATTTCCATTATCATAGAACATGAAAGTACAAGGACAATTACATCCATAAGTATAACAGCTTTGGATGGGTAAAAATAAGCATACATAAAAGTAGATATTTTTATACTGTAAAATTAGAGAATATTGTCTGATGTCTGGTGTTATAGAGTAGCTGCACTATTACTGATTACTAGTAGAGAAAATAAGAATATAAACTAGTTTAATTTTTAAACAGAATATAAGCAGATAATTAATAATTAACCTAATAATTAGTAATTTTCACCTATTCCCATTTTCATTTCATTCCAATTAGTCGACATTAACAAATTTAAATAATGATTCTTTGATGAGCTATGTTCAAGAATGTACCTGGCTAATGTTCTACAGTTATCTAAGATTGCATTAGCTAGTGAAAGTTTTTGCATTATTTTTGTTTCTGCAACCACGATTTATCCATATTAGCTGCTAAAGTGTCCGTACAATATGTAAAAATTAGGAAAATACTGTACATTAAAAGTGCATCAAAAAGTCTCTCCTGTCCCAAAATTGAAAATAAAATCAGCTACTTATTGAATCTATTAACATTCTGTTCATAATGATATATGTAGGTTATCGTGTTACTACTAAATAGAATAGCCTACATGTTTTGGAAAAACTTGTCGTCTTGCCCCTAGCCTCAGGGATCGTCGTATAATTTGTGTTGGCGTAAACGCCCAACAGTCATAAACAAATATTTGTTCACAATTAAATATCCAACTTTTTATGAGAAGGGACATTTTTTAGGGTGAAAATTGAAATACTCTAAGCCTAAAACCGTCAGAAAACCATAAGGTATGTTCCTAAAAAAAACACATTATTATCAGTCCTTGGCATGTTTGTTGCCACGCCACAAAGAAGTAGTTGTGTTAGCAAGTTCTGTTCTTTGCACAATATTTTAATTTATATACTATTACAAGCAACACACATATGGCCGGATAAAACAATATTCTAATTTATGTACAGCTGGCTGCTTTGCCCCTAGCCTCTAGGGGAGGGCGAGGGAGATCAGGAAAATAGCCTAAAACCACCTAAAGATATGTAGACAGCTTTAATGAAAAGTACAACCTATACGGAATAGCAATTTCTAAGATCTTAAGGTTCAGTTAAAAAAACCTTACTACTTTATATTGTAGTATCCAAAACACAAATATGGCCATACAAAACAAATATTTTAATTTTTAGTAGCGAAACTATTCTAGAAGCATTGTATTTTTCCATCTGTATTAATGGTTTGTTTTGTCAGGTTATGTACCCAAAAAATTAATGTTTTTTTTATTTTTTTTCATTTCCTTGAATAAACTGACAAATTTTTAATTATTTAATTTTTCCTTCAGAATATATGTAATACAAAATGTCAGACGAGGATAATGGGGTAAGAAAACTACAATTACTACACAATTTTAACCCTTTACAGTCGGGCCCCTTGCCGCACCTTAATCAGTCGGGGGGGGGGGGGGGGGGGGGCGTTCAACGCCCCCCCTTATTATCTCAGTTCCTATTAGAGCTAGAGGGCTAAACTTTTTTGTGCAAGTCCCCTGTTTGATAATGAATTTCCGACCTATTATAAGTCTAAGTATATTTTCGCTTCCTTCACCCTTTTATTTAACAACCTTTGTTTTCAGGTCTTTTTTTACTTAAAAATTTCAAACGGCTGTAATTTTCTTATTTTGAAGCTAGAAGAAAATTTTTTTTCCAGAAAATGTTTATTTTTATGTAAATTTTACATTAGAAATATCAAAATATAAATTTCAGCGGCCGCAGCTGTACTTGGCAGCTGCCAGCTGCCGCAGTCGGCGGTCGGCGGGAAAACGGCGGCGGATCTTCATGAAATTTTAATACGTTATGTAGACATGTGAGAAAAGCTTAAGTTTAAAATTTGAAGTCTCTAAGTCTAAAATTGCGGCCACAGGAGCCTTTAAAAGATTTCTGGAGACCTGGAGGATCAGGACCTGCAGGATCATACCTGGAACCTGAAAGTGACTTGAACACCTGTATTTCATTTAAGGATGTACTACTAGAGGATTTTTTATTATTTTGGTATGATAAAATGCTTTGTTTTAGTCAAAAAAATATTTTTGCTCTTTACCTGGATGACCCTGCCAGGTTTGCTGGCATCCTGTGCCCGCCAGGATGGAGATATTCAAAAAATTTCAACTCTCAGTTATGTGTCATACCCATACTTAAAAAGTCAAGCAGTTTGGGCTCTTTATCTTTCACACACAGAAAATGAGATAGAAAAAACCGGATGGGGGGGCGTTCAACGCACCCCCCCCCCCCGACCGTTAAGGGTTAAATTAATTTTATTGCATTTGTAGTAAGAAAGCTTTTTGAATAAATAACGGTACATATATGGACGTTTTTTAGATTGAGGGTAAAAGTGCATGAAATAAAAAAAAATATTATAAACGGCAAGATCGATTCATAGGACGTGTACACTAATACTGATACGCTAGGAGCTTTCCCTCAAAGCGACTATCATGCACTAAAGTCCCATGAATTAAAAAAAAATATAAATTAGGAGGAAGTCTATAATCCTGCGGGGCCTATACAAGAGGTACTCTAACCCTTATTAGGCTATCCAGTATCCAATATAACCTAACATAACCTAACCTTATAAATTCTTGATTTAAGGATGGAACAGAAAAAATTGATGAAGAATCTCAACTTGAACAGCTTGAAGTATTCACTTACATTTATTTACTATCTTTTCAACATCAACGACATAAATTAGATAACGACATCCATAAAAGCGAAGTCCTCAAATCAGACTGTATAACAAACGAACATTTGTAGATCAAGTGTCAAAACTTAATAAGCAAAATATCATATGATAAGTCTAAAAAAAATTATATATCAATTTGACGCAAAATTACAAAGATATATGATACTGTTACAGGATATTCTTACTTTTTTAGGACTTAATTAAAGAGAAGCTTTGCTTATAATATTGTACCTTGTTGTCATCGGAACCATTATTTTAAAAAATCAGATTAATAGGATATGCATGCATAAATTGTAGTAAAAAAGTTCTGATTCAGATTGTTGAAATGTTTGAGTTTATGGTAAGGTTGTGCTTTCTAGATCGTACCTAACTATTACATGAATCATTATGCAAAGTTTCAAATCACTGTCATTGTGTAGCATCTATTAACTTACAGACAGACAGACAAACTTTACTTACAGAGTAACTGTATAAGCCTTATTTAGGATGCAAGAAGTCACAGTTCAGAGGGATCAAAATCAAGAACTTCATCTGATCATGACTTTAATAAGGTTAATAATTATTGTTAATCGTATTCATTCGATTCCTGTGGATAGGAACCGGTTCTCATCCATACGAAAAAACTATGTCTAGCATCGTAATTTATCCAGTTTTCTACGAATATAGAAATGTACAATCATAAGATTAAAACTAGTTTTAATCTTATAATTGTACATTCTATATCCGCGGAAAGCCGTTTATAATACGATACGAGAAATAACTATTCTCGTATTCATTCGAATCCGGTGGATAGGAACGGTTCTCACCCATACGAAAGAACTATGTCTAGCATCGTATTATGTCCAGCTTTCTACGAATATAAAAATGTACAATCAAAAGATTGGTTTTAATCTTATAATTGTACATTCTATATCCGCGGAAAGCTGTTTATAATACGATGAAAGAAATAACTATTATAATATTTTGGCTTAGATTAAAATTACATTAGATATTCATCGCCTCGTATTAGAACCATCTTTTAATATTCTTTGAAAAATGTCTGTAATACGAGGCTATACTTGATTTTTCATTATAGCTTGGAACTGGATTTATTCTAGCGGATATTTATCGGGTTTGAAGCCATACTGAAATAATTAAAATAATAAATCAATTTAACCATTTTTTCGGCCTCATTTAAAAAAAAGTGAAAGATAAATGAATCTTCCTTCAAACGCTTGCACAAGGATGAAATAAGTGAAAAGGCAAATATAGAATTTTTTTAGGTCATTGGATAGTTAAAACTCCTTTCCTGTAAGACCCTACCATCATTTATTAAAAAAATATATTTAGGATGGAAGAGACGATAAGGAGCTGTCCCTGGCGGAAAAATATTTTAGAAGAGCCAAGGTTTAAGTTATTTCTAATTACATAGCTACTCTATAATTAGGGTTTAACATTTAGAGAATCTGTAAAGCAAAGGTCTATGTAATTACATTTTCACCACTAAAGATTGGTATTATTCTATTTATTATACTTGGCTTTACCAGATTTACTGCATATGTAATTAATTGTTTCATTTTAATTATAGTTGATCCTATTCTTTAAAATCTTATTAATAATATTCATTAAATTACTTTAGGAAAGTTACATTAAAATAATCTTTTAACTGTTACAGGCTGTAACTGTTTTGGGGATTTTAAAGGACGAAGATGCAATAAAGGTATCTATCTATCTACATATCTATCTATCTATCTATCTATTTATCTATCTATCTATCTATCTATCTATCTATCTATCTATCTATCTATCTATCTATCTATCTATCTATCTATCTATCTATTTATCTATCTATCTATCTATCTATCTATCTATCTATCTATCTATCTATCTATCTATCTATCTATCTATCTATCTATCTATCTATCTATCTATCTATCTATCTATCTATCTATCTATCTATCTATCTATCTATCTATCTATCTATCTATCTATCTATCTATCTATCTATCTATCTATCTATCTAGTTTGATACAAGTGAGAGTGAGTTTGAGGAAACCGAATCTGATATCTGGACAGAATATGGAAATGAGGTAATCTATCAACAGAGCTGAGCCAAGTCTTCATACAAAGTTGCACAATATTTCTTTACACAGCTTTAGCTTCAATTATGAAAGAAGTCAGAGATGGAAAAACATAAGAAAAGGGAAATAAAACACTGAAAAAAAAAACCAGATAACAATTTATAGATTTTTAGCTATAACATGAGAGAGGGGAGTCGATGCTCTAAAAAGGGATCGAAAAAATGATCCATGCGACGTCATATAAGGGAGAGATGAGAGGAGAAGTGGGTAAGGAAACCCCTTAAAAAGAGATCTATTGACGTCACACGGCTTTTTTAGGACACTTTGTAGAGCTTTAAGGGAGTCCCCCCCCCTCCTGATCTATTAGGGTCCGGCTTAGAACCAGATGTGTTTTGATAATTATGGTATGATCAATTATTTTATTTACTTTTCACTTCCCAATCCTAGTTTTGATCTTACCATTCCTGTAATATTGGGGAAAAAATGTTTAGCTGAATTTGCCTTTTGGAGAGAATGTATAAACATCCAGCCCACTTTATTTTCATTAAAATATGCTCTGAGGGAAGAGAAACATATTTTATATTTTTAACCATTTATTATTTCGGGTATTTAACATAATTTGAGATTTCCATGCAAGGAAAGCTGAACAAAATCAAAAATGGGTTACACGAAAATTTTAATAATCAATATCACTATTAACATTAAACCTTCACTCTCTAGATTTTGCCTAATTGTTAAAGGTATCCTCTTGTAAGAACTAAAATTACAATTCTAGCATGTCTAAGTTAACATTCAAAGCTATTTCACACAATACAAACAAATTAACACTGCCTGTCTGTCCGTCCGTCTGCATGAAGCTTAATATCCAAATTGGCCATACCATAGTTTATGGCAACTTTTTCTTGGAGGTGGAATATTCGCCTCCTACAAAAACCAGTTCCCTATAACCTCGATGGACATAAATAATTTTAAAAGAGGGGGTGGTGGTTGTATTTGGTCAAAGCTTCTAGTTTACAAAAAAAATGGTTAGACAGTCGTCCAGACTCCAAGAGTATGAAAACCTTAACTTTAAATTTCTAAAAATAAATTTAAGGTTTCTGCAGAGAAGACTGATAGTAAGAATTATACAAAATGGAAGCCTCCTAAAAATAAACTAACCCAGGTGATTAATAAATCTTAGAAAATAAATAACAAGGAAATGGGCATCCAAAAAGGATAATAATATAATGAAAGAAATTTCCTACCATATAAAGCAAAGATATCTTTTAAATATCTTTTTAATTGCTGATAACATTTTAAGCATGTTATTGAAGCTTTTTTGTACGGGTGTAAAAACTTATTTTTATAATTTTTGTGGCAACCAGCATGAATTTTATAATAGTTATTTATTGCATCGTATTACAGACATCTTTAAAAAAAAAGGTAAAAGGCTCAGGCGAACCAAACTGGTATAAATATTTATAATTTTCTGTGTTTTCTATAAGAAAAGTAACTAAATTTAACAATGTAGCAGTTATTGTATTTATTAGTGCATTCCCTTGAAATGCCTAGTGAGCGCGCACAAAATTACCGTCCCCCCTCTCTTTAAAATAAAGTAGGGGCTTGTTCTTTTAATGATGATTAACCCTTGCGGGTGAAAAAACTCTACGGGCCTATAATTACAGTGCCCTAACGCTCCGAGGATCAAAGTATCTGAGATAAAACACTAATACACAACCCTTGCTTATTTTCTATTTATTTCCAGCGGCTGTTTCTTTGCTTGCAAGGCACTATGTGGGAAACGGCCGATTAGTTCTGATTATTTTTAAAGTGGTTTTAAACAAAAAAGTTTTGGAAAAAAAACTATTTAGAGAAGACGAACTTCAGTTATAAATATACTCCTATTTTTTTCAAAATATTATTTTCTGTAAATGTGATTAAATTTATTTTGTACAGGATATTAGACGTCGGAAATCAATTAAAAAGAAACAGGATACTGATACTAGAGGTATACATTATAATACCTAAAACATACAAAGCTCATTATATTCAACAGAGTAGTATGTTTTTGTCCGTATGGAATTTATAATTTGACATATTAGAGAAGCTAAACTAAACAACATCTGTGTAAATGTATTGAGTTGACCTTTGGCTGTTAGATGTTAAGAGCGAAGTCATTGATTTAAAAAGCATGGTACAATATGGTATAATCCTCATAAAGTAGGTTTCCCTACTCTTTAATATGTAAATCTATCTTAGACATGGGTCAATACATAGATTCCTACTTAATAAAATGTAATTTGTTTGTTTAATGGTCGATTAATGATGCAGTACTTAAGTCACGAACTTTCTTTAGTTTTTATCATATCAAGATAGTATAATCCTGAAAAAATTCTTTATAGGCCAGCCTAGGAGTTGTGCTTTCCAAAAGCTTAAATAGTCATTTTCATAAGGCTATGGAAACCCTTACTTCTAAGGCTATTATATAGCTATGATTTCCTAAATATTTTATTTTAGATAACAGGTATGACACAGCTTTGGCCTCTGTTATGGCAGGAGCAGGTATATATAGAATCATTAATCATTTATAAACTAAATTTTTAATGAACACTAAATCAATTACTTAATAATTAAATATTATCTTTGCATTACTCTTAAAGTTGCTACAAATATCTCAACCCACCTTTTTAAAAAAATAAATTGAACAAAAGAGAGGATGGTTTTTCATTTGTTTGTTTATAACTTTAGGGCATTTAGGTTAGATTATACTTGGAAATGGGAAGTGTAAAGGTATTTCAGGTATAGGACCCGCACGGTTAGGGTCCCCACATGGGTTAGGCATTGGAACCAAGATGTTTTAGCGTTTAACAGACACTTTTAGGGTAGACATATCTTATTTATTCTTTATCTCAATAAACTATAAATTCGTACAATAACACTATAAGATTTTTACAAATTAAAGTTCTTTTCTTGCATCAAAGAAAACTCTTTTTTTTCTATCCAACGGTCAATTTGTCAAAACGATTCCCTGACGGTCCATCGGACATTTTGGTAGCTTATGATGCTACTTTACTAAAGAAAATTCTTTGCTATATTGCTAATTTGCAATCACAAACACAAAATTAATTTGATTTCCTTTCAGGAAGTGGAAAATCAAATTCACAAATTTTCTTCTATGATTGGTCGGAAAATTATAGAAAAGTTTTAAAGGTATAATTTAAATTGTTTAAAATTTTGACACAAAATAAATAAGGATGACAATATCCACAAATGTAGAGCTGAACAAATCATATTTACTGATAAACATACTAGGGTTGGGCCGGATAGTTTTTTGGCCGGATACCGGATACCGGATATCCGGCTGATTTCAAATGCCGGATATCCGGTATCCGGCCGGATATCCGGCAAATATCCGGTTATCCGGCCAAATTACCGGATATCCGGCCGGATAACCGGCCAAATTACTACATATTAAAGTATCAATAAAGGAAATAGTACCTTTCGTAGCAACGCACCTTAAGGGGCGATTCGTTGTATTTTTAAAATTGCTTTTAATAGGTTATTTTAGGTTAGGTTAGGTTATATTTGGTTAGGTGATTGCCCCGCAGGGCTAGGCAATTGGCCCCGCAAGGTTAGAGTCCCCTGCGAGGGGCTAGAAATAGGAGGAAAGCTACTGTGAAAATACGAATAATCGCTCCTTAAGGGGCGTTGCCACGAAAGGGACTATACCCGCAAAAAAAATTCTTCATAAACTGGTGTTTTATATTATACTAGCGACTGCGTCCCTAGTATCTAGGGATATTAGAAAGGACATGAAAGTGCAGAAAAATAACTTAAAACCTTACAACGACTTTTAAAAAAAAAAAATTAAACGGACTAAAACCACCCTGGGACCTAAAAAGGAGAACCATATCGAACCATATCGGTTCATCAGTTAGCGAGATCCTTCGCTACAGACAAAAAAAAGCTTACTATTTTAAATAATAGGATAAAATTAAGGTTAAAACTTAAAAATTAAGTAACTATTAAATCTCCATAGCAAATAAATCTAATTAACTATTACTACCTTCAATATGTAATATCAACCCCTAACGGTTGGAGGATGGGCGGGGAGGTGGCGTTAAATGCCTGCCCCCACCCCTCTGTTTTTTTCTATCCCATTTTCTGTGTATAAAAGGTAGAGGGATATAACTGAGTGACTTTCGAAATATGGGTATGAAACATAACTAAGAGTTGAAAATTTTTAATACCTCCTTCCTGGCGGGCACAGGATGCCAGCAAATCTGGTAAGGTCATTCAGGTGAAAAGTAAAAATATTTTTTACTTAAACAAAGCATTTCATGTTATCTAATACTAAAATATCCTGTAGTCGTACATCCTCATATGTAATATAGATGTTCAAGTCGATTTCAGGTTCCAGGTATAATCCTGCAAGTTCTGAACCTCCAGGTCTCCAGAAATCTTTAAACGGTTTCTGTGACCGCAACTTTTTACTTGAAGATTTCAAATTTTAAACTTAAGCTTTTTTATATATCTTCATGACTTATTACAATTTCATAAAATCCGTTGCCGTTTACCTGCCAACCGTCGGTTTGCGGCTGGCAGCTGCCAAGTACTGCTGCCACCGCAGATTTCTAATATAAAATTTGTCTTACTATGAATCAAAATTTTACTGTACTTGTTGTAATATTTATAAAGTTTTTATGTTTTCTAAATAGGACTAAATCATTTAGACATTCATTTCTTTCAGGAGTTAAAAGCCGACCAGCTTAAAATCAAGCACTTGGATGGAACAGATTCAGAATCTGAAGGATCTAGTTTCAGAACTTCCTCCCTCATGTCTGCCATGCCCAGCCTTCCAGGTATACATCTATCAGACAAACCTGGATATCCCTGAATCTAAAGGGATGAGACAATGGCCGACAAATTAATGTACATTCTCAATGATGAAACACACAATTATCCCTTCTGTAGATTACAATTAGTAGTTCAAACGTTTGGATTCTAAACTTAATGAACCAAACAATCAAAATCAAATAAAAGTCTCAAAGTTGTTAAACCAATCAATAAGAAAACGTTAATATATAACTTTGGGGTCTAATGTAATAAACAGCCCAATGTCCCCTCCCTCCCTGTGGATATTCTCTAAAGAACGGGATACACCATTAGGTCCTCTTTCGGTGTATCTATGCACCAAATATTGCCAATGAAGTGCATAATCACACGGCCAAATGTGCTTTGATTGCATAACCTTTGTCTCAAGTCCCTGGCAACGTTCAGTTTATAAGGGATGGACTGATAAGGTTCTACTTTACCTTAAAACTCCAGGGAAGATTCATAATTATTGTTTGGAAGAATAACTTAAACCTTTAAAGATTAATTGTCCTTTTTTTTCTTTTTCTTACAGGCCAAAGTTGACTACATCCACCCCCCCCCCCCCTCCGTCTCTTAAGTGCCCCTTGATGCCACTAGGGGCGTAGCCAATAATAATGAATAAAAGTAATAGAAGTTTCTCCTAACACATGTATCAAATATAATATCATTAATCAATTTTCTTAGTAAACCATTACAACAAAACTTGTACAAACTTATAAACTTCTTACCTTATGGATATATCTATTTTGAATCAATGACAATTATGTCCACCTCTGTTTACTTTTAAAAATCAGTAGATATTTTTACTCATTCAAACACCATGTCTTTTTATTTATAAGCAACTGAAGATTTGTTAAAATTTAATTATGGAACACCATGTATAGGACTACAATGCTTTTAATGTCAAGCAATCTTTTTGATTTTAGACTCAATTGCTAGAAAATGAAGATATACTATTATACATAATAGTTTTTCTAAGTATAAAAGTTTCCTTTTATTTGATTAATAAATTTCTAAAATCAATATTATCAGAACAGGATCTCAAAAATTTAAACTTTAATTATAATTATTCAGTCGAAAATAAACTTGTTAAATAGATATTTTTAAAATTTTCGTATATTCATTTAAATTGATTTTACAATTTTCATTATGTTTTTTTTTGGCTAATGATGTCTTCTGTGACTTTTAAATGTATAGTACATCTGTCTAATCTATCGATCAATAAACATAAATGATATATTTGAGATTAACCAACATTTTTTGGTAACCTTATGGTTTCATAACTATAAAAAAGGTGTTAAAGTAACCCTAGCATAAGTTTATAGTTTAATACAACCGAAAGGTTATTGTATCCCATTATTTAAAAAGTTTATTGTCTTACTATGTTATGGTAACCCTGGCATAAGTTTGTTGTGTAACACTACACAAATGCTATGGTACCCCTGTATAATCTATCCATTATTTAACACAAGTTTATTGTCAAACTATAAAATAATGTTATGGTAACCCTAGCATAAATTTGTTGTGTAACTATACTAAAATGCTATGGTACCCCTGTATAATCTATCCATTATTTAACATAAGTTTATTTGTTGATGCACAAACATACATTAGGCAGATACCAGGGATCTAAAGGGATATGAAAGTGGCCGAAAATTGTATGTACATTCCTCATGATGATACACAAAATTTTTACTCCTTTAGATTACAATAAGGGTTTGAAACGATTGGACACTCAACTAAATAAAAAAAACTTCGGAGATTAGAGTAATAAACAGACCATTGTTCTCTCTTTCTCTGGACAGATACAGTTGCATTTCCAAATATACACACACACAGAGCAAAACTAAATTGCATAGAGGAAATATAAATAATGTTAATAATATTATTAGAAAAAATCTCCTTATAATAAAGTAAAAGTGTGTTTGTACAGAAGGATCTCACTAACTGCTGAACTGATATGGTTCTCTTTTACTGGGCACCTCATGACATACCATTGGAAGGTTTATAACTATTTTGGGGGAGAGTACTACCATCCTTCCAAAAGAAATCGTCCCTAGAAAAATATTATGTTTCCTCCAAATTTTTATTTTTAGCCGCTAGTATGTATAAACTAAAAACTAATCAATATAGAGGAATTAAAAAAAGGAAAAAAATAGCCTGAAACAATTTTAAGTGACATCGAAGGAGATAAGTGCATAAACTCAATCATTCCAAAATTTAGAATCAGTTCACTTAAGCTTACTACTTTTTATTATAGATAAATTAATGGTTATTTCCTTTTTACAGTTCTCTAAGCCATTTAAAGAAGTTCATCTTTCATATCAATTCTCTCATTCTCCCTCTCCAACTACCTTTTTCAATCAATTGCTCTCTCTCTCTTTCTCTCTCCCTCTCTCTCCTTATCTCTCTCTTCCTCTCTATCTCCTTATCAAATCAGAAAGGGGATATTTCAACTGAAAAATTTACCTGCATATTTTCTGCACGACAAAAAAAAACCTTTTTATTAATATTATATAAAGTTTAAAACTATGCTCTTGAACTCCAAAAAAACTGCGAAATCAAAGTGTTGGTTGCTTTTTGGGCGCTTCGGAGTTGCTTGTCCAAATGATCTGTTTATTCATTCTTATCAGTGTCATTGACAGTAGCTTCATCCTTAAACGGTATTTTATTAGTAATAACATCTATTGAACAAAAATATTATATAACTGATAAACTCTGTCTGAAAATAAATCATCTGAGAGAGACACCAAGTCTTTCTTCATGTGATATATCTCTACCTCTGGCCACTCATTTTGAACACACAAACTTTTACCAGATTCAACAATTTCAAGGCCAAATTATTTGTAAATACAACTTTTGCACTGCTGCCATAAGCTTTTGATTGGTGGTAGAAAAAAACTTGTGGCTAAACTTTTTATTTAGTTTTTTTTCTATTTCTTTCAACAGATTTCTACACTATTGTGTACTTTTTAGATGAACTAGAAGTACAGATCTTTTTTAATGTAAAACGATTTTGTAAAACAGGTTTCTTTTCATTATAAATTTCAACATCCTGTTACTTTATTATAAGGATTTTCTGTTTGTAAAGTATTCTATTCTAAAAAGTTAATGAATATTACGAAAAGGCCTGATCATCTCAATTAAAACTAAAATAATACTGGCTTAAAATATCAGTATGCAAGGACGTCCAAGTTTGTTTTTATTTTGTAGGAGGGGATATAATGATGTTTTTTTAAGGTTTAGGGGAGTTTAGTTAATCTTATTGAATTCCAAATTTTTGTGGTCAGGTGTGTATTTTAATATCAATTTAAATCTAAATAAACTACCTGACCTAATATTTTTTTCAGGTGGAAGAACCAAGACTCCAGGTAGCTCCAGATCAGGATCCAGGTCTTCTGGCAGTCAGAGCAGGTCACATATATTTCAAGCGCTTTGTAGTTCCTATAAAAATGACGTCATACAATACAAATGACCAATTATAGGCCAATAAACAGACTTAATTACCAATGGCAGGCCAGTATACATCTTAATTGACCATAGGTATGCCAGTATGATGTCATTTTTATAGGCACTATAAAAAGCTTGCACATGCACATATCTAGAGTAACAAAGCTAATATATATTTATTGTATGTTGGCATGTTATATTTTTTTGGGCTATATCGTTATATGAAAGTAGCAGGGTCTCTCTGGGTGTGTACCACTGAACCGATACGGTTCTCCTTTACAGCATAGGTTTATATTTTATAGTTCGGACAAGCTCTATTTTTTATACTTTTTATTTTTAAAAAGACTTATATTAAGTACACTAATCTATTAAGATTGTTTAAACAACATCCAAAAGAAAAATTGAGATTTTAATCCTGGGATTAACAACTGCACGCCAGCCACCTGTAACCTTCATGTGTCTGCTTAGTAATGATAAAATCTTAGCTTATACCACCAACGAAATTAAATCGAAAAAAATCACGAATACATGTTTTTTCAGCTGTCGGTGGAGGGCAACACATAGTAAAATTGACAACCTTTCCATCTGCTCCCCAAATATTAATTTAGATTTATTTCGCTTGTTGGTTATACCTTATTCCTGATAAAATCTTACCTTTTACTCAAATAGAAATATTTAGGAATAGTCCTTTTCGTGGCAACGCCCCTTAATGGGCGATTCAGCGTACTTTTGAAATGGCTTTTGATTTAGTTGGTTATTTTAGGTTAGGTTAGTTTATATAGGTTTAGGTGATTGCCCCACAGGGTTATGAAATTGGCCCCGCAGGGTTAGAGCCCCCCGCAGGGGTCTAGAAATAGGAGAAAAGCTACTGTGAAAAAAAAAAAAAAAACGCCCCTTAAGGAGCGTTGCCACGAAAGGGACTATACCCAAATATTTTTATTATTCAGAGGAAGCACACCCCCAGAGAAGACAAACACTGGTGGATTTTCTTTTAAATCTGTGCTTCAAGGAGGGACAGGCAAAGATGGAGGGGGCGGGGGAGGTAACATTATATATATATTTCCTAATTTGAATTAGCACCACAAGAGGGATTAAAATGAATCTTAATGGGTAAGAGAATGGTTAACTAATTTATGTACGTCCCTAAAGATAATAAACAAAATTTTCCCTTTTATAGTAAAGATTATTGGTTAAAAAGTTTGGACAATAATAGTAAAGGACATGGGGATTAGATATAATTAATTATTTACTTAACATTTTAAGCTCATACAAACAATAAATAATTTTAATACGTTGAAAAATATATATAAATTTATGTAAATCAAGTAAAAGAATTAAAATTTGATAATATTTTATTAATATAAATTTGTAAAAAAAACTTTTAGGTGGTTTAGGTTTTGGTGGTAGAAGATTTGGAAGAAAGTTGATAAAGGTAAGAATATTCAACTATACTGAGAAAAATTTGATCAAAAAGTCAATCAGCCATTTTGTAAAATTCAATTTGAGAAATTTGGCAGCTGAACAAAAATTAGTGTGCCTCAAAGATTCTGCCAGTTAAAACTGATCATTCTATGACCAATGTGATTTACAGATCTTCACGATTATTTTTTTTGTGACAGACGCTAATTGAATGACAAAAAATGTTTTCTTCTGGAATAAAGGATTTTAATTACAAAATATCTGAACTTTAAAAATGTTTATTTTTACCTATTCATGTGTTTAAATTATAAGTATAAAACTTTAAATCTAAATTAAATCAATATATTATTTTAGGATATAATGGATCCAAAATGGCCGAAGCATATGTGGGACAATATGTCTGGCTACTGGAGAATGCAGGTAGACCAACTTACATGATAAGTAATAGAGTTAATCTTCAATAATATAAGATGTTATCAATGGAAAAAGAAAATTTAATACATTTCGAAAAGCTTGGTGAACATTCATAATTTATATGCTGATTATTTTAATAAAAAAATCAAATGAATTAATTGTTTGTTGGTCAAGAGCATGACTTAATCATTTTCCAGGGGAATGAGCTTTGAGAGAGTGAGAAAAGTAAACCCAGATCGTAAAATAATTGTTCATAAAATGGTTGTCGACAACCTACATTTCACTCCATTATCTTTGGTAGCAAAAACTTAAAAATACAGTCCAGAAATATTAAATATTGTTGAAGGTGACCGCTTAAAACCACACTAAGCAGAAGCAGAAGCCTAGATATAAATTAACCTTTTTTTATTAGTGTGCTGAAGAAACATTTTGGATAACTCCCAACAATTATTCCTTGTACCTTGATCCTGTGGAACGTGAACGAGAACTGAAGGTGTCATGGGTAAGTCATTGAGAAGCTCTTCTTCTAGTTAAGAAATACAATGATTCAAACAAGAAAAATAAAAATCAAAATACCTTGATTTTCATGAAAATTTAAATAAGTAACTTAATATAAGTAAGACCTTTTTTGTATAATAGATCTCCCTATCCTAACTTATTAAATCCTTTATTTCATTTTTTTTGTTATTTAATTTGAAGGGCCGGCAATTTATCCAAGCAATAAATATATATAATGTGGGGAGGTGACCCACTCCCTTTTGTGGAAACGATCTACTGAACGTTTATACAAAGTAGTGGGAAATTTTGTTTGCCCAGTCAAATCTTTCTAACCCCGGAACCGGATGAAGCCAAAGCTATTCGGAAGCTACATATATTTGGGGGGTTTTCATTCTCCTTAAGATAAGGAGCCACATGATGTTAGTGGCGAATTAACCAATTTTATATTTAATCTTGTTTCTTAGTTTCATATTTTTTTTGTATTTTTAGGATACCTACATCAAAGCAAAGGAAAAGTGTATGAAATGGCTGGGAGACTATAGTCAGTTTTTTGCTCAATAGATGGATCGATCCTTTTGAGAATAAATGTAATGCAATGTTAAACATATCATAATAAAAAGTATTTGACCTGTGTTGCTTATTTTAATTCTAATAATAGAAATATCTTATTGATTTTATGTGAGAAAAAATAAAGTTTTGGTTGATAAATTTGTTTTGACAATTGATTAAAAAATGAATATATCATATTTGTTTGATAGCTCAGCAAATTACATGGAGTTTTGATGAGGAAGATTTTAGTACTTTGGACGAATGTAAAAGTTCTAATTATATGGTAGCTGCAATGTATCTTTAATATATTGATACAAATTTATAAAGGTATTTATCTAAATAGCGAAGTTTCTCTAAATCTTTTTTTAAATCAAAGATATATTTATCATTTCATTAGGCCTGTCATAAGGTCATGCAAATACTTTCATACATTTCATTCATATTAATTTTGCATATAATTTTTTATAACATTTCTTTGATAAGAGTAAAAACTTAATTTTAAACAAAAATCTTTTAAGATTTCCTTTAAGTTTTAATGTCATTCTGTAGTAAAATTTAACAGGGAAAACATTAAGAAGAGAGGGGGAAATGGGCTGTTTATTACACTAGTCCCCAAAGATTATAATAACGTATTCTTTTTCTTTTATGACTTAGTGAATTTTAATTCGTTGGTTAAGTTAAGTGTTTAAACGTTTCAACCACTATTTTAAATCTACAGAAGGGGTAATTTTGTGTATGTACCATAATTTATTAGACATTGTCTTATTTCTTTGAATCCCTGGAAAACATTAAATTGAAACATCCTTCACCTAAATTGTCTTGCGCCTGTAAACCTTCAAATTCTTTCCAAAATTTACATATTATACATTTATTTAAACATTGTTCATGAAGATTTTAAACTTGAATTTTCCAGAATATATTTATTAAATAGTTTAGTATAAATTCATATAAATGTATAATAATGTACGTACATGTAATATGTTTTGTACTTATTTTACTTTCCTGTTTACTTTTTATGTTCCACTAAAAACTATTAAAAGTTTTCCTCATTAGTAAATAGTTTGATATCCACAGAGTTACTATTGAGCTCAACGTTTTAATCGGAAGCCACTTATAGTGTCTCCAAAAAAGTGGACAAATGTTCTAAAGTTTGGCCTAATCGTTCCTTTTAATGTGACGTCAACCGACTTAGTTCGGCCAAACGTTGGAACATTTCACCATGTTTTTTGTGACACATAAGCCACTTATTTAAATAGTGGTTAAAGTTGTGCATATAGTAAAATAATAACTGAAAAGATAAAAAATTGTCTGAAAGCACTTTTATGATGTTAGTTTGTACCCCACATTCTGGTTAGCTATGCTTTAGCTTAAAGGCATTTATCCTCTAAAATTTTAGAGGATAAAAAGATTTTGTAAAAAAATTAAGTAAACAATATTTTTAGCAGCTTTTGAATTTATTCAAAGTTAGGCTTGCCATTTTCTTATACTACCTTTAATCTGCTCTTCATTTCCAACCTCTATTAAACTGAAACATATACCTTTCCATTTGCAAATATATAAACGTACTGTTTGTAAAAAAAAGTAACAGGATGTCTGTCTGCCTTTGTATATCAAGTAACTTCTCATGGGTCCAGGGAAGGTGTATAACTATTTAAAGGGAAGGTACCTCCAATCTCCTAAGATAAATCGACCCTGGAAAAAATATCCTTCCCTCCCTAAAACTAAAATGGAACATGAAACTTACACACATTAGGTTTCATGATCTCCTTTAAATTTCTTTATAAAAAGTGGAGGTTCGATTTAATTGATGTTAAATAATTTATAATTGTCTGCTATGCCCTATCATTGTTATCCTTGTGTGTAGCTTGAAAAGAATTGACATACCCTCGGGAATATACAAACTGGGCTTATCTCAAATTTACAACAGTTTATTTCAAATCTCATACAAAGCTAAAAAGTACCAACTCAAAACAGCAAATCTTTGAAAGTAAATCCTTAAATTGATGATGATTTTGTGACCTTTTTTCTGTTTTGTGGATGTTATAGTAAGCCAATTTTATATATATATATATATATATATAAGGAAAAGAAACACAAGGCTGTTTATAGTACGTAATACAGTACAAATAACCAATGATAGGCCGCTACACAGACTAAATTATCAATAGCAGGCCAGTAAACAATTAAATTGACTAATTGTAGGCCAGTTTGACGACATTTTTACAGGCACTATAAAAAGCTTCAAGAAAAACTAAATATAATGATAAGTATTTGATTCGAATGTCCAAAATTTATAATTTATATGACTAAATAGATAATCTGAAAATACGTATCCCTATGTATGCTATAGAAATAAGGAAATAAAAGTAAAATAGGAAAACTTATTAGAAAACAATAAAATTACCAGTATCGTCTAAACATACCAAATACAGAAGGGATAAAGAATTTTCAGAGTCACATTGCAATATTATTCAAACCAGGGACATTGACATACCATAAAAAAAGTTTTGATTCAATTATAAAATCAGTCAAAAAGGCATAGTTGTATTTTTCAGTTTTATTATAGACTTAGTTCATCAAAGCTCTAAAATTATTAAAAATATAAAATAATACAACTATTCATCAATTTCTTTTATGGTTTTTTTTATCCATTTTACTACAATAAAAAAACGAGTTGCCTTAGCCTAATGTATAAGATATTAATTCTGTATCCATTTTATATAAAAGCGAACTTCTGAAATAAAAGGACAAACGAACATTAACACTTGTAGAGTGTCAGAACTGAATAAAATGAATATTAATGCATGTGTCTATACAAAATTGTAGGCAAATTTGTTGCAAAACTGATTAAATACATGTTACTGTTTCAGGACTTACTAACGTTTTTAGGACTTGATTATAGAAATGCTTTGCTTATAACACTATACCTTGTTGTAATAGGAATCATAATTTAAAAATGAATAGGATAATTTTAACATTCAAAAATTTGTTGTCATAAAAGTAAAAAAATCAACTTGTTTTAAATGGACGTACGGACTTTCTGGTAACGATTATAGAGTTGCTGCGCTTTCTAAGCCGTACGTACCTAACTGTTATAGGAATCAACATGCAAAGTTTGAAATCGATAGGACAATTCTAACCTGTTTAATTAAAGAATAGCGCTAACTGTAACGGATAGACGTACGAACGGACCGGCCCTAATTATAGAAAAGCTTAGCTTTAAGAAATAATATATTTTTAGCTTGTTGTGCTACGCTACATATCGGCATACTTTTCTTGTTAGATTCAACCATTGTTTTAAATATTGAAATACTACTTACATATTGCATGCCTTTAAAAAGACATATTTGACATACAATGGTTACTTAATAGTAAGGGGCCTCATTTCAATATTAGGAACAGGAGGGGCGACGATGAAGGTACCCCTCAAAACACGTGACATAATATACTTTTAAATTGTAGAACGATCGGTCTAACCGTTTATGAAATCAGAACATTCAGTCAGACATACATTTATTGATACTTGATTTTTGATTAACAATGATGACAACATCCATAAAATCGAAGCTCTGAAACGATATGACAGACGAACATTAACTTTTATTGAGTGTCAGAACTGAATATACAAAATCTGGAAATATAAGGTTTGACAAAATTATACATAAATTTGTTGCAAAACTTCTTAAATACAGAATTCTGTTTAAGGACATACTGACATTTTCAATACTTGATTATAGAGATGCTTCACTTATAATATTGTACCTTATTGTAATAGGAATCAGTAATCAAAAAATCAGATTAATCGGATGATTTTATCACATAAAAAAATTGTCATTAAAAAAGTAAAAAAATTAACATGTTTAAAATGGACGTACGGACATTCTGGTAACGATTATAGAGTTGCTACACTTTCTTAATCATACCTAACTAATACAGGAATCACCAAGCAAAGTTTGAAATTGATAGGACAATTCTAACATGCCTAAATTAACGAATAAAAGCTAACTATCTCGGACGGACGGACCGACCCTAATTATAGAAAAGCTTCGCTTTTAAAAAGTAACAGGATGATTGTCTCTTTGTGTTTCTGCAGCTAAAAATTTGCCGACCGCTGAACTGACATAGTTCTACATCATAATAAAGATTTTTATATGTTCGTGGAACGTTTATGACTTTTTTTTAAAGGATACCTTCACCCTCTTAAAAGAAATCGATTACTCCCCATTGTCCCTCAAGTGCCTCTACATGCCTCTAGGGGCGTAGCCGGAAGTTATATTTATTTTATTCTTATGAAAATAATAATAATGATAATTACTATAATTGTACAAAAGATATTAAGATAATTATAAGAGTTATCATGAGTTGTAAGCCACTAATCATATTAATATTTTCATGTATGACAATCGGATAGAACAAATATTACATGAGAAATAAGAATATTATTAAGGTTTTCTCCAAGGAGTAACTTTTTGGCTTTCTCAATTAAATTTACAAAAAAATCTATTAAATTAGAATAAAATAACCGAAGATTTTTTTTATATTTCCAAAAAATATAAAACGTGTTTAATATTATTTACTATTTTTTTATTTCCATAAAAAATGTCCATTCTTTTTTATTTTGTATATGATTTTTAATCGTTACTAATTTATTCGTGTAAATTTGATCAGTTATTCGCCAACCATCAATGGATTTAGAACAGAGTTTTGTTTGTATGTATTTCTAGATGAATCAGAACATTTGCTTTTCTAGTAATGTTATATTTGATTCTCTTAATTTGATAAAGATATTTATTAGGCAACATCCTAGCTTAAGAATTAAGATTTTCTTAGCTTTGCATATATAAAAAGGAATGCATAAGACTTAGAAAACACTAACTCCAAACCTAGCCTGAAAAATAAAAGAATTTGTTTATTATATTTAGAGCTTACTACCCAATAAATTTTGGGGGATTTTTAAGTGTCAAGAATCGTATATTTAACTCTGTAATAGAAGTCGTAAAATTAAAAACCAACCCTTTTTGTTTTTGTTTTATGAGGTTTACTTTAATTGATATTATTATCCTTGTTAAAATCAAAGTATAAGTTATATTATAAAAATACATAAATGGCCTGGTAAATCGGTTAGCATTATCCTTCGCAGCAGAAACACCCACAGACAGACATTCTGTTACTTTTATATAAGAATAAAAAGTTTATTTTCAGGTACTATGCAGTAGCAGATAAAGTTCAGGCCAAAAGCTTGAGTCTGGGCCTCCAAAATGGGGAGCAGGTCTGTAAAGACATTAATAAAGGATAGCTTAGGTTTGATTAAATCATACAGGTTCCTTTTGGTTTATTATAAGGCAAAACCCACTAAAAAGGTTTGCATATTTTTTTGAGAATGTGTTGCATATTACTTTGTGCAAGGTCTTCTTTAGTTCAATCACTCTCTCCTTTTCATATTTTCGTTTATAGGCTATGTAAAAGTTGAAACATAGTCTAATATGTGAAAGAGCTTTTACTTAATTATTAGCAAAAAGAATGAGATTGCTCAAATTCCGCCAAATTTGGCGACAAAAAAAATAAGATTAATTCTAGTTTTAAAGATTGTACATTAAGATATATAAGTTTTCCGGAATTTTAAAGTTAGGGGGAGATTTGAAATCTACATCAAATTTTGAGGATTTTTTTATAAAATTCGTTTTTTCTATAATTCTTTATCTAAAAGCGGAAATGCAATTTAAGTTAATTAATTTTGGCATCTGTGATTGGTGGATTTAAAAAATCTGCGCTCTGATTGGATGGCGTACATTAGAGCGCAGGTAGTTTAAAATCCACCTATCCTATTGGTCAAAATTAATTAACTTAAAATGCATTTCCGCTTTTAGATAAAGAATTATACAAAAAACGAATTTTTTAAAAAATCCTTATAATTTGATGCAGATTTCAAATCTCCCCCTAACATTAAAATTCCGGAAAACTTATATATCTTATTGTACATCATGCCTCTTTTAGGATAGGTTATGTTAGGTAAAGTAAAACCCAGTAGTTGACACTGGTAAATAACAGAATTTTTGTTTAGTAAAAATAAAATCCAGCCTGATGAGAATGATGAGACGGTAGAATCTACAACTCAAGAAGCTATGGAGTCAGGTAGCACTATATTAGATAGATAGATAGGTAGAATCTACAACTCAAGAAGCTATGGAGTCAACTAGTTCTATGTTAGATAGATAGATAGGTAGAATCTACAACTCAAGAAGCTATGGAGTCAGATAGCTGTATATTAGATAGAGAGATAGGTAGAATCTACAACTCAAGAAACTATGGAGTCAGGTAGTTCTGTACTAGATAGATAGATAGGTAGAATCTACAACTCAAGAAGCTATGGAGTCAGAGATAGCTGTATATTAGATATATAGATAGGTAGAATCTACAACTCAATGAAAAAGTATGGAGTCAGGTAGCTCTATACTAGATAGATAGATAAGTAGAATCTACAACTCAAGAAGCTATGGAGTCAGGTAGCTCTATATTAGATAGATAGATAGGTAGAATCTACAACTCAAGAAGCTATGGAGTCAGAGATAGCTGTATATTAGATATATAGATAGGTAGAGTCTACAACTCAAGAAGGTATGGAGTCAGGTAGCTCTATACTAGATAGATAGATAGGTAGAATCTACAACTCAAGAAGCTATGGAGTCAACTAGTTCTATGTTAGATAGATAGATAGGTAGAATCTACAACTCAAGAAGCTATGGAGTCAGCTAGCTCTATATTAGTTAGATAGATAGGTAGAATCTACTAGTCAAGAAGCTATGGAGTCAGCTAGCTCTATATTAGATAGATAGATAGGTAGAATCTACAACTCAAGAAGCTATGGAGTCAGCTAGCTCTATATTAGATAGATAGATAGCTATATAGATAGGTAGCTTTAAAAACATGTTTTTAGTTAGTTAAAAGACAGGTAGGTAATTATAAATTGATAAGGAGAATACAGTAAATTATTGAACTCAAATTGAACTTTAAAAATCAGCAGTATATCTTTTAAATCTAATTTTTGTAAACAGTTTATGGTTATTTCTGTAAAAGACAAGGATGACAATATCAATAAAAGCGAAGCACTGAAACAGTTGGACAAACGGACATTAACACTTGTATAGTGTCTAAACTGAATAATCAGAGTATAAGAGTCGAAGCAAAATTGTAAGTAAATTTGTTGAAAAACTGCTTGATACAGGATAAAGTTTATGGACATATTTACATTTTTAGGACTTGATTATAGAGTTGCTTTGCTTATAATGTTGTTCTTTGTTGTCCCAGGAATCAATATACCAAAAATTAGATCAAAAGGATAATTAGATCACATAAAAATGTGTTGTTAAAAAAGTAGAAAAATCAACATGTTTAAAATAGACATACGGACATTCTGGTAATGATTATAGAGTTGCTACGCTTTCTAAATCGTACCTAACTACTACAGGAATCATCGTGCAAAGTTTGAAATCGATAGGACAATTCTAACATGCCTAAATTAATGAATAAAAGCTATCTATCTCAGACGGACGGACCGACCCTAATTATAGAAAAGCTTCGCTTTTAAAAAGGTTACTTGAAATAGATTTAGATAAATAGGTGGGATTATAGAAAGTTATTGATTCAGATAACCTAAATAAAATATAGTAGAAAATACAATTAAAATACATTGTAGTAAGATAGGTTCTGAAATATTAGATAGTAAATAAATGTAAGAGTTTTTGTTTATCTCGAAGCTTTATAAATGTTCCACATAGTTTTAGTCATTTGCCTTCCCATTTAACGCCGCTCTCTTCTATTTGTAAAGTGGCCTAACATTGGTCACTTTGATTGTGTATGAAGTCATTTTTTATTAGGCACTATAAGATGCTCTCGATTGATAACCTTAAAATGATAGGAGATGAAGGGAAAGAGGATGGTTCAGCCAAAGCTGATGACAAACAAAACAGTGGGGAGATGTCTATCCATGAGAAAGCTAGAGAGACAGGTGATGAGTCGACAGGACCGTGCACAGTTTTTGTTTAACGCCTCTCTTTTTTACATTGACAGTGCCCTTTTAACTGTATTTTATTAATGTGTATCAGGGGGTTGCAGATTCTTGTTAAAGGGGGGTGATACTCCACCCCTCTTAATTTTGCAAGGGGGGTGGTAACACCCCCTTCTACACGCCTCTGTTTTTGAATTAGTAACATTTATCGGAAAGTTATGATGTGTCTTTTTTGGCTTTAGTTCTTAGGTACCTTTTAGGTATCTTGTATTAAAAATAAGAATATTTCAGCGGTTTCCCTTATTTTAAAAAACTTATTTATGGTTTTTTTTGCTAGAATAATTGTTGCGCAGTAACAAAATTGTCATTAATTGTCAAAACAACTCCTATATATTCCAGCATATTATCATCATTTACTTTCGTGGTCTGAAATAAATAACAAAATGTAAAATGTATTTAAATATTTAGAACTGGATAAAGAGAAGCGAGGTTTGGGAGGGCTCTGTCAGATTAATCCTGTCACTAAAACTGGACAAAGACTTTACATGGTAAGAATAACATTTAAAACAGTTTTCTGCGGATAGTAAAATGAAAAAAATACAATATTAATTAGTTTTGTTGGCCTCGTGGAAGAAATGAAGGCCCAGTTTAATTTTATATTTGTGGAAAATTGTATATATTACGATATGACATATGATTGTTTTAGTATGGCCAAAAACCTGCTTTAATCCAACGTAAATGAAACGGATTCGTTGCCATACTGGAATCGCATATCGTATCGTATTACAGACAGCTTTCCGTAAAATTACACAGAAGATGCATAAATAAAAAAATACATTTCATTGTCCGCGAGAGTGGTGAAGGTCCTAGCGCATAAAACAGGGTTTTATTTTTTGAAAAATTGTCTGATCGGATGGAAAGCTATACTGGAATAGTTATTTCTTTCATCGTATTATAAACCGCTTTCTTATCCATATGAAAAAACTATATTTAGCATCGTAATCCAGCTTTCTACGAATATAGAAATGTACAATCTTAAGATTAAAACCAGTTTTTTTAGCCCCGAGGTGCCGCGGAAAGCTGTTTATAATACAATGCGAGAAATAACTATTCTTTTACTACTTGAATAATCGTTTTATTAGCGTATACGTATAGTATAAGTAAATCTTACAATTAACTGCGTAGAATTGTATTTAATTAATTTGCATAAAAGTTTAACTTATAGAATTATTTTTTAAAAATTTAAAAATCATTTGAACAAGCGTATTTGCATTCTAAAATTATAATATTTTGCTTAAATCTTCTTAAAACGTTTTAAATAAATCTGTGTACATCTTTTATAAAAATAATAAAAATAAATGCACTTACAAGGTTTATGATTTTCAAATAAATGTTTATCTTCAATATACTTTTTATACAAAATTTAAAAACAGCTTCAAATGAAATAGATGTTATTTATAGCATATCTTGATTTATATAAGCTTTAAAAAAACACAAATCTTTATATAATAGTCTTTAATTAAGTTTAATAATAAAAAGGATGACAACATCCATAAAAGCGAAGCACTGAAACGGTAGGACAAACGGACACTAACACTTGTATAGTGTCAGAACTGAATAATCAGAATACAAATGTATAAATGTCGAAGCAAAATTGTAAGTAAAATTGTTGAAAAACTGCTTGATACAGAATAATGTTTATGGACATACTTACATTTTTAGGACTTGATTATAGAGTTGCTTCGCTTATAATATTGTACTTTGTTGTCCCAGGAATCAGTATACCAAAAATCAGATCAATCGGATTATTAGATCACATAAAAATTAGTTGTTAAAAAAGAAAAAAAATCAACATGTTTAAAATGGACGTACGGACATTCTAGTAATGATTATAGAGTTGCTACGCTTTCTAAATCGTACCTAACTACTACAGAAATCACCATGCAAAGTTTGAAATCAATAGGACAATTCTAACATGCCTAAATTAGCGGGAAAAGCTATCCGTTACGGACGGACGGACGTACGACTACGGACGTACGGACGGAACGACCTTAATTATAGAAAAGCTTCGCTTTTAAAAAGGAGCCACATAGCACTTTTAAAAGTTTTATTTGAACTATAAAAAATCGTACTAATCATAACCTAATAAAAAAGTATCAAATTTATCCAAAAGTAAAAAAAGATATTAGGTGATTTTATACAGGGAAGGACCTTGGACTGTTCATAACACTCGTCCCCAAAGTTCTTAACAATTTTTTTTTGTTCATTGGTTTAACAACTTTGGGACCTTTCACTGAATTATTATAGGTTGGGGATGTAGATCGACTCCTCGGCCAATACCTTATCCCTCTAAATCCCTGTTTTATAGGGGGACTGCCATTTACACATCCAGCAAATTTACAGTGGATGTGTTTTCGCCAGTGCAATGGATGTATTTATGACAAACTGAATTTTTACTGTATAAATGACAGTAAAATCGATTCTCTTGTCATAAATACATCCAACACTGGCATTTACACATCCATACTTTTTCAATTATATGTCATAAATACATCCAACACAGGCATTTATACATCCATAGAAATTTAATGTAAAATGATAAGAAAATAACACACTTGTATATTATTTGAGATATATTATAATTGTCAGGTTAAAATAAATAGCATTATAAAGATTTAAATTATAATATATTTGTCAGGTTAAAAAGCATTGTGTGGTGGATTGTTGTGATGATCTTCATCTTGTCACAATTCTATATATAGGTCGACCCCACTTTCATATTAATTGTGGGGGTCTTTGAGATCCTGTCCCTTGAATCCCTGTACTGGGTATCCATAATACTTCTTTCCAGAAAAAAAATATCTTGTATTTGGAATAAGTTATTTCTAAATCTGGATTTTCATTTAAATCGAAACATGAAATTTCAGTATCAAGTAATGGAGCTTCTACATTTGACTGCTCTGTGACTGGTGCCAATGGACAAATGGTCATATGTCTCTTAAGATACGCATTACCGTAGTACTATGAACTAATAATAAATATCTAAATTATCATTTTATTTATATAGAAATAATTTGACCACTTGCTCAAAGGTATTGATGATGTTTTGTAAGGAGCAACTTGAGAAAAAGGAAGTAAATAGGGGGAGAGTAACTAAAATAGGGCAAAAACTTTTAAACCTATACATACTGTACAAAATCTAATTCATTGTAAATAAATATTCATATAAATTAATCTAGATGTGTATTTGCCAGTGCTGGATGTATTTATGACATATAATTGAAAAAGTATGGATGTGTAAATGCCAGTGTCAGATGTATTTTTGGCATGAGAAAAAGGAAGAAAACATTTTGCCAAAAATACATCAACTGTAAATTTGCTGGATGTGTAAGTGCTATAGTCCCGTTTTATAAGGGTAGTGCAAAAAAAATCAAACTAATTTTGTTTTCATTTTAGAATCAGAAATATAATAAACAAATTAAAAATAAAAAAAATATTTTTGTATATTGATTGTACCCTTACTATTCTAATACATACAACCTTGAAAACTTAAAAAAACAAATTTGCATCTTCTTAATAATGTCCATACATACTTGATAAAAATATAAATTAGCAAAAAATTGTTTTGATACAGAGAGAGAGTTTACAATGGGCTGTTTATTACAATAGTCCCAAAAGTTTTACAATATGGTTCTCTTACTAGTTGGCTTAACACCATTGGGGACTTCTATTGAAGTTTCATTGGTTGGTTTATAAAGTGGAATGCTCAAATGTTTTAACCACTAATTTTAATCTAAAGAAGGGGTTAATTTTATGTGTCATCACTGGGGATGAACATAAATTTATCGTCCACTTTCTTATCCCTTTAGACCCGGGTTTTGATTGGTCATCTAAAATTTTTATAAACTTATTTCAAAATCTTTTAAAACTAAATCTTGCACATTTAAGACTAGGCCAGCTGCCGCAGCTGTATTTAGTTGCCATCTCTTTAAGCCTGCAATACACAGCTAACAGCCAAACATTACAATCTTTTGAACACCTGCTGTTCCTTTCTTTAAAATATAGCTGAAAGGAATGAACATTTTCTTTAATATGTTTATGAAAACTTGAAAAAAAGTTTTGTTTTGTAAAGTTATTTTATGCTGATACACTTTTAATCCCCCCATACTATATGTATATACTATATACACTTCTCTTAGCTTACCAACAGTTTTCTTTTTATCATACAATTTTAAAACATAGGAAGTTTATAAAACAAGGATGTCAACTTCCGTAAGAGCGACGGAAAAACGAACATTGACAAATATAAATAGTCTTTATTCAAACATATATCTATCTGTTTATCTATCTATCTATCTATCTATCTATCTATCTATCAATCTATCAATCTATCAATCTATCAATCTATCAATCTATCAATATATCAATCTATCAATCTATCAATCTATCAATCTATCAATCTATCAATCTATCAATCTATCAATCTATCAATCTATCAATCTATCAATCTATCAATCTATCAATCTATCAATCTATCAATCTATCAATCTATCAATCTATCAATCTATCAATCTATCAATCTATCAATCTATCAATCTATCAATCTATCAATCTATCAATCTATCAATCTATCAATCTATCAATCTATCAATCTATCAATCTATCAATCTATCAATCTATCAATCTATTAATCTATCAATCTATCAATCTATCAATCTATCAATCTATCAATCTATCAATCTATCAATCTATCAATCTATCAATCTATCAATCTATCAATCTATCAATCTATCAATCTATCAATCTATCAATCTATCAATCTATCAATCTATCAATCTATCAATCTATCAATCTATCAATCTATCAATCTATCAATCTATCAATCTATCAATCTATCAATCTATCTATCTATCTATCTATCTATCTATCAATCTATCAATTTATCAATCTATTAATCTATCAATCTATCAATCTATCAATCTATCAATCTATCAATCTATCAATCTATCAATCTATCAATCTATCAATCTATCAATCTATCAATCTATCAATCTATCAATCTATCAATCTATCAATCTATCAATCTATCAATCTATCAATCTATCAATCTATCAATCTATCAATCTATCAATCTATCAATCTATCAATCCATCAATCCATCAATCTATCAATCTATCTATCTATCTATCAATCTATCTATCTATCTATCTATCTATCTATCTATCTATCTATCTATCTATCTATCTATCTATCAATCTATCTATCTATCTATCTATCTATCTATCTGTCTATCTACCTATCTATCTATGTATTATTTATCTAGGTGCACATGTTACTGCTGCCCTTCCTCCCCATCACTGCGCTTATCATACAGGTAATACAGGTATACAGTAGCATTGTTACTCTCAAAGTCACGCATAAAAATATTGGTAAGTCAAAATATCAACCTTTCTTATGGAAAGAAAGAAAGAAACGATTAATAAAAATATTTCAATTAAACTAGATATAGCTCTTTAAATTTGATTTTTTAACATATCTTACCAAGTTCATTAAATAAACAAACATTTAACTGTCTGCCTTTGCTTAGGTGGAAATTGTAATTCCTCCATAATCTAGTTCCCTCATTTTTACATTATTTTTATGCTTTTGCTACTTATTCAATTATAAAGATTATGAATAATTCTATGTTGTAAAATAAAAATAAAACTTTTTGGTAGTGTGTAAGAAATCTGCATGATGTAAATGGGAAAAACGCTACAAAATTAGACAATACCTTATTTTTAATCTAATTATAATTTAAATATCATTATGACATTTGATGTATTTTGCTTTTTTTTTGGACAAAGCAGCGTCTCTGTAAATATCCAGCCATCTCATTAACAAATATTTCATCTAAAACACTTTTATTCAGACAAATATGGTAGACATAAAATGATCTTAAATGCTTTTTTAACTTCTAATTTTGCCCATATAATGAGCCAATCCCTTCTCTTCTTGCCAAAACCTATCGCACTATTTGATTTTTTGACGAAAGCTAATATGTAATATTAATTAAAAAAACGGTGTTTGGCTCTTTATTTTGTTTTGTAATGCATAGACGGATAAAAGTGTTTAAAGTTTATTTTTACCCATCTACGACCGTTATCAGACTTTTTCATTTTCATCATGTAGATTTTTATCTAATCATTTTATGTCCAATTATTTAATAGTTATTTCTTTTGCATCGTATTAAAAACAGCTAACCGCAAATATAAAAATATACAATTAAAACCCGTATTTTAGCCGCGAGATGCCGAAGACTTGGGATAGAAAAACTGTTTTTTATTATAAGGTTGTAAATTTGATACTCGTAAAAAAATGTATTTAATACGATGCTATGCTTAATTATTCAGTATGGCTAAGAACCGATTCTAATCCACCGGTTATTAATCAGTTTCTAAGCGATACTGGAAATATAATTAGTCTACTTTAGAACTCTACAACCCTGAATGATCTCCTGCAATACCAATCTGAGGTGCAAAGGATTGGAGACAAGGTAATTACACACAATCCTTAGTGGTGCTCTCCCTCCAGAGTGTCCAAGTGCCCTAGCCCTGTAGGGCTACCTAGAACCCAATATAGCCTAACCTAACCTCAATTAAAGTAGTAAACGAACAAACTACCCCCCCCCCATATTTCAAATTTTTTTTGTCTGTATCTTCTTATATAGAAAACTACTGAACCGATTGAGTTCGGCATTTTATGGAAGCTTTACCTAGGTTACGGGGTGGTGTTAGGCTAATTTCTATCTTTCCTTTTCCTTTTTTGCAGAGCTCATAGATGCTAGTGAAACAGCAGCTGTTACACAGATTTAGGATTTGAAAATTAACAAAAATGTTTTATAATTTAAACGTTTTTTTTGTATTATTGTATCATCCCTAATCCCTTGCAAACTCGTGTGGACAGTGACACTCAATTTCTCATGATAATAGTTCAATTCTCTTTACCAATAAATTGCTTCTATTTTAACAATGCTACAAAAATAGTACAGTAAATTCTTGCAATTAAATTCCAGGTTATTTGAAGGCCTTATGTTTCAGTTGTACCAAATAATCTATGGGATAAAACAATGGACAATTGAAGTACGTACATCCTCAATAATAATAAACAAAATTAATCCTTCTTTAGATTAAAATTTTTGGTTAAAAAGTTTGGACATCACTCGTTTTGCCCAACCAATCAAGGGTTAGCCAATTTTGCATATGTGTAAAATGACGGTATTGTAAAATATCTGCAAATAAATTTGCAGGAAAAAATTGGCAATGATAGGTTTTGACAACCAACCGATAATCTCTCATCTCAATTTTATTTCTTTTTCTTGTTTTCTATCATTTGTCTCGACAGGGTGGAGACAATGGGATAAAAATTTCGTTCTTCTATTTGTTAGCTTTTTGGGTAATTATGTAACTTTATTGGGTTCTGCTTTTGATATCAATTTATTTTACCGAACAGCCTTTTTAAATAATATTTGTTCTTATACATTACTTTTTTTATTTGTAAATTGTCTGTTAATAATTTTAATTTTAAAACATTGTTTATAAAAAAATGTACAAAAAATACTTTCTTTTTGTTTAACTAAACATTATGTAAGGTATAAAACAAATTGTCTAAAAAAAGTCATATCAATTGACAAGTATTCTAAAAAATAGAGAGAAAAAAATTGACAATCATTATTACTTTGAAGTTAAAAAAAAAAACTTTAAATGTGATAAAAATTGCTTAAACACATGATAATATTTAAGGACATACTTATATTTTTAGAAGATAATTATAGAGAAACTTTGCGTTTAATATCTTACTTTGTTGTCCTAGGAATCAATATTTCAAAATCAAATGAATAGGATAATTATACACTATAGATTGTTTTATCCCAATCCAATCTCTGTTCAAAGTTGAAGTTAGATCATTAAAAGTTTTTAAAAATTTAGGTGGCTGCCGCAACTTTACTTGAAAAATTTATCACTAACATGCAAAGAGAAAGATCCGAGGTATAGTTGTTTTTTAAATTTAAAATTATTTAATTTATAAATATTAAAAAAGAAGCTGTCTGTAAGAAAATTACCTCATACAATACATATGACCAATACACATACTATATTACCAATGGCAGGCCAGAATATATTTTAATTGACCAATGGAAGGCCAGTATGACGTTTTATTTTCCTAAATATTAGGAAAATAAAAGTCAATTGATTAAGTAAAAAAAAGGTTCTTAAAGATAATTTTCAAAGATTTATGACTGAGGCTTATATCTATCTATTCATTGGCCATAAAATAAAATAAAAAATCAACCTTCAAAACATTATAAAACTGTTTTCGTGTGCATTTTGGATAGTACACTTTTTTACCCTTAATTTAAAGGAGAAAACTAAAAATTCGAATTTTTATCAAAAGGTCCTTCACGAATCAATTCAAAATTATAAAATTGTAATCTGACCCATAGAAAATAGCATCAGAGACTTTTGAATATAATTCTTAATTTATTATTTATGTATTATAGCCTTTTATAAAATTTAGGGATCATGGAAAGAAACGAAGAAGCGAGTTTTCGTAGTAGCTTTTCACAGTAGCATTTCTCCTATTTCTAGTTCCTGCGGGGGAGTCCAACTATAGGGGACAATCATTAACATCTACCTAACCTAATCTAGCCTAAAATAACCATTCAGAAGCTAGTATAAAAATGCGATGAACCCCGCTACTTCGTTTTTCTCCATGATCCAAAATTCCAAATGTAACTTTGCCTTTCGGGCGCAAATAAATCTCAATCTGCATTTTTAGGTTGCTTTTCATATATTCACGAATGGAACACAAACCCTGGGAAGAAACTTATCTGAAAGATTTATGATTACAGACTCTGCCTTTGGTAAGAAATTGTTCCAGCTAATATAACGATCGCCATTTTGGTACATTTTGCAACAGTTTAACAATTTTGTTTAATAGTTCATAAAAAATTGTTATTGTTATTTTTTTAGTATTTAGTGCACTTTATAAATAGAGAATTTGTTAAATTAGCAAATCTACAATAACAGTTTTTTTTATTGCTTTAGTCGTTCTTTTGGCTGATCTAATTTATTGTTATGAAATAGATCTATTGTCCGTATAAAGTTTACATAAAAACATTTGTTAAACACTCTATACCTTTTTATTTTATCAAAATATAATATTAGTTTCTTTAGCTCCGTTTTCTATGTGCACATTTGTCCTTATTTTGACAAAGGGATCAAAATAGTTTGGTTGACACTTTCACGTTTGTTGCGTTTCCCTCCAACATTCTTGGTCAGTTTTATTGGTGCATATTTTAAAAATGCTTTTACCATGATGTAAAATGACATAAAGGATAAAGATGGATAGATAGATAGATGGATGAATATATAGTGCTTGGACGGAGGTAGTTTATTATTGTTAAGAAAAAATTCAAGGATAACAACACGCATAAAAGGAAAATTACAAAACACAATTTTCCAGTATGGCTTCGTAACCAATTAATATCTACTGGATTAGAACCGGTTCTCAGTCATATGAAAATATTGTACATTTTACATCAGGGGAAGAATGTTTATGATACGGTGCGAGAAATAACTATTCTTGCTTTTTAAAAAATCATACTCATTGTTAGAAAAATCTCCATAGGACAATTCTAACATATGAGGCTACTCTATAGATCACTATGTTTCACCAAACGTCCGTCCCTAACACTATAGGGAGAAACGTAATTTTCTTGGCCGATATTCCAGATAGACGGTATGTCAGTCATGCTACAACAAAAAATATATCCATTTATAGAAAAGATGCCCTGGCCCAATATCAAGACAACTGAGAACACTCAAATGTTTAAATCCAAACTGCGCTACCAGGTAATTTAAAATGGGTTTTTAGTAACGCAGCTACTATATAACTAGGAAACTTAGGTCAGACTGGTCGTTTGACCGCCAATGTCTATTAAATGCTAAACTCTATTGATTTGAATATTTTTTGTCAAAAGCTTGAGTTTCATTAGGATATCAAAAAAGTGGAGGGTGGCCATCCTAATTTTAATTTTATTGAAGGTTTGACACAACCACGATTATGATTTCAACGATTATAAAATAAACATTCTACAAATTAATGATTTACTTATCCTTCAGATTCGTCATGGAGATTTCCGACAACGTATCAGCCAGGATGAAGAGGATATCCAGTCTGTTCTGGATTGGTATAACAGGTATAACAGTTTTTGATTGGTAGATGGCATTTTTACAGTTCCAGGACAAATTCATGTGGGCAAACTAAGGATGGTATAATAATTAAGTTATTTATTATTTCTATACAGGATGTATTAGCTTAAGATATGAATATACAAATAAGCACCCCAAACGGGTTAGGCATTTTAAAAAACATATCAGATGGCCTAGAATAGGTTAGGTTAGGTTAAGCATATATACAGCCAATCTTCATAAATATGAAACAAGGTAAAATAGTGCCAATTATGAAGTTTATAATCAAATTGACAAAACACAAAAACACTGCTTTATATAGTTTTAGTGTACTAGCCTCTAGTTTTTAGATTCGAAGGGAGAGGATAATGGCAGGAAATAGTCAAAAACAACTAAAGACATTAATTTGAAATATGATAATCTAAATTATCCTCAGCCATCCCTTTTTTAGATTCATTTCAAATTAATGGGGGAACGGGGGGTTTGGTATTCTATAGGCTCTTTGTATGAAACCATTAATAATTTTCAGGGTGGACGCAGTATTCTTGGATCATTTGTCTCAAGACATTAAAGGAACTAACAGCAGTGCAGTATGGAGGTCAGTTATTTTTAATTTTTAATGTTATAGCCAGGATCGGCAGCCTCACGTCAGGCGTAAGTAGGCCTCATTAAAATCTAAAATTCAGCTGGATGTCTAAACCTGTTCCTAAATAGACAGTTCATCTTTTTGAATTTTTTTTATGTACACAATCGGATTTTATTTAATACTTCTTATGCGTGGCTAAAGCGCGGCTGTCGAGCCCTGGTTAAAGCTACCTAAAATCTACCAAGCAAATATAGTTTTTTAATTATATGTTTTATCTATCTATAATACAAAGTAGCTTGATGTCTGTCCGTCCGTCCGTCTGTCTGTCCGTCCGTCTGAAGCTTAAGATCTCGGTAACCAATGAACTGATTGGATTCTACTCTTCAGGGTATATACCTATTGGTCCTGTGGTGGTTTTAAGCTATTTCTTGGGGGGTGGGACACCCCCAACCCCCCCAAAAATGAAAATTTACCACCCCCCCAAAAAAAATTTTTTTCTTGAGAACACATTAGACTATGAGCAGCACCAGTAGTAATTTTCTTGAGAACACATTAGACTATTTTTTTTACGAATTTTGCGAATTCGTTTTTTAAACGAGAAAATGTTTTCCTGCTGGGTAGGTGCGAAAATTTGCGATCCGTTCTGCTGGGTAAGTAATAGAAGATGTAATTATACCTCTTGGGGCAAAGCCCCTAGAGGCTAGGGGCGAAGCCGCTAGTTCTATGATATAAAGTACTAAGGTTTTTTTTGTCTGCAGCTTACGATATCAATGATTACTGAATTGATTAGTTTCTCGATTTTATGTAAGCTTCACTTAGGTCCGTGGTGATTTTAGGCTATTTCATTTTCTGATTTAAGTCATATTCTGATTTTCAGCAATTTTTCTAGCCCCTTTGAATACAGAGCCCCTATATGTAAGGGGCGCAGCAACTTGTATCTATAATACAAATTAGAACGATGTCTGTCTGTTTGTTTGTCTGTCTGTCTGTTTGTTTGTAGCGAAGGATCTCGCTAACCGTTGAACCGATCGGGTTCTCCTTTACAGGGTAGCTTCTCATAGGTCCCGGGAAGGTTTATAACTATTTTCTTGGGGGGTGGGACACCCCTAACCCTCCCAAAAAATATATTATCCCCCCCCCAAAAAAAAATAAAATTTTCTTTTTAATACTAAAATTAAAATAGTGGGGACGACTATCCCCCACCAAAAAAAAAAAAAAAAAAAAAAATTCCCCCCCCCCCAGATTTAAAAAAAAATTTTCTTCAAATCTAAAATACGAAAAATTGGTTTGATCAAACCTCTTAGGGCAAAGCCCCTAGAGGCTAGGGGCGAAGCCGCTAGTCTTCTATAAAGTAACATGATGTTTGCTTGCCTCTCTGTGTAAGTGACAAATAAAACTTGGGAGGGTTGTGGTACCCTCCCTAAAAAATAGTTATAAACCTTCCCAGGCCCTATGAGAAGCTAAATAAGAACCATATGGGTTCAGCAGTTAGTGAGATCCTTCGGTACACACAGACAGACAGACAGACAGACACATAGAGATCCCTTTACTTTATTACAAGGATAAAGCTTTAAAATAATTAAATACTTAATGGTAGTAATATCTTCAAGTTAAAAGTAGAAGTTGTAAAATTAAGTTAAGATATCATTATGATAATGAGATACTAGTTTCCCAACGGTTTAAATTTATCTAGTTTTGACCCCCCTTTATACTTACAATGACCACTTCGTTCCGTAGAAATTCTATAACTTTGAACTGTACTTTAATGTCCAATTCCAATAATCATATCCAATGATCAATTGTATAGCGTAAATATTTACTGTCATACCAGTTAATCAAGATTTTTGAAATGGGCGTACGTACATTGTGGTAACGGTTATATGTTGAGTTACTATGCATTCAAAACCGTACCTTACTACAACAGGAATCACCATGCCAAGTTTGAATTAGACATGACAATTCTAACATGCATAAATTAACAATAAGAGCTTTCCGTTTCTGAGTAACGACCCTATTAATAGTTAAATAGTTTTAAAAAACTAATTTATGTCAATATTTTAAAAAGTTGGAATAGCGCAAATTAACTCTAATGGATATTGTGAATAGGATGGTATATGGAATTGACAGCCAGCTAATTGGAAATCAAATTCAAATTCTAAATTTCAATTTCCTAAAATATTCTCAATATAAAAGTCTGGAGTAGGCAATTTCCTTTCAACTTCAAGACAGGGTTTAGTATTCTAAAAACCCGAAAAAGAACAGTACAGATTAAAAAACACTCGTGTTTAGGGTTTTCAACAAAAATTAATTGTTTTTTTTTTTAAATGACGTCATACTGGCCTTCTATTGGTCAATTTAAATGTATACTGACCTGCCATTGGTAATTTAGTCAGTGTATTGGCCTACCATTGTAGGAGGATATCTTTCTTATAGGCACTAAAAACAGCTTCTGAATCTAACCTTTCTGTGCTTTTGAATACATAATCAACTGATAAAACAATCTACATGCAAGAATTTAAATCAATTGGACCTCATTAACGTATCTTAACAAATTGGTTGGCCATACCAAAAATAGCAAAGCCTTGCCTTTGAAAATAAATGTAATTAAAAACTATTTTCTTCAAGAACCTGTCCCTTTCCTAATTTCCTATAGATTTAAATTTTATTACAAAAATATCATTTTTTTGTTGATGTCTAAACTGGTTAACCGGAAAATAAATCTTTAAAAACCTTAACAAAACAAGCACTGAAGTAGGAGTAGAAAATTAATGAAGGACAATAATACATTATTTTTTTAATACGCGTAACATCTTTATAACAGCGACTTCAAATTCAATTTTGATTTTAAAAGTACAGTGGATTGAGCTTCGCATTTGTGATATTGTCGTTCTTGTTCATTGTATTAAGCGATACAGAGATAGGCCAATAGGAGATACATTAATCCCTCCTTAAATAAAAAACAAAATTACACCTTCTGCAGATTAAAATTATTGGTTGAAAATTGGTCTAAATTGTACCATCATATAATCCTTATTAAATCTGACTTCCAAAAAGTTTAAATTTACCAATTGCAGTAATAGTAAATAAACATCGAAGGCCTAAATCATTTACTTTATTGTCCCCTTTCTTTTAGTTCAATTAATGAAAATAAGACCTCATCAAAGCATTTGATGAATCAACACATTTTTATTGCTTTGACGGTGCAGTTTAAGCAGTTTCGTGTTCAGTCATTTTAAGGGGACGGATAACCATTAGATAATGGAAAAACGAATATCACTCCTTAAATTACCATAGGAACCTCCTTAAACAATCCTGCAGGCCCTGGAGTATAAGCTTGTCTTCTCTGGTTACATTCTTTCATGTGCAAATTTTTGAGTTTGTGTGTCTGTGTGTAATTCTTTTGTTTGTGTTTTGTGTGTATTTTTGTCAGTGTAATGTGTACACATTATGTGTGTGTTTGTTTTTGTGTACATAGTGTGTGAGTGTGTGTTTATGTGTTTGTACATTGTGTGTGTGTGTGTGTATGTGTTTGTGTATTGTGTATTGTGTGTGTGTGTATTGTATGATACTAAATTAAATTTGCAACAATAGAAGATGCAAATAGCATGTTCGTTAGCATATCTACACTGTAGGCCAGGGCAAGCACAACAGTTTCCTCTTTTCAGAAAGTATCGTAAGTAGCCCTGTAATTTGGCGGTGGGACAAAAGACCCAAAGACAAAAAAACTAATTAACAATAATTGGACTGAAGAACTAATGGCTCAAAAGTTTTACTATGACAAAAGACCAACCAGTACATAAGAGACCTAAAGACCTCTTTTTGTTTTGAAAAAGCCAAAACATAAGTATAAAAAGAGTCCTTTTGGAGTACTTGAGAGAGTTGAAGAATTGACATCTAACCCCGTATTTTTAATTTTAGTTTTAAAAAGAAAATGTAAAAAAAATTGAGTGGGGGAATTTTTTCTAGGGGCGATTTCTCTTGGGAGGTTGGTGGTTACATCCTTAATAGTTAGAAACCTTTCCAAGACCTATGATTAGATAAATTATGAGATCATATAATATCCATATCGGTTCAGCGGTATCAAGATCTTCGGTACATACAGACACACAGACAGGCATCATGTTCTATAAGGTTAACTTTACGGGGTGGTATGAGCTCACTTTAACGATAAAGTAGTTAAAGGAGGGGGTAAATTTATACTAATTTCAACTAAAGGGAAGTTGGTCCTAGTTGTATAAAATACCCATGGAAGCAAATGCATAAGTGTGGAGAAATTATCCTAACAACAATTAGACTGACTAAACAAAATAATACACATATACAACAAAGCATATACAAGAAGAATTCATTTTATAACAAGGCTGACAACATACATAGTTTTAAAAATCAGACATTGAACTTACAAATGTTAATTATTAAATAATGACTGTGCTTTTGATATTGAAGTAACGAAATGTATTTTGATTTAGACATACTTATGTATGTGCTAATCTTGCAACATTATTCCTCATCGTAATAGGATTCACCAATTAAAAAATCAAGTCAATTGTCATAGCTAAAGACTCAACATGTTTGTCACATGAGTGCTTTGGTAACATAATTACTCAGCTTCCAAAGTTATTTCTTTCATAGAGTAATGTGAATTTGATAATAAGACATAGACAGAGTGCGGTTTTACGTCCAACAGTAGCTAAATTTAAGTGCAAATAGATAGATGAAATGCTGAAAAGATAGAAAAGTGTGATCTCATAACCTTTGTAATTTTACGGTTGTTCATTCAGATAGACAATGCATACGTACGTATATTCCCTAGTTAAAGAGTAATAGCGCTGAAAATAAAATAAAAAATAAAATATTTTCAAATGTGATTAAAAGCAAACAAGATAGTAAAATATATTTTTGTCTATAAAAAATATTATATTTCTATAATCCAATTTTAAAGCTTTTGAAGTGTGATTACATATGATTATTTAGAGTAAATTTACACTATGACTCACAGATTCCCCGTTAAATTTATTACAAGGATAAGATATAATTTTTTTTGCGGGGGGGTCCATTCTTATTATACAAAAACTTAGCGAACCAATACCAAACCAATAGGGAAGCTCTCTATATTGCCTATTCAAAATGATACAATACAAATGATAAATTATAGGCCAATACACAGACTAAATTTCCAATGTCAGGCCATTTTAATTGACCAATAGTAAGCAAGTATGACGTCATTTTCATAGACACTATAAAATGTTTCACCAATAGGATCTTTTAATGGTATAATAACATTTGAATGTCTATTTAAGTTCAAATCTACAAAAACAAGAAATTAAAGAAGTAACCTTATTGTTATTATTATGCCTCCATTAACCCTGCAATTTAACCCCTCATCTTTTTAAATTATCCAGGGATCAAAAGGGATAAGACAATTTACGATAAAATGATGTACAGCCACAGTAATAATACACAAAGTTTCCACCTCTGTGGATTACTATTAGTGGTTGAAACGTTTGGACACTCAACTTATTAACCTCACCAATTAAATTCAGTAAATCCCCATAGTTGTTACACCAACGAATAAGAAAACGTTATTAGAAAACTTTGGGGACTAGGGTAATAAACAGCCCAATTACCCCTACCTCCCTGAAATTATTCCTTTCTTCTTTATCTTCTCATTTTACACTTTCCACTTTCTCTCTCCTTTGCTGTGGTGGTTTTTCAATACGACGAAAAAATAAAATATTTCAGATTAAGTTAAAAATACGCAATAAAATCATTTTTAAAGAACTTTAGAGGATTATATTGACCTAACAGCAGAGCATAATTACGTAATATAGAATATCTTAGACTCAATAACGCACAAAGCTGGAAAGTGTGGCTGATGAAAACGCGAATAAATTTTGTAATCTAAAACAAATTTTAGACTACAAGCGTACATGTCTAAGTAATCTTCATAAAATTTCAGCTGTCTATTCTCAATAGCAGCCTTGAAATTTACCCATAGCATTACGGACTTATTGTTGACAGACAGACAAAGTGAATTATAGAGTAGCTTCGTTACTAAAAAAAATAGCTAAAAAAGTGTCGAACCTTAATATAATTCTTAATTGATTTTACATAAAGATTGCGCTACTTTGCACACTCTCTTCCTTGTGAAAACACTTTTTATTCCTTACTTTTAAATGTAGGAAGGCAAATTATCCCTCTGCCAATTTTCTGCCTAAATTGACAATATTCTGCACATGCGAAATTCATAAAAGGAAGCTCTGAACTTTAAGTTTAATATAGAAATTGCATATTTCTTTGTTTTACATACATATCTTATTTAAGCCCATTAGAGACATGAGACCTTTAGTAAGTTTCTATATTAAAGCCATTTTTATTATGCCTTTAAAACCGATTAATATCCGTTGAATAAGAACTAGTTCTTATCTAAATTTTACTATCAGCGGAAAGCTGTCTATAATACGATGCGATAAATTACTAATGCCTAACCAGTCTATTCTTTAACTTTACGAATAACTTTGCTTCCCAAAAAAATTTAAGAACATTTTAATTAACTCCGGTTTTAAAATAATTTTAACTATCAAAATACACATTACTTGTTAGAATTATTATTATTTTCTAGTTAAATCTTACAGATTTAAATAAATGACTTTTCATTTATTCTCCCCTAAGTCGTTTCTTAAAATTTTGACATTTTAAAATATAATAAGATAATTTTAGAAATTTCATAACAATAAAAACTGACTTAATCAAGACTGCATCCACGTATTTTCCACTATTAGAGTCGGTATTGCCAGTAACAATTAGATACAGTGTAGTATAGTAGCAACTAGATAATCTTTCCCAGAAAGCCTTAAGTCTATTTGTCTGAAAGTGTGATTTGTTGAGCTTCGCTTTTATACACTTGAAACCATTCTTGTTATTCTACTAAGTTGTTATTAGTAGAGAAGCTATTCTATAATTCGTAATGTCTGTCCGTCAGTCCGTCTGTCCGTCCGTCTGAGACAGAATATGGGAAATAAGATTTTCTCGGCTCCTGTTTAAGATAGAAGGCTGAAATTTCTTGTCAACATTCCCATTAATAAGGAGCATGATTAAGTAGCAAAAATGGATGCAAGTCGGACACCTTTTTAACAGGTTTTATGCTATTTTTATATTTTCTAATTTTTCTTCATATCTTTGGTGTTTATGGTCCGATTTTCAAAATATTTTCAGTTATAGATATCAAAATTAAATTTCCTGACGTTTTAAAAAACAAACATGGCAGTCAGACTGCGTTTTAGCAGGTTTTGGGATATCAGTATCAAAATGATTTTTCACATTGTTATGAGCATCTTTTATGTCATCATCATACAAAATAAAACAAGGTTTTGTGTTTATTTTCTCCTATAAATCTATTCTTGATTTAAGAAAATACACTTTAAATCTACTTGTACACATTCCCATCAACGATTTTTGTGCTTCGCTACTTATGGATGATGTCATCCTTGTTTTATTTATATTTACTATTTATTTAGGTATCTGATTGCGTATAAAAATTTGCTGAGATCTATAGAAAATATTGGTATTGCCGTAGTCTATGGTATTAGGTAAGATATTTTATACTATTACAAACGTAAAAAATATATGTCTATCCGGGTGTATCGAAGGATTTTGTTAACCACTGAACCGATATGGTTCTCATTTACAATGTAGCTTCTCAGAGGTCCTCATATGAGTCAAAATAATGGACCCCAATACACCGATTGAGTTCTCCAATTCAGAGAAACGGGAGGTATTTGTTTATATACCTAAATATTAAGATGGTTTCAGGCTATTTTTCAGTATTTTTTCTCCCTCTACGGGATTATAGATTCTACTTTCGCAACCGCTAGTAAACTATGATGTTTCAGATATAAATGATATGTTCGAATCTAAAACATTTCCATTACAAACATTTGAACTAATTTTGAATATTTAAAGCTTTTTCCCTCCTTAATTAAAGGTTGCTCTTGGAATTAAATCCAATGTTAATTTTCCTTTTTGTAGTCTGTACAAGATTAAATATATTGACTTCAATATAAGCTTAGATTATACAAATTTAAGAATAGAATTTAGCTAAAATTGGAAAAGGAGTGGAAAATGGAATATACGAGGTGTGATCTTGTTTTTATCTTTGAAGTCTTTAACATAACACTTTTGAAGAATCATCGCATAACTAAAATATTTATAATTTTGAAATAAATTGTTTCATCCCTGCAAAGATAAGATTACGACCGCTGCAACGAAAGCCGAGTGATTGATATTGTTTGCGAAAAAAAACGGCTGTTGCTAAAAAGTCAATCGCAATAGCAAAGATTGCAGCTTGATTCACTGCCATCAGAAAAAGTAGCATTCTTGAGCCGTTGTCTCGTCGTTTTTTTTTTGACAATCCGCAGCTGTAACTGGAAAAGTGTGGCTGGCCTGTCCTGCCAAAGACGTAAGAACAATAAAGACAAAGATAAAGAACCTAAGAATTGCCTCTAAATAATCTCCGACAGTGAGCGCTGACCATTTTGTCAGTGTGTTTATACATACCAGTTTTCCTCTTATCTAAAACATACTTTAAATCATATTTCTCTTGAATGCAATATTAAATCCTTGAATAAATTAAGCTTGAAATATAATGTATGTTTGTGTGTTTGTTCCAAAATATCTCGCTAAATTCTTTTTATGGGTAAGCTTTTTATGGGCCCAGAGAAGATTTATTTTTCAGATATGATCAGAAGTTTTAGGAAATGGCTTTTTTAATTGTTTTTCTTTTACAGAAAGTGCTTTAAGATCATAATTCTATCCCTCTTCCCCACTTTATTTTGTACTTCTTCCTTTTATGAACAAATTATGAAGATACCATGTTATGCTCTTTTTTTATTTTTATTTTTTTATAAAATAACATAAATGTTAAGGTAAGGAAGAAGGTAATTTAGCCCTCAATATTTCCTATAAAAAGTAGAACAATGGCCGGCGGAAAAAAAAGAGTGGATGTAGAAAAATGTATAAATTCAAAGACGTGGTTTCAGGCTTGTTGTAAAAAATCTGATTCAAATGTAGAAAAGGAAAAAAAAATCTAAATGTTGTGAAATTAAGAATTTAATGGGGAGTAAGCAGTTTAGCTTTATTAATTTATTGTTTTGAGTATTATTAAATAATCTAATACTAGTGGCTGCACCCCTAGAGGTCTCCAGAAGCACTTGAAGTGGGAGGGGATGGGGTTTATCAAACTTTACTCATTTTCAATTTTACTTTTTTTAAAAGTAAAAACAAATTTTGATTGGAGGTAATTTCTTATAGGGGCGATTTTCAATGGAGGGTAAACATATTTAAAGCTTTTCTGTAAAGAAGAACCATATCGTATCGGCGGATAGCGAGATCCTTCTCTACAGACAAAAAAAGATTACTAATTTATGTAACAGGATTATCATTATGTTAGGAAGACAATTTTATAGATTGACCCTACCCATGGAAAATAATTTTATAAAAAGCTGTTTTATTTTCTTTAGTTATTTTTATGCAGAAATCCGCTTAACGCCTAACTTACGTAAGAAACTAATTCTAGAACTCGGAAAGAAGACTCATAATTTTTTTACAATCTTTCGACATAAAAATGTAAATTTTGTGCTCGTCTGGGGAAATGATAAGAGAAAGATTTGGCAGGTCTGACTAACATATTTTATCATGTTATATACGTAACAATGTTTTTAATACCCAGGGCCTATTTTCTAATGGATTATTTTATTATGCAATTGATTCTAAGTTTATTTTATGGAAGGATATTTCACATAAAGAAAAAGTTTTGCTTTCCAAATTTCATTAGATAAAAAAATAGACATATTGTATGCAAAGACTCATTGTTTTTGACTAGTAGTGTACATTATCAGGCAGTAATAGTATCAATAAAGAAAAAAATACTTAATTTCCTTCTATCTACAAAAAGTATATATGTAAGCATAAGCAATAGCCATTGGCTAATCCTAGTTAAAGTTAAATTTAGTGAGCTAGTCATGAAACAGTAATCTATATCCTCCTTTTTCACTGAATCATTTAAATAACTCTAGGTTCTTGTTCTCTTATCATTAAATATCATTTTAAACTAAAGAAACTAAAACCAACACCTATACATCATTTAGTTTATTCGCCATGCCCCCCTCCCGGGTTTGAATCCCGAAATAAGTATATTTAAAAAATAATTTTATGTACTATGGTCGTGGAAACATCAAACAGGATTAGTATATCCATTTTATTCGCCATGGAACCCTCGGGTTCGAATCCCCTTTTATCCTGATATTAATTTAGGTATTAATCGCCATGGTCCTACCCCCCGGGTTCGAATCCCAAAATAAATACATTTATTATAATTTTAGGTACTATGGTCAAGGAAACATCACCCAGGATCAGTATATCCAGTTTATTCGTCATGACACCCTCGGGTTCGATTTCCATTTTATACTGTTATTAATTTAGGTACTATGGTCAAGGAAACATCACCTAGGATCAGTATATCCAGTTTATTCGTCATGACACCCTCGGGTTCGAATCCCCTTTTATCCTGATATTAATTTAGGTATTAATCGCCATGGTGCTACCCCCCGGGTTCGAATCCCAAAATAGATACATTTATCATAATTTTAGGTACTATGGTCAAGGAAACATCACCCAGGATCAGTATATCCAGTTTATTCGTCATGACACCCTTGGGTTCGAGTACCTGGATCAATCCAAGAATTTTGCACCTCAGGTAATTTTTTTAAACTCAAATATTAGTTCTCTGCTATTTAAATTCCGAAGTATAATTCCGTTTTTTCACTGAATTTGGAATCTTTTGTTCTTGTTTTAAAAACTATATGTTTTAAGTGCAAAATAGAGTATTTTTATTTTTCTTCTTATGATAGCAGCAAGTGTATATGCATGCTTTTTTCACATAGTGTTTTTCCTTCCTTGATTTTTTTCTTTTCTTAGCAAAGTAACATTGTTTTTTCATATGATAATTACAATTATAATAAACAAAACTTTTGTCTTCGATATTTTTCCTTAATTTTACATGCATTTACTTCTACCTTATATTTAAAAGATAGGCATAAAATTCAATTGAATTTGTTTGTTGAAACATTTATTTCACAGCCCCACTTTCACCAGCAATAAAAAGCATTTTGTGTTTATATGCAAAATTTTTATTCTGCATTTTGTTTTGCACATGCACAGAGGGTGTTCTTTTATACCAACCAACTTTTTTTGTACATGCATATAGGGTGTCCTTATAGAACAACCAATTTGTTTTGCACATGTACATTGTATGTTCTTCTAGACCAACAAATTTTGTTTTTCATATGCACAGAAAGTGTTCATCTAGACCAACCAATTTTATTCTGCACATGCACATAGGGTGTTCTTCTATACCAACCAATTTTATTTAGCACATGCACAGAGGGTGTTCTTATATACCGTCCAGAGGAAGTTTGATCTTGTTGTTAAGTATAGCTCTAACCGCGCGTTTTTAGAGAAGGATATTACGCATGGTTCTTCATTATAAGTATCATTAATTTTAAAATTAACAGTCAAGTTAGGAGACAAATAGTTTTGAATTTACTTTACAACTACTTAAGTCCTTGTGAACAAGTTTAAGCTTGCATTCAATTAAGATCACAGCTATCCGTTACTGATGAACTTACCATAAATGTGGGAATGCCCTGCTTTTTATATTAATAAGATGACTTTTCTCAAAAATAGGCTTATCATATTTTTAAAGTAATACGAGCTTTAGATAAAGATTATCTTTTTATCAAAATTGAAAGTTTAAATAAGGTCGTATATTTCTTCTTCTTTATCTTAAGATATTTATATTAATAAATCAACTGATGTACTTCACTTCAACCATAACATTTAAAACAAGTAACTACTACGGCTTCATAACAAAATATATATTACAAAAGAAAAATCTTTATTATCAATCGCATCTCTTAGTGAAGTGAATCAAGCAAATTTAACTTGGTCAGTTTGCTATACTCCATGTAGAAAAACTTTTGGGAATATTCCCTTTCGTAACATAGCCCCATAAGGGGCGATCCGTCGTATTTTTAAAATGGCTTTTTATAGGTTATTTTAGTTTAGGTTAGGTTATATTGGCTTAGGTGATTGCCCCACAGGGTTAGAGTCCCCTGCAGGGGCTAGAAATAGGAGACAAGCTGCTGTGAAAAATACGAAGAATCGCCTCATAAGGGGCGATGTTACGAAAGGGACTACACCCAAACTTTGTTTAATAAGGATTTTCGTATGGATTATAGAAATTAAATTAATGGGACAACAACTACATTCAAGAAGAAAATAATTAAAATAGACAGACCTGACAGACTAACTTTCTAGTAATAATCAAAGGGTTGCTACGCTTTATAAATTTTACTTATTTATTACAAAAACCGCATCATGGAAAGAAAACAAAGTAGCGGTTTTCTTCGTATTTTCATAGTTGCTTTTGATAAGTTATTTTAGGTTAGGTTAGGTAAATGTTAATGATTGCTCCCGCAGGGTTAGAGTTCCCCGCAGGTGCTAGTAATAGGAGAAAAGTTACTGTGTAAATACGACAAACCAGCTACTTCGTTTTCTTCTCATGATACCAAAAAAAAACCCTGCTTAGTTTGAAATAAAAAGGACAAGTCTTGGTCTAACATGCCAAAATTACTGCTTGCAATTGTATAACAAAAGTATTTAAATGTTATGGTAAAGTCAAACTAACACTAATTAATATTGTCGTGTTAAAAACAAAGAAAGGGGATAATGGATGGTAAACGGGGGGATAAGATTGGTTTGGATAAGGTTGCTTTATTCGAATATTTTTTTTTCATTATTTAAAGAGAAAATTATTTATTTGCCCATTCGCGCCAAAAATAAATGTGATAAAAAAATATCAAATAAAATCACCCCTTTTTTGATAGCTTGTTTATCTATCTCTTTAAATTATTGAATACCATTTTATCACTGTGTATGTAGTGTCATTTCAAAGTTTTGGCAATTATTGAAAAAATTCTTTATTTATTAATTGAAAGTCTTAAAATCCAACTTTTTGTTTATAATCTTTGAATAATATCTTATCTTCAGTTATCCTATCCCTGATCCCTGTTATCTCGTGAAAAACATTAATAGAAAGCTTCTTAGAAAAAACAGAGATGGGTTTTTAATAAATGCCGCGTTTTTTCGACAATTTTTTAGACATTGATTGATTGAACGAAGACGATGGGAGAGTATACAACTTAAGAATTCAAAATTTTAAAATTATTATTTTAGCCATTTGGATGATGTCTAATACAACTTAAATCCATTTTCGCTGCATATTTATTAATGCATCTTTTTAGAGCTGTATTAGATATCATACAAATGGCTAAAATGATAACTTTAAAATTTTGATTTCTTAATTTGTATACTCTGTTAAAATCGTACGGGGCATTGATCTTCAAGATGAAATAAGGTTTAAAACAGAGTATACAACTTAAGGATTCAAAATTTTAAAATAATTATTTTGGCCATTTGTATAAGGTCTAATACAGATCTAAAAAGATGCATTAATAAATATGCAGCGAAAATGGATTTAAGTTGTATTAGAAATTATACACATGGCTAAAATAATAATTTTAAAATTTTGAATTCTTAAGTTGTATACTCTCCCATCGTCTTCGTTCAATCAATCAAAGTCTAAAAAATTGTCGAAAAAACGCGGCATTTATTAAAAACCCATCTCAGTAGTTTTAGATTTATTTGAGACAACCGTAAATCTTTAGCATTAATCTTAAAAATGATAATTTAGAATATTTATAAACAAATATTAAACTGTTTACAACCCAATAACTTTTATATTTAGATATTATGTATTATGTAAATAGTTTAGGTGTACAAATAAACATAAAAATAAATCTTCCATAAAAAACATGCCTATACATATAGTTATACCTATAAAAATTGTAAATTAATTTGCACAGGACAGACGTATAGTAGGAAGGGCAGACATTCAGAGAGAGAGAGGGGACAATGGATTTTTATTACAATAGTCCCTAACGTTTAATAATAACGTTTTCTTATTCGTTGGCTTAATAACTTTAGTTTTGTTAATCATTATTGGGATTTACATCAATTTATCGGCCATTGTCTTTTCCCTTTAGATCCGGTAATTACTAAAAAATGTCTCAGCAGTAAGCTTTTTGTCGTTGTTTAAAATAGGTAAAATATAGCTAGGTTGTAAAAGAATATGTGCACTTTAGGATGAGAATTCTTATATTTCTGATTAAAGTGTCTAATAGTTGAATATTTATAAATAAAAAGTAAAACATGATCAATGAAAAAGTTTTTATTATTGACTTTTATTTATTTATTCAAAAATATTTCAGGTGCGGAAAGATTATGATCTGATTAAGCGGAAAACCAACTTCACGATCATAGAAGCGAGCAGGGACGATGTGCTTGCACAGAAACGGAAAGATCCAGATCCGAAAGAGGCCTTTAGATATTACCAGGTAAGATACATTTGTTCAGGACAAGTTAAATGCTGTATAGATACACAAAATAATATTAACAGTGACTACTTATTACGACTAAACATGAGTTCAATAGATAAGATTTTAATACAAAAAAAAAAAAATTACATTCCTTGAAAATTATTTGAGCCAAGCCGTTTAAGAGATCTCTCTGAACATACATATTTTCGTACACACAGACAAACATACAACTTATTACTTTATGGAATAGGATAAGTTTTAGTTTTGAAAATGAGATTAAAAGTTGTTGTTCTCAATGCGTCATTCTGGATGAGTAATTTCTGTTAAGACTTTTTTCTAAGAATGCATATAATGAATGCTCACAAAATTTCTTGGAAAAAGTGGGAAAATTGCCATGAATGGGAGTGCTTTTTCTTATAAGTTATTAGTGGAGCAAGTTTATAGAAGCGAAGCAATAAAAAACTCAAAACTGTTAGTCAAATGTAAGCAAGTATTTTAAATGACATCTTGTGAAAAACCTTATTTTGATTTGATCGCAGTTTATGTATTTTGGTATGTAAAAAAAATTATAATTGTGTATTTATGGCGACGCGATTAAAAAAAAAAAGTTTCAATATTTATTTCTTTCTCTTTGACAATTATTTCTTTTTAAAAGCGAATCTTTTTTATAATTAGGGTTGGTCCGTCCGTCCATAACGGTTAGCACTTTCCTTTAATTTTAACAGGTTAGAATTGTCCTATCGATATCAAAATTTGCACGGTGATTCTTATCAAAGTTAGGTACGACTTTGAAAGCGCAGCAACTCTATTATCGTTACCAGAATGTCCGTACGTCTATTTGAAACATCCTGTTTTTCTTACTTTTCTACAACAAATTTTTGTATGTTAAGTTATCCTATCTATCTGGATTTCTTAATTTTCATTCCAATTACACTAAGGTACAATGTTATAAGCAAAGTATCTCTATAAATAAGTTCTAAAAAGTAATTATGCCCTTAAATCGTATCATGTATTTCAGCAGTTTTGCTCACAATTTTGTTTTGGTTATTCAGTTTTGACAGTCTGCACGTATTGATGTTCGATTGTCCTTTTATTTCAGAGCTTCGCTTTTATGGATGATGTCATTCTTGTTAAATTATGTGTAGTGCTTGTAAAATATTTTGTGTATATAGAAAACATTCATTTAATGAATGCAAAATAGTTTCTTCTAAATAAACGAAGCGAGTGTGCATATAATCCTATCATATAAAGTAGTAAGGTTTTTTTCTGAAGCTTATGATCTTAATAACTACCGAACCGATTGGTTCATTTGTAAGAATTAATTAAGGTACTATGAGGTTTAAAGTTATTTATTTACAGATTTAAGTTTTGGGCTATTTTAGACCCTTTCTGCCCCTATAAATACAGAGCTCCTGGATGCTAGTATATAGACTCTAGTATTTAAAAAAGTATTACTATTTGGTTTCATCCTTAACTAAAACAATTGGTTATACTATTTTTTTATAAATTTCTCCAGGCCATATTACTTTATCTTTATTAGAATTAAATTATATTCTTAATTGTGAGAAAAAATTAGCGCACAGAAATTTGAGGTGAGAATCCTTTGCCCAATATTAAATATGTAAGCTACGCGCACAGTTGGGTGTATTCTATGTTATAAGCTGACACGCAATTCTCATGTAAGCTAATCAATTATAAATCACCTTGGCACAGAGATTTGGTAGGTGTTCCATATTAAGCCACCCTAATTAATGGCACTAGACGAGAGAAAGCATAATATAAGTGGCTTGATAATCCTAACTTTATACAACATACGTCTTCATTATGGTCATAATTTCCTAATGGTCAGTTGTAGTTTTGTGATGACACTTTACATAGCTAAGACAAGAATAATCAAGTTTTGCAAGAAAATGCAGTCTTTCAGGCACTCTACTACAGGAATAAAGAGATATGTAAACGCTCCAAAAAAGAGTTATGATTAATTCCCCCAATATGTAAAAAAACGTACTAAGCTTATCTGAAATCCTAGGTACATTCCCATAAAGTGCATAGCGAGCACAGAAAACCTTACCCCTTATTTTAAAAATAAACTGAATATAAGAAGGATTGGTCTTTTACTTATTCCTGACATCTGCACAAACTCTGCTTGTATACCATGTATTAAAAATAACCTAACCTAACCATATAGAAGTAAAAAGCACACAAACAACACCCTATTCAATTTATTTCAAAATAAGGCGATGGGGTTATATGCTCGACCAGGCACTTTGAGGGAGATCAACAAAGTTTTAAACTATTTGATAAAGCATTTTTTGAGATTTTTACATATTTTTTATGTTGATTTATGACGAATTATAGAATTATTTGCCAGTTTCTTTCGCACTGTTCTACCAGTGCTCTAGGCCTGTATTTGCCTAACTAACAAAGGACATATTCATAGAGTTTACAAACAAAAATCAACTAATTCGCATTCTTTTAACTTTGTTATATAACACACTTTATACGTCCAAATCTGTGGAGGTTATACAAGTTACTTGATTCATAATCTTATGACGAAGCTAATGTTCAACAAAGATGTTCTGTATAAGGATGTCATTTATCTTTGGAGCACAAAAAAGGCATGAAGAGCCCCCCCCCCCTCTGCTTCCCCTCATATTTAGTTTCAAAATGACTTGTAAAATAACAATATTTTAGTTATGTGGGCAGTGCAGAAAATATATTCCATAATTTAAAGGATCAATAATTATTTTGGGATGGTCTTAGGCAATTTAATTGACCTCTCCCGTCCTCCCTTTGAGGCTAGAGGCGAATCCAAATAGAATATATAGGATCTTCAAAAATAACTTTTTTAAAAATATTTCTTCTTTTTGAATAAATCCCTTTCTATTATTATTCTTTCTTCATGAAATATAAGTTTAGTAATGGGTTCTCAAAACTTTTTATCCATTTTTCTGTGTATGTGTTTTCTTTTCCCTTTTCTTCAAGCTCAATATTTCCTTGTTTTATATAAATAAGTTATTAAAATATGTTTGTTTTTCCTTGTAAAATTACCTTCTCTTCCGTTCTTTTAATTTGGCTCTCTTCTACAAAATAAAAAAAATCCTACTTTATTTTCTTTAATTTTATTTCTTATATAAAGAGAGATAAACGACGTTGTTTACAGGGATCTAAAGGGATAAGACAATGGCCGATAAATTGATATAGATAGGATAGAAAAATTTTGGTATTAATTAGGATTTTTAAAAATGCCTTTAAAATTTCTTAAATTTGTAACTTTTTTTTTTATTTTAGGCAACTTTTGAATATACAGAAAATCTACGAAATGTGTTGACTGATCTTCGTTTGCGGCTTGTGTAAGTACAATTTATTTATAAGTTGATGGGTTTGAGTCTTGGCCTATAGCTAAGAAAGTTTAAAATATGTGAATGGGTATAATATGCTGCTTTGTCATGGGCGTTTTGCTAAAGATAAATGTATGGAATAAGTCATTAATGAGGGACAGATCCTGTAGGACAATGGACGATAATTTGATTTATCTCCCAATTATGATAAACAATATTTGGTAGATTAAATCTGTTGGTGGAAGTTTTAGTACTATTTCTTTGTACAAACAAGTCATATTTTAAACTATTTTATAGATCAAATAATATGAAAACAAGGATGACAACATACATAAAAGCGAAGCTCTGAAACGGTAGGCCAAACAAACATTAACATTTGTAGAGTGTCAGAACTGATTAAGTAGAATAGTTATGCATAAGTCTAATGAAATTGTAAGTAATTTTTTTGCTTTTAAAATTGTACTTAATTGTTCAGGAATCATCTTACAATGTTTGAAATCGATAAGACAATTCTAACCTGTTTAAATTAACGAAACGAGCCAACTGTCCTGGACGGACGTACGAACGGATAAACGGTCGGACTGACCCTAATTATAGAAAATCTATAACTTGTAAAATCTAAAACTTTGTTGTTTCATAACTGACTTTAATTCTGTGAACTTTATTGGCCCTAATCTTAACATTTTGAATGTACGTACTGCCAATAATGTTTGCAGGTTGGTAACAGACAATGGGAAATACAATTTTCTTATCTCATCTTTTGGGGTACTAAAGTGATAGATACTTTTAAATTTTGGTTTTCAAGCAAAACCTTCTTTAGTCAAAAATTATAATCGATTACCTTTGACTATACCCCTAAAAGACAGTACAGGAAATAAAAAAATAAATGTTTACAATTTACTGTGCGTTCACTTCCGGGAGTAACAAACAATCAGTGATACACATTATTACTACAGCACTAATTCTTCTCTCATTTAATTATCACTAGCGGCTTCGCCCCTAGCCTCTAGGGGCTTCGCTCTATATAGTTTTGGGAAGTCAACCCTCCTTAATAGAAATATTCAAAAAAATATTCTTTGTTTAGTTACTCTGTGGTAAAATTAAACCCAGGTTGTGCGCTTTATGCACAAAAATTTTAATTTGTACAAATTAAACCCAGGTTGTTTGCCGTATACACAAAAATTTCAATTCGTAAAAATTAGACCTAGGTTGTTCACATACGCAAAAATTAAAATTAAAAAAAAATATTTAGATTTTTTTTTTTGGGGGGGGGGGGTATTCATGGGGGCTTCGCCCCATGTTGCAGTGGGGTTCCCCCACCCCAATTACTGGTTTTTGTTTTAAAAAAATGAAAAAAATAAAAAATTTGGAAGTGGGGATTTTTTTTTATTTTTTTGGGGGGTTGGGGTGTCCCACCCCCTAAGAAAATAGCTTAAAACCACCAGAGGACCAGTAGGTATATTCCTAGAAGGGTAGAGCCCAATTTGATCAGCAGTTACTGAGATTTTACAAAAAATGTGAGAAAAAAAAATTTGGGGGTTGGATTTTTTTAATTTTTGGGGGGGTTAGGGGTGTCCCACCCCCCAAGAAAATAGTCTAAAACCACCACAGGACCAGTAGGTATATTCTCTGAAGAGTAGAATCCGATCGGTTCAGTGGTTACCGAGATCTTAAGGGACAGACAGACAGACAGACGGACAGACGGACAGACGGTCAGACGGACAGACATCAAGCTACTTTGTATTATAGATAATAATAAACCAACACAATCTATATTGTATTTTTTTTTGTGAAAATGCAGTAGAATATTGTTCAGGGATTTAAAGGGATAAGACAATTGCTGATAAATTAGCACATATCCCCAATGATTCACAAAAATACCCCTTCAGTAGATTAAACTTAGTGGTTGAAACGTTTGAACACACAATTTAACAATCCAATCAATTAAAATTTTACTAATGTCACCAAAGTTGTTATGCTAACGAGTAAGAAAATGTTATCGTAAAACTTTGAGGACTAGTGTAAAAAACAGCCCAAAGTCACCTCCTCTCGTGATAATATACGGAAGAGCATGCACACACCCTTGTATATAAATATAAAATAAATATTGCTTCTGTATCAAATGATTACCTGTCATATAAATATAATAATGCCAATTCCTTATGTTATGTTCTATATATTTTGTCCTTATTTTATAACAACAAACATTTTATCTTTATTTTATTAATATCAAATTGAGCCTGAATACATCTATAATACAAAGTAGAACGATGTTTGTTTGTCTGTCTGTTTGTAGCGAAGGATCTCGCTAACCCATGAACCGATCGGGTTCTCCTTTACAGGGTAGCTTCTCATAGGTCCCAGTAAGGTTTATAACTATTTTCTTAGGGGGTGGGACACCCCCAACCCACCTAAAAAAATAAAAAAATACACCCCTCCCCAAAAAAAATATTTCTTTTTAAAAATAAAATTAAAATTGTTGGGTCGACTACCCGGTTTCCCCCCCCCCCAAAAAAAAAAAAAAAATCTTTTAAATTTAAAATACGAAAAATTGGTTTGATTAAACCTCTTGGGGCAAAGCCCCTAGAAGCTAGGGGCGAAGCCGCTAGCTATTACTAAAGGGATAAGACAATGGTCAATAAATTCATGTACATACTAAATGTTTGCTCGTCTTCCAGTCTATGATAATTTGGGATTTTATTTAAGAAGATAAAAACAGGTATCTTGAGAGATATTAAGACAATGGACGGTGAATTGATATGCATCTCCAATAATAATAAACAAAATTATCCCTTCTTTAGATAAAATATTGGTTAAAAATTTTGAACACCCATCTAAAAGGTACTTGAATGAGATAATTAGTTCATAAAACTTTTGGGTTTACAGTGCATAGTTCCCTGACATTATTAAAAAGACTACCTCTTCTGTTCTTAGTTGCTTTTCGACGATGTTATTGTAGTTATATATTTTTAGTGGAACTGTAAAGTCTGAGTTGAAAGCAGCCAATCAACAGCAAGCCTTGGGTATAGCAATACTACTCTTGGTCCTAATTATTTCACCAATTATTATCTTCTTGGTAAGTTTTGATTTTTTTCTTAAACTAAACTAAATGTTACAAATCTTTGAAAAATTACCCTGTAATAAAATAGAACGTGAACTTTTTAAATTTAGTCTCTATACTATTTCTTTACAGTTCAAATCTTTTTCTATGAATGTGCTTTACATTATTTATATATTTTAAAATTTGTTGGCTACTTCGTTGAAGAACAATATTGTCCTTGTTTTTTACTAACATTCAGAATCTCAAGGGATAAGACATCCCCAATGATGACAAACAAAATTATACATTCTGTAAATTAAGATTATTGGTTTGAAAGATTGGACAAAACTAGTTTGGAACTAATCAATTCAAATTCAGCAAAAGTACCCAAAGTTTTCGAGCCAACGAAATAGTAAAAAAACTTTGGGTCCTTGTGTAATTTAAAGTTCTATGTTCCCTACCTTCCTGCTAATATTTTATTGTCTAGGTGAGAAATGCTACAGCTACTATACACATATTCTCCCTAACATTATCTACAAAAGAACAGGTAAAAAATATATTTTTGAAAACATTAAATAATTTAGCTGCAGATTATTTTTTCATTGTTTTCTCAGATTTTTTTTACATATTTATTTTTTTAAATTGTCCACATTGATGAAAGGAAAGACAAAATAATTAATTAATTTCAATTATTAATAAATAATTTTCCAGTATGGGTCCGAAACATATTAATATCCCCTGAATTAGAACCGATTATGAGCCATACTAATAAATCATGCATAGCATCGTATTACACACAATTTTAGATGAATATTAAAATGAAAATTATAAGATTAATACCAGTTTTGTTGGGCTGGGCTTGCGTCCCCTCAGGGCTAATAAAAATGGTTTTAATGTTATAATTTTTTCATTTTAAAGCTGTTTGTAGTACGATGCAATAAATAATTATTATTACATTAGTGAGATTTGGTAGAAAGTTTGGATAAATTTTAGGAATTGACCCAAGAAAAACAGAAAATGGAGGACCTTCTTTACCTAACCCTTCCCTACCCCGTAGCTAGGTAAGTCCAAGCGACAGTATTATTACAAATTTATAGATTATTATCCCTATAGTTAACAGTTTTTTTTAAAAATTCCAATTACTATGTCACTCAATTTTTCCGTTCATCTATAAGTGATATATTTGGCTTAAAATTACTTTTACTTTTGCATATTCATAATAAACTAATTTAATACAAAGATGATAATATCCACAAGTAATGAAGCAGAAAAAAAACATAGATTAACAAACGGAAAAGTATAATTGATTTTGAGCAAACTGTTTAAGGGACATTCAAATGAAGAAACGGGTGAACGCTGAGAAGTTTGAAGCGGTGACCATCTACTACAGTGATCTTGTCGAGTTTACAGATCTATACTCTGAGAGTACTCCAGTCGAGGTACAATTTTTTTAAACAAGCGGATGTGCCCCAGCATTTAGGGACTCTGGCCTGAAAAGGATAAGAATTTAACAGAAAAACAACCTAAAGCTTACTAAGGCTTAAATGTAGAAATCTTAAGCTTCAGACAAAAAAATCTTACAACTTTATATAATAGGATAGCAGTTTACAAATACAACAAGGATGGTGTTTTTAAACAAGGATAAATAAATTGTGGAATGAAAGGGAAAAATTTGCATTGGCAATAGAGACTTTCAAATGATATAATTTAAAGAGGGACCAACTGACAGACAAACATTGGAAGTTTATCTGGTACTATAGATAATGGCCCTACAGAAAACAAGCTATGATTTTATATTTTATTTATTATAATTATTTCAATGGTTTTGCAATGTCTATAATTACCTTACAATACTTTTCTATCCCTAAATCTATACTTTACACTAGAAGAAAAAAAATATTTAAACAGATAAATTCTTATGTTTAAAACTAAAGATTCTCTCTCAATTTGTTAACATTCTGTTGTCATTATATTTAATTAACGGATTTTTGTATATTTTTTATTACGGATTTTTCCATTAAAAACACTTTTTTAGATGGTTATTATGCTGAATGCCTACTACAAGATGTTTGATGATAGTATGAAGAAGTATAGAGTTTATAAGGTAAAATTTTAAATTAAATCTAAACATAATAAATGAATTTAAAGGGCAAAATGAATTTGTCGATATCTGTTAATTGAAGTATTAGAGCACTAGAAACTCACAAGAAATTCATCAAAAAAGTGTAATTGTTACCAAATCTTTTCAATTTGACTCCATAAATGTTGAATATGTTAAGTTTTTGATTTAATATATATTTGGAAAAAAAATATGTAATAAGTCCTCTTTGAAGATAAGTGAATTGCGAATTAATATTTAAAATATCAAACGCCTTTATTTATTCAAACATACAATATTAAAGAAACAACATTGAAATGAACTTTAAATGTATCAAAAACTTATGATGCAGCTTATAGTGCCTAAAAAACGACGTCATGCAATATAGTCTGGTAGGCCAGATTACATTTTACCATTGCATTGGTCAATTACAATGTTTACTGGCCTATCATTAGTCATTTGTATTGTATGACGTCATTATCTATTAGCCACTATAAGTTGCTTCTTAAAAATACATTAATACTAAAAAGAAAATAAAGTAGATTGTATTCATTACTTTCTTCTGCTAAAATGTGGATTAAAATACTGGAGAAATTGTTTTACCAATACTTTTCCACTTGAGGTAAAGAAATTTTCAATAAAGGTTTCTTGTTGTTTGCAAGAAGTTTGTAAATGTTAGCTATATAAAGTGTATGTGAACTTAGGATTGTAATTGAAAAGGCTCCATTATAATAAAATTCAATTAGGGCGAAGTTTGAAAACATATTTTTTAAAAGCTATTATGACCTGAATTTTTATTCTAAAAATAAATATAATTGATAACTTTTTCGACTAACTTCATTTCCACCCTTTTTTATATTAAACATTATATTTCAAAATTGTTTTTCCCTTATTCCCATTAACTGCATCTTTTACCTTTTGGTTTAACGTATGTGACGTGTAAAGATTAAAGTGGTAATGACTGGCATATAATTGGCATAATGTTGTGATCTAGTGTCATCGGGCGACATGACACTTTAACAGGAGGTGTTACAATTAAGGTTAACCTAGGAAAGCTAATCTCTCCTTTTCTGTCAAAACAACTAGGGTATTGGTTTAAGTGTTATTTATACAGGGTGTTTTTTTTATAGAACAAAAGTTTTTCTTAATCTGACCCACTTACCAGTGACAAAAATTAATAATCAATTAATTAATTTTCTCGTATTCATTCGAATCCGGTGGATAGGAACCGGTTCTCATGCATGCGAAAAACTATGTCTAGCATCGTATTATATCCAGCTTTCTACGAATATAAAAATGTACAATCATAAGATTAAAACCATTTTTTTAGCCCGTGCCTTCGGCACCTCGGGGGTAAAAAAACTGGTATTAATCTTATAATTGTAAATTCTATATCCGCGGAAAGCTGTTTATAATTCGATGCGAGAAATAACTAACCTTACTTTCTTCATTGGCTTGGGAAGTTTTGTATAAGAAAATAATATTACGAACTTTTCAACAAATTATACCCAAAAACCGGTTTCTCCTTAGCATATGATTTCAAAACCAACACCAAATTCCAAAGTTATTTATCTGACTAAAAAACTTTCAATGCAGTCAGCTACAAATGGCTGACAGCATAATCTTTGTACGTGTACACATATTATTAGAATCGAAATTGTAAGTTCATAAAGAAACAAGAAATAGCCAAGAGCTAATTTTTTTGCTTCAGGTGAACTCTGTAAATGACAGTCATATGATAGTATCAGGCCTACCTCCAACAGAGGGTGACCAGCACGCTACACAAATTGCAAGGATGGCCCTCAACCTCATGGGAAATGCAAGCAGGTATTGTTAATTAAGTTTTGTTTACAGTAGGAAAACTAAACAAGTGCTTAAAATTGAAGAAAAAAAAATTACTTGAAAAAAAAACGGTTTTTTTTTCCCTTAAAATCGGGCCCCTTACCTATCTTCATTTTTTTGTGGAGGTTTGTTTGCGTATTGAAACAACCAACTTTCTTCTGGTGCTTAGTTTCAAATTACAGAAAACTTGAGGTCTTAAACTTTATGCTCAAGAAATCTAGACTATATTACAGTCAAACATATTTTTTTTTTATACAAACTTTAAGCTTCAAAATATTGCATAGTTAAGTAATTAATAAATCATTGCATTATAGTCTGTGTCTTAACCTCTTTTCGAGGAAGCTTTGTGTTTATCAAGTGCGAAATTAATTCCTTATCATTATTCTAAAACTAAGCGCAAATGTCGTCTTTTTATGGCTTTCCTTTCATAATGTGGCGCGGCATGGATTGTTTGTTTATTTTGATGCGCACGTTCTTACTTTTGAATGAGATATGAGAGTGTGAAGATTTCGGAGAACAAAATTGGGCCTATCATTGGTCTCATAGTGTGTGAACAACCCTAGTATATCAGGGATTTGAAACCATAAGAACTTCAGGTAGAATTTGTTAATTTTATTAGGAAGAATGGTGTATAGGACGATTATATGTAGTTTTAAAAAGGCTTTAGCCAGCTAAGCATGAAACTTAATTATGATTAATATATGTTTTAGTAATTTTTATGTGCCTTATTGTTGCATTTAACAATGATTTATTAAACCAAATAATTTTCCTTTAAAGCCAAAGTTTCCAAAGATTTTTTACCGTAGAGAAAAATGATTTTAAAAAGCAAATAAGATTACGTGGTTATAAATAACTGGAATTATGAATTAATTGATTTTGTAATTTCAGGTCTTTGAAATAATTTCATCAATAAATCTATATTCAAACCTGCTGTTGAAACTTGATGGTTCCTGGTATTGGGGGTTTGTATGTTCGCCAACTGATCTCGTGAACTTCCCGCTAATTCGGAAGTCAAGCTCAACCAAAGTGTCATGGTTGAGACAATTTCAAAGTATCTGATGAATAGGCGTTAGCATTCATCAAGAGATCAATAGCATCCAGTGAATTATTGATGCAATAAACTGTGACAATTTTTCTGTGAAATAAGTACCTAGTGAATCATTATGCCACTAACCAAAAAGCAGAAAATTGAGCGAGCTATCGCTATTGGCAGTGAAAGGCTAGAAGTGTTTGACGAACAGTTAAAAGTGTTTTATGACAATCTAAAAGCCTGCCAAAGTTTTAGTTCATGTGAAAATGTGAATGTAAAATCAATTCGTGACATTTTTAGTGAGGTCAAGGACCAATCTGACCTAATAAAAAGTCTAAAACCTGCCGTGGAGTCTAGTGAGCTGCGCGAGTTCAAGCGTGATTTGGATGAAGCTAGTGAGCAGAAAACTGTTGCAGATAAAGTCTATGCGTCGTTGGAGCAGTGTACAAAAATTCTGTACTGGCTTGACAATGATTCAGACGACGCGAGGTCAAGCACTGTCGCCAGGAACCTCGACGTCATTGAGAAGGTGAAGATGGACATGGGAATGCTTAAAATTTCCGTGGAATTGCGCCAAGAAGTACGTGATATGTACCGAAGGCTTAGAGAGATGGAACGTCGTTCATCTAATCTGGATGAGAGTGGGACACCTGCCATGCTCTCCAGAAGTATGTCTGCCGTGGATATTCGGAGTTCCAACCCGCAGTATGGGCGCTGGGACAACAGTTTGTTGCCGTCGTTCGACGGTACCGACACGGATTACCCAAACTTTAAACAGGTCTTTAAGGATCTATGTTCTGGTTATGGATTTGCTGACCAGAGGTTAAGTCTGATGTTGTGTATGGAGAAGGTGATAACCAACCCGGAACTACGCAAGCAAGTGTCAGCGATTAGAGATCATAATGAACAATGGTCGTTTCTTGATCAGATGTTTTTATCAAACACTCGCCGATTTATGAGGATTTTAACTAAGCTGAACAAGATGAAACCTGTGGATAAACCTGTGGACGTGGTTAGCGCAATTGCTACCTTCAAGAGCATGATGCAGGAGGTAGAAACCATCGTTGGTTCTGCAGCTAAGGATTACAATCACCTAACTCTTATTCATATTTTTAAAGACAAGTGTCCTGAAAATTTGAGAGACAAAATTATGATGGAGCTAGGTAGCATGAACCAACCAGACATCCCGAAGATTGTAGAACTGCTGGAGAGGACCAGGGGTGCCATGTTGGCCGGTGATATGTCCTATGACACTGGCGCCGGCAAGAGAAATCGTGACAGAGCTGCCGCCGCGCAAGTATCTGGCCGCAACGACAATAAGAATGGAAAGGCTGGAAAGGACAAGGCTTCCAAGTGGAACAGTGCATGTCCTGTGGAGAGCTGCAAGGAGAAACACCCGATTTTCCGTTGCCTCACGTTTAAGAAGATGGATGTGGTTGACCGAAAGAAAGTTGTCCAGCAGAAGAAGTTATGTGAACTCTGCCTATGTGACGGCCATACTGCTGACAAATGTAATAAATCGGATAAGCTTGGTGTTTGTGGTACCAATAATTGCGACAGATACCATTCCAGGTTACTCCATGAGGCTAGTGCTGGTGTAAATACAGTTTACAAGTCAAGTTCTGCACCCAGCCCCTGTACCTTCTTACTTCAGTTAGTTCCTGTTGTAGCACCTGGCGGCGGCACCTGCCACGCCACGGTAATGTTTGACTCCGGGGCAAATTTGCCACTTGTGTCTGAGAAGTTATCCAACAAGTTGAAGCTGAAATCTACCGGCAGATATACAACTATTTCTGTAGCTGACGGCAGTGAGTCTTCCTGCCGCAATGTTGTGTTTTATCTGAAGGATAGGGACGGCAATTTGAGGGAGTTTGAGGCAGCTGTCATGCCTACCCTCGGCGGGGCCAACGAGATGCGCTCGGTCCACCCCGAAACTGCCGCCGAGATATTTAAAATGCCGCCAGAGAGGTTTACATATATTAGTGGAGGCTTAGATATCATCATTGGAAATACACATCCTGACGTGTTTCCTTCAACCTACCAGAAAGTGGGCCAGTCTATGTTGTGGTGAACCATTTTTGGTAGTGGTTTTATCTGTACGAGTGCTGACGGTGGAGCTGGAGATCAAAAGTCGGCTTATAAGGCTGTCAGTGTCAGTGGAGGCACCTTGCCAGACTTTCTGACGTCTGAATCGTTTGGCGTACAGCCGGAGGCACTTTGTCCAGGATGTACTGCCTGTCAAGAGTGCAAGGCTATGGCCGACGGCACTACCTGGGACCAGTGTGAGAGGCAGAGGATAATTGAGGCAGGTTTAACACTAGACTTGCAGTCCAACAAGTGGACAGGTCAATATGCTTATATTGAAGATCCTCACACTTTACCCTACAATGAGAGTTTAGCCCGCAAAATTGCTGAAAAGGATCGTGCCAGGATGGTCAAGGAAGGTACCTATGGAATGTATGTGGAGGTATTCAACGACGCCATAAGAAGAGGCGTTTTTCAAAAAGCCACGCCTGAAGAATTGCAGTATGAAGGGCCTAAGTCTTGTTCATCAATAGTGGTTGCTTTCAAGGAGGATTCAAGTTCCACACCCATGCGATTGTGTGCAAATAGTTCTCTGACGTTCAAGGGTACCAGTTTTAATAACATAATGCTGGGAGGCCTGCCGCCAATGCAGAAGATTTTTTATCATTTGATGCTTTTCCGCGGTTACAAGGTTGGTATAACCGCGGATATCTCCAAGTTTTATAACTCCATCCTGGCCACAGAGTTCGACAGCCAGATGAAGAGAGTTTTATTTTCCCCGACGCCAGATGGTCCACTTGAAATTTACCTGACCAAAGTTGTGAATTTCGGCGAGTTGGCTGCGGGAAACTTGGCAGTTACAGCCCTGAAGTTGACGTCCCGCCTGTTCGGCGGAAAGAGTGAAGCAGAGGTCAAGGAGATGTATGGAGAGGGGCAGATAAACGGTAGTGAAATTGTTGCTAAACCTGAGTTATGGAAGGAGCCACCAATACCTACCTACCCTGATGAGGAATTCAAGTTACCTCAGATTCCAGTTGCAGTCAAGCTTGAGAAGCACAGCTTCATAGATGACGTTATTTCGGGAGCAGGATCGAAGCCAGAAGCCAAGGAGATGATGAAAGAGGCCGACAGAATTATCGGCAAAGGTAGTTTTTCCTTTAAACAAGTCATTTATTCTGGAGATGATTGCCAGCCTACCAAGGTTCTCGGGCTGATATGGAAGCCAGCCACTGATGTGTTGTCCATCGCCACAAGAGTCAACCAAGATGGTAAGGTCAAGGGAAAGAAGGTGAAAGAGGATGCTGATTTGTACAACCTCCAGGACGCCTTGGACGAGAATCTGACAAAGAAGATGGTCCACAGGTTCGCCGCTCAAACCTTCGACCCGATCGGGCTTTGCAGCCCTATTCTGTTGAGAATTAAACTTGTCCTGCGGAAAACATGTTTGCTGAATTTGGGCTGGCAAGATTTCATTCCAAAAAGTCTACGGGATGAACTTGTTAAGTCGCTGGAGGACAGAGCTGAGGTCGCTAAATTGGAGTTTGACCGTTGTGTGGTCCCGGATGAACCAACTGGCCTTCCATCCTTGATGATGTTTTCGGATGGGTCATCAGAGGCTTATGCAAGTAATGCATATTTGAGGTGGCCAACTAGACAAGGATTTGAAACGTTTCTGCTAGCCACCAAGTCAAGAGTTGCGCCGGTCAAGTGTGAATCAATTCCACGCCTTGAGTTGATGGGGTGCCAGATGTCCACAAGGTTGGCAAAGTCCGTCAGAGATGCCCTGCCCTTTGATATTATCAGAGTGATGTACTTTACTGATTCATCGTGTGTTTTATCACAAATAGTTTCCAACAGTGCTATGTTGAACACATTTAATTCTCATCGTATTGGAGAAATTCAATCTGCAACCAACAAGGATGACTGGAGGTGGGTCCCGGGGACACACAACGTTGCAGATTTGGGCACCAGAAGCACCTGCAAGGTATCAGATTTGGGACCAGGTTCCAGGTACAGATTGGGCCCAGAATGGCTGCGCCAGGATGAAAGCGCGTGGCCGGTGAAAACTGCCGAAGAAGTCAAGCAGGTTTTACCACCAGAGGAGTTGAATACCAAAATGGTTAAGTTATGTTCAATGAAAGTTGCCGGAGAAGCCGCTGAAGATGTCTTTAGGTTTAAGCACAGGAGATCATTTGGACAGGCCAAACGTATTATGGCAGCTGTCCTGCAAGTTGCGAACACCTGGTTGAAGAAGCTAAAGAGCAGACAAGAAGGTAAGACTACAGCCGCTGGTAGTCATGTAGCAGCCGCAGATTCTGTGTACAAGCCGTCTTTGTACAATTTTATGGCGGCGGCGGAACTTTTCATTGTGTCACGAAGCCAAGAGGATGAGTGGATAAATGACGCTAAAGGCAATTATGCGTCATTAAATCCATTAGTGCATGAAGTATCATTGACCTGGCCTGTCGTTGGTCCCGGAGGAAATTATGTGACCAGGGAGATGAGAATACTTAAAATGGTTGGTCGTGGAGAGCCCGTCATTGACGCCATTACTGGCGGCCGTAAAATGATATTTGAAGACATGCCAGGTTTAATAATTTTGGAGCCTGGTAATTGGTTAGCTGCTGTTTTTATGAGAGAAGCGCATGTTGAGCTTCACTCTGGTGTCCGTGGAACTTTAGCTGAGAGCCGCCGTTGGTGCTGGATTGTGAAGGCAAGGAGGTTGTCCATCATGGAAGTGAAGAAGTGTTGGCCCTGTGGTGTTGAGAGGGCTAAGGAATGTCGTGCTACCATGAAGGATGTGTTACCTGACAAGTTGGTCCCGAGCAGGCCTTTTGAAGCTGTGCAAGTTGACCTGATGGGTCCGCTGGTTACGAGGAGAGCTGCCGCCAAAACGAGGAGTCAGACAGCAACGAAGAAGGTGTGGGTGTTCGTGGTGGTCTGCAGGTTCTCAGGGGCGTTATGGTTAGATGCCTTGGAAAAGTATGATACCAGCAGTATCCTGTTGTCCCTGCGCAAGTTGGAAGCTGTTCATTGTCTGCCGAAGATCATAGTAAGCGACATGGGCACACAATTATCCGGTGCTCGCAAGGTTTTAGAGCAGAAGTTTGGCAGCCAGGTAGAGTTTTCTTGGTCTCAGATCCCGGCCCGAGCCCACCATTTCATTGGGCAAGCTGAGAAAATGGTGGGATTAACCAAGAGATTGCTGTCCAAGAAGTTGGTGAATAGTTCTGTTAATTTCAACGAGCTCCTGGTGCTGTTGGCGGAGGTTAGCAAGTTGATGAATAGCAGACCATTGACGATAGAAGCTGCGAACGACGTGGAGAATTGGCGGCTGATTACCCCTGGCCAGCTGCTGGGAAATGTTGACCGCCAGCCGTTGTGCAATGTGGCGATGAAACCGGAGGACCAGATTTCCTCCAGGTTGAAGTTGTTGGAAGATTTATCTGCCCAGTTTTGGACTGCCTACCGCCAGGAGATCCTACCGAAGATATTACGGATGTCCAAGTGGAAGGATGAGATGGCGGAGCCACTAGCTGACGGAGATATAGTTCTGGTTACGAGTACCAATCCGCTGATGAGATGTTTGAGGATGGGCCGAGTGACGAGAATTGAGGATGGAAGAAAGACTGCAAGAGTCTTGTTCAGGCTGACAGATAAATCTCCCCTGGAAGAACATGCTGTATCAGTCAGGCAGTTGTTAAAAATTATGATTAATAATTGATTCTTATTTTATGGAAATTGAGATTTTTTTTAGTAAAAAGCCACATTTTTCATATGCCTATTTTTATGCCTAAAATAAGAATCAAATGAAATGCGATTGAATTTTATTCTATTTCATATGCTCAAATTTAATTTTATTGAGTTTAATTTCTTTTCAAAAGTACAATTCATTATAAAACTTACCTGAAAAGTTTAACAAAAAAGGAATAAATGTGTCGAGGTTGCGTGATTCGATATTTATTCTAAGAAAAAAATCAAGTATTTTTTTAGCAGATTTTTTTTTAACATTATATATGAATTTCAATCAAGTAAACATTTTTTATTCAGATCAAGGAATGATTGAAAATTCATATTAAAGTCTCATATTTTTTTACAAAGAAAAATTGGTATTTTTTTTATAATCTCAATGAAAATTCTAACGAAGATATTATTATTTTGCTATTCTTTAAGTATTAAAAAGTTTTATTGTTGATTAAGATATTACAGTTCTTATTCATTAGGTTTGAAAAACTTTCTGCCCAAGGATTTTGAAAAATTTTTTCTTACTACTCTTTTTGATGCTTAACAAATTTAGTTTTAAGTACCTATAAATCTTAATTTTCTTGTCTAAGATTTATTTCGTTTTCTTTTACTATTATTTGTTTACATTTACATTTCAACCTGATTTCGTAGGTACTTATTGATTTATTAATAATGATTTATTACCTATTGATTATGAAATGATTATTGTTTAGTATAGTTGTTATATTTACAACATCATGATTAATAGGATTATCTATTTTAGGATTTGTGTATGTGATCTTGTGATTGTCATGTGCATGGAATGTTGTATGGTACAAACCAATCCCCATCCTTCTATCCTAAAATGTGAGGTATTATGAGTCCTAGTGAGGAGTATAATATTGTGTATGCATTTCACGGGGTTTCATTTAGTTAGGAGCAAAATTGTCACGTTTTCGGGATGTGGCCATTCTCATGTGATTATGGTGAGTTGAGTTTAGTGAGAAATGTTGCTAGTGCTCAGCGCAAAAAAACCTTGAATCTCGTTAAGGAAGTTAATTTGACTTTCAAACGGGGGGTGTGTCTTAACCTCTTTTCGAGGAAGCTTTGTGTTTATCAAGTGCGAAATTAATTCCTTATCATTATTCTAAAACTAAGCGCAAATGTCGTCTTTTTATGGCTTTCCTTTCATAATGTGGCGCGGCATGGATTGTTTGTTTATTTTGATGCGCACGTTCTTACTTTTGAATGAGATATGAGAGTGTGAAGATTTCGGAGAACAAAATTGGGCCTATCATTGGTCTCATAGTGTGTGAACAACCCTAGTATATCAGGGATTTGAAACCATAAGAACTTCAGGTAGAATTTGTTAATTTTATTAGGAAGAATGGTGTATAGGACGATTATATGTAGTTTTAAAAAGGCTTTAGCCAGCTAAGCATGAAACTTAATTATGATTAATATATGTTTTAGTAATTTTTATGTGCCTTATTGTTGCATTTAACAATGATTTATCAAACCAAATAATTTTCCTTTAAAGCCAAAGTTTCCAAAGATTTTTTACCGTAGAGAAAAATGATTTTAAAAAGCAAATAAGATTACGTGGTTATAAATAACTGGAATTATGAATTAATTGATTTTGTAATTTCAGGTCTTTGAAATAATTTCATCAATAAATCTATATTCAAACCTGCTGTTGAAACTTGATGGTTCCTGGTATTGGGGGTTTGTATGTTCGCCAACTGATCTCGTGAACTTCCCGCTAATTCGGAAGTCAAGCTCAACCAAAGTGTCATGGTTGAGACAGTCTGAAACTAATATTAATGATAGTAAACGTTTTGACATGGTTTCAACTAACTGAATTTAAAAGGCCTACTTTCTCTGTGTGCTCTGATTTTACAGGAAAGCTAAACTATTAAACCAAGTAAACAAGAATGTCAAAATCTATGAAAGAAAAGCTCAAAATTAACAAAATATAGGAAAACAACTTTTAGAGTAATATAAAAGAAAAATTGCTTAAATATGATAGTTCATTTTATTTTAAAATTTTAAGATGTTTCCATAGGATTAAATTAAAGTAGGTGTGTATCATAGATGATAACTTATTCCATCAAAGTTTAAAGTCTTTAGGGAGATTTTAACAAGTAAACAATCACCATTTACAAATAACTAACATACAGATGGATTAAGTTTTGAAAAGCTTGGCCAGTAAAAATCTAGATGACAGAAATTTATCTCTAGCAAATAATTTCATTGTCAGACAGATTTGGTGTTGACATTAAGTGGGTAAATGGTTTAACACAGCTAGGCGAGGATGAAATAGAAAATCAAATATATTATTGTACAGTTCAGCAGTTCATTATCTTTCTATTCTCTTATTATTGCAGTTTTGTCCTTATGGCCAAAAGCACAGAAGATATATATGAAGTTATTGGCACCTTTTTTATTTAGCACTTCAATCTTAACATGTTTCTACTAGACCAAGTCGATTATATACAAAAAGATACTTAATTAATACATATTTCGTGATGGTTGATAACAACGTAGAGCCAGAAGGTTCTCACGTTATAAATATTGCAGACAACCAACCATTTTTTTTATTTTTCGAACTTTTAATGAAAGTTTCCATGGCTATTTTTGCTACAGTTACTTATTTCAGACATCTGAGGTGGATTCTTAAAATAATTTGCCCTACTATTCGCTTAGTTGGGCAAAATTGTTTTCGTGAAAAATCCACCACATTGACATTAAAAATCTACAAAAATTAAACAAAATCATAGAAAGGTTATTAACATAAGATTTTATTTAATTTTTGTAGATTTTTATGTGATTTTGAAGGACTTTTTACTAAAACAATTTTGCCCCACTAAGCGATTAGTGGGGCAATTTTTTTTAAGAATCCACCTCTTTAGGATGTATATGTTTTGACTCTTTAACGCATCACCTCCCAGACAACGACCGATACATTTTACGATTCATTTTTATCATAAAATACACATTAAATAATGACGTAAATATTAAAACCAAACTATTTTCTATTATAAAAGTTATGCTTTGATTGAACTTTTTAAGAGAAGAAAATTAATTCAACCTTACAATAATTTTATAGTGAAAGGGAAAAGAAAGTAAACGGAAAACCATATCATGAAAGGAAAAAATGACAGCATCCAAAGTTGACGTTCTTAAGCACATCACAGATAAACTGACGGAAACGTATTGTTGAGAAGAATCTTTACACAAAAAAAAACGAGCTAACCATCTACCAAAACATCTGAGTAAATTGAAATTAGAATAATAACTGGTGTAGGGAATCATGATATTTATAATAAATTCAGCCGTCAATCTTGTATAACAGCCAAAAAAATTACATTTGCACATAAACGTAGCTGAAAGAAAAACATTTTGAATTATGGAGTAGCCTAATAATAGTGGTGGATTGAGGATAAACGGACAAAGAACAGAAAAAATGAATTAACGAACCAGTTAAAGAAATGATTTAAGATTAGCCTAGTAAGAATTTAACCCATCTGGACTCAAACGTATCTTATTTCCACAAAAGCCTCCGTTTTTGACAGATGTACATTCAGATGGAAAAACTAAGTTATGGAGTAGCTTCGCAACAAAAAAAAGTATAAAAAAGATTCATTAATTAGAAAAGACATTATTTGGAATACAATAGAAGATAATAAAACACAATAAAAAAGGGCATAAAAGAGAGAGAGATAGATATATAGATAGAGAGAAAGAGAAATAAAGAAAGAAAGAAAGAGAGAGAGAGAGAGAGAGAGAGAGAGAGAGAGAGAAAGAGATATATATATATATATATATATACAGCATGACCCTCAAAAAAGTATTTTTAAGCATCTGCAGCCCTTATTTCTCAATGAATTATTTAAAAATGCATATGTCCTTGTTCCCCATAGTATTCCACGTAAGTAGATATAAAAATATTTTTTTTACCTCCATTAACACCGGAGATTTTTAGAGCTAAAGTTTTGAAAAAGTGACTGAGAAAAAGAATTTTTTTTGTTTCTCTTATTTTTTGGATGGTTATATTATGTTTTTCTGGCAACTGAATAATGAGACACAAAGAAAAACAAGTTAACTAAATATTTCTTTTTTATTCCACCAAAAAATATAAATTTTTAATGGCAAAAAATACTACTGAATGAATTGATTATTTGCAAATTTTAGGTTATTTATTAATCCTTATTTATAGAAAAGGATTAATTATGACAGTTGCTCCGCCTACTTTTCTGACATCTCAATTATTTAATAGGGGGTAAATTAAGCTTTTTAGACTAAAAAATCATTATGTTTATTTTTATTTTCTTTTTAACTTTTTTGTTATTAAAGTTAGGATTGTGAAACAAAAACAATTTTCCTGCTATATTCATAGAGATTTATTTGTTTTTTTAATCTTAAACAATTTTGCCTAATAAGTAAGTTTTTCAAAATATCATTAAACTAAAAAGACTCAAAAAATATGTGGAAAAAAATGCTTTTTACTCAAAAACTAAATTTTTTATTTCATTTTTGTATAAAGTTTCTGCTAGTAACAAAAATAAAAGGATTTCTAGCTTAATTTTGCTAAAAAAGTCGTTTCATGTTAAAAGTTACTTTTTCCTCAGTCACTTTTTCAAAACTTTAGCACTAAAAATCTCCGGTGTTAATGGAGGTAAAAAAAATATTTTTATATCTACTTACGTGGAATACTATAGAGAACAAGGACATATGCATTTTTTAATAATTCATTGAGAAATAAGGGCTGTAGATGCTTAAAAATACTTTTTAGAGGGTCATGCTGTATATATATAGAGAGAGAGAGATAGAGACAGGGAGAGAGAGAGGTATATATATAGAGAGAGAGAGATAGAGACAGAGAGAGAGACAGAGAGAGAGAGAGACAGAGAGAGATAGAGACAGAGAGAGAGATAAAGACAGATAGATAGATAGGTAAGTGAAACATCCTATTGTAACTACATAGCATTTGAAATTCTGAATGACAAAATCTTTTTCTTCGCAACTTTACATTCATTCTTTTATCTCAGTTATCACATTCTTAGAAACTTATGCGTCCATGCAAAACAACAAATATTTCATTTTAACATGGAACACTAGAAAGATTATCATTAATATTATTAAATTTTTTAATTGGAGGATTTTTTTGGCAATTCGAAGATTTATTTCTATGTTTTGAAAACATTTTATTAACAATGAAAAAACATTAAAAACACTAAAATTGAAAAATACATGAAAAGTATTTTTTGAATCCAAGAATATTTACATAATGGAAAAACCAGTTTTAAACGCATATTTTGTTGAAAAGCATGAAATTATTTTTTTCTTCTAATATATAAAACTTACAAACCCAAAGATGACAATGAGTATCGATGACTTATGTTAAGGTTAAGTGGGTTAATAAAGCTGTTCTTTTGTTCCATTACTTTCATTTTGGTTTATGTGAACGTGCGAATTTGTGGTTTTAGGATAAAAAAAGGAGGAGAGGTAAGGATTGGTTAAACTAAATACAAGGAGGGGGGGGGGGGGTTCTTCTATCAAATTGATTCATAGAACTTGTCTCTAGTTTACAAGTTGACAATTGGTTCTCATAATTCTAGATAAAAAAAAGATATTGTTCCTTGCAATAACCAAAGTTTTAGTTTACTTAGCACATTAACCTAAATGTTGATTAGGATAAAATGTTTAGTTTCAATTTGTACAAAGTATTTGTCAGTACAACCAAAACATTTTTCATTTATAAATGGAAGTGGGTTTAGATCATTTTGAATCAAAGCCTCCTAAAAGCATTGAAACATTGACACTAGTAGTTGAAATTTTAAAAATTAACAATAATTTTTTAAAACTAAAAAAAAATAATTTCATGCAAAGATTTTAATCATTGATAGTTTAACAGGGAAAGATTACTAAAGAATTCATACATCATTAACAAAATTATCAATTATTGTTTTCCTTTTTCAGATTTGTGATTGCCCACCGTCCATATGAGAGACTGAAGCTAAGAGCTGGAATTAACACCGGTCCTGTCATTGCTGGCGTACAGGTAGAGATTTACACGCACCTGACATAGCAGTGGAATGATACAATTAAAATTGGATTTGTCCTTGCAGAAGTACAGAGTAGTTGTAGCTATAAAATATGATAAATTTGTTCAGGGATCTAAAGGGATAAGAAAATGGCCGATGAATTAATGTACATTCCTAAATGATGATACACAAAATTAAACCTTCAGTAGATTAAATTTGAACACTCAACTAAATGATCCAACCATTCTAGACTCACTAAAGTCACCATAATTGTTGAGCCAACTGATACGAAAACGTTAGTATACAAATTTGGGGACTAGTGTAATAAACAGCCATTGTCTCCTCTCTCTCTGGAATATGCTTTTAAATACTGTACAAAACGTGTATTCATTTATGCCAGTTTGACTTTAGAAACACGTTTGATTTACTTTTTGTTTATCGATGACTTAAACTAGGGTTATGGTTTTTAATTACCTAAACCTATAGCTAAAACATGAGAGCCTCTTGGAGGGATAAATCACAAAAAGGAAAACTAATTTGACTTTGAGGGGTCAGTCGACAACAAAGCTTTTTTGCATACTTCTTTACTAGGTAAAAAAAAAAACATGTTGTAAACATTCTTTTATTTTATTTAGGCTGTTGGAAGTAAAATGCCACGTTACAGGCTTTTTGGAGATACTGTCAAGTTTGCTGCTTTACTTAACTGCACTGGAGAATGTAAGTATTTTTTCTTAATTTTATAAAGTTTTAAGTAAATTTAATTCCTTCATCAAAAGTAACAAATTGTAGAAATATACTATTGTAGTTTTGGTACTTGCTTACATGTGGTAGACTGGAGCACCGAAAACCCCCCCCCCCCGCTTAGTTTTGACAAAAATCAAAAATAAGGGGGGGGTAGTTTTTTAATGTCTGGAAAATGGCAAGGAGGAAAAGTGCAGGGAAAGGCAAAGACTTTTTGTTCAAAACCCCCCCCTTAATTTTGAAGAAAATCAAAAATAAGGGGGGGGGTAGTTTTTTCACTGTACATTACGCCAGAAAGTTGAGTGAGGTAAATCAAGTAAATCTAGTATACCAGAAGGGAAACCTTATTACAGGGATATTCATGTTTTAGGGCATAATTTCCTTATTTATTTATTTATTTTCCCAGTAAAAGGTTTTAATTTTATTTTTGATTTTTGTCAAAACAAAGCGGGGGGTTAAAAAACTACCCCCCCCTTATTTTTTATTTTTGTCAAAACTAAGCGGGGGGGGGGGGGTTTTCGGTGCTCCGGTCTTCACATGTAAGCAAGCACCGTAGTTTTTATTTAAAATTTTTATTATCCTGATATAAAAGTATTAGGATGTCTGTTTGCCTGTCTTTACCAAAGTATCTCGATAAACGCAAAAAAACTTTACATAGAAGATAGTCATAGTACTTGAGAAGGTTGATAACTATTTTTTGAGTAATGTACTACCACTAACCATAGAAATTTTTTTCACTCTTTAAAATCTAAATAAAAAAGTAGGAGATCGAATTCCTACTCCCAACCTGTGCCACTAGAGGCCTCGGGGCGTTGTTGCTATATTGTACTAAAACACCCTTTTTTTATGATTTATATGCATACTGTGCTTTTACTTTTAGAACATAAAATACTGATTCTAATATTTTCAAAATTGATGCGTTTAATTTTACATGACATAGTTGCAAGGAAGTGACTTTTATTTTGCCTGCCAAATTGACATTGTAAATATGGAGTAAAAATAAATTTTAAAAATCATAAAAAGGGGTTCCTGCGCTAGTTTTCATACAAATCTGATACATTTTATCTTTAAAAATAGCTAAAATTTAAATTTAAATTTAAGCTTAATTCACCTTTTTGTTGTTGTTGCAAGTTGTTATATTTTTGTGTCATTTGCTACATTTGCTTTTGTCCGTTTGTCAATCAATAAATGTTTGTGCTTCGCTACATATTTAGATTTATCCCTTTTTTGTATGAACTCTCGTGAATAAAAAGGTGAATTGTAGAATTAGGCAATTGGTAGGCGTGTATAGTATCAACACCAATATTGATTCCAGAAATGCATTCAAAAGTGGGGAATTTGAAATTATTAAAATGAAGGAACTAATAATATAAAGCTGGGAGCCCTAATCCTGCAGGGCCTATATTTGCGGAGCTGGCTACCCAGTACAGAATATAATCTAACCTAACCTTACAGTAATAAAAAACACACGGAAAACTAGCTAACCCTTATTTTAATTTCTTTTCAAAATAAACAGAAAGGTGTTTTTGTGCTAGACTAGACAGTTAAGTGAAATTGTCAACTAATTCTCTCTATTTATCTTGTATTTATTTGAAAAGACTCACTGCATCGCCGGGCAAAAACATTACATGATCTGGATAATAAAATTATGCCCTCCCACGGCTGGAATGACAATGGTAAAATATTTATGTTCATACGCGTCCGCATATCAACACATATTTATAAGGGGCGTCGTAGCTTAGTGGTAACGCACTGAATTACGGTGGTGAGAGTTTGAGTTCAAGTCCAGATGAGGTAACTAGAATTTCGCAATACATTCATCCCAATTCTCCTTGGTTGTGTAAAGATGGGAGATTATTGAGTAGTTTGGATACTCAATAGTCACGTACATAATCAGTGCTACCCTTACACTAAACTTTTCTGCGGAGAGCGTTATTCATTACAATAACTTAATTTGGGACACCTGCCATACTCAGCGAGGGTGAAGTAATAAAGAGAAGATCCCTTGAGACAGCGGGTCAAGTACTTGTACTTGAGCATGGAGCTTGAGCTGGCCCTGGTGGCTAGCATACACAAGTGTCTTGTCCTACTCTATAAATACTAAGATCCAAACACTATGAAACTATGGCTACACATAACATATATATTTAGTTTCCAATGTCCACAAATACACACAATATAAACTACTTTAAGAATAATGAGGTAATGTTTCCACTACTATGTACTAACAAAAAACATTGATTATATTTTAACCTTACAAAATTTTATAAATCTTCGAATTAGGTTCTCTTTGTATTTTTTTCAATGCTTTCCAATGATGTTTTTCAATGTTTTATTAATGTTTTCCAAACACTGAGAAAAAATCCTCCAATTGAAAAAAATGTAGGGAAAAAATCTTCCAATGAAAAGATTCAATAATGTTAATGTTAATATTCCTAATGCTCTGTGTAAAAATGTTTAATCTTGGGATGAAGCATATGGATATGTTCAGTTTGTGCTGTTTTAATAACTCAGAATATTTAATGTTTTGTAATATGACAGATTTGCGAAAGTGAATGCACACTCAAAATATTGAATGGGTGGGACCAACGAAAAATAAAACTAGCCAATATATCACAGTTCACTTGAAACAATTATAGCATTGAAAAAATTACCATGTCAATTTTTAGAAATCAGTTTCAATATTATTTGTTTCTTATTGCTTTGCTACCCAAAGTAACCATCTTTAACTAAAAAAAAGTATCATAAACACTTTTCTTCAAGTCATTCACAGTTTACTTGAAATAATTATAGCATTGAAAAAATTACCATGTCAATTTTTAGAAATTCATTTCAATATTATTTGTTTCTTATTGCTTTGCTACCCAAACTAACTATCTTTAACTAAAAAAAGTAACATAAACACTTTTCTTCAAGTGAATATCACTTAAAGTGACCTGTGAAATGCAATATTATTATTATTATTTTACTACTTCATGCATTCCTATGGTGACAACATACAAAGGTGTTTATGCTTTACTGCCATAGTTTTCAAGATTCAAATTTTTACACAAGTTTTTTATCATCTAATATATAATTATCCAAAAATTTGTCAGAACATTTAAATTCAAAATTACTTTTTAATATTTTGAAAAAGAATCTGCTTTAATATAATGGCTCTTTTTTCTGTTTTGGATTATAATTTTATTTTGAATTAACATATACATAACTACATTTTGAGCTTTGAAACTTATACTTTTTGAATTGTTGAACCTTAAAATTTGAAGAACAAAATTTAAATTTTAGATATTTTCTTCAAAACAAATCTAAAATTGTAGTATCTCAGAAATTAAGAGTAACAGACACTGTTTGAGGTGCTAGGAGAATAAAATGCACAAATTTTAAAATTTTTCTATAATTTATTTTTAATTAAAATAACAGGATCTAAGATTATTAAGATATATCTTTTAAACGTCTTAGAATAATATTTTTATATAAGATTAATAATGACAAATAACCTTTAATTATAAATGTTACATTAGAAAATTCACTAAAACCGTCATTCAATTAATTTTGATTAGAATTGTTCGTAAGAATTTAATTCAGATAAATCGTCTATTGATTGACTGAATATTTTATAAGAATGAAAGTTTAGTTTGATAATATGATAAAATTACATTTATAACAAAAATCCAAGACAGAGACATGCAGAAGGGGGGTGTCTCCACACTCCTGGCGAGATTAGGAGGGGTTGTGGATACACTGTACTCACTCCAATGATAAAGGTCTACATTCCCCTGACACCCCCCCCCCCCCCCAGTCCCACTAATACAGCCAAGGGGTGTGTCAAGGTAAACAATGTACCAAATTCCTTAAGATTAAGGGGGATGTAAAAAATTTTCAAAAATAATTTGGCCGCTTCAATTTTTTTTACCACTTATTACTTACATAATTTTATTTGATGATTTCGTAGGTTAAAGATTTGGTCACTCTTGGCCATTTTTTAAGATACTACTTTTTCTTTACACCAAAAAAGAATCTTTTTATTGCTATGTTACTTTTGAAGCATCTATTCATAGGCTTATCAACAAATTAAGATAAAAGTTAATTTCTATTTCAGCTCAAAAGATCCATATATCCATGGAGACAAAGATATTGTTGGACTCTGTTGGTGGATACTTCATTGAACCTAGAGGTCTTCTTGTTGTAGATGTAAGTACATTTGGATCATGGATAGAAAACGAAGTTGAGGGCTCTGTCGTGTTTTCGCAGTAGATTTTCTCCTATTTCTAGCAACTGTGGGGGCGGCCTTAACCCTGCGGGGCCAATATCTTAACCATGCGGAGCAATCAATAAAATTTATCTAACCTAACTTAAAACAAACTATCAAAGGCTATGGTGAAAATATAACGAAACCTGCTACTTCGTTTTCTTTCCACGATCCATAGATTTATTAACACACAAAACACACTCGATCATTTTGAATTGAATCGAAAATACGAAGGGGGAAGGGTGTTGTTTTGTTCATTGATGTCTTTTGATATGTTCAGTTAGGTTAAATTGGGCTCATGGTAGCCCAGCAGGGACAGGGCACCGCATAAATAGGTTTTAAAATAAGGTTTAATATATCCAACTATATTAAGTATTACATGATACATATATTTGTATGTTTTTTATAACAAGTAAAATGTCAGTACCATAAGTTATTTTAAACATTTAAAAAAAAAGAAATTAATATGTCTGATCAGATTTGTTTTGTCAATTAGAATTAAGATTGACCACTCAAAGATTCAAACTTCTAACCCCAAATATTTTTCATGTATTAAAAATTTGTCAAAGGGAACCAGTTTTACTTTCGAGATATTCAAACTTTGGTTGTAAATGAATTTATCAATCTATGTATAAGTATAAATGTGTTTAAGATAATATTGTAATTAATTGTTTCTGCTCTATTAATATTTCTTTTTATCTAGCAATCTAATGGGCGGGACCAGAAGGAAACCTTCTGGTTGACCGGAAAGGAGGATGGCATGTTCGAGCCAGACGAGAAGATTGACATGAATGAGGTAAAAGACGATGTAAGAAATTTTACTTAATTAGGTCACATGAATTTACAAAACTTTGGTCAGCAAAGTTACTCTATGTTTCTTTGCTTGGTTTGTTCATTTATGCCTTTATGAAAAATCAAAGAATGAGATAAAAGCATAGATAGAGGATAAAGCATCCAAAGAAAATCTTCTTTATATAAAAAAAGTACAAGTAAAAATTGAAAATTGCAAATTATTCAATAAAAAGATTTAAAAATAAAATAAAAATATTTTCTTTTATGTAAACTTGTCATGGTTTTATGCATTTAGGGTCCTGAATACATGCAGAGGCTGCCAGATTACCTTCAGGTAAAAAAGTAAACCTGGCAAGAAGTGGTATGATGTATGTATGACTGTTTGTAAAACATATGCTGCTTTTGGCTTCTCCTTACATGGTAGCTTATTATATAAGTTAACACAAAATTAATGTATATGTAAGCCACATCAGAAAAAAACACAATTTCTCGTAACGGATTATTTTTTATTATAATTTCGGAATCTTATATCTTCTTTTGTTACTTGGGAACATATTTTTAAAAATATCTTTAATTCTAAGTTTAACTTAATATCCCCCAACGCCCCTTAAGGGGCGATTCGTCGTATTTTTAAAATGACTTTTGATATGTTATGTTAGGTTAGATGATTGCCCCACAGGGTTAGGTAATTGGTCCCGCAGGGTTAGAGCCCCCGCAGGGGCTAGAAATAGAAGCAAAACACTTGTGGAAAAAAACCGAAGAATCGCCCCTTAAGGAGCGTTGCCATGAATGGGACTATACCCTTTAAAAGGCATATAAGTGTTTAGTCCCTGTTGGGCAGGGCTCAGCAGCTAAAAGTCAGCCGCCTGTAAGCCACTGGGAAATCAACCTTTTACAATTAAAAAAAAAAGCCAGCTGGAAGTCTGAACCTGACCCAAATAACACACACAAACCCTCTTTTCAAACAAAATCTAAAAGCATTCCAGCGAGTTTATATTTAAGGCTTAGCCGCGACTGACGCGCGGCTGCCGAGCCATACTGCTGAATTATCAAATTCAAATATTACAGAGCCCCACTCATAATTTATCTAATCTAACCTAAAGTCACGAAACATATTTTTTTCTTCAAAAAGTTGTTTACAATCCATTCTCGGTGTAAGAGGAATTGCCCATCTTTTTACTTTTTGCTAACATTCATACTCTCATATAATATTCATTAGATTTATAATTAAACATTCCACCAAGTTTACATAACTGTCTTTATTCATATAGCAAGTCATTACTTTAGTATGAAGGATAATAACATCTAAAAATAGCCAATTTTTATGTACGTAACCTTTCTGTAATATTAATTATTTGAACTTTGTATCTTTTAATTTAAATTAAAGTTGGTTCATATTTTTAAACCAATGTTTAAAGCAAATCTCCTAGATTTATGTACTAGGAACTTCGCCCCTAGAGGCCTCTAGGGAAGGGTAAATCGACAATCTACGTTCAATTTTAGATTTAAGAAGGAAAGGTAAAACATGGGATGGTTTTTATTTCAGGCGCGATTAATCTTGATAGATGTATCCTCCGTAATAATAACTAGTAAGTTTTCCTGGGCCCATAAGAAGCTTCAACGTAAAGAAGAGCCATATAGGATCTGCGGGTAGTGAGATCCTTTACTACACAAAGACAGACACACATACACAGCCAGACATCCTGTTACTATATAAGGAAAATTATTAAAGCTTTAATACATTTAAATCTGATGTTTCTTTTACACTTACAATGTACATGAGTACTGCAAATATTGTTTTTTTCTGCATCTTTGTTACTAATTTTGAACCTTTTCACTCACAAAACTTATTACATTTAGAGAACAAACTTGTATTAATATTTGTTAAAAGCGAAGCTTTTCTATAATTAGGGTTTTTTGATTATTTTACAGTGATCTTGAAGATAAGACAATGAAAGATAAACTGATAAACATCCTAATCAATGTCAAACAAAATTAGGTACTTCTTCTGTAAAATAATAATTGGATTAAAAAATCATAATGCAATAAAAGTTTCCAACGTTTAAGGGCCAAAGAATAAGGTTATGGGATATCGTAAAATTAACTGTGTAGCTTACAGTGTCACTTTCCTCCCTGGTATTTAGCAATAAGAATATTTCTAAAAAAAACTCGCCGAGGTGTTTTAGCAAAAAAAATGCTGCTTTTTGATGCTTCTTTTGGATATTAACTAAAACAGAGCCACATGTCTTAACACGTGTAAAAAAAACACGCAAACATTATTACTTTTTTGATTAATAAAAGTAAGGAAAATCCTTATTAAAAGTACTTAAAGTAATCTGTTATATGCAAAGATAAAAATACTTTACATACTTTAGGAATTAAATTACTTTGTAAGGTTAGAAAACAATACAGTAAAATGAAATTTTAGTTTAAAAATGATAATCTTTGAGACAAACAAAGTAATTTTTTTTGCAAGATACAGTACGAGTAAAAATACATTCCCATATAAACAACCCCTTAAATAGTGGATGTAAATATTCATTTATTTCCCGGAGGTAACCATTTATTTTCCCGAGGTAGTCATTTTTAGAAGATTTTCAAATTTTTTTGGAAGATTTTTGAATTTTTATTAATTATTAAAAGAAACTTGATATCAGAGATAAAAATGATCATAGCCGGGAAATAAATGAAAATTAAAAACCAAAATTAAACCACATTTTAGCATAAAAAAATGAGTTTTTTGTTTAAATGAGAATGATATTCCTGTCCAGTTTTTTTTGTTTAGGAATGAATATTTCTTACCCTCGTGAATAAATGATGACCTATCGGTCCATCATTTATTCCCTCGGGTAAGAAATATTCATTCCTAAACAAAAAACTGGACAGGAATACCCCATTGTTAAACCTGAAACGTACAATTTTGGATGTCTTAAATTGATTGACGTCATTTTTAGCAGGTTTCCTCAAGATGTTGAAAAAAGATACCCCCCTTTCCCCTTTTTTTGATAAAAAGTGTAAATCAATGGAATGATATTTTATATTTTAGGTCACTTCCCCTCCTCCTTTTTTAATTATGCATGCTAGAATCTTTTTAAAAAAGCACCCATTGTTTTAGTAAAATATTTCTATATACGCTATTATCAACAACGATTTTGGTTAACTAACAATGGTAGTTAACACATTTGAATTGAATTTTGAATATTTTTTGCTATTTTTAAAATAACTTTAAACACTGTTTTGATTAGACACTATCTTGCAGAAGGAATTACTTTAGGATACTTTAGAAATTGGTTTTAACAATTTTATACACAACTTTTATTTTCACCTAATCACATCGAAATTATGTGCACGCCACTTATACAGGAATTTACATTGAAGAAAGGGAGGTTTATTTAGCATTAACGTCCAAGCTTTTTTTGAGTTGTACAAAAACTCTCAACAAGAGGGTAATTTAAATTTAAGTCATTTTACCCAACTTGGAGACAATTTTGTCATTTGATTTAATTTAATTTGTTAACTTATTTATACAATACCTGCAGCACCCAAAGCATCTATTTTTTTAGAAAAAAAAGATAAAACCCTGTTATTTAACATATAACATGCAAATTTTATTACAAATAAAAGCAAACTTTTAGTATTTACAAATATATCACATACGAAAATAAAAAAATATATATTCATCTTGATTTATTATTATTTGCTTCATTGTTTCCCATCTGTCTATGGTAAGGTGCTTCAAAATATTTTAATTTAGATTCTTTTGAATCACCTAGGAACAGAACACCAATAGAATCAGTTAACCATAGACAGAACATCAGACAGCTGTACAGGATACAGACAGCCAAGCACAGGGTCCATTGTAGAACATCTTTGCATAATATCAAGACGTATAACAGTCCTAATATTATGTAGATTTGAAAATTCATTATGACCACAGAAAACATCGCGGCAAGGGCATATGCCACAGGTCCTCTCTCGCCAACCAAGAGTCTCCATACAACCATAACTGCGATGGTCATCAAGACTTGAAAGCTTGGTTTGGTGAAAATCATTTCAATTTTGATGAATGTATTTGAATCCTTAGAATCAAACTGATACAGTAATTGCAAAACATTTACCTTAAATATTACAATAAAAATGGGCGGAGTCGAAATTGGGCATTATTTGAGGGGGGAAATGGTCATTTAAGGCTGTATTATCATAAAGGGGCGGAGCATCATGTGATAAAGCGAGCAGGGATGCGGTAAAATGGTCCTATGACCGCCTAGCAATCAACATAATTTTGAGAGGTTGGGGAAAGGTGTTTTTTATAATCCTTAAAGGGTAAAATTAGCTGTAAACATAAAAATATGATATCATCCAAAAGTTCTATATTATTTTTTATGTTAAGGTAGATGAGCCCTAGCTGATGAAAACAAGAACACTATTATCCACAAACACTTGGCTTTCCTAAAATATATTTATGTTTATAATTGTTAATATTCGTATAGTTAATCATGGACTGTAATTTGTTTAGATATCGGTTGAATTATTATTATTATTATTTGTGTATGTTTCATTAAATAAATCATGATAAGCATGGCTATAGGCGTTTTATTGTTGCGTAGCTAAGTAATAAGGCATAGTCAACAATATATCTAAAATAACATTTTGGGGGTTTGATATAAATGTCGTCGATTCTGCTATGTTTTGCCTCCCAATGACAGCTGAAAATCACGTAGAGGTTTCGTGATTTGTTCGTTGTTGGTATAAGCTCAGCGTAGCTACTCTTCAAGTCAAATGTATCAGTCTCTTCTATGTAAGTAATTTTTTCATTAAAATAATTTCCTTTCCTTTATTTACGATTTCTTTTTTAATAGAATGTCAGCATTTTCTTTTTACCGGCTGACTGTTTACCCCTTTTAATCTACCTGTTTAAAATATAATAATACACGGCACTGGTGTTGAAAAGAGAATATCCATAGAAATAAACACACAGCCTAAAAGTATTTTAACATTTTTTCCATTAGTCTAGTATAAAGGTAAAATAATTACAGACATTAAAATGGGATTAAGCTTAGGGATCTTAAGGGATAAGACAATGAATGATAAATTTTTATTCCTCCAAAAGATGGTAAGCAAATTTACCTTTTTTTTTTGTAGAACACTACGAATTTGGAGCTAAAAAATTAAAATTTATAAAAGTACCAAAGTTCTTGAGCATATAAATGATCTGGGTTAAGCTGCGGATGTAAAAGAGTTATTCCAAATAAGAAACGGTAAAGCATGTATATTGTATAAAGTTATGTAAACATAATTTTCCTCCTTAAATCTTAAAGCAAAGTCTATTTTTGCAATAAGAAGTGCTTAGAATTATTACCATAGAAAAAAGCCAAGTTTACTTATTAAAAGAAAATAATCTTTACAGTTCTATATAATAGTGTGTCTATCTGTATGTCCACTTAGATCTCTCGAAAACGGCTCTCTGATATCAGACAACTTTCAGGGAAGATTTATGTCGGTCAAAGAAATAGAGACAGGGTCCATAGAATTGAGGGCCAAAGCTAATAGTTTCAATAAACGGTAAAATAAAGTACCAATTTTTTTCATTATGTAGATAATCATCCCAAAAAGACTTTTGGCTAAATAATTCAAAAAGAATTTATAAACTTTGGAAGCAGTATGATATTAACTGCTCAAATCTGAGAGTTCTACTTAATCAATTAGGAATCATTTATGTCTCTTCTCTTTTGTTCTATGAAATATTTTTTTTGTATAAAAGTTTTAATGATATCCAATTAGGCGAGTAAAAGTTTGAGAATCCGTACACATCACTAGGGCTTAAAGGTGTCATTTCAAAATCTTTCAGAATATTTTCCAGTATGGCTTCGAAACTGATCAATATCCGCTAGATTATAACCGGTTCTCAGCCATACTGAAAAATTATAAAGAGCATCGTATTATATTCATTTTTTTTCGAATATAGAAACATAAATCATAAGATTAAAACGACATTTCGGTCAAAATGAAACTGGCTCTAATCTTATACATGTACATTTTTATATCAGCGGAAAGATGTATTTATATGTTTAGATAATGCGATAAATAACTACTGTATTATGACTGAGTATTGTGTCAGAGGTTTGGTAGGGACTTTTGTAGTGTGTTACATGGTATTGATCATGCAGATTTCCAACCTTTTAATTGCAATGTCATTTTTTGGAAGTCCCAACTGGGCATGGTATAGTATAAAAAATACTTAATTCTATAATGCCAATGAAAAAGGGTTTAAGAAGATGTTTTTAGATTAAGTCTTGAAAAAGTTTTAGATCATTATTAAGTCTCTGAGCCCCTGGTTGCTAGGGGCGAAGTTGTTAAAACTTCCAAAAAGATTAATTTGTTTGTTGTCACGAAAAATGGCATTGTCTAAAATGATCAGTATTGTATGATAACCCAGCTAAAGATAGAATAGGGATCCATCAAAATTGAGAAGAAGGAGTAGATACAGGGATCTAAAGGGATAAGACAATGGCCGATAAATTCTTGTACATCCCTAATGAGTAAGCACAAAATTGCAACTTCTGTAGATTACAATTAGTGGTTGAAACGTTTGGACACTCAACTTAATGAACCACCCAATCAAAATTCAATAAAAGTCTCCAAAGTAGGTAAGCCAACGAAAAAGAAAACGTTATTATAAACTTAAGAGACTAGTGTAATAAACAGCCCATTGTCCCCTTGCTCCCTGATTTGAGAAAATTTTCAGAATAAAGGGAATCACACTTAGAGATTTTAGTTTATTTGAATTATATATTGTAAAGATTTTAAAAAAAGTAATTATTTAATGATTAATTAAAGATTAATATTCACTAATCCTACAAAGAGGTAAGTTTTTTTATTTGTCTATTATGACCTTGTAAACCATGGATATAAATTTATTATTGTAGGGAAGGTTCGTATTAGTCATAGATAGGTTTTTATTCATTATCTAAATTGAATTATTCTTGGAAAATTTGTGAACTAATTTTTAGATAAAATCTTATTAACAACCTTTTTATTTATGACCGCTAGGAACTATACAAATTCTTATAACAGTTAAGCAAACAAACATACAAACGTTAATGATATTGCAAAATATTTCAAATCGATTATAGTAAATAATATTTTAAACCTTATAGTCGCTTCGATTATTAGAATTAGCCATTAAACTTCAAATTAAATGTAAGGCTTATGACTATAATTACTAGTCATACGGACATATTGAAGATGTAAGGTCAAAACCATGATATTAAGTTGCTGCGATTAATGAAGCAGCTTATACAGCATGACCCTCGAAAAAGTATTTTTAAGCATCTGCAGCCTATATTTTTCAATAAAATATTAAAAGATTCATATGTACTTGTTCTCTATAATTTTCTACATCAAAGGATATCAAAATATTTTTTTACATCAATTAACAGCCGAGATTTTTAAAGCCAAAGTTTGGAAAAAGTGCTTGAGAAACTGGATATTGCTAAATATTTTTTAGTTTTTTATTAGTATATTACTTTTTATCAACCAGTTAAAAAACAAATAAGAAAAAAAGAGCAAGTTTACAATTGATACATTTTTTATTGCATTAAAAAACGTTACTTTTACATATAAAAACTACTTTTCAAATTTTACTGAATACATTTTTCTTATAACCATTTTCCCTCAAATCTTATAATATCTCCCACTTATTAATATGACCTTAAATAAACCCCTCCCCAATTTATGCTCATTACCGGAAGTATTAGCGCAACCTTTACCAATAAATTCACGCCCACTCATCAAATTAATCTAAGACACATAAAAATCATTTAAATTGTTAAATGTTCAATAAAAGTTTGTAGCTGTAACTTTTTTTTTTTTTTTTAACTTATTTTGATAAATTAAAAAGTGTTTGATTTCTGTTTATGTAAACTTTCAATTTGCTACTATTTTTTATAGGATTTCTTTCTGTAAGGGTGTTTTTGCAATTTACACTAATCTAAAAATGCCTTTTAGAGCAAGTGAAAAAAGTGCTTTTAGCATGAAATAAATTTCTTGGAAACATCTTTATATAAGTTTTATAAAAAGTATTGAAATTATGAGGAAAACACGTCATTTCACTTTAAAAAAACATTTTTCTTGAAAAGTTACATTTTCCTCAGCCACTTTTTCAAAACTTTGGCTCTAAAAATCTCAGCTGTTAATTGATGTAAAAAAATATTTTTATATCTACTTATGTGGAAATCTACAGAGAACAAGGACATATACATTTTTTGATAATTCATTGAGAAATATGGGCTGCAGATGCTTAAAAATACTTTTTCGAGGGTCATGCTGTAGTGCCTAAAAAACTGACGTCACACAATACAATTCACCAATTAGAGGCCATTATACATTTCAATTGACCACAGGTACAATTTATTGTATACTGGCCTATCATTGGTCATTTGTATTGTATGAGGTCATTCTTTATAAGCACTATTAGATGTTTCGTGATTAAAGAAATTTAAGTATCTATGATCGTGTCTGCTTAGGTAAACTTTATAATTAGGACCCAACATAGATTATATTGCATTACATGTAAAAAAAACTACAAAATCTAGGAATGGAAGTGGAAAAGGAAATGCTTTTACAAGGAAAGTTTTTTTTGCAGTAAATTAAGCAAACAAAATTCTGCACATGCACAAATAACAAACACTCGCACACACACACAGATACACACCAAACACATGCACACACACACACACATGAATTGTTGTTCAAAGGAGGAGAGTAATATTCTAAAATGTAATATAAATTAAAATATAAAAAAACGCCTTATTTGCTGCATTGAAAATATCCTATTTTTTCACGAGGCGGGAGGGGACATTGGACTATAAATTATACTGATTTCTAAGTTTATTCCCCATTATATTATTCGTTGGGTGCTTTTAACAAATTTTGATTTGTGAATCTTAAACTGTATTGGGGATGTATATCAAATGATCCTGAAAAGTTAAAAGGTCGAACAAAATTTTTTTTTTCTTCAAATGGTTTCTATTATAAAACAGCATGGATTTGTACTTTACATTTGATTGAAATATTGCAATTAATTAAATTTTATATATTTGTTAGTTTCTTATTTTTTTATTACTTTGACAGCAGTTAAAAGTCAGCATATTTAAAATACTTTTATCTTTAGTAACCATATCCCTTTCTTTGAAGACCCATTACTATTAATTTTGACACAGTGTCACCCATCTATCTATTCATCTAATTTCACACGCTCGAGCATTTCAGTAAAGGGTGTTGTAGTGAACTTGCAGTAATAGATTTAGAATATGGGGATATTGTGACAGAGGAATTTTTGTCGTCAATTTAGGTTGCTAATATAGTCTTCAGATATTTGCCAATACTTTTATCAAGGTATGCGAAAATTTCTACAAAATCTACATGTATGCTATACCCATTTTTGCTGTCAACTTTTGAGGAGAGCGTTATTTTGTTTGAATTTAAAGATCTATGAAACAGCTGACCTGATAGATTTATGCTTTACTCGTAATCTTAGTTTGTGATATAAGGTCCTTTAGAATGTCAATCGAGGCTACGAACGCAGCCACAAGTATTTGATAATTTCTTGGTGCTAATTAAGATCAGAGATTCTTTGAACTTTATCACCATTAAGAGTATAAATTTAGATTAATCCTAATTTTAATTAAACTGAGGGTCTTTTTTTTAAGGATGATTCATTCTTGCTAGTTAAGAGGAATATATATCATTAGTTTTTCTATACGTTCTTCTGTCCGTTCGTCATATTAAGCAGAGACATACGATAATAACTAAATCTAAAATGGTTATAGAAAAAAATAAAGGCATAATCATATACAATTTGATCAATGATCATCTAGAATTATCTGAAAACTTTACAATTATTATCTAAATTATCTCTCTAGTATCCTTATACTAAAGTAACAGGATGTCTATCTGTCTGTTTGTGTGTTTGTACCGAAGGATCTCGCTAACCGCTGAACCGATCTGATTCTCCTTAACAGGGTAGCTTCACATAGGTCCCGGGAAGGTTTATAACTATTTTCTTGGAGCTGGGACACCCCCAACCCCCCTAAAAAATGAAAAATACCCCTTCAAAAAAAAATTTAGATTTTTTAACTAAAATTAAAAATGAGGGGGGGAGGCACATCCCTCCCCCCCCCCAAAAAAAAATTTACACCCCCCAAAATTTTTTTTTTCCTTTTTAAAAAAAATCTAAAATAAGAAATTGGGTTATCAAATTCGACTCCCCCCTCCTCAAGTGCCCCTAGAGGCCTCTAGGGTCGTAGCCGCTAGTACTACATATGATCATTAAAATTTTATCAACTTATTGTTGCTACACTTTTAATATACATTATTGTTCTTGTGAATGCCGATTTGAAAAATAATGAAACAGGTTCCTTTGCGTAATTGACTGTTAGCTGGAGATAACTTGATAAGTGCAAAAATCATTTAACTTGGGAAAGAAAACTTTTATGCTAAAAAGGAAATGAGCGTTTTGTGACAAGTGAAGTTGCATAAATCTTTAATCAGTTCATTTTATAGATATAGAACAGGGATATAAAGGGATAAGACAATAAGACTGGGATAAATTCATGTAAATCCCCAATGATCAGACACCAAATTACTACTTCTGTAGATTACAATTATTGGTTGAAGTGTTTGGACACTCAATTAAATGAACAAGCCAATTAAAATTCAATAAAAGTACCCAAGGTCGCTAAGGCAACGAATAGGAAAACGTTATTATAATACTTTTGGGAGTAGTGAGATAAACAGTCCAATGTCCGCTCACTAACAGTATATAGAATAGGGTGTGATAAGATGATTATCTATTTTTTTTATAATGTCAACGAATAAATAAATACAAATTATTAATAAACAGGATCTGTATATGTCTGTTTGTACCGAAGGATCTCGATAACCGCTGAACCGATATGGTTCTCCTTTACCATTTAGCTTCTCATAGGTCCTGGGAAGGTTTATAACTATTTTAAAAGATGGTACCACTACTCTTTTCTTACTTTTTCTTTTTAAAACTAAAAATGGGTGGTAGAATTCAACCCCACACTAACTAATGTGGCCCTAGAGTTCTCAAGGGGCGATACCGCTAGTTATTGATATTGTATTACTACACTGAAATAGTTATGCACTGGAATACCAAACATAACATTCTTTTTATAATTCAATTGAAAGTAATAGCTAATTACACTTTTCTGTTTAAAAAAAAAGGATAACTGAGATACTTTTATCAAAAAAAGAACACCCGTCGATTTGGTTGAGTAACGATTGGTAAATTCCTGTGGGGATAGGACCCCATTGGATTAGAGCTTAAGTACAATATATAAAGAGAAAAGGTTTTACAATAGTATACACGTCGACTAGAGTGGTTTTATTAAAGATGATTATAGCAATCTAGGGTATATATTGAGAAAAATTAGTACTACAACGAAAATAAGATCTTTTTAAATTTAATCTTTAAATCCCCCACAATATATTTTAATAATTGTACAATATGTTTGATAAATCTTCAATTTTAACTTTTATAATACGTAAAATACTGATTATTTATTTGAGAGTACTAATATCTAAGGCTAGAAGGAAACATTGGACTGCAAAGTATTTTAGTACCCAAAGTTTTATGATCACGTTCTCACATTTGCAAGCTTAAAAACATTTAAATTTTAATTGGTCGATTCAAACTAGAAGTATATAAGTTGTTATTTCTTTCATCATAATTAAGGATGTAAATCAACTTAAAGTCCATTGTATTTTCCCTTAAAATCTTTTAGAAACACCCAAGTCTAAAAGTATACCATTCACGCGACAGCCACTCCAAGAAGCAAATAATATGTCAAAGAAAATAAAGTTTTGACATATTTGATTTGAATTTGAGTATTTTACAATATAGAACAGATAAAATATGAACAAATATAGCACTATTAGAAATATTTAAAAATAATAGTCATTAAAAAAGTGTATAAATTTTCTACAAAATTAAAAGAAATATTACAATGAAAAGGAAAAAATAGAAAACTCACGAAACCTATAACTTTCATTAATCATGTTTGTTTGTATTTTAGATCCTTCTTAAAAAGTAACTGGATGCTTTTCTGTGTATATTATTGTACCTAAGGATCTTGCAAAGAGAAACTAACACTCACCCAAGAAAAGCTCCTTAGTGCCCCTAGAGGCATCGTAGCTGTTGTATTATATAAAGCTTCTAGTTGCTTCGCCACTAGCCTCTAGGAGATGATTGAAGTTGTTTGTAAAATAGCATAAACCATCTCAGGACATTTATAAAGCTTCCCTGAAAACTACAAGCCAATTGGAATAGGAAAACGTTCTACTTTATATAGAATTAAGCTTCTAACAAAATTTTTACATACATTTAAATATATAATATTCACTGTAACAATTCTAAATTAAAAGTGTCTCAAAAATTGCCTTTTCCAATAATGCTTTATCTATCTATTCCTTGTTTGAAATATACCGGAAGAGAGAAAATCTATTTGTTGAAAAATGGTGACAGAAAACAAATCAAAACGTTTATCCAAACTGAAAACTAGCTATTAGAAAAAAATTGGGGTATAGTCCCTTCGTAACATCGCACCTTATGGGGCGATTCTTCGTATTTTTCACAGTAGCTTTTCTCCTATTTCTAGCCCCTGCGGGGGGCTCTAACCCTGCGGGGCCAATTACCTGACCCTGTGGGGCAATCACCTAACCCAATATAACCTAACCTAACCTAAAATAACCTATAAAAAGTCATTTTAAAAATACGACGAATCGTCTCTTATGGGGCGATGTTACGGAAGGGACTATTCCCAAAAATTGTTTAGTCATATTTCTCAGTTTTCTAAAGGGATAAGATAATGGCTGATATATTGATGTACATCCCAAATAATGAGACACAAAATTATCCCTTCTGTAGATTAAAATTAGTTGTTGAAATGTTTAAACACTTGATTTAATGAACCAACCAATCAAACTTCACTAATATCCCCAAAGTTATTAAGCCAACAAAAAAGAAAACTTTATTATAAGACTTTGGGGACTAGTGTAATAATCAGCCCGATGTCTCCTCCCTCCCTGTACAGTGTACATATATATCTGCACTTTACCACTTATTTGTTGGTTTGACTTCACATCCCAATAAGATTTATAACATAGACAGTTTTGGTTTTGTAAATTGAAAAAATCCATTAACTTTAAACGACGTTGGGGAACATCTTTCTAGTAATTATCATTTACAGTCCGATCCTTTAAAAATGTAAAGACCCTTGCACACTTTAGATGAATCAGGGATCCTCTAAAGTTTTTATTATTGGTTGAAAAGTTTTAACACCTAGTGTTTGAACCAACCAATCAAGATTTTATAAAAGTTTTTAAGCCAACAAATAAAAGAGCATATTCCAAAACTTTGGATACCAATATAATTTACAGTGGAATGGCCCCTCCCTTTTTAAATGTATAACCACAAAATAAAAACTATGATATGCAATTACTATGAAAGACAAATTTAAGTGAGAATTTTTATTGTAGCTCCGCTACTAAAAAGCGATTAAGGTGCATGATAGATAGCTGCAGCTAGCAGAATATATAACAGATTATTTGCAACCAAAACATTGACATTATTTTCCACAAGATTTAACATATTTATGTCTTACTTTCATTTATGTTTATGTTTTTTTTCTATAAAGAAAAAGGGGATAAATAAGTTGTTATTATGTTGAATCAGATATTTATTTTTTGCAATTATGGCGTTTACAACAGGGTTCGGAAGCCGCTTGTAAGCCGCGTGTAAGCCTCAGTGAAATCTTCATTTTATCACTATAAAATTCAGCTGGATGTATAAACTGCTCTTTAGCAGACAATCCTTCTTTCTGAAATTTTTTTCTGCTCACAAGCAGGTTTAAAACTGAGGCTTATGCGCGGCTGAGGCGCGGCTTCCGAACCCTGGTTTACAATGAATTTACCAGTGCATCTGCTCTATAGTTAAGATAATCTGTATGAACCCCTTTTTTTTCATATGAGGGAAAGGTGCATGGAAAATAGGAAAATATAAAGTTATGGGAAAAAGGAATTGGACAATGAAAAGCAGAAAAGTGAAGGGAATAGAAATAATTGCCACGATAAAAAGAAAGAGGAAAATGAAATTGAAACAAGGAAGACAACATCCATAAAAGCGAAGCACTGAAACGGAAGGACATTGTACTTTGTTGTCCCAGGAATCAGTATACCAAAACTCAGATCAATCGGATTATTATATCACATTAAAATTAGTTGTTAAAAAAATAACAAAAAATCAACATGTTTAAAATGGACGTACGGACATTCTGGTAATGATTATAGAGTTGCTACGCTTTCTAAATCGTACCTAACTACTACAGGAATCACCATGCAAAGTTTGAAATCAATAGGACAATTCTAACATGCCTAAATTAACGAAAAAAGCTATCCGTTACGGACGGACGGACGGACAGACCCTAACTATAGAAAAGCTTCGATTTTAAAAAGGAAAGGGAAAGATTAGAGGGAAGAAACATTTATATCAGTCAATTGAGAGACAGGTCAAACAAACAAACAAAATTTAATCTTTTGCCACTAAAATCTATTTCTATATTCTTACATCCCTGTGTATTTAGATTTATGATTCAAGGACAAGGTTACGAAAATAATATACATTATACACAATGGGTTAGTGATCTAAATTACCTTTTAACTATTTTCTAAAATCAAATGGGTATCAAACAAAATCGAGACTTTTTGCATCATTATAATTGAGTGATGTTGACATATACTCTAAGAAAAAAATATGAAAAACACCACCTGACTTTCAATTTTTAGGGGTGTTTACACCCACTGATATTTTCTTAAATTTTGGTGTACAAACACCGGAGAATGAGATCTTATTAAATCCTCAATGATGATAAACTAAATTTACCATTTTTTAATTAGAATTTTTGGTAAATTCCAAAAAAACCGCTAGCCCGAACAAGCTCATCAGAATTTACTAGAAAGTTATCACAAGCTCTTTATAGGGCCTATAAAAAAAGAATAAATTTAATGACTCTTGTCCAAAGTATCCCAAATGACGTCATATTAGAATAATCCATTACTCTAATAAGACGTCATTCAGAATACGTCAATCAAAAATTTTTCAATTCATCCCCTTTTTAAAGGCTTTATATAGAGCTTCACCTTTAACTATTTCTTTAAACCCCAAATAAGCAATTATACACAACCTTCTGTTCATTTTATCGATATTTATGTTTGTAAAGAATTATCAGATAAAAAGTCCCAATATTCTTAGATCTGCAACTCTTAGAGGAAGAAGGATGTTTATTTGGCTGTTGTCAGGAAACAAATAACATTTATATTATTTTTACACAACACAAATTTATTTTTAGGTGCAGTTATACAATATTTGAAGTTGAGCCTAAAAGGGGATATTAATTCCCCCCCCCCCCCTTTGCAAACTTCTACATTTATTTTCTTTGTCAAATGACCTCTTTTAAAATTTTAGGATTAGGTTTTTTCATACGTCATTTATCTCTTAAGAAGTTTATTCGTCATACTGGCCAAGACTAATACAAAGATTTTTTAAAAGCCACTGGTCTGATTGGAATACCTTTTTAATGCTTCTAATTAGGTTTTGAGATATATTAAATTAAAAGATAATTTTTTTTATGTTCAAACATAAGTCGTGAGAAACTCTATTAGTCTATTATTCTAATATGACGTCATTCGGGATTCTTTGGCCAAAAGTTTTCAAAGTAATACCCTTTTTATAGGAATTATAGAGAGCTTCTAATTCGAGGTACCATTTAATTGCTGAGTCTCAAGAGCCTAGACGGACCCACACAAAAAAGTAAAAGCTATTTAAGTTATAATGATTAGTTTAATTAGTTATTAAACGAAAATTGTTGAAAATTAATTTGAGTTCATAAGGTTACAGTCAGACAAAGTTAGGACAGTTACGGACAGGAAGTTAATCCAACTATCACAAGTTTGTACTGATTGTACAAATGGTTGTAGATTCAGAAAAAAATATGTTTAAGATAAATGTAAATATATATGATTTACCTTTGAATTAAAGTGTAATTATAAATAAAATCGCATTTTTAGTGTGGACATTTATTTGTACATGACAATCCGAATATATCCTTTTAAAGTATACTAATAATAAATACACTAGCAAAGAGGCCCTTTTTATAGGATTGAACAAATAGCCTAAAACCATCAAAAGAAGCGTTCTCAAATACGTAGAACTCAATGGAAATCTTTTTTTTTCAAAATCTTTGAGTATTTTTCTATTTGTTTTTCATAAAACATTTTCCTCCCAGTGTCACTGTCAAGGTTTTGAAGCTTAGTAAATTAGAATTGTAGACATTTATGACATGATAAATACCTAGGCCCTCCCTAGTTTAAAGGAAACTCTTATATTCATATTTATGACATGATAAATACCTAGGCCCTCCCGAGTTTAAAGGAAACTCTTATTTTTATATTCATGCTACTATAAATACCTAGGGCTCCATAGTTTAAAGAAAACTCTTATATTTATATTCATGCTACTATAAATACCTAGGGCTCCATAGTTTAAAGGAAACTCTTATATTTATATTTATGACATGATAAATACCTAGGCCCTCTCTAGTTTAAAGAAAACTCTTATGTTTATATTTATGACATGAGAAATACCTAGGCCCTCCCTAGTTTAAAGGAAACTCTTATATTTATATTTATGACATGATAAATACCTAGTCCCTCACTAGTTTAAAGGAAACTCTTATGTTTATATTTATGATTAAGCGATTATAAAGAATTTATTTGAAATAATATAGAGTTGTAAAAAATCTGATAATGTTTGAATTTGAAAGGCTGATTCTAACAGCCTAAAATAAGTCACAAATCATTCCATTGGAAGTATAAACCGACCCTAAATGGAGGAAAACTTAATTGTAAAGAAATAAACTTTTTAATTTGAAAATAAACTAAACTATTTGGATGTCCTTTAACTTGACTGAGTCCTTAATTACCCAGATGAAATTAATTTAGTGAAGATATGGAGAGAGGATATAATTAATACAATTTGGCCAGGCCAGCCATAATTTATTAATAATACAACATTTCAGGGTTTAAATAGTCACACAAGTTTCAGGGTGCTAGGGATATTTTTTCACGAATTTTTATCAGATTGTTGTTAAATATACATAATTATATTACAATTACATAAATTAAGTGTTTGTTTTTATATTTTGGGGTATAGTCCCTATCTTGGCAACGCCTCTTAAGGGGCGTTGGGTCGCATTTTCACAGTAGCTTTTCCACTATTTCTAGCCCCTGTGAGGCGGCTATAACTCTGCGGTGCAATCACTTAATCTAACCTAAAATAACCTATCAAAAGCTACTGAGAAAATATGATGAAACGCCCCTTAAGAGGCGTTTCCACGAAAGAGACTATAACCATATTTTGCATAACCCGTGTTAATCTGTGATTGTGGCTTAACACATAGAGCATTATCGTCGGGGAGTTAATGGGATCAAGCATTGGCTTAACCACGTGTTAGAACTAAAGACATTAAAAATTGTTCCTACTGGTGCTATGTTAGATGTGCGACATCAACAGTATTTGAAATTCCTAGTGAAAAACCTGTGAAACATATTACCATACAAAGAGGATTGTACCCGCAGCGTCACCTGGTGACCTGGCCCCCAAGAGGTCTTCATATCTGTTATAATATTTGAATGAAAAATATGCATAATTTTGAGCAGTTTGATATTAACAAAACATTTGACACATATTTAGAATATATTGATTTGTACAAAAATTTGTAATAGGACAAATTTTAAAAAAAAGAAGAAACAAACTTTTATCATTTTATCTAAACCCCTTATTTCTTGCTAATTCAGCAGCTAACAATGATAGATTTTACGCATAAATAATAATAACATTTGTCCTATCCCTTAAACCCTGCAAACATTGATAGATTAATGATATTTTTAAATATTCACTTATAATACAATAACATTCTTTTTCAAAAATACAAGAATTTATTAAAGTATTAAATTAAAGTTTGAAGTTCAACATACAAAACAATACAGTGCATTGTATCTTAATAAATAGAACTATTTTATAACAGTAATATATCCAGGGAGGGTGGGGGCATTAGGTTGTTAGTGATACTAGTTCCCAAAGTTTTATAATAACGTTTTCTTATTTTCTTGATTTTTTATTTGTATGGTTATTTAGTTGAGTGTCAAAACGTTCCAACCACTAAGTTATAATTTTGTATATCCTCATTGGGAGATGTACAAACATAAATTTATCGGCCATTGTCTTATCCCTTTAGATCCCTGGTATATATCTATCTAGTATCTATAAATCTAGCACATACACGTATAGATAGTATCTTAATGTATTTCCAACCAAGGTTGAACTTGTTCTTTGAAGTTTACAGATAATGTATGTACTACAGTGTAGCTTATGAGTTCCCAACTATTATAATGACGAGAATAATCTGCCTTGTTGAAAAGACCAAGGAAATCAAGCTTTTTTTGATTTTTGTGTGGAAGTTTTTTTTAGTGGGGGCTAAGGCGAAGAGGTTGAATTGAATTCTAATTTATCAAAATTTTTGTTGTTGGTTACGGCACCCCAATTTCTTTAATAGGAGAGGGGGGACACGGTTACACGATATTTATATTTTCGTAGTCTGATTTGTTTACTTTGTTGAATAAAAGATAAAACTGAGAAATATAAAAAATTTAAATTTCAATTTAAGTTAATTCAAAACATTTCAGTGTCTATTCTTCGTATTCTTCGTTTAATAAGACCAACAAATGGATAATTAAAGAGTAGCTTTATCACTTTCAAACGGAATTTATAAGCTACACGTACATGTACACTAGTAGATTTCTTAAACACTGTGTAGTAGAAAGTAGATCAAATTAATTGAAGATAATAATATTACCCTGGCCTCTATCATTTATGTATGTAAACTTGCCATAAGGTGTACAATACCTTCCGCTAATATAAAAAATCTGTAGAAAGTTTCAAATCAGCTGGATGATTCCTTCAATGTGCTAAGAAAGCCCACTGACCCCAACCCCCTTATTTGAAATAAATTAAGATTAAAGGGTTGAGTTTAGTTTTTGGTTAATTTGTTAATTACTTAAGGTAAGTTTAGGTTAGGTTAAATTGGATACAGGTTAGCTCTACAATATTACGGCACCGCAAAAGATATGTATAGAAAAAAACTTTCCCCTTATTTTAAATCTATTAAATAATAAGGGATAGAGGTTGCTCGATAGACATTTTGAGGGTAACACCGATTAGCCATGATATACGATTGCTAAACGTTGAAGGCTCATTTATATAATTTGAGCAGATAAGGAAGGGGAATTTTGTGCTGTAGTATTAATTTATGGAAGTGATGTTAGGTCTAAAATCTAAACTAGATACTCTATGTATGTATGTTAATCAAATTAGGCACATAAACCTTCAATTTATAATAAGATCATAAATTAATTTTAAAAGAAAAATACTAATTAGTAGTAAATATTTTGTAATTGTAATCCTAAATACAAAAATCCTGGCGGTAACTAGATGCCAGCAAACCAGCTTGGTCATCCAGGTACAGATTGAAAACAATTGTGACTGTTAATCATTTTTATGCAGCTTATAATGCCTTATAAAAAATGACGTCGTACAATACAAATGACCAATGATAGTCCAGTATATATTTTACTAATGGTCAATTCAATTGTAAAATGGCCTATCATTGGTGTTTTGTATTGTTTATCGTAATTTTTAATAGGCATTATAAGCTAATTCATCATTTTAGAAAATTGTAGGTAACAATGTAAAAGAATATACGATCTAACTTTAGGTTCCAGGTAAAATCCTGCAGGTCGTGATATGTCAGAACTTAATACACAGTACATATTAATTTTCCTAATTGAAGCTAACTTTTGGGCATTCAAATTTAAGAATTAAACTTTCAAATTACGTCCAATTTCTAAATGAACAAATCGGTTTTAAATTAATAACTTATGCAACTCAAAATTTACTTTTTAATCTCAAGAAATTAATCAAAAGCTTTCGTAATCAGCTTAATTTTCAATCAATGTATATTAAATTCAGAATAAAGCATTACTATTCACCAAATAAAGAATTAAATTAATTAATTCCAAGAAAAAAATTATGAATTATGCATTTCATATTCAGCAGTATTGAAAAATATACACTCTTTATTACTTACTTAATGTAAACGCTATTACAAAACAGTAGAAATATTTAACTGACTTCAGTTTTTGCTAAAATATTTTCTTACTAAATTAGATAAATAAAAACTTAAATCTTTATTAAAAACTAAAATAAAACCTTTTTTATCAATATAAAGCTTTTCTGACAAAAAAAACTTCAATTAAATTGTAATAAGTGTCCTATGATATAAATAAAATTGGTTAAACTTTGCCCGAATTTACTATTTGGTGAAAATCCTCCAAAAATATAAACACATACTTGTTCATGAAAAATTGGTTGATTTGACAGTAATTGAACTGTTCCTGAAACTTAATCATTCATTCACAGGACACTGAGAGACATTTTTGTCAGGGATCTAAAGGGATAAGACATGGGTTAATAAATTGATGTACATCCCCAATGATGATACGCAAAAATACTCCTTCTGTACATTACAATTCGTGGTCAAACTTAAATTTCGTCAAGTTAAACATATTCTTTTAAGTTAGGGGTGTGTAGAAAAAAACTATATAGTGACTGTAAGTATATGTGTTTTTATGTGTTGATTTCAACTATAGCAACACGACTTCAAAGGAAGTTGTTAAATATTATATCTATCATCTTCAACAATCTTAAATCTTTTCAGTGCAATCCCTAATAGTGGCTAGCGAGCATATAAACCTTCTTTGGCGGAAACCACCGCAAAATCTTGAATAACATTTGTTTCTTAAAATTCTCCGGTGTGTAGGCATAAGTAGATGTTCTTAATGATTTAAACAATCTAATGAACTTCTTTAAATTGTGGGTGTTGCAGTTTCTAGAAGCCTTAAATAGTCCTGAGGATAGAGCGTTTTGCAATTTAAAAATTGTATTTCTTCATTTTTCTTACCTCAAGTAGCCGCTAGTGTGAACTGTAAAGTATGTCAGCTGATAATTTTGTTCTAGTAAAAAATATAATAATCATCAACAATCCTTAAAATACACATTTTTTTCTAAACAATAAAAAGTACCATGTTTGTTATAATCCGGTGATAGAAGGATGCAGGGATTAGACAATTGGCGATAAATAAATATTCAGTAAACACAATTTACCCTATATAGTAGTTCCAAACCATTGAGTTGAATGTTTGTGGAATGCCTTTTTCATTCTCTATCTTTCTTTATAAATTTTAGGTTACAAAATACAAAAAATAATAGTTACCGACTTTGGGGAAAACTCATTTATCATACATTGTATTTTCCCTTCCTGCGTGTGGCCGCATTGCAAACCTCGCCCCCCCCCCCCCTAAGCCGTAACACTAGAATTACTAGTATTAGTGTTTATTAGCAAAATAAATCCTTTTTGCAAAACTTGTAATTTTGCAAAAGTAAGCAGTGGCATATAAGTTTATACTTTTTTGCTAATATTTTTACTCCAGCAAAATTTGTAGCACGTTTGCTGGGATAGTACTAGTAGGGAATATTGGTCTGAATCTAAAACTGGTACCCAAAGTTTTCTAATTGGTTATCTTATTTAAAAGGTACATAACTTTTGGATACTTTTATTGAATATACTTTTCAGCTAATAGTTTTTGTGTTCAGAAGGAATGATTTTGATTATCATCATGGGGATGAATATCAATTTATTGTTCATTGGCTTATCCCTTAAAATCACTGCAGGTTTGAGTCTTGGCCTAACACGTATAATCCTAAAAATGTCTACTTAGGACACTTGATAATGCTATTAGGAAATGATAAATGCGATAAAACCTATAACACAAACAGGTGCCAAAATTTACCATAATTAATCACGATTGAATCAATATAAAGAACTTGCTGTACACAAAGACAGTTTGCTTCTATTTGAGAAAACTATTTCTTGTAACAAATCCTTTTTTTTATCAAAACTCATTACTCTAAGCTGTTTTTGCTATTTTTGCAGTTTTAGATGCACGCCAAATGTAAACCCGACAGAAAATTGAATTGGGGATTTAAGGGAAATGTAATTTACCTTTTTTTTCTTGAGATGCAAGTCTTACATTTTTGAAAAGCGAAGCTACTTTTAAATTTTTTTACTCTGTCCGTCCGTCAGTGGGTAACACTGTTGAGAGAATTTGCTCAGCTGAGATTGAATTTTGAGATAACTTGAAAAGATTCCTCTCATTAAAAAGCATTTTCTTAATACTGTATTATCTTTTATTGTATTAATGTAATTCCAAGTAAACAACTACCTGGTTCCACTGGCGGTGACCCTTTTCGTCTGCTAACATATTGTTTTCTGTTCTTTTGTAGCGACTTTGCTGTGTTAATATTACCGACGCTATTGGCTGATATTGATAGATCCAATTGAAAGTGGTCACATGTTTCCCGCCCCGTGAACATACAGTTATTAAAACCCAAGTTTCCTCTATTATTTTACTCTAACATTGTACAAAAAAGTGAAGTCGTTTCAACTTTTTTTCTCATCCATTGTGTCTTATTTTCTGCTTCTAATATTTGATTTAGATTTTCTTATTTTTCTGTGCTTTACTATTTAGGAATATTGTCATGCTTGTTACTACTTCCTTTCTTTATCTCTCAGTTTTATTTGATAATTCCTGATGTTTTTAGAACTAATTAAATATTGTATGAGTTTTTTTATCGTTTCTTTTTATTTAAATTATGATTTAAGCATAAATTTACTCCTATAATGATTGCTGCTTTTAATTGATTTAAAAAAATAGATTTTAACAAACTTTTGTTAATAATTATGCACCTAATGTATATAATTATCCTTGTTATATTTAATAAGTGTAGTGGTTGTTTGTTTATACTAGTAATTAGTCTGATATATGTTTGTTTAAGTCTGCTGGACATTTCAGTGTCGGGTTCTTTAGTAAATGAAAACGGCAGCAATGGATTTATTATGACTTGGATTTTAAACCAGATTATCATGTTCTCTAACAGAGTGAAACTTGTAGTTGGTTAAAATAGCGACCCCTTTACTTCGTCCCCCCCACCTCCTACTGGATAAACACACTGACCAATAAGTGATGTCCATGTTAGCAACCTAAATTTAAGACATCTTTTCCCCTGTCATAATATCCACGTATATTATATGTCCATTAGAATCACCAAAATTATTCATGTAAAATTAAAAAGTTTTACCAAAACTACATATAAAAATGGTTGTTAAAGTAAAAACTTATTATATTTACTTGGCATTTTTTGGTAGATTTTAAAAAAATTGCTTTGATGAGCAGTTACCCAATAACTTTATTATATCTTTTTATTTAAAGAACCCACCTCTGGACGTTTGAGAAGTATTAATCCATCAAGTATACAACTATATTTGTCATAAATAGTCGCCATGAACAAGTAAAAATTATTAATATGTAAATGATATTCATGGAAAGGTACATTCTAAATTTATACTATACCTTTCACAAACAAGTTAAAAACACTACTTGGACTTTTTAAGACATGATAAATTATGAATATGAAATTCTATATGATAGAATTTTGGTATACTTATTTTATATTTTTTTTTGGTCAAGTGATATCTTAATTTCGCCAAATTATCTAATTATTATATTTTGATTCCTTTATATAGAGAGGTGAAAACCAATTTTAAGACTTTAATGAATCTTCATTTAAAACGATTTTATATAGTCCACTCAGATTTGGTTTAAAACTTTAAAATAATAAGTAATCTTAAACCTCAATTCAGATAATAACATTTTGATATTGAAAAAGAAAACTTCCATTGGTAACAAACCTTTTTTGAAAAGGTAGTAAGATAAGCCTTCAATTATAATACAGAACTGTCTGAAGGACAAACGGAAATGTACAACTTATGAGGAATTATTGAGTATCTTCTCTTGATATAAAGCTTCCTTAACTGAAGACCAATCAGTTTGATAAATTATGGTTAAAAATGTTTAATTTCTCATTTTACTCATGAATAATTTCCTCATTATAACTCATGTGTATCTTTATGTCAGGACTTTAGTTTCTTTGCATAAAATTAATATATGAATAAAGAAATCTTATTTTATTTATATAAACTAAACTTTTATCCTCCTGGTTCATTTTCAAGTTCAGCTTTGTATTTATGAGAAACATTTGGAATATTTTGGATTAGTTTTAAACTCCTGTACTGTAAACGCACATTACTTTTTTTTAAGCTGACGCTTTTTTTTCTCCTGGCACATGACAAAAGTTCTGTTTTATTTCCTTTTCATTTGACACATTCTATTAATAGTTAATTGGACCTAATAACACTTGTAATTTAAATGTACACTGTCTTAGTTAAATTTATGCTTTTTATCCTCCCGGTACATTTAACCAGCGTTTCGGAGCCGGTTGATTTTGGTGCGGCTCCGGCTCCCATAAAAAAATATTTTTTTTATTTTTCACTTTTGAAGGTGTTAAAAGTTCAATTTTTAATAAAAATGGACTTAAAAAGGGCATTTGCACATGACAAAACAGAGTTACCAAATTATAATTTATATAAAATCTCTTTATTTATCTAGTCCGGAGCCGGAGTTGTTTTTTAACGAAAATTACGGCTCCGGCTCCAGCAAAATATGGCGGCTCCACAGCTCCCTGCTCCGGCTCCGAAACACTGCATTTAACACATTTCAATCAAAGATTATTTTGATTATAACTTATTATAACACTTTAATTTAAATGTAAGATTATTATGTAAATAATAAGACAAATAGAGAATCCAACGATAATAACATTTTTGTCTTGCTTTAGAGTTTACTTCCCTCACATTTTTGTTTTCCTTAAAGGTATAACCCTAAAGGTAAAGATGGTTATAAATCCTTTTCTCAGACTACAGCTTCCTTTGGCATACTAAATACTTCTGGTTACATTCTTTAAACTTCTTGCTAAAAAAGCACAAGGAGGAAGAGGAAATTGAGCTGTTTATTACACTAGTCCACAAAGTTGAATAATAACGTTTTCTCATTCGTCGACCTCAAAACTTTGGGGAGTTTTATTGAGGTATAATTGGTTGATTTATTACGTTTAGCGTCCAAACGTTGCAACCAATATTTGAAATCTACATAAGGGGTAATTTTGTGTATCATCATTGGGGATAAACATTAATTTATCAGCCAATGTCCTATACCTTTAGATCCCTGAGAAAAATAACAAGTTAAAAACATAATCTACTCTCATTTCATCTAAGAGCTATAGACTGATATCAGTGAATTCAACGCTACTTATAGATGGTGTCTTCCTTTGTTTAAAAAAAAAATATTCTTTTATCTTAAACTAGCGGGTACGCCCCTAAAAGCCTCTAGGGGCACTTAAGGTAGGAGGGGAAAAATTCGACCCCATCCAATTTTAAATTTGAGTTTAAAAGAGTAAAAACATACTTTTGGGGGGGAGGAGGTGAAGACACCCTTCCCAAAAATAGTTAAAAACCTTCCCAGGACCTATAAGAAGCTTCACTGTAAAGGAGAACATTATCGGTTCAGCGGTTAGTGAGATCCTTCGGGATAGACAAAAAACGCTTACTACTTTATATAATAGGATTTTCAATCCAGCTTGATTTAACACTCAGGATAATAACCAAAATTTTTTGTTAAATATTATCTATAGAGGAAATTATAATATGTTTGAATTTCACAATTTAAAGAATCTACCCTCTTAAGAAACAAATATATCACAACTCTGGCATCAAGTGGTTCAAAATTGTGCAAATAAAGGACAAAAAGAGTTACTGCGTCTGGAATTTCCATCTAATAACAAGTATGTCTTACAGGTTAACATTTTTAGCTGTAAGCTGCTTATAGTGCCTATACATATTGACGTCATACAATACAAATTACCAATGAAAGGCCAGTTGTCATTGTACCATTGTATGACGTCACTATAAGCAGCTTCGGAAATGGATCCATAAATGATAATTGATAATACTAATAGACATTGAAAAGGATTGGTTAGGTTAATTTTCCATTCAAAATTTCTATTATATTGACATTCATTGCATGGTTTAAGTCGATTAAGTATGTTGCTCTTTATAGTGCCTTTAAAGGAGGTAAATTAAAAAACCTTTAGCGAATAAATCCCGAATTACATCATGAAAAATGGACTATTCTTATATGACGTTTTAAAATTAAAACTCATTCTTTTATAGGCACTATAAAAAGCTTCTAGAAAGGTTCAAATAGGCCCAGATCTATAATTTGATATTGATTGACGTTTAACACTTCACGTAGAAAAGCTTTACTACTAAAAACTAATTTACCTAACTGACAGCTATCATTCATAATATTAATAAATATAATTTCATTATCAAGTCTACTCTGATGGGTATCTATCAACTTATATTAAGGTATGGGGATAAGTTATCACAAGAAAAATTATCCACATAAAAAAAATTCTGGAATAGTTAAATGCAAAACAGATTTTCTTTATGTTGAATTGCTTTAAAAGGTTTTATTACATATCATACATGTTATGGCCTTGAATTTCAATTATATAGTTTGTTATATATTTTTTGTTGATATATTAATAATAAAACAAGGAAGACAGCAATATAAAGTTGTACAGAGTATATATTTAAGCCACATTACATGAAACTGTAAAGAAAGAAAAATAAAAAAGAAACAGTATACAGTCACTTAGACAGCAATATTGGTTGTCCGATATTGACTCATTTAAATATTTAAATGGTCAGAAAGATAGATAGTTTAAAATTGATTAAATAAAGAAGCTAGACAAAAAAACATTCATAGTTTAATAATAAAAATGCAGGGTTCAAATGGCCGATAAATTGATTTACATCCCCAATGATTATACACAGAGTTACTCCTTCTGTAGATTACAATTAGTCGTTGAAACGTATGGACACTCAACTTTTTTAACCAACCAATAAAAATTCATTTAAGTCCCCAAAATTGTTAAGCCATAAAAGCCTTATAAAACTTTGGAGACTAGTGCAATAAACAGTCCCCTCTTTCTTTCTTTGATATAAATATGAACTTGCTTAAAGAACGACAGGCAAAGTAAATTGTATAGCATCAACCCAACACATGATGTTATAAGTTGGTCTATTATAAGATTAAATGTTAACGTGTGATGCATTGGTTGTCATTACATATATATAGAAGGAAGTTAGTGATCACATTTTTAAAAGCGAAGCTTTACTATAATTAGGGTCGGTCCGTCCGTACGTAACGGATAGCTCTTTTCGTTAATTTAGGCATGTTAGAATTGTCCTATCGATTTCAAACTTTGTATGATGATTCCTATAGTAGTTAGGTAAGAGTTAGAAAGCGAAGCAACTCTATAATCGTTACCAGAAAGTCCTTACGTCCATTTTAATATGTTGCTTTTTAACATTTTAAACACCAAATTTTTATGTGATAAAATTATGCGATTGGTCTGATATTTTTATACAGGAAGTTAGTGTTCAAACTATTACTCAAAAATAATGGGTTTTGGATTAATAAATATGATTTTTAGTCCCTAAACTGCTTTATAAATTAAAATTTTATTGGCTTCTATTCAAGATTTAAACATTTAAATTTAATTTCTTCTTGTTATAAGGGATTCTATTAGTACATAGATAAAGGGGCAGGTAGTATAGCTTTATTGTTAAATGAAATATGCTTTGGGAATTATTTGAATAATAAGCATATTAAGTAGGACGAATGGTTAAGGACCCAACATGTAAAATCCTCAGAATGAAAAACTCAAGGCATCAAACTTTTAAATTTATTCAACGTTTCGAGGGCAAAACTGCCCTCATCGTCAGGAAATTTTTCGTCCATGTACATTATTAACAAAACACAAATTGAAACAAGCATATTTATTTTATATGGTTGGTTAGTTTTGTTATGAATTGCTTATGAGTGTTGTCATCCTTGTTATTTTATAAATAGTTTTATTTTCATATTATGTTGTTTACAACCTAAACAAAACTTGTGGGTTTGAATATCAAACCATAACGCATCGTATTGTAGACAGATTTCTTGGGATAATAAAATGAAAAGATATAAAATTAAAACCAGTTTAGGTAGTCCTGAGGGGCCGAAGCCCAGGGCTAACAAAACGTGTATTGTAATTATGATTTTTATTTCAATATTAGTGTAAAATGCTCTTCAACACGTTGCTATACATGATTTTTCAGTATTGCTGAGAACCGTTTCTAATCCAACTGATATTAATCGGTTTCGAAGCCATACTGGAAAAGGATTTAAAGGGCTTGTATCGTATTTTCGATATGATCCAATATGTTTTAATTATTTATCAGAAGTAATATTTTTAACAATCCTGTTATATAATATATTAATTACTTACAGAGAAATAACTAATTGTAGCTTACCTAACAAGTCTTTGTAAATAAGCACCCAAAGAAATTAATTATTACATTTAAAACGACATATAATTGTATTATGGATTAGCAATACTTTGAAAATGGCACCAAACAAATAATTCATATTGGGGGATAGTACCTTTCGTGACAACGCCTCTTAAGGAGCGTTTCGTCGTAGTTTAACATTAACTTTACTTCTATTTTTAGCCCCTGCGGGGGGGCTCTAACACTACGGGGCAATCACATATTTTAACTTAACCTAACCTAACCTAAATTAACCTATCAAAAAAAAGCTACTATGAAAGTACGACCAAATGCTCCTTAAGAGGCGTTGTCACGAAAGGGAATATATCCCAAATTGGATTTTAAAATTATTGTTGCTGAAAATGGTTTATTGTAAAATATTGCTGGAATCGAACATTTCCAACAATCCCGGAACTTTAACTATCTCGATAACCACTGGACCGAGATGGTGCTCCTTTACAGCAAATGTTAGGGTGAGGGTAAGCGAACCCCCCCCCCCCCACCCTAGGTAAAATTACCCTTTCCTCCCCCAAAAATACAGAATTAAACCTTTTTTTTTTAATGTATAGGGCGGGGGGGGGGCGGGTTACTTACACCTACCCCACCTAAACTTCCCCTAGTTGCCTCTAGGGCCGTGACCGCTAGTAATATATACATTCATAACTGATTGCACATAATGCCATAGAAGTAGAAATATATAATATTTTTTTAGTCATTAAAACCTTTATGAGAAATATAGTATATACTATTAAAAATTAAATCTTATACAACTATGTTTAAACACTTAACAATAGAATCCATCTCTTATAAATTGCTAATTGATTTCTACTTTACAAGAAATATATATTTAATCAGCAAATTGAGAAATAAACACTCTTACACAATACAATTGTGTAACATTAAATAAAATCTATCAAACTTAACAAATAAATGGTATTGATTAAATTTATGTATAATTCCCTTTTTATTATAAGTTACCCATTTTTATTACTTTATTGTGTGGCTTTTTTTGTACACTAGTCCCCAAAGTTTTACAATAACGTTTTCGAATTCGTTGGCTTTACAACTTTGGGGACTTCCTTGAATTTGTTCGATAGTTTCATTAGTTTTATTTTTTTCTATAGAAGAGGTAATTTTTTATATCGTCATTGGAGATGTACATCAATTTATCAACCATGGTCTTATCCCATTAGATCCCTGGGCTTTTAGGGATTTGATGATATACGGAAGTGAATACACACCAGGATAATTCTCTTTCGTCAAAGTGCAACTATTGTTATAATAACCCATGGTCATTATTATGTTCCTTTAAAACGGTTGGACATATATTCGCAGCAAAGTCTATCAGTTTGTCAATTTATTACTGTCTTATTTATTAAATAAGAAGGACTTCAGGAAAGTGTTCTAAAAGCAGGACAATAAGAAAATACTTTCTTATGTGGCACAAAAAACAAAAATTCGCAGATAACTTTAATACATTGAAATATAATAAGCTATGTAAGTACATCACAAATAAGAGAAAAAGTAAAAAGAATTATAATGTACAATTTTAAAAATATGTTTTTGTCTATTGTTATAATTTTGCAATTTTGTTTATTTAAGAGATTATTAATAAATATTCCCCGAATGTGTTTAGATGTCCGCTAAATTCTGCACACGTATCAAACCAGAAACACAAGAATGGCAAATTATTACAATTTAACAATTTTCCATTTTCTTTTGATAATTACTTAAAAAAAACATGTAATTTATTTGCATATAACAGTTGCACATCTAGTGTAGGGAGGGCATGCAGTAAAATAGCATTAATACAGTCCAATATTACAATTTAAAGTTTACCCTACTTTAAATTTTAGTTTTAACAAGAAAAAGTAATATCGGTCAATCAATTAGCAAGTTCCTATAGTACAAACAGACCAAAGTTGACCCCTCCCCACGTTCAAATTTAGTTTTAACAAGAAAAGGTAAAATGAGCTAACATTCGGAAATAAATGAACACCATGTATGTAAGCATGCTCATATGATTACTTCCTTATTATAATTGTATCTTCTTTTTTCAAGCATAAATGGAAACGTAAATGTTTTACTTTTATGCATCGTTAAACTTTGTTAAACTTGTAATAAATCAGAAAATCAGATAAATGAACTTTTTGACGAATTAGAAAAACATATATACGGTTTCCATCAAATGCCTAGTCGAGTGCATGTAATCCCCCCCCCCCCCCCATTTCAAAAATAAATCAAAATAGAAAGGGTTATTTTTTAGTGTTTTTTTTTACTTTGGGGTAGGTTAGCTATGCCTTAATTAAACACAGGAAAAATTGGCTAGGAACATCAATTATTTTGTTTATAAATCCCTATATCTCTGATAATTGTATGCACATATTAGTTGGATTCTAAAGTCTTATTATCTTTATAATACAGCATAATATTTATATAATAATAGTGTAAAATGTTGTAATATTCAAGTTCTTTTGTAGCTAAGGAAAGAGGCCCATTATTACATACTTGGTAATGACCCGTGTAAAAATGACCTAATCAACTAAATTACATTTTCTTAATAATAATAACGATGATATTATGTAGATGTATAAAAGCTATCCTATTATTAAAGTAGTAAGGTTTTTTTTTATAGTGCTTTAAGATCTCAGTAACCATGAACCGATTGAGTTTTCCATTTTAGATGTTCTTCTTCACATAGCTCCTTGGATTAATAAAGCTGTCTTGGGATAATTTTAGACTTTTAAATTTTAAAGATACAGCCCAAAAATGCTAGGGGCGCAGCCGTTAGCTTTTATCTATAGTACTTGGATGCAAGTGTGTGTCTATTAAGATTTTTTAAACAGACAATCCAATTTTCTTTTTGTATTTTGTAAAAAGAGAAGCATAATTTTTTACTGTATTATTATATTTGCCATTAATCAATTTATTGATTTTTCCCTTAAAAATATATTTTTTTGATATTGCTGCGCTACTTAATGACAAATACGCCATTGAAAATGAGTAAAGCTTCTTAAAAGTCTTGACTATAATTTACAATTCTTATAATAAAGTAACAGGATGTGTGTTTGTCTTGTGTTCCAAAGGATTTCGCTAACTGCTGAACCGATTGGGCTCTCCTTAATAGGGTAGCTTCTCATAGGTCCCAGGAAGGTTTGTAACTATTTTGGGGGAGGGTACCACCACCCTCCCAAAAGAAACCGCCCCTAGAAAAAAATTACCCCCGCCCCCAAAAATTTGTTTTATGTTTTTTTTAACTAAAATTTACAATGGGTGGGGAGGCACAACAGATTGGGACACAACCCAATCTGTCCCGATTTTGTATCACTTTTGAAAAGTGCGATTCCCGTGACGTCATATAAAAAGGGAAGGGGGGAAGAAAATCTCTTCCCTTTTCTCCCATCTCTTTTGAAGAGATTTTCTTCCCCCCTTCCCTAATTTTTCTTTCCCGAAACGTATATGACGTAACTGGAATCGCACTTTTCAAAGTGATACAAAATCGGGACAGATTGGGTTGTGTCCCAAAAAAAAAATCCCCCCTCAAAATTATTTTTTTTAAGTTTTTCTTTTAAAATCTGAAATAAGAAATTTGACTCTCCCCTCCTCAAGTGCCCCTAGAGGCCTCTAGGGGCGTAGTTAAATGTAAAGTAAATTCCCCGTCTCTAAATTTAATCATTACTAGAAAGCGTTTAAGGCAAAATAGTTTTTCCCTTGTTATAGTTGCCAACAAAATAATTATAATAAAATAACAATAAAAGATCATTTAGCATAATTGTTCAGCATAATTGTTTCAAGAAATATATATAAACATTAAAAACGGAATGGGATATTAAAAGATAAGACAATGGACGATAGATTAATCACAACTGCTTGTTGGTAACAAGTAGTTGTGATTTAAAGGGGTCCCCAAAGTTTTAAAGCCATTGAGTGAAAGTACGTGTCCATAAAAACGTTGGTTACAGTCCAATGTTTTATCCCTCCCTGACAAGGGCAAGTTTAACCTTTTTATATTATTCGCCTATCAAAATCAAATATGAAATCTAATTATGATAAATGAGGCTAGGAATTTAAACTAAATTTGTTTTAAAAATATTTACAATAACTCGGCAGTTAAAGGAAACCTAGTTTTTACACAAACAAAATATCCCCCCATTGCTAACCAATAATTAATATTGCGGTGTGTAGTAGTAATATGCAGGGAGGGAGGGGACATTGGGCTATTAATTTCACTAGTCCTCAAAGTTTTATAGTTACGTTTACTTATTCGTTGCCTAAACAACTTTGAAGACTTTAACTGAATTTTGGTTGGTTTGGTTGAGTGTCGAAACGTTTCAATCATTAATTGTAATCTACAGAGGGGTAATTTTGTGTATCATTGGGGATGTATATATATATCGGCCATTGTCTTATCCCTTTATATCCCTGAATATTATGCCCAATGGTAAATGGGTTGTAAATTGATTATATATATAACTGGGCCATGAGTGATTACCAATCATTAGGTTATACACAGTTGGGATCATGGATCAAAGAGTTAATACGTAGAAACATTATTTAAAGTTTTAAAATTATTCAAAGACTAAACTTAAAAGGATTACCTCATCAATTACCGTATACAGGCGAGGCTAATGTCCATGACACTGTAAAGTCAGATCCAACAACCAAGGATAACTAAAATAAGCTATTACAAGTTTTTCTGTTCAAACACTTGGGGTATTAGATTAAGTAACTCCTAACAGACAACCAAGTCTTTGATTGCACAGTTTTTCTAAGCATGTCCTAACTTTGCAGAAAAAAAAGTAAATTTTGAAACTATGAATGTTTATTACTTGGTTGTTTTATAAGGCTAGGTATCAAAATATGACTACTAGACTTTTTAAAGCATGATTTTTAACTGTCACTCATTTTCTATTTCATTGGAAAAAAACAAAGTAGCGGATTTTGTCTTATTTTCACAGTAGCTTTTCTCCTATTTTTAGCCCCTGCGGGATAATCATTAACATTTACCTAACCTAAAATAAACAATCAAAAAATACTGTGAAAATACGACAAAACCCAATACTTCGTTTTCTTTCCATGCTCCAATTATCTTTATTCATAGTTATTATGGGTTTCTCGCTCCACATTGTTGTAGGGACTTTTATTTGCATAGGAATAAAATTAAAACTAAAAGTTCGAAAGGTTACAAATATGTTGAAGGCGAAGGGTAATTATTTTTGTAAATTATAAACCTTTGTGACCAATAGTTTTTGAGTTCTTTCTGTACATACTATGCTCCAACAAACTACTTTATAAAAATTTAAAAAATCCTTTTATGTTCAATTGTTATTTGGGGGATATTTTCTTAAACGTAATGTTATATTGTAAACGTCGTATAAATACATGTATTTATTAATATTCAATTGTAAAAGATTAAGTTTTTCTAAAATTAGATTATGTTAGTCGGTATAGTCTATTTGGATATATTAAATCGTTAAATCAATTTCACAACATGCACGTGGAATTTCTTTCCATGATGGGTAATATTTTTTAAGCATAACTTATCGTTGCTAGAAAGTCTGAAAAACTGAATATTTACTAAAATTTTATTGTTTGATGTTATAAAATTTAAGAACTTTTTTTTGTGAAATTTAAGCTAAAATATTTAAATTTTTAATACTTCTTTGTCCCATTTACTGATAAGAGAAAATTCCCTTTAAATGTATGTTGTCATTCTTGTAGAATGAGATGTGATTGTCAATAAGAATGTATAATCTAATTGTCTGGTCATTATTTCTTCATTTTGTGTTATATATCAGGGACAGAGGGGACATTGGGCTATACTTATACTAGTCCCCAAAGTTTTCTTTTTAGCTGTTTTAATAACTTTGGGGACTTTTATTGAATTTTGATAAGTTTGTATCAATTAGTTGAGTGTCCAACGTTTAAACCATTATTTGTAATATACAGACATGTAATTTTATGTATCATCATTGTGAATGTACATACATTTTTAGGCAATTGCCTTATTGCTTTAGATCCCTAGTTATTAATCTTATTGGTGTGCCTCCCATTCCACAAATTTTCTCATACACAGAATATGAAAATATGTGCTGAATTAGATTTACACCTTTCTTCTGTAAAAATATCTACGTACATTCTATATCCATTGATACAATATTTAAAGACACTCATGTCTACAATTAGCAAAACAGAAACAAATCTTAATAAAGGGAATATAAATTGATGTAATACAGTAAACATCAAAATAAAATAATAAAACACTAGAGGTTGCGACCCTAGCTTTTAGGGATCTTTTATTCAAATGAATAGGGGACAGAAAAATAGCCTAAAACCCTCCCAAAGTGCAAATATGTCTAGACCTGTGTTAAGCTTCCCTTAGAGAATAAATCAATCTCTTCGTTGTTAAAAATTAAAATTCTGCCTTTGGTGCTACTAATTATTTCTGGGGGAAATAAGAATTGTACATTAATTATTTAACCTTTGACCTCTCTACTCTATAGATCTTTTGGAACGCATTTGCAAAACGGAGTGTCAGACAATCATACATTGCAGAGTAGCATCGCTACTTAATAGAATTAAAATGAGAGAGTAACATTGAAAAGGATAACACATAAGCCTGAGCAAAGTTTCAAAGAGGAAATGAGATTTCTTACTCAGCTGTATTCTAACAATATATTTAAATATCAAAGACGATTACTTCTAAAAATGAATATCTTTGCTTAACGAATCATAATTTTTTTATCTTTCTAAATTTCAAATCAGTTTGAATACCTTTTCTGTGTATTTTTGAATAAAAACAAGATAAATATATTTTTCGCAAAATTACATTTTATCTAGTTAAAAGTATAATATGAAGCATTCTTAACCTTTTTTTAAAAATATAAAATTTTGATACAATTATACTGAAGCCTGGGGGATTAATTTAGGGTCTGATTCTATACTTTGTCTTTTTTCGAGGAGATGATTTTACTAAAATTGAATTACCTACTGATTATTTGCTAATTTGAATAATCCTCTATTGTGTATTAACACCCTAATAGTAAGATTTTCCTCGTTTAGTACTAGTTGATATGAAAAAGTAATCTCTTCTTTTCTTTTTAGATGGAAACACAATCATAATGTGAAGTTGAATAATAAATCTGCTAGATTTGAAATACAATTTAATTAGGTACTTTCACTCAAACTTATTTGTTGGACACCGACCTCAACCCCCCTTCTTACTTTTTTTAGTAGCAGAGATACTCTGTAATTTGAAATGTCCATTTGTCTGTCTATCCGTAAGAAACAATATGGGGGAAACGTGATTTTTTTCAGCTACTATTCAAGCAAATATTCAGGGATTAATAAGTTTACATTATATATATATTTATATCAAGTTTCATTAAAATTCCCTTATTGGTTGGGTGCTAGTTATACTCCTAGATTTCACATTATAATAAATTTTCTAAAGATTTCCTGATTTATTTTATAAAGTTTAACATTTTTTTGGCACTTCTTTATAGTACATTTTTTTCCGGAGCTTCGCTGCTTATTGTTGTTTTCATCCTTGTTAAAAAAATAACAATATAATTAACCCCTTTAACAGTTAGGGAGTTGAATCCATTTTTATAGAAGCAGAAATATAATCTATGATTATGGTTTGGACCCTCTAAAACTGTAATCTACCCTTCCACTTTCCCCTCTCTTGGTGAAGATATCTTCAACGCCGATACGATTTTTGAAATATAAGATTCCACTTTTGTCTCTCTTGTTGAAGATATCTTCACCAAGAGAGGCAAAAGTGGAATCTTAAATTTCAAATATCGTATCGGCGTTAAAGATATCTTCACCCAGAGAGGGGAAAGTGAAATCTTACATTTCAAAAATCGTATCGGCGTTGAAGATATCTTCACCAAGAGAAGGGAAAGTAGAATCTTACATTTCAAAAATCGTATCGACGTTGAAGATATCTTCACCAAGAGAGGGGAAAGTGGAAAGGTAGATTACAGTTTTAGAGGGTCAAAACCATAATCATAGATTATATTTCTGCTTCTATAAAAATGGATTCAACTCCCTAACTGTTTAACATTTAATTTCAGTACTCTGAAAATTTTACTGAACTTCAGTATACTTGTACTGTTTTGTTGTTTATAGAAGAAGACTGGCACATAGTTCCAAAAATCAGGAATTTGGGGGTTTTTATCTTGTTTTATCTTATAATTGTACATTTTATATCCACGGAAAGCTGTTTATAATACGATGCGAGAAATAAATATTATCGCATAGTATAATAATCTGTTTTCCACGGAGAGTAAATTGAAAAGTATAGAGTGGAAAAAATATAAGAAAGTAGTCAAAATAACTTAAAATTTAAAATAAACAATAGAACGAAAAAAATTAAATTTAAGAAAAATGTAAAATCCCATCGAATTTTGAGTGAAACTAGCTTCTTTACACATATTCACAAGAGAATGGAACACCTTCAAACTAGAAAAACAATTTATCTTTATTCCGTGGAAAACAAGTTTAAATCTGAATAAATTGCAGAAAACATCACCATTTATATTTGGGACAAAATCATAATTTTTTAGGTTAAAATTTGCACTTTCAAGTTAGAATTTGTGCTTATTTTTATGTAATTCTGTTTTTTATCGCATTGCTAATGTTATCTTGAACTTTTTATTTCTTTAATTAATTAAAATCATTAGCTTTTAAACTATGTCATACCAAGGATGACAACATTCATAAAAGTGAAGCTCTTCAACGTTAGACAAACGAACATTAACACTTGTAAAGTGTCAGAACTCAATAATCAGAATTTAAATTTATAAGTTAAAACAAAATTGTAAGTAAATTTGTTGTGAAACTGCTTAAATGTAGGATAATGTTTAAAGACATACTTACATTTTAGGGTTTGATTATAGGACAATTATAACATGCAATAGTTAACAACACAAGCTATAAAAAAATGAGTACATGTTGACGCAAACATAATCAGTATCATTATACTGTGCCCTTATACTGTATTAGCTAAATAGTCAACAATCGTTAGTTTTTTTTATAGTGTATATATTTTCTATTAAAGGACTTATATATAAAGCAAACTCATTATGGATATGACATATTATGAACGTACCTAATAACCAAAAGCCGTATAAGTTTTTGATTAACTATTCATTTGATGTATATACTGACGTTGGATCCCTATATATAAAGTAGCTTTACAACTAAAAATGAAATTGAAAGTCTTTTTAGTCCGTACCAAATCCTTGAAATGTTTAAAAATACTGTGAAAATTGTTTATAGATATAGGCCAAGCTGAAACTAATAATTTACCAAAGTGCATTCCACAACTCTTTTTAAGCATACATTTATTTTCATAGCAAAGCTTTATATAACAACCAGCGGATGCGCCCCTAGCAATTAGAGGCTATAAAATGGGCAGAACAATATCCCAAAACCCCCCAAAGGCTTGAATCTAAAAATGATATAGCCCAAAACCATACCATGGTTAAAGTGATGCTTAAAAGTTTAAAAAGCAAACTCTATCAGTTTAATAGTTAATGGGATCTCAAACTACAGACAAAAAAAACCTTACTACTTTATGTTATAGGATACTAAGAAAAAAAACACATCGCTTATTTGATTATTCTAGTTTTTAATTTTAAAAAAGTAAACCTTTGTGTTTTTCTTACTTCTATGCTTATGTATAATGCCAAACATGTAATAGAAATGTCTAAAATATGTTTTTATTATTATTAAATATTTAGCAATGGTTCATCATAAATCTATATCAGGGGTAGGTGCGTATAACTAGAATATTATTATTTAACAATATCATGCTAGCTTCGCTTGTTATTATCCTAGTTATTTAGGCCATATTCTAAACATGTATAGGGAGGTCTAAAATATGAGCTTGGCTAATCTTTTTGGGATGAAGAATATTTTGAAGCAGAATGCAAAGGAGAAAGGCGTCTGAATATTTAAAAAAAAAAACAGAGAAAGTTTTTTATATTTTAAAAGCGAAACATATGGGTATGTCATTTTTCATATGCCAATAAATAATATTTGTGTATACGGTTGATTCAATAAAAATCTTTTGTATATTAAGCCGATGGCAATTTTATTTTTGTTTGAAAAAGGTCTGCATTTTAGCATGTATTCTTTTGCAATAACAAAACAATCTGTTAGACAAATATTTTATTAACATTTAAGATTTATCAATTAAGACAAAAGTTATATTCGTTTGATCAAATGCTCCTCTATTTACAAATCTTGAGCGGCCAGAAAAACATACATCATTTATAAAGTAGCTGTGCTACTAAGAAATGTATTTTATGTAAAATAAAAATGTCAAAGATTGCATTATCAGATTTTCCTCCATTCTTCTTATTTTCTGTTGACAACATTACATAGATATAAGGGATATAACATGGAAAAAAAGCTAATTGTTGTCTGTTTAAATGAACCACAAACACCAATGTCATAGGAGAAAGTTAATAAAATAACAACCATCAGACAACTATCTTTTTAATTGTATTTCCTATGTTTATCAAAAACTGTTGTGACTGTTTCTAACAAAAGGCAATTCTCTTCTAAATTGTTATTCTAAATGTCAATATCATTTTGTTATTTGTCTTATGTGAAACCTATATATTTAATCAAACTAGTTTAAAGCCCGTTGTTTTTTAAAATACTAGCGGCTTCGCCCCTAGACTCTAGGGGCTTTGTCCCAAGAGGTTTAATCAACCTGTTTTTGTGTTATCTAAATTTAAAAAGAAAAATAGAAAAAATAAAAAAATAAATTTGGGCTAGAAGGCTTGAATGAAGCCTAATATATTTTACTAGTAAGCCTGTTATTTTTTTAGTCAGGCTGTACACCCCCCTGTTTTTTGAGACTTTGATGTCATAGTATGACTCAAACTCGAAATTTTGCTTTAAGTAAAGTCTTAGTTAAATGTATGATTTTATTACTGAGTAATATTTTACAATAAAGTGCTTTTTTATTGGCTAAATTTTCTTTGTACAAGGACCTAGTACTTGTATCCTTGACAAGATTAATTCAAATGTTTCAATCATAATTTGACACGAGGCGACAGTAAGAATATGATATATTCAACATTCCATTTCTTTTTTAGAAAATAAAGTTTTTCAACGTATACAAGAACTCGTTCGTTAATTTTGGACCACATTATTGTTTACTAGCGGTTGCACCCCTAGCATATAGGGACTCTGTCTACAAAACAATCAGATGGGCGGCAAAATAGCCTAAATCTATCCCAAGGCATGAATATAGAAATAAGATATGAAGCTTCAGTAAAAGTAAGAACTCAAACAGTTCTGTAGTTATCGAAATCTTAAGCTTTAGACAAGAAAACTTACTATTTCATAATATAATATTAATTTCAAACCTTGCCTGTGAGTTCCTGTTGCAATTATGTACAATTAAAAGGCGTAGCAACCTTAATCAACAACAGAAAGTTTATTTTATTCATGTTAATTTCTAGGTTTATTGACTTTAAGTAGTGACATTTCAATGACTGTCTGAAACGGGTTTTTTATATTTGGATCTTAAAGTTGTGGAAATTTTTAAGCTGTATGACTTTAGGAAAGGCCACATTTTAGAAAGAAAAGATAGTTTCGGGTAAGTCTATATTATGTTTATAAAAAAGCTGTGTATATATTCCTATATGAACTTTCTTAGTCTATAAATGATACCTGACTTTTCATCTATTTGTAATGTTCTAAGATCTTGATTTTTTGTGTAAATATTTTGTTTGTAAATCTAGCCAAAATGTTTGTTGGAAAATTTAATATATTGAAAGGTAATGATATTATGCAACACATGGTGGAAAAATAAAATATACAAATCTACGCACCTGTCCAATAAGTACATTTTAAATGCCACTTATTATTCCTATACTTTGCTAAGTATGCATGTGTAATGTTTATTGTCATCCTTGTTAGAACTAGTTTAACTATTAGTCCAAATAATTATAAAACAATCATCGATAAAAACATTTCATTTCTTGATTTTGCTGAAGCTTTTTATAGTTCCTATAAAAAATTAAGTCATTTTGGCCTACTTTTGGTCAATTAAAGTTTATATGGTCTTCCATTGGTAATCACTTTAATCAAGAAATAGGAATTGTCAACTTAACGTTTCCTCTCAAAGTGTCTTTTTAAGCACCGAAATCTCAGGTTAGGTTAAAATAAAGGTTAATAACACCACAGGGTTAGGCCCTGCCGCAGAGATAGATATAGGAAAGAGGACTATCCACCCCTTATTTCCAATTTAATTAAAAAATAGGTAAGGGAAGGGTGGTTTTCATGGCACTTTGAGGGAAAGCACAGTTCTAGAATCTTAAATGAAAAAGTTTTTTGATCAACCTGTGTTACATTCTATGAAATAAAATTGACTCAATTTGTCAGGCTACAACTTCCACAGACAGAGATAATCATTCTAGAAAATTATAAATAATAACAATAATTGGTCGCTCACCCATTCTTTTTAAAAGTAAAAAATGTGATGAAATCGTTTCAGAAGTTTACAAGATCTTTTAGGTCATACAACCTAATACTTTATAGTCTTTTTTTACAATACATATGACAGACATATGAGCATGCCTTTTAATTAAATAGCGGCGGGAAAGGTATGTTTTGGGTAAAATCGGTAAAAGTTGTGTGTTTTACCCGCAAACTATTTTTTCCTCTTTTTTGGGTGGGGTAATTTTTTTCTAGGGGCGATTTCTCTTGGGAGGGTGGTGGTACCCTCCCCAAAAATAGTTATAAACCTTCCCGGGACCCATGAGAAGCTACCCTGTTAAGGAGAACCTGATCGGTTCAGTGGTTAGCGAGATCCTTCGGTACAAACACACAGACACACAAACACACAGACAAAAGACATCCTGTTACTTTATTATAAGGATTATAGTCAAACTTTTCTTTCAAATGTGCCCTTCCTAACATCAAATCTTTAATTTATTATTATTTTCTCTGTTTAACTAAAGAAACAGTATCGTGTACACTAATTTATTTTTTATTTTATTTGGTAAACATTCGATGACAGAAGGTTTATACAATTTCCTTTTCATTCATTCTTTGTTGGTTAAATAAAAGATACGGTCAGGAAAAAAATCAATAGTATGAATTAAATACATCATAAATAACAGATACAAGATATAAAGCCGAAGGCACGGGCTAAAAAAACTGGTTTTAATATTATGATTGTACATTTCGATATTCGTAGAAAGCTGGATATAATACGATGCTAGACATAGTTTTTTCGTATGGATGAGAACCGGTTCCTATCCACCGGATTCGAATGATACGAGAATAGTTATTTCTCGTATCGTATTATAAACGGCTTTCTGCGGATATAGAATGTACAATTATAAGATTAAAACTAGTTTTTTTAGCCCCGAGGTGCCGGAGGCACCGGTTAAAAAAACTGGTTTAAATCTTATGATTGTACATTTTTATATTCGTAGAAAACTGGATAAAATACGATGCTAGACATAGTTTTTTCGTATAAATGAGAACCGGTTCCTATCCACCGGATTCGAATGAATACGAGAATAGTTATTTCTCGCATCGTATTATAAACGGCTTTCCGCGGATATAGAATGTACAATTATAAGATTAAAACTAGTTTTTTTAGCCCCGAGGTGCCGGAGGCACCGGTTAAAAAAACTGGTTTAAATCTTATGATTGTACATTTTTATATTCGTAGAAAGCTGGATATAATACGGTGCTAGACATAGTTTTTTCGTATGGCTGAGAACCGGTTCCTATCCACCGGATTCGAATGAATACGAGAATAGTTATTTCTCGTATCGTATTATAAACGGCTTTCCGCGGATATAGAACGTACAATTATAAGATTAAAACTAGTTTTTTTAGCCCCGAGGTGCCGGAGGCACCGGCTAAAAAAACTGGGTTTAATCTTATGATTGTACATTTCTATATTCGTAGAAAATTGGATATAATACGATGCTAGACATAGTTTTTTCGTATTTATGAGAACCGGTTCCTATCCACCGGATTCGAATGAATACGAGAAAAGATATTGTTAAATTTTCTTGTATTTTAGATATGATATTGATCGTTTATCAAACTCGTTTCTAAAGTCAAACTGTCTTAAATTAGTTAGAAATTGAGCTTTTTTGAGGAGGGTAGAATGAGGGATTGCAAACGATTGAAATGCATTTTAAAACGTTGATTTGCTAGCGGCGAATTAATTTTGTACGTAACGCCGCCTTTGCCCAGAATAGATCAGCTAACCAGATGCAGCTTGCTGATAATACACTTCAGGTATAATCAACCTTACCTTTCGACCAATATCTTTCAATTCAAACTGCCAAACATTTTTTTAGTTGCCTTCCAATAAGTTTGTTTCAGAGAAAAAAAATGAAAATAAACTTTGTACCTAAAACCCTAAAAAGACATGTCCGCAATATCAATATTTTCTCAAGTTATGCAACACATTTAAAGACAATGCAATTTTTAGAGAAGCTCCGACTATAAAAAAAATGTGTGTCTTGAAAAAATCAATATTTGCATTCAATATACAACATAGAAAATGATAAAAAATGGACAGTTCTTCTAAGAAAAAAATTTAGCAAGAATACTTCACAATCACTTTTATCAAAAGCAACATAATCCAAACAGTAAATATAGATAGTCAACAAATTAAAGTATAAAATTTTACTGTTCTTTTTCGTTAAAATAAGTGTTATCTTCCAATGCTGAACTTCTTAGTCTCACAGTTTTTTTTACTTAATATTCTCTCTTCTTTGGATATTCGTGCACTTAGCTGCAAAATTACAAAATCTTTTTTGTTTGTACTGTAAGTAATTCTTGAATTGTAGGAAGCTTCTTAAAATACTTGAGAAGGATTACAGCTATTTTCCGAATTTCTTCCTTTCCCCACAAATTTCCTAGGAAGGAAAGCAATTGATATACTCATTTAGTTAAAAATAAGGGGATATGCAATGCAATCCGTCAACTGAATCTAAAAATCCAAGTTGCCTTATTGATTTATTTTTTCTTTCCTGGAAAGTATAGTTTTCTAATGATGTTGAATTACCCCCTATCCCCACCCCCGACCGACCTCCGCATAATCTCAAGAGCCACTAGAGGCTAGGGGCGTAGATGATAATGTTAGTATAAAGGAAATGACAGACAGAAAGATTTGCAAAGAATTTCAATTCAACATTTCAACATTCTTATACTCAAAATCAGAGTGTCATACAAAACCAAAAAATAGGTTAAAAGTTTCTTAGCTTTCTTTTCTTGATTACGACCAACAGCCTATTGCTTTTATAGTTAAAGTGGGAATAGTCCTTTTCGTAACAACGCCCCTTAAGGGGCGATTCGTTGTATATTTAAAATAGCCTTTTACAGGTTATTTTAGGTTAGGTTAGGTAATTTCCCCACAGGGTTAGGCAATTAGTCCCGCAGGGTTAGAGTCCCCCGCAGGGGCTAGAAATAGAAGAAAAGAAACTGTGAAAAATACGAAGGAACTATACCCGTTAAAATAAAGTTACGGGTGCCTGTTGTTCTGTGTGTGCGTGAAGCGCAGGATCTCGCTAACTGTTAAACTTGTATGGTTCTCCTTGGTCAAAGGGGAGATACATAACTATAAACATAGAAAAATTACCCCTAGTTTTCTTTTCTTTTAAAACTAAAATAATTTAGTTGGTAGACTTCCCACAACCCAAATCCCTAAAGTACCCCATAGAGGCCTCTAGGGGCGTAACCGCTAGTTTTCTTATTATAATAGAAAAGATAACCAATAAATCCAATTTAGACCTTATACCATGTTACTTTTCTTTAAAAATGTTTAATTATTCTTAAGGGAAGTCTGGGCTTAAAATGATATACACACCTCTATATCCAATTGATAAAAACAATAGAAACATTTAATTCAGTTGGACCACTCACCTTGGAACTTTTTCAATAATTTTTGAGTGTCCTGTCACTGAATCTATTTTTGGCTTAAATACTAAAACACATCTACGGGAATTTAATCTGCACAAGTTTTCATCAAAGAACGCAACACAAACTTACTGAAAATAGAACTTTCCATTATAAAAATAGAATTTTGTAAGTAGAAGAACCCCGTGGGGTAAGGCATAATATAAATTAATTTAAATGATATATTAGTAAAAACTGATTTCTAAATTAAAGATCTTAAAAACGTCTTGTATTTACCATCTTTCAAAGCAAAGGTTTTTTTTTACTTACTACTAAACGCCAATCAATGTAACACTGAGTTGTCGCTTTAATTTCATACAACGAATGAGATGTCTGATTGCTCGTTTTATATCTAAAATGTCCAACTCAACATTACTAAATAAACATTTCATATTTTGTAGATATGTATTTACCATAATTTTTACAGATATTTTTATGCTTTCTAAATCGTACACAACTGTCATCAAAGTTTAAAATCGAGAGGACAATTCTAACAGGCCTAAAATTACGTATAACCGTTATGTAAGGACGTTTGTTTGGAGATACAGGCCCTAATTATAAACAAGAATGACAACATCCATAAAAGCGAAGCTCTAAAATCAGTTCAAAACGAACAATAACAACTCTTGTAGAATTTCAGATCTTAATAAGCAGAACATTATATTTATTAAGACTAAACAAAATTGTACATGAATTTTGTAGCAAAGCTGCGTAAATACAGAATGCAGTAAAATGAGAACTTTCATTTTTAGGATTTGATCATAGAGATACATTTTTTATAATATTGTACTTTGTTGTTCTAGGAATCATCATTACAAATATCAAAAAAGTTGTACAGCAATCATAAGACCTTTTGTTAAAATAACAAAAATATATGTGTGTGTAAAAAACTACATAAAATAAAATGCAAATGTAAAAAAACTAAAGATAAAGAAAAAAGAATAAAATGATTATTTTCCGAATTACTTTCAGATCAATAATTTCTCCAATTTCTGTGTGCAAATCTAATTTTTTGCGTAAGAAAATCTTCCAAGACAAATGGTTTATTTTTCCACAGGAAAAGAACAAGGATGAACTATATTGTATACTGTACAGCTACTGATTAAAAACACATATTATGATTTAAAGTTACGGATCATGGAAAGAAAACGAAGTAGCGGGTTTCGTCGTATTTTCACACTAACTTTTAATGGATATTTAAGGTTAGGTAAATGTTAATGATTGTTCCACAGGGTTACAGCCTCCAGGAGAGGCTAGAAATAGGAAAAACATTACTGTGAAAATACGACAAACCCCCGCTACTTCGTGACTTTTCGTGATCCAAAGGTTCAAATACAACAAACCCTCTAGGAGGACATACATACTAGAGGACAAACGTACTAAGGGGACTTTTCTTAAGTAAAATGCTCTAGGACACCTAAGCATAATTTAGTGTGAGCCAGAACAGACATTGTACAAACTGTCAGATGGATTTTTAAATTCAGCCTGTGAACAAAGTTACACAAGAAATAAAATTCGATGTTGAATAACGTCTCTACGTTTGATCGTCATATTTGATTACATTGGTTCACTGTTAGTTGATTTTGTCCTCAAATTTGGGAAGATTTTAAAAAAATTTCTTAAATTGACAAATTTTTAAAAAAAAAGTCCCCCTACTAGATTTTTGCTCCTCGTATTTTGTCCCCTCTTGAGGGTTTGTCTGATATTACGTTTGTCGCACTAGTACGCTTGTCCCTCTCGAACGTTTGTCATAGTTTTGCTTAAGTTTTTCTTATCTTATCTTATTACAGTTTACTGTTCATCTATGACCAAATTGAACTTTTTAAGTATAAAAAAAAACTATCATTATCAAAATGTCAATACTAAGAGGGAAATTGTACAAAAAGATATTAGAAACCGCTAGAAAAAATTAAATTTACAATGAAAATGAATTAAAGAATATCTACACAAAATGATCATTTGGAACCTGCGTTTTGGGATAAATAAACCAGGTATGTCAGTCTCATATCCATTTCTAACATAGTTGTAATGTACCAAAGGTCTTACTGTCTATCTGTTTTTTTTAATGGCATAATAGTTGCTTCACCACTAGCATCTAGGTGATCGGTTAGGGGGGTGAGTATCTAAATCAGCTTAAAAAATAATTAAGAACTTATACAGGCTTTCTTAAAAAACACAGCAAAATTTATTTCGGTATTTCAGAAAGCCTTTATAAAAAAAAGGCATATGTATAGTATTTCATTGAAAAGTTCTGTAAGATTCGTCGAAAGTTTGTAGTAGAAACGCTACTCTATAACTCAATTTCTTTTTCACTTTTTCTTTTGCTTTTTTTCTGCCATTTCCCTAACTTGTTCATCCATGGCTTTGTGTGCTTTGTTACTTATGGATGTTGTCATCCTTGTATATTAGGAATATATTTTAGATTCGTTTTACAGTGCATATCGCGCACTATAGTATAACTGAATTACAAATATGACAGGTACATCCACAGAATTTAAAAAAGAGGTAGCGCGAAGCGCTATTCAAAATTTTCACAGATGATGGTTGTAACGGATTATTATTGCAAATTTTAATGTTAAAATCATCAAGGAGGTAGGAAACATGTTCGCTTATACGTTGGCTTAAAAAGTGGGAATTTTATTCCATTGAAATTGAATCATTCAAATAATGTGTCATATCTTTTCCACCTTAAAGTTTAATTTATAAAAGGGTTAATTTTGCAATTCATAGTTTACAACAATTTATAATTCATTGTCTTATCGACAGCCATACTGAAATAATTTAGGATAATAATTTACACATTTAGACAAGCGGGTATTGAAACCTGTTACATCTCCCTTGTGCACGCCCCTAAATATGATAGTGGTACCCATTTAATACCCAATTTTCATGTATGACCATGCCTCTATTAATATGTGAATACAATATCATAAATATATTTTATATGCAGTTATTATATTAATACAGTTAATATGATAATATTAAAAGGAAAGTCAATAGTTTAAAGTTTTAATATTGCAGACTTTTGAATATTTAGCTTCTTTTAAGCCTTGTGGCGCAGTTATTGATACTCCCCCCCCCCCCTAATTTTTTTATCTTAAACCGCTTATTCAGTCCCTTTAGTGTATAGAGACATAAACCTGTCAATTGCCCTCCAAACACTAGACCTGAAATAATTTCAAGCAAAAAAATATATTTTTTCACACATTCTCGGTTTAAGAGAAGTTAACAACTTTTCCAAGCTTCCAAAAACATAAAAAAGAGTACCTATTTATTTAATATTTATTCTGAACATCAAATAAATAAATTTAATATTGTAATGATAAAATAAATACAATGTATTAAATACTGTGGATTGTAGTTGTAAATTGGAAAGCTATGCGGATATGCAATAACAGCATTCCAAAATAATGCGCAATTAAAACTGCAAATAATCGGGTATAATCTGTCTAGCTAATACAATCAATGTAATATACATATATTATCCGTATATAAAGGAAACTGGCTGTCTATGTGTATGTTTGTGTCTGTCTGTACCAAAGGATCTAGCTAACCGAAAAACCGATATATTTTTTTAAAAACTAAAATTGAAAAGAAGGGTGGGGCAACTTTCACCATCTCAATTTCCCCTAGAGGCCTTTTGGGACATTAGTTAGTAGATTATAAAGTTGTAAGGGATTATGTTTCGAGCAAAAGATCTCCAAAAGATTTGTTTGGTTTTTTCTATGGTATTATTTTGCTACGTTTCTGAACACTATCTTTTATCTTTATCATTGGATTTGCTATTTATTTAAATGTATTAATAAATAAACACCATTTTGAAAATATTTATGTTGGCTCTCTCTCTCTATGTAAGAATGCAACACTAAAGTGGTTTTCGTTCCATCTAGCTGACATTATGGAGATGATAGCAAATAAAATAGTGCTCTTTTCATGTAACTTAAAAAACTGATAGATACGGCCCCTCCGTCCATCCTGCACTCTGACCGTGCAAAATTCAAGAAAGATTGGAGAACCATTTTGCGGTACCTATGTTCTAACAAGAACTAAAAGATGAAAAATACTGTTAGGTTAGGTTGTAATCATTTGTTTTTAAAGTAATTATCTACAATTGAAAGTTTTTGGTCATTGCAATATTGGCGGCCACAGGAAACTAAATATCATTAATATCACTAATATTGTGGGAAAATAATAATGGAGGCATACATAAATTTAGGGACCTCTAGCTGGAATAGAAGTCGAGATAGTAGAAGGAGTGGAAGTTAATAACTTTTTAGATGTCCGTTTTTTAAGACACAAAACAAACACTAAAACCCACATTTAACAAAAAAACATATAATAAATTTAAGAATAACAAGGATGACAACATCCATAAAAGCGAAGCACTGAAACAGTAGGACAAACGGACATTAACACTTGTATAGTGTCAGAACTAAATAATCAAAATATAAATGTATAAGAGTCAAAGCATAGTTGTAAGTAAATTTGTTGAAAAACTGCTTTATACAGGATTATGTTTATGGACATACTTAGATTTTTAGGACTTGATTATAAGTTGCTTCGCAAATAACATTATATTTTGTTGTCCCAGGAATCAATATACCAAAAATCAGATCAATCGGATAATTAGATCACATAAAAATTTGTTGTTAATAAAGTAAAAAAATCAACATGTTTAAAATGGACGTACGGACATTTTGGTAATGATTATAGAGTTGCTACGCTTTCTAAATCGTACCTAATTACTTAAGGAATCACCATGCAAAATTTGAAATCGATAGGACAATTCTAACATGCCTAAATTAATGAAAAAAGTTATCCGTTACGGACGGACGGACGGACCGACCCTAATTATAGAAAAGCTTCGAGCTTTTTAAAATCTTATTTAAATTTTGGTAGGTGTAAATGTGGTATTCGGCAACCGTGAGCCATGCCTATGGCACCCCTGATCTGGGGTTCGGTGGAGGGTCAATGGCCCTCCCCCGAGTCCTGGGGAAGGGGTCTAGTGACCCCCTCCCTACGCTTAGAATTAATGATTGAATCTGTCATGTTTATTATGGTTAACTGTATTCTTAATTCTCCCCCACCCTTTTCAGGGATGGGGGATCATTATTGCCCAAACTGACCATTGTATATGTATTATTGATGCTTTTATGTTATGATTATTTATTCCTATGTAATTCCCATGTAATTATTGTTTGTTGTATATAGCTTCAGTATCTTTTAAACCTTCAATAAAGTGACAACTGAAATAGATGTTGATCATTATCTAGTGAATGCTAGAGAAGCGTAGCTTCTCTATAGTAAGGTGTCCACGTCTGTTACACTGCCGTAATCTAATTGAACTCCGGTGTCTGCCATTTATCCTCGGCGGATACCACAACTTTGGTGACAGCTGTGTGAGATTACGGCGAACCACAAGTGTAGAGCAGACGCGCATCTGAGGCTAAGGTACTCCCAGCAGTGAATCTGGCAAAACTGACGCAATCAACCTGAATTACCCACCCTGGACGGCAAAGTTTAACTCTGCATCCGGCAGTTGTGGAAGCGAGACAGCGAAATTTGACGAATAACCGCGAGCAGCGCTGATATCTAACGGAGAATTGAGCGCTCAAAGGGCTGAAACAGGCCTGCGGACCGGCTGAAACAAGCCAAATAAGTGTAAACGGCTGGAAATAGGCCAACTTTACTGCAAGAAATAGCAGGATCCGAACCAGTGGCGCTAGCAGGACGGGACATTCCCTGCCGCCATCAGCCGGATTTGGATCAGCGGCGCTAGCAGGACGGGACATTCCCTGCCGCCGATAGGCTGAAACATGCCACATAGCTGCAAGCTGCGAGCTAACATACGAGTGTAGTGCACCAGAACAGAGAAAAACTACGTCAATTCCAAGTATCCTGAGAGGCTACAACGCAGCCACCCATCTAGACAAACAGATATTATGTTACATTGCAGGGATTACCACCCTGGTGTGATGGCTAAACAATAGATTTATGAGCAAAGCTTGGCAAACAAATTGTTGTGTTGTGATAAATCTAAGAATAGAACAGGCTTGGATTTATTGTGTATTGTGATAACAGCTAAAAATAGAACAGAGTTGGTAAACAAATCTGTTATGCAATTGTGATAAGGACAAAAATAGAAGCTAGATGTAATATAATAAAGACCCTGATATACAATCAAAACATCTCAAGCCCACAGCACAACAACAATACACCCCTTATTCCAAGGGAAAGGGAGGAGCCCCTCTCCATTGAAGGCAAATACAATCAGGGTGATATAATAGATAAGCCTAGGATTAAGAAGAAAAGGCACTATTACACCAGCACACAGTTACCTCCCTCCCTCACAGGGGAAACGGACGGAGTTACCCCCGTCCCCTCACGCGCTTCCCCCTTCCTACCCACACTAGACTAAGTCCGTCTGTAGTGTGGGGCTAGCGATCGGACACACAGAGCGCCATTCACGGGTAGCGCAACAGAGTGCGGAAAATATCATAAATTCAACGGACGAAGCGGACCAATGAGAGAGCGAGTTGAGGGGTGAGAGCGCGTTTTCCCCGTGTGCGCGGATTTGAAGGTGCGGACGCGCGTTGCAAGGACAGGAGATTTCACGCACCCACACGCACACACACACACACCGGAGCGGAGCTACTCCATAGCATTTAACAGGGGTATTTTTAGCAAATAGAGAATTACAAGCTTCTCTCCTTCTAGCTCTAGTGTGATAAAGGAAAACCCAATCAGTTCCTGACAGCAGTTCAGACCCTCAACATCTATCTACCCCTACAACCTCAGCACCTAACTAGTGATAAGTACAGCTAGGTTATATCTTTGCAACTAAACTACCAACCTAGTGATACAAACAGTGTTGGCTGTTAGGCTAGAAAGCCTCAAGTGACAAACCATTCATTTTAGTACTGTATAACTTTGTGCCCGCCGTTGAACCGTTGACCCAATGGACCAGCAGCAAGTCCCAGGAGGTGACCAAGCCCCAGGATGGCTCCAGGATGACCCTCAGCCGGCCCCAGCCGAGTACCGCAAGCTGATGCTGAGCAATCTGCCGGAGTATAGAGGGCCGCCCAAGCAATCCTGGTCGGCACATATCCGCAGACTCGAGATGTCATGGGCGGCTTACCGCGTGCCACCTCATGATTCCCTCAACCGCCGCAACGCCCTCCTACTGTCACTGGTAGGGCAAGCGGCGGAAATGGCGTCCCATCTGTTTGGCGAGGCAGGACAAGCCTTGACCTACGAACAGGTCAAGGCCGAGTGTGAATTGCTATTTCGTCCTGCTTTTGAATCCCAAACGCTTAAACAAGCGTTTAGGGATTACAAGCAACACTCGACAGAACCTATACAAGCGTACATATCAACTAAGTGCGCCTTGTATAGGGACGCCTACAACCATGAGGATCTGAGTCCTGGAACGAGTCCTGGAACGAGCCAGCGGTCCCAGAGGAAGGGGTGACACCCATCACCCCCAGCTAGCCAGCGCCACCAGCCTGCAGGGAGAGCCCAGCTACATGCCATCCAGAGCCCCCTGCCAGCCAAGGGAACCCAGCTGCTCAACATCAGGATAAGTTGAATTTGTTAAATGTGTTGTATCCAAGATATTGTAAAAACCCAGCCTTGCCTGTGCCCCCTGCACCAGAGGCTGGGGAGATTGAAATTCGGGAAAATAAGGACTTGCCTGTGCCACATGCACCTGAGTTCCTAGGGCAGGGGAGGGAAGTGAGTAAGGGCGAGCCTGTGCCACATGCACTTCAGCCCCATGCCACTGGGCATGCTTTGGACAAGGGAAGGGAGCACTTGGGGCTAGGGGAGCCGACACCCAGGCAAGTGCCAGTCGCTTGCCAGTCTGTCATTGGGGAGGGTATCGGGGTGCCTCGGCCGCATACAGATAACGCTCAATGGAAACTTGTATCTAGCCAGGAGCAGCCCAGCCGTGTCCAGTCCCAAGAAGCAGCCGTGACCAGAGCTGAAGATCCCCAGCCGCGTGTACGAGGAAGATGGTTGCCTGGAAGCCTCTCCCATTGGTGGATGGTCCTGTGGGGCCTCCTGCTGGCAGCCGTGTGGCCTACAACCAGCTACGTCCTGTTGGGATGGGACTGTGCCAACCCCACCCATGTCACGTCCTACAATAAAGAAAAGATGTGTAACACGGAGCCCCTACGCCAGGAGGTGCCCCTGGGCCATGAAGTACACGTCCTGCAGCAAGTCAAGGTGAGGGAAACCACCGGGTACAGTTGTCAGCTCACCGTGTCCCAGTGGACGTTCAGGTGTGGAGTATGGGGTCACCTCAAGGTGACCTCGGTTCCCACCCTCATGAGGCCAACCAAGATAGACCCAGAAGCGTGCCGAGACCTGGCCAGGAACCGAGTCTACACGTTGCCAGGCAAGACCCAGCTGAACCATCCCCTGTTCTTCACCATCGATATGGTGGGCGCCCTCGTCAACAGCCCCGAGGGGGTGGGTTGTGAAGGGGAGGACGTCTACTTCGAGGGCCAGCTATACCGCAACGAATTAGTGCTCCAGGAGCGACGGCTGCTGGTCAAGGAGGAGACCTATGTGGTGGAGGATGGACGGGTGGAGTCCCAGTCTGACCACCTGACCCTAGAGTGTCCCCATTCTGAGCTGTCCTGCATCACTGGGGAAGCAACCTACGTGTGGGACCACCTGGGGAGAGATTGCCCCTTGAGGCTGATCTGCAGCCTCCAGCCCAGCCTGGTGATGGATGCATATCTGGTTGACCATCAGGCCCAGTTTTTCATCAACATGACCAACCCCACCTCGATTGTGAACTGCGACTTCGAGGCCCATGCCACAAACCATCCAGCGTTGTTCGTGGCAGCTGACCCAGCCGCGGCTGCGCTGCCCAGAGTGTCGGCCAGGGATGTTGACGTTCCCCTTCAAGCACAAATACATGCAGGTTATATTGGGTTTACCCTGGAAACGCGCATGAAAAGCACCGCAGCAGAAGAAGTAGCGGCCAACTGCTGGAAGCTCCAGCAACTAGACCCGGCCCACCCGGTGCGTTTCCAGGGGAGCACGTTCTCGGTACTGAGGGGAGACATCCTGCTGCAGCTGACCTGCCAACGTCATAAATACGTTGTCCGCGAACACAAGGAGTGTTGGGACAAAGTGCCAGTAGAGCCCACAGGTTTTGTAGACGCTGTGACACGGGTATATAGTGAACACGCCACCAAGATTCCCTGCTCCTCCACCTACCCCCTGACTGTGCACGCGGAGGAAGGCTGGATAGAGTTAACCCCCGCTCCCAAGAAAAGGCCACCCCCGCTGGATACGCCTAAGCAATTGTTGACAGAACCCTTAGATGACTTCAGTTCAGGTGGCTTGTATTCGCAGGCTGAGTTGAACGACTGGCAACAACTGCTGGCGTTCCCAGCATACAAGAGTGCCATGCTGACCGGCCTATCCTATGGCTCCTGCGTTCAGCAAGGCAGCTGTTCGGCCACAGAAGACCATGGGATAGTGTCCTACAACATTGACCGACTGGCGGAGGAAGGAGAGGCAGCCCTGGATGTCTGGGCTGGATTTAGACAAGCCATCCACGAGTGGGGAGATGGCGCAGCCATACTGTGTTTGCTGTTGTTGATCCTCAAACTGCTGGGGGACCTAACCATCATTTCCCTGGCAGCAGCACAGGGAGGAGTCCGGGCAGCCCTGAATGCGATATCACAAGTGTTCCTGTACCATCCAGCTTTGTATAGGAAAGCGCCGGCTAGAGCCAGGCTCAACCATGCCAAGTCCCGGGACTTTTCAGTGGACTGGGATGCCATTCCCATCGGCAGGGAAGCAGCCGAGGAAATGGTGTCTATGAAATCAACTGACAGCGGGCATGACCGCCCAGGTAGGCCAGGACCGCCCTCTGGCAGACCCCGCGGCCCCTCAGGAGGACCGGCCGCTGCTCAGACGATCAACCTGGCAGCCAGCGCCCCAGCCGCTGCCAACAACAACCAGCAGGCCCCACTGCTGACTGTTCCAGCAACAACTGTGCCACCAGCAAACCTGATACCTGCCGGCGCTGACCAACGTGTCCAACCCAAGCCAGCCTCTGCCTTCTATCCCACATTGGGAGCCCATCAACCCTAAGAAGACACTCACCACTAGGATTCCATTGAATCATTATCGTTTGTATATATTTTAGCCCTAAGGAGCGGACCGAAGGCCTCAACCACTGTCGGAAGTCTGGTAGGGAAACCATCTCCCAGCCTTCCGAGGGGAGAGTTGTGGTATTCGGCAACCGTGAGCCATGCCTATGGCACCCCTGATCTGGGGTTCGGTGGAGGGTCAATGGCCCTCCCCCGAGTCCTGGGGAAGGGGTCTAGTGACCCCCTCCCTACGCTTAGAATTAATGATTGAATCTGTCATGTTTATTATGGTTAACTGTATTCTTAATTCTCCCCCACCCTTTTCAGGGATGGGGGATCATTATTGCCCAAACTGACCATTGTATATGTATTATTGATGCTTTTATGTTATGATTATTTATTCCTATCCATGTAATTATTGTTTGTTGTATATAGCTTCAGTATCTTTTAAACCTTCAATAAAGTGACAACTGAAATAGATGTTGATCATTATCTAGTGAATGCTAGAGAAGCGTAGCTTCTCTATAGTAAGGTGTCCACGTCTGTTACACTGCCGTAATCTAATTGAACTCCGGTGTCTGCCATTTATCCTCGGCGGATACCACATAAACACTTGTTTTGTATGTATGATATTATAAAACCATATATTTAAATATGATCGGATATTAAACAATTCCTTTATATTTGGTAACAATTGTTTTTACTATTGCCATTATCTGATTGATCTGTCCTTAATTTTTATTCATATTCAATTTTATTGTTTGTAAATGAATATTTAATACCTGTATTATAATACTGTTATTATTTTTATTAGTTATGTGTGTCATAAAATAAATATCTAATCTAATATAATCTATCAAATCAATGTATAATGTATAATTTTAAAACATAACTTATAAAATTATCCAATGGCTTTAATAATAGAAATATTTTTAGGGTAATTACTAATTATTAGAACTATATGAATTGAACGTTTGATGCACATTAACCCTAATAAACTAGATAGCATAATAAATGTATATAATCTAAATCAATCACAATAAAAAACTTTCTAATATAATTATGGTCATAAGTGTTAACATCTTGTGCATGCTACTGATTACGATTATATAACCCAGTAATGTAACGCAAAAAGCACTAAAACAAGGATGACAACATCCATAAAAGCGAAGCTCTGAAATGGAGGGACAAACGAACATTAACATTTGTATAAGATTGTCAGAACTGAATTAGCAGAATATTAATGCATCAGTACAAACAATATTTTAAGAAAATTTGTTGCAAAACTGCATAAATAGATGATACTTTTTAAGGACATACATAAATTTTTGGGAATTGTTTACAGAGATGCTTCGCTTATAACATTGTACCCTGTTGTAATAGGAATCAGTTTTAAAAAAATCAGAAGAATCGGATAATTTTAACACACAAAAACTTGTTGTCAAAAAAGTTAAAAATCGACATGTTTAAAATGGACGTACGGACATTCTGTTATTGTTTATAGAGTTGCTACGCTTTCTAAATTGTACCTAACTACTATAGGAATCATCATGCAAAGTTTGGAATCGATAGGACAATTCTAACCTGTTTAAATTAACGAAAAGAGCTAACTCTCTGTGACGGACGGACCAACCCTAATTATAGAAAAGCTTCGCTTTTAAAAATAAAGTTTTTTTTCACAATAAAATGATAACATACATCAAAATTTTAATTTTTCTAAAAATATATGCTTTTATCTAGGGAATCTGTATTCGAAGGGCAGGTCAGAGAGGGGTTAACGAAATATAGCTTAAATTGTATCCAAGACTTTAATCTGAAAATAAAACAGCCTAAAACCATAACAGGGCCTATTTGAAGCTTTCCTAAAATAGAGAACCCATTTGGATCAGCAGTTATTTAGATCTTAAGCTTCAGACAAAAAAAACTTAACACTTTATATATTAAGAACTCTTAAATTCTATCTTTATTTAATGACTATTTTACATTTTTATAATTTTTATTGAAAATAAAATAAAAAAGAAAGACTTTTCAACTTATTATTAATAAAAACGATATAAAGTTATAATATAAAATAGAATTTTATTAAAATAAAGACTATTTTGTTATAATTTAAGTATTTTTTTTGTGTATTTTAAATTTAAAGGTCCTAATACAATAACATAGCTTTGTTAACACTACTAACCGCGCGGCAAAAATTTTGTTTTTCATTGTCAATTTTAAACTTAAATTTTACATTGAAAAAAATGAATAAAATATATTTATTTTTAAAAAATATTAAAGATTATGACGTTTATTTTCTAATTTATTTATTATTTTTTTGTTTTTGCTTAAAAATATAGAAATGTATTAACTTTTTTGTCAAATTTTCAGAAAATATTTCTTACTTTTCAGATTTATATCTAAATTTAGAAAACTTTGAATCAATTTACAAATATGAAATCTATATCAAAAGAATCTAATTTAAATGTAGATTATTATCAAATTTTTATTTTTTAAAATATATTTCTTATTTTTATAAAATAAACGGAAAAAAGTGTCATGGTGAAAACACAAAATAATATTTTAGGCAAACTTTATATTTTCGTGGTGCTCTCTATTCGGTACTCTCTGTTATATTAAAGCGGGAACTTCAAACTATGAAAATATATAATTTCAAATTTGTAATACTAAATATAAACTACCTAACATGACTGCTGAAGCTGCCCCTGCTGTTGCTGCACCCGCCAAGAAGGTCGTCAAGGCCAAGAAGCCCAAGGCACCCGCTGCCCACCCCACTTATGCCGTCATGATCGCCGCTGCCGTCAAGGCACTGAAGGACAGAACTGGCAGCTCCCGCCAGGCTATCCTGAAGTACATTTGCGCCAACTACAAGGTTGATGCCGCCAAGGCTGCCATCCATCTGCGCATGGCCCTAAAGCGTGGAGTCGCCGCTGGATCCCTAAAGATGGCCAAGGCCTCTGGCAAGGGAGCCGGCTGCTACAAGCTCGGTGAGAAGGCTGAGAAGAAGAAGGCTGTCAAGAAACCCAAGGCTAAGAAGCCCGCCGCCAAGAAGGCTAAGAAGCCTGCAGCCAAGAAGAGTGTTAAGAAACCAGCTGCCAAGAAGGCCGCTAAAAAGCCTGCTGCCAAGAAGCCTGCTGCCAAGAAACCCGCAGCCAAGAAGCCTGCCGCCAAGAAGCCCGCAGCTAAGAAACCCGCTGCCAAGAAGGCTGCTGCTAAGAAGCCGGCCAAGAAGTAAATTTCTTGTCCTGCTTAAGTCTACACGTGTACCTGAAACTGCCCTTTATAGGGCTCAAATATGTTCATAGTTGAGATAATAATATTCTAGTCAGATACTTATACTATATTTCTATAAGTTCCTCATGTGTTAAAGTCAATAGCTGTAGTCGCCATAATGCCCCTGACTATCCTCTTAGGTCAGATCCTACAAATGTCTTGCATTGATACTCCTTACTAAATCCTAAATACTAAAAATTTTATAAGACTGGTCCCGTTATTATAGATATTATATATTTATAAAAGGATATTGTTTAGCCGCGCAATAATCCTTAAATTTAAATCTGCTTATGTGCATTAATAAACACAATTTGTAAAAGATGTATTGACAGGGACACACAGAAAACTGTCCCGAATTTGTATTAATTTTGAGGAACAAGACTCCAGTGACGTCATATTTTTCTTTCCCGAAAAAGGGAAGAGGGGAAGAAAATCTCTTTAAAAGAGATGGGGAAAACCCCCTTTTCTCCCATCTCTTTTTTCTTCCCCCCTTCCCTTTTTTTTCTTTCCCCCTTCCCTTTTTCGGGAAAGAAAAATATGACGTCACTGGAGTCTTGTTCCTCAAAATTAATACAAATTCGGGACAGTTTTCTGTGTGTCATTGACAGGCCTAGATATCCAGCTGTGTTATAATTTCAATGAGCACTGGTCAGCTGAACACCGTAATAGTGTCTGACTGATTATGACGTAACAAAAAAAATTAGCCAATGAGAGGCAACTATAAATTTTACCATTGGTCAATAACGGCCTCTCATTGGCTAATTTTTTTTGTTACGTCATAATCACTCAGACACTATTACTGTGTTCCTGGTCAGCTTACTTAAAGGTATTATAAGAACCTTATTTTTGTTTACTACATCCTTTTTTTATTTTGTCTTTTGGTACAACAGTCATACAACTGATTTTCTATCCTTTTCTGTCTCACCGCTGATGAATTGCTCTATATTTCACAATCCGTTTGTCCAACGATGACTTAAGTGCTATTCACAATGAATTATTAATGAAATTAACAGGGGAATTATGTAAGTACAATGTCAGCTATGTCGCCTCACTTCCTCAAAAAGTTCATATAATACTATTAAGTTTAAAGAATCTTTGTTTTGTACATTTTAGTGAATCAACAATGGAAAGACATATTTATAAACATCGAGAAAAATATTACCCTGTAGTAGGGTTGGGCCGGATATCCGGCAATATAATTTTTTATATTCTACAACAAAAATCTCAGTTTTTTAAAAATCTTAAATGGCTGTAATTTTCTTATTATTGAAGCTAGAAGAACAATACTTTCTGAATATGTTTATCTTTATGTAAATACTAGCGGCTACGCCCCTAGAGGCCTCTAGTGGCACTTTAATGTTTTTGTTTGTTAAAGTTAATTTTTTATGTACGATACCACCTTATTTGACGTTGAAGTCTCCCAGATTTTAAGAAAATTTTCAATTTTTTTGTCACTTCTTTTGGGAGGGTGGTAGTACACTCCCCAAAAATAGTTAAAAACCTTCCCAGGACATATGAAAATCTACCCTGTTAAGGAGCGATTATTCGTATTTTCACAGAAGCTTTCCTCCTATTTCTAGCCCCTCCGGGCCAATTGCCTAACCCTGTGGGGCAATCACCTACACAATATATAACCTAACCTAAAATAACCTATTAAAAGCCATTTTAAAAATACGACGAATCGCCCCTTAAGGTGCATTGCCACAAAAGGGACTATAGCCTTTTTTGATACTTTAATATGCAGTAATTTGGCCGGTTATCCGGCTGGATATCCGGTAATTTGGCTGGATAACCGGATATTTGCCGGATATCCGGCATTTAAAATCAGCCGGATATCCGGTATCCGGCCAAAAAAATATCCGGCCCAACCCTACCCTGTAGTAAGTAGCCTGCCATGATGCTGTGTATAATGTATTAATATTTTTGAGCAGCATTTGACTTCTGAACCTATTAGCTTCTCCATTTTAGGTAAGTTTAATATAGGTCCTGTGATGGATTTAATATTTATTTTAGCCGTTCAAACACACAGGTTAGCCTATGATAGTATAGGATTTGGCCCACTGTGATCTATGTAGTATAGAAATACAATCGCGCGTCTAGAAAATCTATACAGAAATGGATAACTCATGGTGAGCTAGATAATTGGACAAATACATAAATATTGTTAACATTCTTAGAAAACAAGGACGACAACATCCATAAAAGCGAAGCTCTGAAACGATAGAAGAACGGACATTAACACTCATATAGTGTCAGAACTGAATCATCAGAATATAAATGAATAAGAGTCAAAGCAAAATTATGAGTAAATTTGTTGAAAACTTCATGATACAGGATGTTTATGGACGTACTTACATTTTTAGGACTTAATTAGTTGCTTTGCTTATAATATTGTACTTTGTTGTCACGGGAATCAGTAATCCAAAAATCAGAACAATCGGATAATTTATCACAGAAAAATTTGTTGCTAGAAAAGAAAAAATCAACATATTTAAATGGATGTACGGAAAGTCTGGTGATGAATATAGAGTTGATACACTTGATAAATCGTACCCTACAACAGGAATCACTATGTAAACTTTGAAATCTATAGGACAATTCTAACGTGCCTTAATTAACGAAAAAAGCTACGTCTGGGACGGACGGGCCAACACGGAATATTTTCAAAAACCTAAGAGCGTAAATGCAGGACTTACTTTTTAGAAGACTTGATATTTTGACACTAAATGCTTAAATTGGACGTACAGATATTATGGAATGATTACAGAGTTCCTACGCTTCGAAAATACTGTACTGTCAAAAAAAAAGAATTAGTTCTCAATCATGAAAAGTTTTGTTGGTCCTATAAAGGACCGTTCTTCCAAAAGGCAGAACATAGCGATGGTCAATTTACTTGGAGCTGGTGTACTTGGTGACAGCCTTGGTTCCCTCAGAGACGGCGTGCTTGGCCAACTCTCCGGGAAGGAGAAGCCTGACAGCAGTCTGGATCTCCCTGGAGGTGATGGTGGACCTCTTGTTGTAGTGAGCCAAACGGGAGGCCTCAGCAGCAATACGCTCAAAGATGTCGTTGACAAAAGAGTTCATGATGCTCATGGCCTTGCTGGAGACACCAGTGTCGGGGTGCACCTGCTTCAACACCTTGTAAATGTAGATAGCATAGGACTCCTTCCTTCTCAGCTTCTTCTTTTTCTTGTCTCCCTTGGCAATGGCCTTCTGGGCCTTACCAGACTTCTTGGCAGCCTTTCCTGAAACCTTGGGGGGCATAGTGATGTTGAATTCTAATAATGATTCTAATTGAGTTGAAAATTTTCTAAATATTTATACAATGCAGAAGTAATAATCTCCTATTACAATATACCCCCTTTTCCCATTACTTCCCCATAATGTGTCAGCAGACAAAGGGGAATATAGAGATGGGGGGGTTGGGGGTGAAACTACAACGCGATTGATGCACAATTATAAGCACAGACATACAGAGGGGGAGGGGGGTAATAGCACTTGATTCAAAACTAGGAGCAAACACAAAAAATAAGGCGGGATTTATAAAACTGTAAACAAAACAGCAAAATATGAAAAATATTTAAATTAGGTTGAAAACATTAACTTTAAAAATTATGAAAAAATATCTCGTGAAATAAAAATTATAGGCCGAATCCCTTACATATTCCTTTATATATACGCAAGTCTGAGGAAATTCAAATTTATAGGCTTGCCTAAGAAATTTTATACCATTTGGCCTAATGTCTAAATATAAGTGACAGCAATAGACATTTTCTGAAGGTAGTTTTCAAAATATATTCTTATCTATATGTACATTTTAAACGAGATACATAGTGGAAGGTATTTTTCATCTAATGTATTACAAACCAATGGGTACTTAATATTGTAATGGTTATTTATCGCATCGTATTACGAACAGTTTTCCGCGAAAAGTAAATTACAAAATTAAAAGATTAATTCCATTTTTGTTGGCTCCGATTCTTTCTTAAATGAACAAGGGAAGAATATAGATAGAACAATACTAATTGTAATATTCAGAGCGATAATTTTGTGTATCATCTTCGGGGATGGACATCAATTTTTCGGCCATTAATATTTAACTTGTCCCTTTAGATCCCTGGGTTCGTACGCTATGTTCGCGGGTAAAAATGGCAGGTGAAAGTGGGATATTATTGCAACAAAATGGCGGTAAAATTGGATACTTTTGTTAAGGGTAATCCTAAACAGCTCTTTATTAGGAACGTAACATTCAATATTAGGGTGTCCCACATATTTTGTTTTTTTTTTATATCAGATTTTTTTGAATTATCATTAAATAACCAGAGTTACACCATGATCTTTTTGAATATAAAAATAAAGTATATGGAAAGAGAGAAAAGCTGAATATTTAGAAAAAGGAAGACTACATCAATAAATAACAAGGATGACAACATCCATAAAAGCAAAGCACTGAAACGGTAGGACAAACGGACATGAACACTTATATAGTGTCAGAACTAAATAACATTCTTAGAAAACAAGGACGACAACATCCATAAAAGCGATGCTCTGAAACAATAGAAAAACGGACATTAACACTCATATAGTGTCAGAACTGAATCATCAGAATATAAATGTATAAGAGTCGAAGCAAAATTGTAAGTAAATTTGTTGAAAAACTGCTTTATACAGGATAATGTTTATGGACATACTTACATATTTAGGACTTGATTATAGAGTTGCTTCGCTTATAACATTATACTTTGTTGTCCCAGGAATCAATAAACCAAAAATCAGATCAATCGGATGATTAGATCACATATAAATTTGTTATTAAAAAGTAAAAAAATCAAAATGTTTAAAATGGACGTACGGAAATTTTGGTAATAATTATAGAGTTGCTACGCTTTCTAAATCGTACCTAACTACTAAAGGAATCACCATGCAAAATTGAAATCGATAGGACGGTTCTAACATGCCTAAATTAACAAAAAAAAGCTATCCGTTACGGACGGACCAACCCTAATTATAGAAAAGCCTCGCCTTTAAAAAGCTCTAAAAGCAGAAAGTACAAACGAATAATAAATCTTGTAGAGTATCAGAACTTAATAAACAGATCATATATTTGGTGCAAGATACAGTACAAAGACATATACTTACATCTTTAGGATTTGATAATAGAGATACTTCGCCCATAATATTGTACCTTGTTGCACTAGGAATCGTTATTACGAAAATTAGATAAATAGGATTATATTTAATAAAAAAAATTTTGTTGTAAATCCGCATGTTTTAAATGGATGTACGGGCATTCTGTTAACGATTATATAGTTGCTACGCTTACTAAACATACCTTACTGTTATAGGAATCACCATGCAAAGTTTGTTATACACATGACATTTCTAATATATCAGTTAACTAAAAGAGCTATCCGTTACGGACCGACCTGAGTTATAGAAAAGCTTTGTTTTTTAAAAGGTATCCCTAATTCACTAAATTACAATGAAGTTATGGGGTTGGAGATTTTGTTTTAATATGGGGAGGAGAAAAGAGTGGAAACTTTCAAAGTTGCGTTGGCTACACTGAAGGGAGTGGGGCATTTTAGTGAAGGAAAGGGGAAAAGCATAGAAATGGTGGGGATTCATATAGAGGTATAAATACGTTAAACCTATTCTAATACTGTTCAGTTAAAGTTTGATTGATTTCTCAATCCAACTAATATACTTACATTATGTCTGGCCGTGGAAAAGGAGGAAAAGTGAAGGGAAAGGCAAAGAGCAGGTCAAGCCGTGCCGGTCTTCAGTTCCCTGTCGGTCGTATCCACCGTCTGCTCCGCAAGGGCAACTATGCTGAGCGTGTTGGAGCTGGTGCCCCAGTCTACATGGCTGCTGTCATGGAATACTTGGCCGCTGAGGTTCTTGAGTTGGCTGGCAATGCCGCTAGAGATAATAAGAAGACCAGAATCATCCCCAGACATCTTCAGCTCGCCATTCGTAACGACGAGGAATTGAACAAGCTGTTGAGTGGTGTCACCATTGCCCAGGGAGGTGTCCTCCCCAACATCCAGGCTGTTCTCCTACCCAAGAAGTCTGAGAAGACCAAGGCTTAATTAGATGACCGTATCTGCTACTCTACCTCTGTACCTGAAAACGCTCTCTTTATAAAGAGCCAAAATAAATACATATTGAGAAATATTTCTTTTTTATTATCTAGATGTATTCAATACAAACTATGATAGCAGTGACACTTCAGAAAAAAGAATCGTTATGGCGGGTGCTGTATTTTTCCTGGGGCAATATCTCTTTGTAGACTTTCTGAAAATAACTCCTGGTCTGCACCTGTTAACATTACATTTAATAAGTCTGTGTATCATTCTATGAATCTATAACCTGCTATTTTAAAGCAAGGCTTTTCTGTAACTTGCCTTATCCGATCGAACGTTTTCACAGATCTTACTTCCTACCGACAGTACATATGTACAATAATTTAAGATTATTAATAAATAATAACTTTTTTTTACAACACTCATGTTAATTCTCGATAAATGGTTATTAATATTAAGAGATAAAAAAGAAATGGCACCAACATCCTCAAGTAGATCAAGTACGTTTTAGAACAGATGTTCATTGGCCATAAAAAAAAGAATTAGGTATAATAAAAAAAATCATTATGCTTAAATTGGACGTACGGATATTCTGGTAATGATTATAGAGTTGCTAAGCTTTCTAAATCGTACCAAACTACTAGAGGAATCACCATGCAAAGTTGGAAAAAACATGCCTAAAATAACAAAAAAAATAACTGTCTCGGACGGAGGGACCGACCTTAATTATATAAAAGCTTCGCTTCTAAAAATGAAATAAATCTAAAGTAATATTGGGGGGGGGGGGGAGACAATAAAATCATCTTTTCTACGAAGCAATACCACCAAAAATCATCTGATATTTCAATTATTAAGGTTGCTTTGCTTGATACAGCAGATAAAGATCCCTTTTTGCGCGTAGTGGGGAATAATAAAGGATTGTGAGGGGAATTTTTTAACCAAAATAAAAAGGGGAAAGAAGTGAAGTATTCATTCTATAAAAAATGTTCCATAAGTACATTAGGGTGGGTCGATTTTGAACTTTTTTTTCTGAGACCAAAGCTATGATTTTTATGAGTATAATGGATATTTAGATGATTTAAAATTTATCCTTAGTCTTAAAACCGCTGACGACCAGACATTCAATTAAAGCTATTTGTCAATGATTGTCAAAAATGTATTGAATCAGAACTATGGCTTCATGGTGCTCTCAGGAAAGGCCGTGAGGAGTAGAATCAGGAACTTTTGACCGTTTCAAAAAATCTCGTTCCTAGCCTGATAAAATCTCAAAAAAACCTCTACAAATTGGAAAATTCTCAATAAACCTTTAAAACTGGTGGTTTTTTAGTAATTTCTATTTTAAAACAGACTATTTATAAATTTTTTAAAATTCTCTTTCGGTCAGAAATTTTGTTTAAGTTAGTTTTATCTGTTGCACATCCCCTCTGTCTACTTCCGATATGAACCCACCCTAAAGTACATACACAGAACCTTCTCAATATCAGCACCAAAAATGAACTCCCCTCTCTCTCTTGTATGAAAAAAGCAACTTTTTCCACATACTATAATATGAATCTTTTTAGTTATGGCCGGCTTGTAACAGAAGAAAAAGAACAATCACAAACCATGGTCAAGTCACAAAAGAACAAGGATGACAACATCCATAAAAGCGAAGCTCTGAAACGGTAGGACAAACGGACATTAACACTTGTATAATGTCAGAACTGAATAATCAGAATGCGAATGTATAAGAGTCAAGGCAAAATTGTAAGTAAATTTGTTGAAAAACTGCTTGATACAGGATAATGTTTATGGGTAACTTACATTTTTAGGATTTGATTATAGAGTTGCTTCGCTTATAATATTGTGCTTTGTTGTCCCAGGAATTAGTATACCAAAAATCAGACAAATCGGATAATTAGGTCACATACAAATTTGTTTTTAAAAATGTAAAAAAAATTAACATGTTTAAAATGGACGTACGGACATTCTGGTAATGATTACAGAGTTGCTACGCTTTCTAACTCGTACCTAACTATTATAGGAATCACCATGCAAAATTTGAAATCGAAAGGACAATTCTAACATGCCTAAATTAACGGAAAAAAGCTATTTAAAAAAGTTAAAAAATCAACATGTTTAAAATGGACGTACGGACATTTTGGTAATGATTATATAGTTGCTACGCTTTCTAAATCGTACCTAACTACTAAAGGAATCACCATGCAAAATTTGAAATCGATGGGACAATTCTAACATGTCTAAATTAACGAAAAAAGCTATCCGTTACGGACGGACGGACGTACGGACGGACGGACCGACCCTAATTATAGAAAAGCTTCGCTTTTAAAAAGAAGATAATGAAGACAAATTTCTAATTATTAGTGTACTAGCGGCTTTGTCCCTAGCCTCTAGGGGATATGCCCCAAGAGGTTTGATCAAACAAATTTTTCGTGTTTTAGAAAGCAGGTGAAAAAAATAAGTTTACTAATTATCGTCCAATTTCTATTCTTACAAATGATAAAATTTTTAGCAGATTATAATATCCTGTATAAATATCAATATGGGTTTCGTCCTAATCATAACACAACACAGCCTTTATTAAATTTACTTAAGAATATCTATGAAAATCTAAATAAAAAGAACCCTGAATACACAATAAACATTTTCCTAGATCTTTCAAAAGCCTTTGATGTCCTAAATATAAAAAATTCTTTTAAACAAACTTGAACACTATGGTTTTAAAAATACCTTGAAATGGTTTGAAAACTATTTAATAGGGCGGCAACAGTTTGTTACAATCAATGGTGTAAATTCAGCTAAAAAAATTATTCAAACGGGGGTTCCACAGGGAAGTACTTTAGGCCCCCTCTTATTTATTCTATACATAAATGATTTACCAAATGCAACATCTTTTTTAACAAATTTATTTGCTGATGATACTACATTTAGCAAATCAAACAACTACTTAAATGATTTAATTGAAGATTCTAATATGGAACTCGATAAAGCAAAAAAATGGGTTAGAGCAAATAAACTAGCCTTGATTGTATCAAAAACTAAATATATGATTTTTCGCCCACATAAAAAGCTATTTGATCCAGAGTTATGCACATTGAAAATAGGAAGGGAAAAAATTGAAAGAATTGGCAGAGATTGTAATACTAATTTTTCAAGTTTGTTGGTGTTCTTATAGATGATGAACTAAAGTGGGACAAACATATAAATTATGTAGAAAATAAATAGCAAGCTCAGTCTATGCCCTATCCCAAACAAAAAAGCTCTTTCCAACCACTACTTTAAAAACAATTTACAACAGCCTTGCTAAGCCCCACATAGAGTATGGCTTAATTGTTTGGGGTGCGGCAAAGGATGAGCATATCACAAAAATTCATAACCTACAGAAGAAAGCTGTAAGGAATGTTTTTAATGCTAAGTACAATGTGCATGCCGAGCCCCTGATGGGAAAACTAGATATTCTTAACATTTTTGACCTAAGGGATGCAAATGTAGTTGAATTTGTCTCTAAATATTTAGAAAACAAACTTCCCAAATGTATGCTTAATTTTCTAACACCATTGAAAAATACTAGATCAAAATATCTTAGAGTAGAGAAGCCAAATTATAAAATCTATGAAACTTTCCCTTCAGTAAAAATCCCGAAAATTTGGAATAGTTGGGCAGGTGAGCTAAGATCATTAAATTCATCCAAAGCTGTTAAAAAATTTGTAAAAAATAAGTGTATATCAAAGTACAAAACATTTCAATGCATGGAGAGAAAGTGTTATCCCTGTGGAAAAACCTAAATATAATTTAAATATCGCAACCAGTAAGCTATTTTAATGCCATACCCTGTAAATAGCTAGTATTATTTTATATCCTTTGTGAAACTTGTAAATATATGTAAAAAAATTAAATGAAAATTGGGCCGAAGGACAGTCAAGATTGACTTTAAAGGCCCTGTAGTACAGTTGCCCTAATTATGTCAATGTAAATAAATATATCTATAAAAATTGATGTAATTTAAAATGTATTAAATTATTTGTAAAATTAATCTGTAATTTACTGCTAATAAATCATTTTAAAGAAAATTTTGTAAAAAAGATTTTTTTTTTTTTTTTGGGGGGGGGGGGTTAGTCGACGCCACAATTTGAATTTTAGTTTTAAAAAGAAATATTTTTTTTTGGGGGGGGGTTAGGGGTGTCCCATCCCCCAAGAAAATAGTTATAAACCTTCCCAGGACCTATGAGAAACTACCCTGTAAAGGAGAACCCGATCGGTTCAGCGGTTAGCGAGATCCTTTGCTACAAACAAACAGACAAACTGACAGACAAACAAACTGACAGACATCGTTCTACTTTGTATTATAGATATAACAATATAGCAACTTCGCCCCTAGCCTCTGGGGGCTTTGTCCCTAGAGGTAACTTAAAAAAACAGGTACGTGCCTAAAAAAGAATGATTAGAGTGTCAAAATAATTACATCTTCTATTACCTACCCAGCCGAAAAAATTGCGAATGGGTTGCAAAATTTCTTTCTAAAGATTTTGGGGGATTTTTTGGTTTTTTTGTCTCATCGTACGGACAGACAGACGGAGAGACATCTTCTACTTTGTATTATACTAGCGGCTTCGCCCCTAGCCTCTAGGGGCTTTGCCCCAAGAGGTTTAATCAAACCAATTAAAATTTTAGATTTAAAAGAAAAATTTAAAAAATAATTATTTTTTGGGGGGGTATTTTTTATTTTTTGGGGGGTTGGGGGTGTCCCACCCCCAAAGAAAATAGTTATAAACCTTCCCGGGAACTATGAGAAGCTACCCTGTAAAGGAGAACCCGATCGGTTGATCGGTTAGCGAGATCCTTCGCAACAAACAGACAAACACACAAACAGACAGACATCGTTCTACTTTGTATTATAGATAGCAGCTCCGCCCCTAGCCTTTAGGGGCTTTGTCCCAAGAGGTGATTTAAAAAAAATTAAGGCGAAGTTCATAAAAGGACCAGGGAAATATTAAGCAAATTCTTTTTAAAAAATGGGGGGGGGGATTTTTTTGTTTTTGGGGGGGATTGGGGGTGTCCCACCCCTCAAGAAAATAGCTTAAAACCACCACAGGACAAGTAGGTATATTCCCTGAAGAGTAGAATCCAATCGGTTCAGTGGTTACCGAGATCTTAAGGGACGTACGGACAGACAAATGGAGAAACATCGTTCTACTTTGTATTATTGATGACAAATTGATTTATTTGCCATTCTAATTTAAGCCGAATTGTAAAAGCTCTTTTAATCCTATTTCATTTCTAATACAGAAGGGTGAAAAAAAACGTGTAAAGTACGTTCAGGAATATTCCCCTCTGTTTATCACTACCCTATATCTTTCTATCAACAAGATTTGAGGAGACAAGCATATAAAAAGGCATGTGCAATAGCAAATATCATCAGTCTTACTTAACCCACCCAGCAGCTCTTACAATTATAGCTTTAGGTTAGATTTTAGCACTTACTTTTTAGGTTCTAAACTTCTAGTCCACTTAAAGAATAAAGACTAAATATTCTTGTTGTGATTTACCTCTTGCCTTTTACTCGTTTAGTCTCGTAGCTTGACCTTAAAATAACTTTTAATTATAAGTAGCCTATATTTAGTACTAGCAGCTACGCCCCCCTAGAAGCCTCTAGGGGCACTTAAGGTAGAAGGGGAAACGTTGACCTCATCCCATTTTAAATTTTAGTTACAAAAGACACCATCTCCAAAAACAGTTTAAAACCTTTCCAGGGCCTATAAGAAGCTTCACTGTGAAGAATAACAATATCGATTCAGCGGTTAGCGAGATCCTTAGTGACAAACAAAAAACGATTACTACTTTATATAATAGGATAGTATCTTGGATTCTAATCCTTAATATTAGGTTTGGTTTATAAACTATAAAGTTCTATTTTAATTTTAAAAAGTTTTTCTGTGACATCCATACCAAGCTTAGAGAGGGATAGATCCTTCATATCGGTTATCGATCTTCATCGTCATACATTAAGAAATATTCGAATAATCGGGCCCTCTAAATAATTACATTTAAATTAAGCTCTTTGTTAAGTGGCAGGTTAAAAAAATATTTAAGATCCGGGCTTGATTTAAGTGCTTTGGGCAGGACCGCACACCCTGCTCTAAAGGAAAAGTATTTTGTTTCGGGTGCCTGAATAACTAAAACTGAACCAACTTTTATATTACTGAGAATCCATCCTCCAAATTTTTCTGGTTACCTAGAAACGAAATATAACCTTCTTAATCTTGCCTGGGAAATTAGCTTTAAGTTTTACATGGCTTGGATAACGGTCTTTTTAAGAAGGTTATTTTCAACAACAGAATTTGTTGTTAACTTTTCTATTTCTCAGTTAGATAAACTTCTTGCTTTTAGGTCATTTTTCCCGCAAGTTATATCTGACAAAATCATATTGCTTAAAAGAACACTAGAATTTATACAATTTTTGCTTGAGAATTTAAGAGATTCGTTTGAAATAAGTTTGTATAGAGGTCTATTACACTTATTTCTTTATATATTACTAGGAATATATATATATATAGGGCTAATTAACCCTTCATGTCAGGGAGGAAGGAGAAAGGTCTAATGCACTTCCTCCCTGAAAGGAAATAGGTCTTTGACACATGGGGAGGTTAACTCAACAATAAAATGTTCTTATTTCTTATGAAAAAAAGGTCTTAGAATCATAAAAAATAAAATCGTTTATATTGTTGTGAAAACTGACCTTTGGTCATCTGATTATTAAGCATAGGTTCATGGTGTTAGGGGAGGTTTTATCCCTATTTTCTTTCCCCCCCCTCCGTTTTTTTTACTAGGGAGTTTTTGTACCCTAACGTCATGCCATAATACACCTATGCTTGATAATTAGGTTGCCAGGTTGTGTCTTGGAGAACCCCGCCTTCAATAATTAGAAAAGGGGTAACAACTTCAAGAGCCCGTCCTGGACCTCTGGGGTGCTCATGGAAGATAGGACAAACATAAACCAGGAATCTTAAGAGATAAGACAATGGCCGATTAATTAATGTACATGTTGATACACAAAATTACTCTTTCTGTAGAAAGTCAAAGTTGTTGAGCCAACGAATTAGAAAATGTTATTATACAACTTTAGGGACTAGTGTAATTAACAGCCAATTGCCCACTCTCTATTTTTATAATTATATGGACTAAGCTAATTGGAATTTAATTGTATTTTAAGACAAACACTTTTTTTTAATATTTGTCTTGATGTTATAAATTCATAATTTGCTTCTATTAACATGTTAAGAATATACGGACATCGCAGGTTTCGATGGGAAAAGTTGTTAATGAGCTTTAATTCTAATTCTCATCCATGGCTTCAGCTATGTGATTTTAGGTGTATTTGTAGTCCATATGGATGTTAAAAGTTTATAGTCAAATGACATATCTAGTCTATTAAAATTTTATTGTAGTGAAAGAATGTATCTCATGGAAAATTATGGTCGGCTCTGTAAAGAGCCGTTTTTGTTGTCGGTCGGTAGGGCAATTAACTTAAGCACGTTCTCCACGGATTCTCCTGGCAAGCTGGATATCCTTGGGCATGATGGTGACCCTCTTGGCGTGGATGGCGCATAGATTGGTGTCCTCAAAGAGACCAACCAGGTAGGCCTCGCTAGCCTCCTGCAGAGCCATGACAGCGCTGGACTGGAATCTGAGGTCAGTCTTAAAGTCCTGGGCAATCTCCCTGACTAGACGCTGGAAGGGAAGCTTGCGGATCAGGAGCTCAGTGGATTTCTGGTAACGTCTGATTTCACGGAGAGCAACGGTACCTGGCCTATATCTGTGGGGTTTCTTAACTCCACCGGTGGCGGGGGCAGATTTCCTGGCAGCCTTGGTGGCCAGCTGCTTACGGGGAGCCTTTCCTCCGGTAGATTTGCGGGCAGTTTGCTTGGTACGAGCCATTGTCTTATCTGTAAAACTCAACTGAGCAAAACTTGAGAATGTTTCATATTTATAGTTGCTATCATTGTAGTTTTTGGGGGATGGGATCACCAAATTCAGCCTATATCATATTAAAAAGGGTGGAGTATATTACTAATGCACTGGTGGGAAGGGGGGAAAACATAAAAAAGAGAGGGAAATATCTATAAGGGGGACTAAGCAGCAAATATGCGCGGGGGAGGTGGGGTATAGTAGAAGGGGATTTAAAATTTGCGCGGGAATACCACAAAGCTATACAGCACAGAAATGTTTTGGGGGAATTGAAAAATGTATGATACAGCTACCTGACGCCAACTTATTATGCATCAGGGGAAACTAAAGGGTTTTTGTCATATTTTTTTAAAAGCAAAGCTAGTTCATCCGTTACAGAGAGCTTTATTTCTTAATTTGAGTATGTATACCGGATTAGAATCATCCTATTATTTTAAAACTTTACATGCTGATTCCTCAAGCAAAATGATGCAATCATTCTAAATCGTAGCAACCCACATCAATGAAGAAATTAAGATATAGATTATTAATTTCTGTCAATGGCAAGTGGGTTAAATTAGGCAATACTTTTAACTCATTAAAAAAAACACCCTGTATATGTAAATTTATTGTAGAACTGCTTAAATCCTATTTTATAAAGTAGTAAGATTTTTTTTGTCTGTAGCTTAAAAAATAGATAACTATAAAACCGATTTGATTCTTCATTTTAGGAAAGCTTCATTTAGGTCCTGTAATGGTTTTAGGCTATTTAGTATTTATATCTGTAGATTTTTTAGCTGTTTTCTGCTGATCTCCCCTTGGAATACGCAGCCACTAGAACAGAATAATACATATAACATTGTACTTTGCCTAATAAAATAATAATATTATCTCGAAAAAAATGTGTTGTAATAAAAGTCATAAACTGTTACAGGAATAATCTGTCTAAATTTGAAATTGATAGGACAATTCTAACATGTCTAAATGTCTATCTGTTACGGACATTCGGATGGACAGACCCTAATTATAAAAAAAACGCTTTTATAAAGTTTAGAAAATTATGTAATTTTTTATTTCTATATAAATCTTTTTATAATAGCTTTAAATAAAACATATATTTAGAGGTTAAGAAACCTAATGTTTTGTTTTGTGAATTTCCCTTCTTTGTTAAACACACAAGCTGACATTCCTCCCTTTAGTTATATACCCCACAACTTTCCCTAGCGCGGCGAGTACCCACACTGAAGACGCGCTGTTGTTGTACTGGATCGACGAGACTTGCATCCAATAGGAGGTCGAGGGATTCGTGTGAGTTGGGTATAAGTACAGCGTCATCAAGGTTATCAACTAAGTATCTGTTTAGAAATTAAACTATCAAGATGACCGGAAGAGGCAAAGGAGGAAAAGGACTTGGCAAGGGAGGCGCCAAGAGGCACAGGAAGGTGTTGAGAGACAATATCCAAGGTATTACCAAGCCAGCCATCAGGCGGTTAGCTCGCCGTGGCGGTGTCAAGCGTATCTCTGGACTAATCTACGAGGAGACCCGTGGTGTTCTTAAGGTTTTCCTTGAGAATGTGATCAGAGATGCTGTCACCTACACTGAACACGCCAAGAGGAAGACTGTCACCGCTATGGATGTTGTCTATGCCCTGAAGAGGCAAGGTCGCACCCTGTACGGATTTGGAGGTTAAACTACTGCTCACTGGACACAACAAACGGCCCTATTCAGGGCCAACCATTCTTATCTATAAGAGCTATTCTATTCAAAATTCAGTTTTTAATGTATTGTATAATACAAAGTAGAAGCTTAAGATCTCAGTAACCGCAGATCCGATCGGGCCTTTTTTTGCTTTTTATCACCAAGCTAGATTTCAATTTTAATTCTGAAAAAGTATATACAATCATATAAAAGATAAAGACATAATAAAACACAAGGATGACAACATCCATAAAAGCGAAGCTCTGAAACGGTAGGACAAACGGACATTAACACTTGTATAATGTCAGAACTGAATAATCAGAATGCAAATGTACAAGAGTCAAAGCAAAATTGTAAGTAAATTTGTTGAAAAACTGCTTGATACAGGATAATGATTATGGACATACTTACATTTTTAGGACTTTATTATAGAGTTGCTTCGCTTATAATATGTACTTTGTTGTCCCAGGAATCAGTATACCAAACATCAGACCAATCGTATAATTAGGTCACATACAAATTTGTTGTTAAAAATGTAAAAAAATCAACATGTTTAAAATGAACGTACGGACATTCTGGTAATGATTATAGAGTTGCTATGCTTTCTAAATCGTACCCAACTACTACAGGAATCATCATGCAAAATTTGAAATCGATAGGACAATTCTAACATGCCTAAATTAACGAAAAAAGCTATTTAAAAAAGTAAAAATGTCAACTTGTTTAAAATGGACGTACGGACATTTTGGTAATGATTATAGAGTTGCTACACTTTCTAAATCGTACCTAACTACTAAAGGAAACACCATGCAAAATTTGAAATCGATAGGACAAATCTAACATGTCTAAATTAACAAAAAAAGCTATCCGTTACGGACGGACCGACCCTAATTATAGAAAAGCTTCGCTTTTAAAAATATAGAAATATGTAAACTTAAGGACAGAAATAGTATTGTTATTATTGAAAATCTTTTTCTGTTTTAATTCAAGAAAATCCCATATATTTTATGTAAGCCAGTACAGCTTTAAAATTGTGAAGAAACTAGGGCATTAGACTCATAACATAAACATAGCATTTGCTTTCAGACCATGGAGAAAAATGAAATACAAGCAAGAATTTTAAGTTGCTAATTGGTCCAAGTTTTCTTTATTCCGTCTGGCATTTCAGGATAAGTTTAAAAAATAAAAATTTACAATTTCATTGGAATTTGTTTTTTTTCGGGTAACGCCTCATAAGTGACGATTCGTCGAATTTTTACAGAAGCTTTTTATGGGTTATTTTAGGTTAGGTTAAGTTAGGTTAGGTGATTACCCCGCAGGATTAAAGCACCCCACAGGGGCTAGAAATAGGATAAAAGCTACCATGAAAATACGAAGAAACGCCCCTTAAGAGGCGTTGCCACGAAAGGAACTATACCCCCTTTTATTAAGTATTACTATTGCAGTTTTCTTTATAATTAGAGCAGTTAATTTGTTTTGCGTTTATTCATGATTTATTGCTTTATTGACTTATTTAAAAGTTTAAACGGCTTAATCTTATTTGATAACCAAATTTGCTTTCTGTATCTTAAATATCTTTTTTTTATTCTTTTTGTTGTTATTGCTGTAATTTATCTTTAACGGGAACGAAGAGTAACTGATATTTTAATGATATATTTGAATTCATAATTTAGGTTAAAAAACAAATTATAAATTAGAGAACAAGTTAAACCCTTTATTCCTGCACATTGTATCTTTGTGCACTATGCTTCCATCAGGAATACAGGAAAAGGGCAACTACGATCAAATAAATTAGCTTGCTCATTTAAAGTCATAGCTCAACAAAAAGGTGTAATGTAATTGGAATGTCGTCATCGAGTTGCCAATGAAATGAACCTTGGTTACTTTTTAAGTATTTTGATTATGTAGGAGGTAGAATATATCTACCTCCTATGCGAATCAAAACCCCTGAGAATAAAAACACACTCTTTTTGTCTGGTTATACACCACTAAAATGCTCACAACCACCTGCGCCCCCCCCCCCCCTTCGAAAATACACATTTTGTTTGCTCTTCGCGCACTCTCAGTACAAAACTTTGTGTATGCACCGACCTGAATAATGTAATTACGAAAAAATGTCAGCCGTGGCCACATTTATTTGTATCATAAAGTCGATTTAAGCTATTGAAGTTGAATGTCTAATAAATGCTATAACTGTTTACTATGCTTCTTAAAGGTCAAACTAAGCTATTGATAGCTTTTAATTACAGAGGTTAAGAAAGGTTTGTTGATTTATTTATCCAACATAATTCCCTTTATCCCTGGCTATTATGCATTTTGTCCTTTACTCCATGCTACCATACTCTTTATATTCAAACAATTCGGGTCTTACAGTTGAAAATATAAGTAAGTATCCTATATCTAAAAGACTAAAATACTAAATAATGCTAATTCTGTCTGTCCGTCTAAAGCTAAAGATCTCGACAACGGCTGAACTGAAGGGGTTCTCTTTTTCTTTGGGAGTAAGTTTGTGATTTCTGTAATGGTTTTAAGCTATTTTCCAACGGGAGAGAACACCACCTAAAATACAAAATTTCTATCATAATAAACAGTATTTGTAGTGTGAGGGTTTTCCATTAACCCCTTTTTTGGCGGGACTCTAGAGGCTAGAGACGAAGTTAATAGTATAAAATTAATTAACCAATTAACGGTCATTAGAACACGTAAATCAGATTGACTTTTTTTTCTATGGATTAAATTCTCCTCTAAATTTTTCACAGTGAACCTAGTTATTCCATGCCCCTATTTAATTTGTTTCCCCTTGTTACAGAATTAATATGCATTCAACTTCTATTCTTTTATTCTATGCTAGATCAAAACAGCAGATCAATTTACCATAAAAAAAATAGCTAGAAAAATATTCACATTATTTGAATTTACTGAGTAAGTCAGGTTTTCCCTGTTAAGATTACATTACCTTCAACGTAATAAGAAGCTTTTCATAGTGCCTATAAAAATAAGTGTCATACTGGCCTACCATTGGTAAATTGAAATGTAATTGGGCCTGTCATTGATAATTTAGTTTTTGTATTGGATTATCTCTGGTAATTTTTATTGTACTAGCGGCTTCGCCCCTAGCCTCTAGGGGCTTCGCCCTATAAAGTTATGGGAAGTCAACCCTCCTTAATAGAAATATTCAAAAAAAAATATTCTTTGTTTAATTACTCTGTGGTAAAATTAAACCCAGGTTGTGCGGTTTATGCACAAAAATTTTCATTTGTACAAAAAAATATTAATTCGTATAAATTAAACCTATGTTGTTTGCATACACAAAAATTAAAATTAAAAAAATTTATTTTTATTTGGGGGGGGGGGGGATTCATGGGGGCTTCGCCCCATGTTGCAGTGGGGTTCCCCCACCCCAATTACTGGTTTTTGTTTACAAAAATTTTTAAAAATTAAAAATTTTGGAAGTGGGGATTTTTTATTTTTTGGGGGGTTGGGGTGTCCCACCGCCCAAGAAAATAGCTTAAAACCACCAGAGGAGCAGTAGGTATATTCCCAGAAGGTTAGAGCCCAATTTGATCAGCAGTTACTGAGATTTTACAAAAAATGTAAAAAAAAATGGGGGGTGGTTTTTTTATTTTTTGGGGGGTTGGGGGTGTCCCACCCCCCAAGAAAATAGCCTAAAACCACCACAGGACCAGTAGGTATATTCCCTGAAGAGTAGAATCCGAGTTACCGAGATCTTAAGGGACAGACAGACGGACAGACGGACAGACGGACAGACATCAAGCTACTTTGTATTATAGATGACGTCATTTTTAATAGATACTATAAAGAGTTATCAGACGGAAAAAGCAAAATATAAAGCAGATCCTCATTCTCCATTGGTACAAATAATAAGATATAAGAACCCAAAAAGACCTTCCTATTGCAAGCCCCTTGCTCATGCAATGAAATATACAATAACAGTTCTAGAGTAATTATGTTCTTTATTGCAAATTGTTCGTTGATAACACATTAAAAATCTATAAATATATAATTAACAAACTAGCTGTTTTATATGGTAACTGTTTTATTCAGTGTGAATACACTGCATCTAATTTATGCTCTCTGTAACATTAACGCACAAATCTAGGATTATCCCCGCCCTTTTTTTATCCCATTCCCCATGAAAGTATTTATATTTAATACTTTTTTGTACAATTATGTAAAAACTTTCTTTTTTAGAAATCAATTTTCACTTAGAAGCCAATGTAAGACACACAATTTATTTTTGTCTGTCAGCCTGTCCGTCCATCAGTCCGTAACAATATAGGGACTAATGGATTTACTTTGCAGCTATACTAACCGATAATGAGGGATTGTAGAGAACTACCTAACCATTAAGAATTTACTCTATGGCTCATTTTCGTCTGCCTGTCCATGAAGCTTTGGAGGAGATTTTTAATTTTATGCTTTTTTGCTTTAACAGTTACTCTGTTCAGCAAGGATGTCCAATAGGAGGAGGACGGGGTGATAACCCCCCCTCCAAATATTAAAAAGCTTGCAATTCCTTTTCTATATGACATAAAAATTACCCCCCCCCCTCAAAAAAAATGAATTTAATCTATAATCGTTACCCCTCCATATGAAAAAGCTGTCTTCCTGTATATGTCTTTAAATAACTCGCTAATCGTTAAAACTTCGTTACAGGAAAGCTTTTTATATGTCATAAAAAGTTATTTTGTTGAAGGTTACCTCCATCCTCCCAAGAGAAATCGCCCCTTGAAAAAATTATCCACTCAAAAAAACCAAAATTGAGTGTATAAACTTTATGAGGTTTGTTTTTATGGATTTTCATGCTTGTTCACATAATACTGTGTATACGTCTATCTAAAATAAACTGAATTATTTGACTATTATATGAAGCATTTACCAACATTTAACTGGTTTACTAACCATTTACAGTTGGTTTCTCAGTTTACTGTACTTTTATACGTTTTACATCTTGCTTTAGATTCAATAATGGAGATCAACCTAACTAAATAAAATTTAAAAAGCGATGCTTTCGTACTTTTCATACATCAAAAAGCAAGGCACAATTTTCAGCGCTAATCGAATATTTTAGAATATTAGAGTTACCATTTCCTCGTAAGGGCGGGGTTCTCCTTCGATTTAAGTGATCATCTAGAAAATCCAGAACATTATCCGCGTGTGATATATATATATATATATATATATATATATATATATATATAAATATATAATGATATTAGGTTAAGTAACATCCATCAGACAACCAACCCTTTTATTGTACGACCCTAACTAAGTCCTAACTGTGGGTAAAGAGTTGCGCCTGTTTATGGGCCAAAGCATTCCCCCTACTTTTACTATTTACGTCGCATACCTGACATAGCAGCAGTAGGAACCATTTTAAACGTCTTTAGTTATGACGCGGTGTCGGTCCGAGATTCGAACCTTTAACGAGCGGATGCGCTACGTGTTAAGCCACGATCGCGGGTAGAATGTTAGAGATACCATTCGAAAAAATAAAATTTACACCTTCGTGCGACCTATAAGAAGCTTAACCGTTTTTTAGAGCCATATATGTTCAGCGGTTAGCGATGCGATATCTTTCGCTACAGATACACATTTAATGATTACATAGTAGATATAATTTCTTTAATTATATTGGCCACAGACAGATTAGACAATTGATTGTTACAAATAAATAAAATTATATTTCAGTCAAAACATATTCTAACTAATGACTTGATATGAAATATTTACTAATAATATTACTTGAAAAAAAAACATAATTACGCAGTTATTTTCAAAATTAATTGTAGGAAGCCTTACAAACACTAATTATTGATAAAAAAATATATTTATAAAGAAATCTGATATGATTATCTATTTTTTAGAATATTTATTTTTAATGAAATAGATACACAGTGTTCATAAAATAAGTTATACGTATATGGTTCGTCATAATGTAAATTCGGAAATTTGTAACTCGTCCTATCTATTTCAAATCTTTTATTAGGAGAGGAATCAAGCAACAATTTATACTATACCTAGACCCTAATTATTTTTTTTTTACACCTAATAGGACCAAAAGAAATTGTTTTCTTCTTATATAAAAGTAACAGAATGTATGACTGGATGTATATCTGGTTGTCTTTACCGAAGGATTTCACTAACGCTGAACCTTTACAAATGATTTTCCTTTGCATTGTAGCTTCTTATAGGTCCTGGGAATGTCTATAACTATGAGGGAGGGTACATCCACCCTCCTAAGATAAATTGCTCCGGAAAAACATCAACCCCCCATTGTTTTCTTATTCATTCTGGTAAAAACTAAAATTTAAAAGGGCGTGGTCAATTAGAGGCCTCTAGATAGAAGCATAATGGCTTATAGATAGATAAATAAATAGAAAGTGCCTGGGCCTGTATAAATAAAAGTAGTAGTAAACTATTTAATCAAGAGTTATTGTGTGGTGCACTGAAAATAGTTGGGTAATATTCATCAACCTTGATTTTGGCCAATGCATAGCCCTCTTTATCTCAAACTAGCAGATACGTGTCCCTAGGGGCCTCTAGAGACACTTGAGGGCTGGAGAAAGAGGAAAATTCAAACATCCATTTTTAAATTGAGTTTTGAAAAATAATATGGATGGAGAGTGAGACATTTTTTACGGGAGATTCTCTAGGTAGAGTGGAGGTAGCTTCCTCAAAGGTAGCTATAAACCCTCCCTGAACCTATAAGAAGAACCATATCATTTCAACCGTCAGGAGATCCTTTGACACATACGTGCAGACACACAGATAGACATCCTTTTACTATCATACAAGAATGAAATATTTTGGTATATGGTCATGCCTTATTGTTCTAGTAATCATAATTGCATTAGGGCGATTTGATCAAGACAAATATAATCTCAATGAAATTAAAAATTAACTGGTAATGAATGTTAAGTTGTTGCAGAAACATTCTTGAAGGTTTAAAATTAATAAAGCAATTCTTACAAATTTACAATAAATATCTTCATAATATAGAAAATGTTAGAACTTCCAGAACAAAACATAATGAAACTAAAAGTAAAAGTGCCCATGCCAAATAAATTGGAAATTGTTATATTTTAGGTCAAACGGTCAGAAATTGCATGTAAAAGAGTAAACTAACTAACTTTGTGTAAAATATCTATACTATGCCCACAGCGAGGGTATCAATGAAAAGGAAAATAATTGTTTGTTTTTTTAATTATTTATTTATTGCTATAGTTAAAAGCAAAAAAAAGGATTAGGAACTTATCAAGACCAAAAATAATCTAATGGGACGTTTGAAGGCTTTTTAATTGTTCTAGCAACTGCGTCCCTAGTATCTTATATTTGAAGGGATATAAAAGGGCAGAAAAATAGCTTAAAACCAACGAACGACTTTTTGAATAAAAATAAAATAGCCTAAAACCTTCCCCAAAAACCATAAGAAGCTTCACTATAAAGGAGAACCATATCAGTTCAGCGGTTAGCGAGATTCTTCGCTACAGACAAAAAAAGTTTACCACTTTATAAAATAGGATAGGACATCACTGATTACTTAAGGCTACAATTTTATTCATTTTTATTAACGCCAAAAATGTCTTTAATATTTGTTGCAAATTTTAAAACAATTAAAATTAACCATTATAGAATGATAGCCCTTTTTATTAAGTGGCGTGTACAGCAATTTACCAGGTGGTTGTTAGCTGTGAGGGAGTGGAAAGCTGTTCTACAACAGAATTGTTTGTCTAAGTGGGAGGTGTTGATTGCACCCCTTTCTCAATCACTAGTCCTTGTTTTATTGAAGAAAAAAATATTACTCTTACGAGGGGAGGGGAAATATTGTAATCTAGTGGCAAAATAGCTTATTCTACCCAAATATTTTATAGTTTTGTGAAAATATTGAAAGAACATACTTTATTTTGTGTAATATGAGCACAGCAAAAAGATTTATGGGTGGGAAGAGTTGCACAGAGGGAAGGGGATGAAAAACCAAGAATTCGTGGAAATGTAAATGAATTTTATTTTTTTTCTGAACGTATTAATATGATTTTGATATCGTTATGGATCTAAAGAACTTTATTTCTTAATTTATATACAATATACATACATGTTAGATATTAATGTTATAGTAATAAATTTTTCCCTGGACTTTTAGGAAGCTTCACTTTAAAGGAGAATCTTATCGGCTCCATGGGTAGCTAGATTTTTTGCTACATTAAATTGTTTAAATTGCCAGTTTTTTGGCTAGTTTCTTATTAACAGGAACAAATACACAAAGTAAAAACATACCTATTTCTAAATTCCAAGTAAAAAGTAATATAAGTGTGATATTAAGGTTTCAACATTTCTGGGTGTTTATTCAAGAACGACTTCATAATAAAAAATAGCTTTTCTATATAACAAGTGCTGCTACCTCAGATGCGTGAAATTAAAGCAAATGAATTAGCAAATCCTTTATAGAGCATGGAACAAAAATTTAGCAATTAAAGGATTGATTGTCTGAAATAATACGACAAATTCAAAATATAGTCAAGGGCAGGGTGATATGTTCTTTAAGATCTTGAAACAGATGGACATAAAAACTTTATTTTAGTTGAGTGTAGGTTTTAACCCTTAACGGTCGGGGGGGGGGCGTTGAACGCCCCCCCATCCGGTTTTTTCTATCTCATTTTCTGTGTGTGAAAGATGAAGAGCCCAAACTGCTTGACTTTTTAAGTATGGGTATGACACATAACTGAGAGTTGGAATTTTTTGAATATCTCCATCCTGGCGGGCACAGGATGCCAGCAAACCTGGCAGGGTCATCCAGGTAAAGAGCAAAAATATTTTTTTGACTAAAACAAAGCATTTTATCATACCAAAATACTTAAAAATCCTCTAGTAGTACATCCTTATATGAAATACAGGTGTTCAAGTCACTTTCAGGTTCCAGGTATGATCCTGCAGGTCCTGATCCTCCAGGTCTCCAGAAATCTTTAAAAGGCTCCTGTGGCCGCAATTTTTGACTTAGAGACTTCAAATTTTAAACTTAAGCTTTTCTTACATGTCTACATAACGTATTAAAATTTCATGAAGATCCGCCGCCGTTTTTCCGCCGACCGCCGACTGCGGCGGCTGGCAGCTGCCAAGTACAGCTGCGGCCGCTGAAATTTATATTTTGATATTTCTAATGTAAAATTTACATAAAGATAAACATTTTCTGGAAAAAAAATTTTCTTCTAGCTTCAAAAATAAGAAAATTACAGCCGTTTGAAATTTTTATGTAAAAAAGGACCTAAAAACAAAGGTTGTTAAATAAAAGGGTGAAGGAAGCGAAAATTGACTTAGACTTATAAAAGGTCGGAAATTCATTATCAAACAGGGGACTTGCACAAAAAAATTTAGCCCTCTAGCTCTAATAGGAACTGAGATAATAAGGGGGGGCGTTGAACGCCCCCCCCCCCGACTGATTAAGGTGCGGCAAGGGGCCCGACTGTAAAGGGTTAAGCTATTTGATAAGGGCCTTATAATAAACCTCTTAAATATAGATAAATCCCCCCCCCCCCTCCAGGAACTAAAAAAGTAATATCCTAATTCACTTCAATTCGTTTTGCACAAATTAAAACTGATAGGACAGCTTCCATAGAAAAAAATCCACTAAACTATAAAAACGTCATTTACCTAAATGTATGTACTTGAAACAGAATTATTAATAAAGGTTATATGTTCACAATTTTGCATAACATAAGTTAAATTAGGTAATATTCTAAATGTTAAAAGGTTCAAACTGTTCGAGTTGGAAAATTTATAACATCTGAAATTTATCTTGTATTAGCCTATGCCACAATAGGCTAGATTTAACAACTCTGGTAACAACTATAAAAGCAAAGCTCACAAATAATCTAAATATGGAATGTTTTAATTTTTGCTATTCTTTAATATATCTTGACAATATAAAATTGTCTTCTCAAAAGATCTGTAAAAAGAAAAAAACTATATGCTAATGCTATCCTTTGCGTAGCTGCACTCTAAATTAAAAAAAAATAAGCATCAACCAAAAATTTCCAAATATGCATTGAATCTGATTATTTTTGTATTAAGTCAATGGAATTAAGTACATGATATTCAAATGCCGTTTGGATTAGAATAAGATTATAGAGAATCGTTGCTACATAAATTGTTTTATATTATATAATTCCCACTAACCGTGACGTACTGACAGAAATACCCTATTTATAGAAAACCTTTGCCAAAGAATTTCCTATTTGTATAAATTTTGAATTAAAATTAGTTCATTATTTTTTGTTGAATTTTTTTGGCTGTCCTAATATTGTTTAATTCTTGAAACTAATTAAAGGCTGTTGCAACAGAGATAGTTTTTTGGTGTACGTACCATACTTCTAGTAATTTAAAGTTTGATCCCATTTCAAACCTTTGGGAGTATCCAGAGAGATAGGGGACTGGGCTGTTTATTACACTTGTCCCCAAAGTTTATAGTAACGTTTTCTTTTTCAATGGTTTAACAACCTTGGGGACTTAAGTGAATTTTGATTGGTTAATTCATTTAATCTACAAAAGTGGTAATTTATCGAACATTGTCTTATCCCTTTAGATCCCTGGCCAAATCAAATATATTTTACTAGCCCTTTAAATACCGGGAACGTATCCTTCTTTCTCGACTCCTATTGTAGCTAGAGAACTACAAATTTATTTGTGGTATCTTTTTTTATAATGGTTTTTCGTAGGATGTATCTTTTTTTAATTTACCCTTCAATTTTCTAAAGTCTTGACATATAAGCCATAACTTTATATAAACGTAACCTAAAAACAACCGATAATAGCTACTAGTGTCAACTTAAAAACTCTCAGCCACAGCCCCTCTTATCTCCAATCAGCAGCTAAGCCACCCTCAGCCGCAGATAACCTAATTCTTAAGTTAAATCAAAAGATTACTTTCAACAATATGGTGAATTTATATTCAAAGACTGAGGCGAAGAACAAAGTTTATATTTAATGGATATTTTGGTAAAATTATTAAGTTGATTTGTATAAACATCCCATTTTTGTGTTGTCTTCTTGATGCAGTTCACAAAATCAAGTTCTTCTGTAAAAACACAAAAAAATATCTGTTGTGTTCATGGATATAGGAAAACGTTTGTGGATTTTTAAAAGTAAAAAAAATTTAATTCAACAGAAAAACTTGATCACAGACAAACGTGTTAATTGTAAAGGATACTTTTGATACACAGTAAAAAGACAAGCCAAAAACCTAATTTTAGGAGGATATTTTTTTCAAATATTTTTAAAGACAAAGCTTAATTACAAATATTGCATGTAAATTTAAAAAAAAATATTAGACTTAAAAGAATTATACAATTAAACCTTAATGGTCGTAATGGGGGAGAGGGAAGTTCCGATCTTTTCTATCTCATGACACATAGTGGACAAAATAAATTAAATAGCAAAAAAAACTGTTTTGACTTAAACAAAGCGTTTTGTTTTACCAAGATACTAAAATATCCCATAGTAGTAAATATGAAATGTAGATGTTCGAGTCATTTTAGATTCCAGGAATGATCCTGCAGGTTCTCTAAGAAGTTAAAGAGTTAAAAAGACAGTGCCTTTTTAATTCATATTGAGATTTTTTTGGATTTTAAAATTATTCCTTCATCCATATATTTGTAGTGCATTTCTATTTTGTAGAGAAATTAGGTTATAAAACAGTTGGGAAACCACTTCATAGCAGCTAGTCCAGGGATGGAGAGGACAGTGGATTGTAAATTAAACTGGTAACCAAAGTTTGATAACCATATTTCTTAGATATTGTGTTAAAAACTTTGGGTACTTATATGTTCAACAAATAATTTGAATCTACAATGGAGGTAATTTGATTGTGCAGTGCATGTATATAAATTTATTTTTAATTTTCTTATCCTTGATTCCTGAGCTATAGGGATGATTTTGCTTGGAGTTAAAATCCAGGAATAAAAAATCTAAATAGACCATAGCCATAGACGTCCAAGGGGGGGGGGGGTAATGGGGCGATTACCCCCCCCCCCCATTTAAAATTTACCCCATTTAGGAGGGGGTATTTACCCCCCCAAACAATTTTGGGGGGGTAAATACCCCCCCCAAAATAGAAAATCTCTAACAAAAAATTTTTAATACTAAATTTTTGATAAACTTATCCCCCCCAAAAATTTTACCCCGGGGGTAAATTTTGGGGGGGGGGTAAACAAATTTTACCCCTGCCAACAGATTTCAGGGGGGGTAAAAAAAATTTGCGCCATTTTACCCCCCCCAAAACCGAATTACCCCCCCCAAAATAAAAAGCTTGGACGCCCCTGCCCATAGCTACACCGGATATATAAAACTAAATTTACATTTACATTTTAAAATAATTTTTTAGTTTAATTATTTTTTTTTAGAATTAGTTAATTAATTGAGATGTTTGTTTAAAATAAACCGAAAGAGTCTCAAAAAGGAATGTTTTTTATGAAAGTGCCTACAAATTGACCACGAAGACGTAACTAAAAAGTATAAAAATAAAGTATTCCCATATAGATATTCACGTAGTGAATAAAAATTCTTGGCAAGGAAGAAGATATTGGTTCCTTAAAAAAAAACATAGCATTAAAATTTAAAGCATTTACAATTAAAGTAAATGTAAGAGCAACCTTTTATAAAGAAGGAGAGAAAAAATGATAAACTTTGACAAAAGTTTGAGGAATAAGTTCAATACTTTTTTGTTCAATATTCCGGTGATCGACCTTTCAACACTTCATCAAAGATTTCAAATTAATTTTAATTATTTTTTCTTGGTTAAAAAATTTTGGGTACCAGTATAATCTGCCCTATCCTTAACTTGGACATTCTTTTACTTTTATAAATCTATTAAATGTGTTTCTTAAGTCAAACTTATTTTAATTAACATTATAACAGTTACCAAAAAATTCAATTATTTTCAGACTTTGGGTGGATGATTGTTCTTCTTGAGTATATTTTTACTTTAGATCAGGTTAGGTTTAGTTATAATAGATACAGGGTAGCCCTGCAGGGTTAAAATATTATTTAACTACAAATTAAATGTCAAAAAAGCAACTGTTTTACCTAGTACATGTTTTCCACTAACATAGAGTATATTTATATCATACCTTTTATATTAAAATGTACATACATATCAATAAGCATATAAATATATAGAAAATATTACGTTTATCCAATACAACAAATAAGTAAAAATATGTTTGCATTATTTTCATATAATTAAAAGCAAAACTTTTCCATATGTCCTTGAATTATAGACCTTGTAGTTAATTTTATCATGTAATAATTGCCCTATTGATTTCAAACTTTGCATAATGATTAGTGTAACATTTAGGTAAAACTTAGAAACTATAGCAACACTAAAATCTTAACCAGAAAATACGTACATCCCATAATTGAGCAATTTTGTTTAATATTTTGAATTGGTATTCTGCCTGTTAAGTTCCTATCGTCTGATTTCATAGCTTTTAGAGATGTTTTTACTTTTGTTTAGGCTTAATAGATCTTACATGCTACGTATATTGAAATCTACACTATATCATCTATGCTTACAACGCATTTTTAGGGGACAATATGATACCTATATACACAGCTGAAATATATTTGAAAGTGTAAATAAGATTACAATATTCAAATCTTCACATCTTATATTCAACATACTCAAAGATACCAGAGATAAAGGGATACGACAATGGGAGATAAATGTTGCTTCTGTAAACTTTAAAATTCTATAAGACCAGCCTTTAAGGCGCTTGAAATGAATATCTAATTGATAAGTACTTTTAACAGTTACTATAATATTTAAATCAACATCTATTGCTGCTTCATAAAGAAGTATATTTGAAAGAAAAAATCTGACAGAGCCCAAAGTGTCATGTGTGACGTCATAAAAATCCATTTCTTTTTTAGGGGTGTCCTTTCCAACTTCTAATCTCATCCCTTCTTTATAAATGTATTTTGATGACGTTACACTTGACACTTTGAGTTTTCTCAAAAATCTTCATTATCAATCGCCTCTCTTGAAGAAATGAATAAATCAATATTAACTTGGTTGACTTTTATGTATTTTTTAGTAAACTTACATTATTGAAATAATATTTTCTTAGCTTTGCAGAATGTATATTTATATTCTTTTTTTTAATAACACTCTTGCAATATTTCTCATTCTTTGACTTACTTTGAATGAATGGCTATGTAGGGTCATATTTTGTATAGTACATATTCTGTACATATGAGTTCTTCTAATTTTATTAATGTTTCAAAAAGGATTATTCCCTAAAATGTTCATAACAAAATTAATGGTTAAATCAAGTTATAATTCAACCCTATTAGTAGTATTTCTAGTATTTTGAGAATTCTATATTTTATATTTGATTTACTCAGCTTCTGCTTTATATATGTAGACTTCTCAAAATTTCTTTAGATAATTACCGCCCGTCTGTACCTTGCTATATATATGTTAACATCCGTTATTCTATCCTTTAATACTCTTTTTTAGTTTGCTATTTCCCTCTTCTTTAATTGCTTTTGTGGTTTGCTTATCTCTTCATAGAGCTTTGTGATGTAATCGTTCTTGTTTATAATGTTTGAACATGTTGTTTATATGTAGTACATTGTATTTGTGTGAACCAAAGAAACCTTACAGCAGTAGGAGAAAAGATATTGAAATGTGTAGCTTAACATGGATTTGAATAGTAATGAGATTTTAAAGTGTTTATATTTTTGCGGAAAAAAAATTCCATGCTATCTTAATTCTAAATAATGAACTTAAAAGTTAAATAGTTGTGGATTTAGAAATGTAACAACGGTCAAATTGTAAAATTTGTTAAAATTCGGCCAATTGGTAGCTTAAAATCACCTTACATTATTTTCAAACAAAAATTATTTTTACGTTCTGTTTTTATTGGGGTAAGATTGTTTTATCGGCCATTTCCTTCTCCCTCCTTGCATGTATTATTTATAGGACTTTTAAAATCAGAATTGGACCATCAAACGGAGAATGGCGTACAGGTATGTCTTAGTTATTAAGAACTTTCAGCTTTTTTGCTGAATGAAACTTGCTGTATGTAACGAACATAAGACTTTGTTAACCCATGTCTTTTTTCTAACTCTTTGAATGATAGAGTTTAACTTAAAGTCAAGAAAATAAAACATTATGATAACCCGTTTTACCCCATCCCTTATCCTCTACCCCACTTTTGCTTTCATTACAAAATTCTTCCATCCTAACTTAACAACGCTACTCAATACTGTGGCTCACCAAATTTACACATAAGGTGACGTTAACATGGGAAATACATATAATTAATTATGAAAATAATATATCCAAGTGCGTCTGTCGATAAAAAGAGAAAGACACAATAAATCATTTAGCTCTTTATTTTTAATTTTTTAAGTTTAAAAATATTGTACTCGGCTATTCCTTGGCCGATTTAGGCTTTTAATCATATCCTGGCCGAGACAAATTTAGACCGTTGACTAATCAAAAATCGGTTCAGTTAGAGGGATACCCAACGTCTCAATTTGTTGCTACCAAAAGTCTTATAACTACGTTGCAATTATATAAAAACCCGTAAATTGAGTTTAATCAAAGGAGTATACTACATATTTCAATCACGCCCCCATCCCGTGATAGGGCGTGGATTTAATTTGTCATCGACCCTTTGAATACATTTTGTTGTGCATTCGTTCCCACATACTAACAAATATGCATAGTTATAATACATTTTTCTATTTTCAGTAAATGAACCTCGTAAAAGTGTCGAACTATGACGTCAGAAAAAAATAACAATTAACCAATGAGAAGCCAGTATTCACTGTAATTGACCAATGATAAAATATATAGCGGTCTCTCATTGGTTAATTGTTAATTTTTTCTGACGTCATAGTCAGACACTTTTACTGGGTTCTCAGTAAATTCATAATTTGCACCAAATTGCAAAGACCCTTGGAAGCAAATTACTTTTTGTTCATTTTTAGAGACTACATTTATATCTCCGAAGCTATCACATGATTTTAAAGACCCAATACAAAATCGGGATAGGGTCCCTTCCCTGCCCTGTGGGAAGAGTTACATATAGATCATGCCCTCTCTTTTCTTTTACTTTAACCTATTCTCATTTTAGTAGAAAAATACAATAGCAAATAAAAAAAATGGAGGTGTTTCTTATAGTAATGGAGCAAAGGAAAGTTGTAGTTTATGCTTCCGAAGCTGTTTATAGTTCTCATAAAAAATGGGATCGATTTGAATGTTTTGGCAAAAAATCCCGAACGAAGTCATATTTGCATCTGTACTTTCTTATTAATTTACGGTTCTGAAATTTGATGAAATAATGCATCTGCGGAACTGAATGGCAGCCCACAGTTTTTGCACAGGATAAGAATTTAATCACTTCTTGTGCTAATAATTTTAATTCCTTGATAACTTTACGGCAAAAACTTGGGAAATTGGATTAAGGATTTTAATTTTGTTTCAATGTCGTTGGTTTTGCCAAAGTTTTTTTTGTGTGGTATTTCAAATAATTGATCCAGCTAAAAAGTTAAAATGTTTTATCTTACAGCTAAATAAGTTGGCAAGATATTTTCTTTGTAACGAACAGAAAATCTGGCGTTTTCTCACAAAAACGCCTAACCCCCAATTCCAATTTTAAAAATTTAAAGAACATAATGGAGGGATGGGGGAGGGGTAGTTGGTTTGTGTCAGCTTAAGATAGGGTATATTGAGAACAAGGTAGCACCACCGAGTTAACCATCGAAAGGTAAAGGCCCCAATTTCAGGCCTGATCTACCTTTAAACATTTGAAGGTGTATATTTACCTAATAGGTCAAATTAACAGGATTAAAAGAGTTATTGAATAAAAGTTTAATTATTAATTATTATTATTATTATTATTATTAAATAGTTGTAATGCTTAAATTGTGCCAATTTGTCCTAGGAATTACAAAACTAAAATTGAAATACATAAATAATTCCTTAATGCATTAATTAGTAGGAAAGCTTTTAAAAAAACTAATTGTTCAAAATAAATTATTGATCTTCAGCTAACTATAAAATACTTTATTAATTCAGGTTTAAGTTTATGACCAATTGTTACAATAATCTTCATAGAAAAAAATCAATTAAATGTCGAAAAGGTTTTTCTTTCAAAATCTAACAAAGAGGGGTGAAATATACGTAGATATAATTTTCAATTTTATTTTTACATCAAAAACATTTCCAATATTATGATTTAAATAATTGATACAATTTTTTATGCTTCCATATACTTATTTAACTTTTTCTCAAAATAAAGTTCGATGCTTAAAAAGAAAGATGTCTGGATTTGTGACTTTTAAAGCTATTTTTGAATTTGATTTTCGAAGTCATAACCTTTAACTTAGGCAAGTTAGTACCGTTTTTCATTATAATAAAGATTCTAGTAACTATGAACAATAATTTTTCTTTTTTTAAATTTTAGATTTCCCTAAAAACTCCCTTTTTTTTCATTTTATTCTTAATAAATTTATTTTTTTACTACCTTTTGAAAAAGTGAATTTATTTGTAATATTTAAGAATTGACTAGGGCAGACAATTGAAGGATAGATTCTCAGAATTTTCCTCTCCCCTTTGCAATTCAAAGGACCACAATAGGACAATAATAAACTGTTTTCTTTGTTTATGTTTTTAATGTTTTAGCACTTTTGACAATATGCAATAAAAAATTAATATTTATGTCTTTAAAATATTCGGGTATAGTCCCTTTCGTGACAACGCCTCTTATTTGACGCTTCCTCGTATTTTCACAGAGGCTATTGATAGGTTATTTTAGGTTAGATGATTGCCCCGCAGTGGCTAGAAATAGGAGAACTACTACTGTGAAAATACGACGCAACGCCCCTTAAGAGACTTTGTCACGAAAGGGACTATACCCCAAAATTGTAAGTAAATGTGTTGCAAAACTTCTTAAACAGAATACTGATTAAGGTCATACTTACATTTTTAGGACTCGATTATATAGATGCTTTGCTTATAACATTGTGCCTTGTTGTAACAGAAATAAACATTCTAAAAATCAGATGAATATGATAATCATATCATACAAAAGTATGTTGTCAAAAAAGTAAAAAAATCAGTTTTAAATGGACATACGGTCTTTCTTGCTACGCTTCCTAAATTGGGCCTAATTGATATAGGAATCATCGAGTCTGAAAACGATAGGATTATTCTAACCTATTTAGATTAGAGAAAAGCGCTAAATGTCCTGTATGGTCGGTCCGACGCTAATTATAGAAAAGCTTCGCTTTAAAAAATTTCATCATACTTTTAGTTCCCAGTCTTGGTGATCGCAATATTACAACACGAAATACATAAAAAGAACAAAAACCTGGGAAAACAGCTACGACACCAACGGGGGCACTGAGGCACAGGAAATCTTCAATATTTCTTTCATTAAATGATTAGAAATCAGTTTTCAGCTAATGGCTTTTCAAGGTGAGGTGAGGTGAGTTGCGGGGGAAAAATTATGCAAAATTTGATTTAACCAATTCTGAGAAAGGAATTTTATTATTAAGGTTAAGGTTGGAATTAAAAGAAATAATTTTGTAAAAATTCTATGAATTATAAAGATTCGTGAATTAGTGCAAGAACAATTTCTTTTAAAAAGAGCAACAACATGTTAAGCATATTTTGATAAGTTTTAAACAAGAAACTTTAAAAGCAAAGAAACAAATATTTTTTTTTTTTCTTCTCTTTTTTCTCCACCTCCCCGATCATTGAGGGTTAACAATCGACGATTTAAAATTATAAGCAACAAAAAAGAAAGGATTTATATATGTAGTTGAACTAAAGGGTCATACTTAACTAAAATAGCCTAAAACCATCAAAGGACATGTGTGCAGCGTAACAGAAATAGAGAACAACATCAGTAGTTAGTGAGATCTTATGCTTCAGACAAAAAAACTTTATAATAGAATTGATCTCATAAATTATTATTTTTTCAAGATTCAAAATTGTTTCTAGAATATTTTGACTCCTTGATATGTAAGGCTAAATATTGAAGATACATATGTTGACATCTCCCTAGGTATTTCAATTGGAATATTTACTAGAATAATTACCTCCATTGTTGGCACAGAAATTAGCTAACAACAGTAATATAGAAAATCTAATGGAAAGTGCAAAAAAAATTAAGTTTAAACAACAGTTTTACAGTAATAAATTTTTTATATTATCCATTTTCTTAAAGTTGAATGAATTTGCTAAGGTGCATCAAATTATATTTATAAAAAGTTTAGTACATATAAACATGAATACAAATAAACTGTATTATTATTAACCCTTAACGGTCGGGGGGGGGGGGGGCGTTGAACGCCCCCCCCCTCCGGTTTTTTCTATCTCATTTTCTGTGTGTGAAAGATAAAGAGCCCAAACTGCTTGACTTTTTAAGTATGGGTATGACACATAACTGAGAGTTGGAGCAAACCTGGCAGGGTCATCCAGGTAAAGAGAAAAATATTTTTTTGACTAAAACAAAGCATTTTACCATACCAAAATACTAAAACATCCTCTAGTAGTACATCCTTATATAAAATACAGGTGTTCAAGTCACTTTCAGGTTCCAGGTATGATCCTGCAGGTCCTGATCCTCCAGGTCTCCAGAAATCTTTAAATGGCTCCTGTGGCCGCATTTTTTTACTTAGAGACTTCAACTTTTAAACTTAAGCTTTTCTTACATGTCTACATAACGTATTAAAATTTCATGAAGATCCGCCGCCGTTTTTCCGCCGACCGCCGACTGCGGCGGCTGGCAGCTGCCAAGTACAGCTGCGGCCGCTGAAATTTATATTTTGATATTTCTAATGTAAAATTTACATAAAGATAAACATTTTCTGGGAAAACATTTTTCTTCTAGCTTCAAAAATAAGAAAATTACAGCCGTTTGAAATTTTTAAGTAAAAAAAGACCTAAAAACAAAGGTTGTTAAATAAAAGGGTGAAGGAAGCGAAAATTGACTTAGACTTATAAAAGGTCTGAAATTCATTATCAAACAGGGGACTTGCACAAAAAAATTTAGCCCTCTAGCTCTAATAGGAACTGAGATAATTAGGGGGGGCGTTGAACGCCCCCCCCCCCCCGACCGATTAAGGTGCGGCAAGGGGCCCGACTGTAAAGGGTTAAGCATGCTACGCAACTTACAGAACTAATCGCACCCTGATTTTGTTGTCATTTTAACAACATATCTATTTTTTACTTCGATAATCATCTCTACAGCAAATCGGCAATTTATCAGACTTTATTACTTTTCATTATATAGACAATAATCTGACATGACATTACCTTTAGAGGGGTATTTGTTATGGCCCAAGTCAACTGAATAGGACAGTGTCCATATATTTCAATTTCCACACTCTACTATACTGTGTTTACCATAATTCCGGATTTGAAAGAATTTTGATTGAAGGTATATTTGCTTCATATGTATCTGATTTACCTTCAGGCACCTCTGCTCTCTGCCAGGAGTTAGGGACGGGTGATCTAATGTAAATAAAAACAGGGATCTAAAGGGATAAGACAATGGCCGATAAATTGATGTACGTCCCCAATGATGTACAAAATTTACCTTAAAATAGTGGTTAAAACGTTTGAACATTCAACAAATCAACCAATCAATCAAAATTCATTTAAGTCCCCAAAGTTGATAACCCAACGAATAAAAAAAAACGTTATTATAAAACTTTGGGGACTAGTTTTAAACAGCCCATTTTCCCCTTTATCTCTGAAATGAAAACCAGGGCTCGGCAGCAATATTTTCTCAAGGGTGATTTAGCTGTTGATTGTTGCCTTGTTGTTTTTGCCTGCAGCGGACTTGACTAAACAACAACATCTATGCTGCCTAAATCAACTTTGTTTCGTGGCTTTATCTTCATATCATAGAAAATAATGCTGGTTTTGGCTTTTGAGACCTTAACAAACTAGTGGATATGTCCATAGCATCTTTGGTCTTATGATTCAAAGGGGAGGAAGGAATCATAAAATACATTAAATCTATACTAAGATATAAATTTTAAAAAAATCCTTAAATAATACTAAAATGAAGAACTCCATCTGTTCAGTAGTTATTAAGATCTTAAGCTACAGACAATATAGTTTAAAAGTATAAAAAAATCTTTCAATTTACTTTGTTTAAATAAATAAAAATTATTTTCTAAGGAAAGTTTTAAATCAATCAAGTCTAAATTTCTTGGAAAAGGATTATAATCTGAAAGAAATAATAAATAAATTGTCCATTGTTCCTGAACATTTCTGCTCTCTACTCCCCCTCTCTCTCTCTCTCTCTCACTCTCTCTCTTACTCGGTATTTTATTTGATTTTAGCATTGAACAATTTATATGTACAAATGCATATATGTAGAGTAGGCAACAAAATTTACAAACTTTTCCCCACATTTCTAAATGTAATTGAAATGTGAAAAATATTTTTTTTATTGAGATAAAAATAATTGATGAAAAAAACCTTGAATAGTATTAAAAGTGTAAAATATTTTATTTTCAATGATTAAAAAACAGTTTTCAAAATTCTTTTGGGGCTTGATACCTGCAATGGAAGACAAGACTACAAAAAAATATATAAAATTAAAAAAAAAATTAATGTAGAAAAGAGACTAAAAAATTAGGGTATAGTCCCTTTCGTGAAACGCCTCTTAAGGGCCGTTACGTTTTTTTTTACAGTAGCTTTTGATAGGTTATTTTAGGTTAGGTTAGGTAATTTCCCGGCAGGGTTAGTTAATTGGCCCTGCAGGGGCTATAAATATGAGAAAAGCTGTGAAAATATGACGAAATGCTCCTAAAGGGAAAGGGACTATACCCAAAAATTGTTTATAAAATTTAAGAATGCAAAAAAATCTTTTTTTGTGGGGTCTAAATATTTCTTCTTTTTTTGTGAGGGGGGGGATCTGGGTTGGTGGGTTTTACAACCTAGCGAAAAACCACCGCAGGACCAGAATCTACAGTATGGTCATACTGTATATTTCCTGAAAAGTAAAGCTTCAGATATACAGCCATCTTTCTTTTTATTATTGGTGTTTCTTATAATGTTTTGTTGTTAAAATGTTGACAAAACACATTTGGCTTTTTTTAGTTTGGCTTATGTTTTAAAAAATAATAAATTTAAATGCATATTTTACCTAGGACATAGACTCTACTCGTAATAGATTGATTAATAACTAACAAATAACTAACTTACAAAGTGCCCTATCACTTTTGGAGTGTTATCTTACAATTTCAATAGCTCATGACAACTATATGGCATTAAAAAAAATACAGTGGGTTTATCTGACATATTATCAACTTGATGACAACATTCTAATAATGACATCAGCTTATAAAAATAAAAACATGGAATCTAATAATTAGAAGTATGACTTTTCCTGCTGTAATTATGGAATTAAATATTTAAAAAGGCCAATTTAATATTGATTACATGCACTGTACACAAAATTAAACAAGAACAAAAACATTCTAAAAGCGAAAATCTGAAATGGTTTGACAAACGAACATTAACACTTGTAGAGTGTCAGAACGGAAAAATCAGAATATGAATGTATAAAAGTCGAAACAAAATTCTAAATAAAATTTGTTGAAAAATTGCTTAAATACAGGAAAATGTTTAAGTACATACTTACATTTTATTACTTGATTGTACAGATGCTTTGCTTTGTAATATTGTACTGTGTTGATCTATCAGTATTCCAAAAATCAGATAAATCGGATAATTAAATCACAATTTGTTAAATTATGTCTAGAGGCACAGCCATTGGAAATAAATATAATATAGATAATTAGATGTTAACACCTTAGTCTACTACTTTAAAGTCAGGGTCTACAATAAGATGTATCTTGGTCTCAATGATAGACAACATGGGTTTGATATGAAGATCTACTTTTAATGCTACTTTAAATATTTCTACATTCGAGTCTAGCAATTATATGGGAATAGAAGCTTTCTCAATATTGCCTAAGATTGTGAGCAAGATTTCAGTCAAATGCGCTTATTAAGTCTAACTGTTCTTAATGTTGACCAAACATATAGTATAATTAAACATCTATTTAAAAACAGTTTGAACTAATAACCGCATTTAGCTGGAATCTTACTCACAACTTAAAACTGGTTAGAACTTTCAGACAAAGGTCACACAATTGAAGTGTAATTAATCTATAACAAAGAATACCACGGTCAGCTTATATAATCGATGATGTGTTAAGGTCATTGGACGAAGTTTAATGTAATAGGTAAAAATAAGTAAAAAACTATCCTAAAATACTTGAAAATTGAAATGGTTGTTACAAATGAAAAACCTTTAAAGATATTACGCATTTTAAATGATATCATCCACGTCAGTAGATTTATGATATGTGTAATATATCCTGATATTTTTCTCATATTTAGCTAGAAAAGTGTTATTTTGATGATGCAAATTTTAATATCTATCGCAACGTATTATTGACAGCTTTCTGCGGATATCAAAACGAAAATTTTTTAGAATAAAACCAGGGACGTTAGCACTGAGGGGCCAAAAGCCCGGGTTAAAAAAAACCTGTTTGTAATACGATACTATACAAGATTTTTCAGTATGACTGAAAACCGGTTCTAAACCATCGGATATCAATATTCAATACTAGAAACGCTTTATATAGTTTACCCCAATTTACTCATGACTTTTCAGTCCTTGTATTTGTTTTTATGTTGTATTTGTTATCGTGTTATGTTTTATAGCAATGCTTTGTTTTTACTAAAAGTGAACAATAAATACAAAAAAATAAAGTAGATTTTTCTCTAAGCCTCCTACTTGGAGCTTTAAGTCTGTAGGGCTTACTCCTGCGGTTCCTTAACATTGCTGGGATTCCTTGGACCCAATATAACCTAACCTAACCTAGCAAATAATAACAATTATCACCAGAAAAAAACTGAACACAAATATGTTTGTTGTTAAATGTTACATTTACTATATTACAGTTTACTATTTTTATTTATTTTTACATTCTGTTAGATTGGATTTGCTTTCTCACTAGATTGTTATCTGTTTTTTGGTAACATATTTAGCTAGAATTATGAATAGAATTTGAATTTTAAATAATGTGAGGTAATATATCTCATACCAGTTTTTAAATGATTTAAAAGATTTTTATTTTTAGTCTACATTCTTTTACATCAACATATTTATCATTTATTAAACAATCAATAAGTTATTAATATATAATTTATTTATTATATTAACTTGTATTGATCAGCCTAGCTATCAACTACCTATCTATTTATCTTTTATTTTTTTTCTGATTTTCAGATTTGAAAAATCAAAGTAAAGAAAGAGGGAAAATAAAATGTGTGTTTTTTCACTTCGACGATTTTTTACTTCTATAAAGTTAATGATTCAAAAAACTTTATTAATATTATATTTGATACCAAAGTATAACTATGCCTTTATAATAGGTCCTAGGGCACTAAAATAATAACTTTTTCAGAAATAAAACCCTTTATCTACTGTGAAGTTGCACCTGTTTGGGGCCAAGAGATTCCTCCTACTCTTTGTGCTCTGGATCTGAAATAGTAGAGGAAGAGACATCTTTGATCGTCCCTAAGTATTTGGGTCAAGATTTGAACTAATCACCTCCCCGAAGACGAGCAGATGTGCTATGTCTTATTCTAAGAAGGCGTGTTATTGTACATATAGATTAAGAGGGTAATTTTTTTTTGCATATTTTCTATAAAGTTGTGTGTTAGCGTTTAGTTAAATGCACTTATGAAGTCAGACTGTTCTTTTTCATGTACCATTTCATATATATAAATTTGGTTATAATTAAGAACACCTTGACTTTATAAGAGCCTTTGACTACAACCCAACAGCCATCTTTACCAATTATGAGAAAAAATTATCCTCTTTATATTTTAACTAAATCATTAGATGATTTTTGTGTAAACATAAAATTTGTAACATATGTGATAATTCAAACTAAATTCATAAATCATTCAAAAACGAAAACTAAAATTTTATTTTTTTTCATGAACACGGGCAAGTTTTTTTTAAAACAAAAAATATAGAAGCAGAGATTAAGTATACTTATAATGAGAGGGAAGAGACGTCCAAGCTTTTCATATTATGGAGGGAAATAAGGTGTGCCATAGGTTTCAGGTGGGCAATATAATGTATATTTTTAAATTTTGGGGGGTTGAAATGAGGGTTTTCAAAATTTGAAAATTTGAGCGAGCTAGGTATTCAGTTTAATTTTGTCAGTTTGCCCTTGTTTTTGCTTGACAAAGACCTGAGCTGGATCTTCAAATCATTTCAATGGTGCGTGGGGTGATTTAGCGCACCATTGAAATGATTTAAAGATCCGGCTCTGTTTTCATACTTTTATTAAGATTAAAATTGCATTGTAATACTACTTTACATTTTCGCAGCATATTTTAAATTTCTTTTCCTTTTTCTTTTAACTAAATTTATTATCAATTTTAAACTGTAATTATAAAATATTTTAAATTAATAACTTTCAACTATCATTGTAATTTGGTTCTTATGTATGATATAATGTCGTGATTTACGTATGTAATAACCTTTCATTATTATATTTCACATGTATTCAAATTTAAATTCATTTGTATGACGAATTTCATATGGGGAATTTCTCTCTCATTTGGCCTTCGTGATAATTTCATTTGCGTCAAATATTTTTTAAAAAGTTAGTTTATCCTTATACTAAAGTAACAGGATGTTTGTGTGTTTGTACCGAGAGATCTCGCTAACCGTTGAACCGATCGGGTTTCCTTAACAGGGTAGCTTCTCATAGGTCCTGGGAAGGTTTATAACTATTTTCTTGGGGGGTGGGACATCCCCAACCCCCATAAAAAAATGAAAACCCCCCCCCCAATTTTTTTTTCTTCATTTTTTTAACTAAAATTTAAAATGCCCCTAGAGACCTCTAGGTGCGTAGCCGCTAGTCTTATTATATAAAGTAGTAAGCTTTTTTGTTTGGAGGGAAAAATCTTGCTAACCGCTGACCCGATGTGGTCCTCCTTAATATGGAAGCTTCTTACAGGTCCCCGGATGGTTTTAGGCTATTACATTTTTGGAAAGAGTCTAAGTATGATTTTAAGCTATTTTTCTGCCCTCCAATTTCCTTCCAATATAGAGCTTCTAGATGCTAGGATAGGAGTCGCTAGTCAAATTATAATTTCTATTGATTATCAAGCATTGTACATTTTTCATCGGAATTTTGAATTAGTTTCTTGTATTTGGTAGCGCTAATTTCATAATCTTCGATTTCACCTGAAAAAAGACTTTCAGTCTTTTTGATAACATTGAATAGTGAAAGATTAGTTGGACCATATAAAGAAAACGAAGTAGCGAAATTCGTCGTATTTTCACAGTAGCTTTTTTTATTATTTTAGCCCCTGCAGGGGTATCTAACCAGGTGCAGTAATCATTAACATTTACCTAACATTACCGAACGTAGAATAACATATCAAAAGATACTGTAAAAATACGACTAAACACGCTACTTCGTTTTCTTTCCATATGATCCGATTATTAAAAAAAAAAGTTTACAGGCCTGCATCTGCAAGAATAGCTTAAAACCATTTAATGGCTAATACGAAGCTTTCCTTAAAAAAAACACAGAGCGACAGCTTCGTCTAAAAAATATTTGCATATAAAAATAAGAGGATGTGTTTCTGTGCTCTATAGTCAACTTAGGCACCAATCTCCGTCAATGCATTTACAGACTTTTGATAATTATTAAAAAGAAATATTGAATGAATAAATATTTGAAAACAAACAACAAAGCGATAATCAATTAGGGTTAGAACATAAAAGGAATGTATCCAACTATCCCTGACGTACTGACATACAGGTCCTAATTACAGATAAGCTTCGCTACTAATAAAGAAAAAAAAGATTAACATACAGAATAAGAATATATTACATCCTTCTAAACATAAATAGTACATACACAATAATAAATAAATAAACAAGGACAATTTTGTTGTCCATAAGCAGCGCAGCATCCGCAATTTGTCAAAAAAGCACTAAATAAGAATAATCTCTTGAAACTGTCAGTAAATGTATCATCTAAGTGATAATTAACCAAAAAAATTATACACACCAGGTAGACACTTTAACAAAGTGTCCAACGGACGGACATACACTAATTATATAGTAGCTGCGCTGGTAACAATTATAATTATAATAATTTATTAATATATCACAGCCATGGACTAATTAATATATTATATGTAATGGTGTTCATATATTATACACATATAGTTAGGTTAGCTGATAAATCTATTAAAATGGGGGTGTTTCTTAAAAGAAAATGTGCTCTTAAAGCCACCCTTTGCTTTTGACTGTTTTTTTATATTTATTTATAATTTTGAAAGTAAAGTCTGTATTATATGAACACTCTAAAATAAATGATATTTAAACCTTGTTGGGCTTATACTTGTCAAGCTATAACCATTTGCCTTAGGTCGATAACCTATGACATAATAAGGTTATACTAACTACATAAACAAAAATCCACAAGAATTTTGTAGAAAAACCTGCAAAAAAAATCCTATAAAAAATCCAGGGAACATATTGTATTACTACTTAATACTATTTTTACAAGAGATGAAAAAGAAGATTTTACATTACTATTTACATTGAAAATAGAAGCAATTGCAATATTAAATTTTGAAGTTCCCTGTTTAAATTGTTGTATAAATTATGTTTAACAATATATTTAAGTATATTAGTTAGGAGACCGAAACAGCTTTATTGCAGAAGTATTTTGTCTTTAAAAACTTTTAAATGGTGTTTGTTTTACCATTACCCCTATTTATTAAGATCTCGTCTTGGCTGTTTTAAACATTAAAATCCACATTCCCAAAATAAAACTGTTATCATTATTTAGCCCACGAATGAGAGAACATGATTATAAAACTTATGTTACCAGAATAAAATTTAAATTCCAATGTCCCCTCCCTCCCTGATCAAGTGTGTTTCAACCTCCTAACTGTAGGTGGGTTCTATAAACAAAACTGTTACGGTATCGACAGCTGCAAATACGGTATCAACAACAAAAATCTGACGCTAGACGTTCAGAAGTCATCTCACGGTATACGCAATCGCTGTAACATATTGCTGTTATGACGTCATCTCACATTGCTGTAGATTTCACAGATGGATCAGGGAGATGAACAGCATCTCACAGTACAAGCTATCAAAAGCTGTCAAAATTCCTGCTTTTGCAGACGAAAATTATGTAAATAAAACAATAAATCATGCATTGAAAGCATGGTTTATGATGAAAAAAATGGGGCATTCCCAACAGATCTCTATGCAGGGGATGAAAAATTTTAAGTAAAAAAATTTGAATAATTATTATAAAAATAAATATTTTCAATATAAAATTTTTGATAGGTAATGGAAATTAAAATTTTTTTTTTTACTTTTGTAGAAAAAAATATATAATTGAAAAAAAATTAGGTAATCTATATGTGAGTAAAAAAAAATTTTTTCCGGGGGGGGGGGGGGGCATTTTCTTTCCCCCTCTCCCTTCACATTTTCTGTACTTTAAAAAAATAGGCTGAATTGACCAAAATTCAAAGACGACATTTGCTTAACATCCCATTTATTGTAGTTTTGCTGTTGATTTTGTTGTTGATGACAGCTGCAGTATTGCAGTTCTATCACTGTACCATATTACCGTATTATCTCTCACAGTAATGTTTATAGAACGCACCGACACACAAAAATGGCCGCCCGAGGTACCGCAATGTGAGATACCGTGATAGAACAGCAATGTGATAGAACTGTGATCACAGTTCCGACTATAGAACCCACCTTGTATTAAGATTATGCTGAAGTGTAGTTAAATTAGATGATACAAACATGAAGTATATTTAAACCTTCTCAGAAATAAGGAAGTATATATAAGGAAATCGGTAAAGGGTAACTACAAAATTGCTATAAATAAACTTTAAATTTTTGTTTGTTTGCTGCTCCAATTCAAACCTATCCTAACCTAACCTATATAGATTTTTATATCTGAGTTATTTTGCCAATTTTCTGTACTTCACATTTTTACTTGTTACTAGTTTTTATCTATAAATTTATTATAAGTAACGTTAGTCCTTAGATTTTAAATTCTGGTAAACAATATGGTAATCCTTATGATCAGTAATTTTGTTAAGTATCCAAAAGGGTTTAAATTTTAGCTTACATGCATGTTTAACTAGCCTTATTCACTGCTTATTACATAATGCCATTTTTTAACTTGTCTTTCAATAAGCGCATTTTTGTAGTTGAGCAAAATAAACCCAATATACCGATTACTGATATAATCCTAACTAATATCTAATTCCGGCACTTAATTTAATTCAACCCTATAGGATTATCACAAATTATAAAAGGGAATTAAATGCATTGCTATTATTTACATCTCAAATAAAAATACTTCAGCATAACAAAAACAAAAAAAATAAATTAAGCAGACTGCTTAAGGCAAAACAGTTGGCTGCATAACCTATATTAGACCACTAAATTCACACGCGTGTTCTTAAGCGGTGCATTCACTATACATTTATAGGTTAGCCGTTTTGCCAAAACCAGTCCTAAGCTTTCAACTAAAAAGTATAATTTAATTTTATCAGAAAGGCTAACTTTTTTTTATATATTGGAAAAAAACTGTATTATTGATATAGAAATATTATTTTTAGTCCATTATTCAGAAAATTAATTTATCTAATTTTAATATAAAACACAGATTTTGATTATAATTTATCTGATTTAATAATTAAGAAATATCACTAAATTTTTATACATAGAATTTTTTTATACATAAAAAGTAGATATTAATTTTTTTCTAACAATTATCTGCTATATTACATAGCAGCTAAAATGCAGTATTTTATAGATAAAATTGATTTAAAAATGTTTTTTTTTTATCCTTCCGCATAGAATTGTCTTTTATCAAAGTCCAAAGATTTTGTAGCCATAAAAAAATAAATTAAATATCTTATCTTAGAAAATTCAAGATAAATAAAAATAAGAAAAAATAAACTTATAAACATGTTAGAGGCTAGCTTTGTTTTTTCATATGAAATATTCATAAATTCATGGCTGCGTTTTCTTTGGACAATTATATAAATTCAAGCCTTGCTAGTAGATGGATATATAATTGTATTTCACTGTCTGTATATTACATAAAAAGCCAGAATGGCTATGGTATAACAGATGCTAGATTTCACATACACTCCAGATGATCTGAAATAAAGAAAACATTAGTACAACAAAATATTTCTAAAGGCGAAGCTTTTCTATAACTAGTAACCGTCCGTACGGAATGGTTGGCGCTTATTTCGTTAATTATGACACGTTAGAATTTTAATATAAATTTCAAACTTTGCATGATCAAGTCATCAAAGAGTAAGTATGTCTAAAATAACATTTGGGAGGGGGGGGGGGGGGGGGGTTAGATAAAAAGGTCTAATCTAATATGTTTTGCCCCCCTAACGACAGCTAAAATCATTCGGGGTCGTGTTTTTTTCCGAATTGATTTCGTTGTTGGTGTAAGCTGAGAACATACGGATTCACGGAAAACTTTTAATAAACCTGCATATAATGAGACTAAAATAAAAAAAAAATTCATTTCATTTTTAAAGCTCAATAATATTTGTTTAATTTAAATACCACAATAGATAATATGTTATAATCTTTCATGTTAATGATTAGTCGATAAAAAAAGACTTCCTAGAAAAAGAATAATATATAAGATGATACATTAGGATTCTTAAGAACTAAGTTTTTTTGGTTTATTGTTCCAAATCTCGATAACCATTTAAAAAAGATTTAGTTACCATTTAACGGAATCTTAACAAAGGTCCAGTGATGGTTTAGGTAATTTTTCTGCTTGTCGATTACAATGATGTTAGAAGCCGCTATTTAATTAGAACCAATAAAGATTTTGTTCAAAGATAATAAAGAATTTGATAATGATATAAATATTACTATTTTACACCTGTGCAAACAATATTGCATTATATTCATAAGTTGATTTAAGGACTTTTAGTAGAAAATGATAATTAAATCCTATATTTAGTAAAATAGGCTTATAGCTTAATTTTGTTGCTTTGCTTTTAAGGTTATATCTTTTTATTTACTATCGACTGCACCCTTTTAATGTAGAATTTCTATATTCTAAGAAAAGACAAGCAGAAAAATAACCATCCAAAGACTTTAATCCAAAAAATTGAATAAAACTATGCCAGTATTTATGTGAAGCTGAAAAGGAGAAATTAACCGGTTCAGTAATAATCAAAATCTTAAAAATACTTACTGCTTTATCTAATAGGATATTATATTTGTCATTATCTTTAATGGGACATGACAAAAGAAAAGAATTCTTAGTAATAGATAATACATGGGCGAAGCTTTTATACAAGTAAGATATTCTCTTCATGTCTATTTTTGTTGCTTTACTTTTGGGCCTATAATTATATTATTTATATATGTCTATCCTTATCTTTAATGGGGCACAAAAAAATAAAAGAGTTTTGATTAATTATTTATCAATAGATTATGTATACGAGCGAAGATTTTTTCAATAAGGATTAAGTGTTCCTATGATGTATACTTGATAACATGATGATGCCAAGTACAATAAGACAAGATGAAATAGTGGTATTGGGTGTTTAAGCCAATAAGTAAAAAGATTATACTAAATTTTAAAAAGTTTTAAAACTGATTCAGACTTTACGAAATAATATACTTCTGAAAAAAGAGACATATTATTACTCTGTAATGTATAAATACTATTTATTTGTCCAATATAGGAAGCTTCGCTGAAATGAATAATGTTATCCTTGTTTTGTATAATATACTATGAATATTGATAATGGCTTATATCAGAGATTATGTAAGTAGTTATATCATCTTTTTTTCTGAAAAATTTTATTTCAGACAAAAAGTTGTGTTACCCATAGTGGAAAAATAGACTAAAACCATCCCAATAAAATAAAATAAAACCCTCTGGAGACTTAAGATTAAGACAAAAAGAACCTTACTACTTTATATAATACTTTAAGATAAAGATTTTTACTAGTATTGTTAAATGTTGGCCATGATGAAGACGTAGTTATTAAGAAATCCAACTTAGAGTTAGAAAAAGCTACTCACTACATTTGCAGATGATAAAAATTAAGCATATAAGCTAAATTATTTTTATGTTGTAATGGAGGGACATACGACCATTATTGTTGAATTGTTGCGCTACTAAATATTACCTGACGTGCTGAACAACCTTCTCCTCTTTAATCTTTGGAGGCTTTTCCTCCTCTTTGTCTTGAATTATATTGGATTCATCCTTTGGTTTCTGCTTTACTTGTTCAGTTGAAAAATCTAAATATGATTTTTTATGAAACATTTTATATAGTTATGTTTTTTTTAAAAAAGAGGGTACACTCTCAGTTCGAAGAAACCAGTAAATAAAACTTTCCAAAAACAATATAAAGATTTTCCACAAAGCAAATTCAAGGGTAAAGCTATATTACTTTAGGTAAGATTAGATTATCTTGGGTAAAGGGTAGCCCTGCAGGTAAAGGCGACGCAGGGTTTGGTCCTTCTCTTTTTTTATATATGTGTTGATACATAGAGTATAAACTGAAATATATATTCAACCTAATTTTGAGAAAATTAAACCAAAACAACAAAATGTGGTTTGCAATCAAAATCTCTGCTAAGGTCAGACAAAACCAAATAAACAAAGAATTAATTTAAATAATTAAAAATTTAATATACAGTAATAGTATAACATAGGTCTATAGGATAACAACACATATAGAAGTTAACAAACGAAAGGAAAAATGGCGGTTTTGTTCAAAGTGCCTGGTCGATCACAGAAGCCCGACTTTTATATTGGAAATAACGTTTGGGTAGTTTTTTGTTTTGTTATATTTTTACAATTTTGTTGTGTTAGGTCAGGAACTATTTGCTAATCTGTAGCTAATCGGTTAGGACCCAACGATTTGTGGCTAATTGTACAAATAAGATTGAATAACCATAATTAAAGTTTGTTTGAAGCATACATGACTAAAATAGAACTTCATTTTAATGTTTTTTTAAACCTAATAACTATTGAATGATTAATTTATCTCTTATAGTCCTAGACCTGTATTTTCAAATCATAAATGTGCATCAGTATTATTAGCCTAATGTTAACTTTCACTTCTAGAATTATAATAGAATAGTATAGGTAAGCCTTTCTACATATATTTTAGTATTCTTGAAATACAGCAAACTTAGATATTTTTATTGTTTTGGCTAAAACTTCACATTTTACCGAAAATCACTAAGTTAGAATATTTTACTGTTTTTTGTAACATATTTAATTTTTATGCCTTCTATTTATTTTAGCTACATTCTGTACAATTGTACATATCATAATATTCGATTTAATCTTAATAATTTTTAAAACCTTTTTAATCTAGGGATCTAGAGGGAAAAAACAATGGCCAATAAATTGATGTACACTCCCAATGGTGATGCACAAAAGTACCACTTCTATAGATTAGTATAGTAATATACTATTAGTATTTGAAACGTTTAAACACTTAATTTAATGATCCGACCAATAACAATTCAATGAAAGTCCTCAAAATTGTTAGCCAACGAAAAATTAATCGCTACTATAAAACTTTGGGGACTAGTGTTTTTAATAGCCCAATATCCCATCCCTCCACGATTTCAATCACACAACGAGTGTGCTTCTTTCTAAATCCTAAAGTCTTTTTAAGACATATTTTTCAGATTGTTGCCTAACTTTTAGTTTTGCACTTATGCTAAAATAGGTAAACACTTCTGCCCTTGTACATTAATAATTCAATGGTTATGTCTGATTATCTGAGTTTGCTTGCTTCACTTCATATTTGTATTATATTACAATATGTGTTTCTATGTTTAAACTTTATGAACTTCAATATTAGAATGGGTTAATAAGGCCAATAAGTACATTTCCTATACCTTAGGCGTTATTTTTGAGCTAACAGCATTAATGCAAAATTATTTTGGAAAATAAAAATTAGGAATTTCCTACTGCTGATATTCCTAGCTAGTGTAAGAGGTTTTGCATTAGCCTATAAACAGGCACTTATACTAATACTAATTACAATGTGTGGTTATTTGCTGTAGGGTTTGTTCTTATAATTTACCTGCCATATAAAGATTATTGGGTGATATTCTTATTAAGAAATTCTAGTATATTTATCTATAAATATCGTCATAATATAAAGTAAACAAATTATAACATTGAACTACAAGATTTTTAAATTTGTTCGTAGCTTAAAAACATCTCAAGAGTACGACTACTGTTTTTTATTCATGAAATGTGTTCTTTAAGATTTATTTTATAAAACTTTAAAAAGTTCTTTTTTTACTTTAACAAGGATGATTTATACATAGGCATTCAGTAAAAGAAATAGAACTGAAGAAAAAAAAGAGAAAGAAAAAGAGATAGAGGGAGATAAAAAAAAGTGGAAGATAGAGAGAAGAGAGATTAATTCAATTAATGTATACTTGGGAGAGAGGAGAACTAAGAGCAGCAGAACAGACTAAACAACTTATAGAGCAGCTTTGCTATTAAAAAGTTGCAGATTCTTTTCAACTCTTGTACTTTATATGTAAAACTTAACCCATAAACCTTACCACAATGCAATCTTTCATAACAAGAATGACAGCATCAATAAAAGCAAAGCTCAACAAATCATTAAACACGAAAATTAACTTATTTAATGTGACAATATTTATTTGACTTATATGCCCTAAAACTTCTCTACATGGTTAATATAGACGTTTATATGTGTTGCAAAATTATTCTTTATTCTTACAGGATTCCTTATAGCAGGCTTACATTCGATATAGCAATTCTAACATATATAAATTTAAATTTAGAATTCTTTTTCTAAAACTTACCAACTCCCTTGTTGAAGAATGTGAATGTTTTGGAATGATCCGACCAACCATATTGATTCTTAGCAAACCCAACTACATCATATACACTTCCAGTCTTCAGATTCCTAGATAAATACATTTTTAATTAGATATAAAAAAATTCTAGAAAGGTCCATGGATAGATTGAAATTAAAACATTTTATAAACATATGAATAATATGCAGGTATATGAAGGAATGCATATATTTGATTAATTAATTTATAGGTTACTAGCAGCTACGCCCCTAGAGGCCTCTGGGGGTACTTGAATTGTTGAATTCGACAATCAATTCTTTTTATTTTAGATTTAAAAAGAAAAGTAAGGAGGTAATTTTTTTCTAGTGGAGATTTCTCTTCGGTGTGTGGTGGTATCCTTATACAAATAATCATAAACCTTCCCATGATCTATGAGAAACTACATTGTAAAGTAGAACCATATCGGCTCATTGGTTAGTATGTTCATTCGGAACATATAGGCATACACACACAGATCCTGTTTATTTATTACAAGGATAGTATAGAATTATTAGTTGGGAAAAATGGTGAAAATTTAGATTGATGGACTAATAATAAACGAATATCTAGATTTAATTATTATATTACTTATCATTAAATTAACATTACATCTGTCTATTTATGTGTCTGTGTTATTTAGTCTGATATGGTTCTCCTTTACAGTGAAATGAATTTTTTTGGGAGGAAACTCCTAAGATGCTACTAGGGGCATAGCTACTAGTATCTAATAAATTAAAATATGAAAATATATACGAAAACCATCCTACACCCATTTATTTTCTAGAAGTATCAAAATTCTTAAAATTTCATTACTTCTTTTAAAGCATAGAGAACGTTATAAGCCAGACAATTGACGTCATGCTTACAACTAAATTTGTATTATATTTCTTCTTATTTGATAAATATTTTCATGAAATAATTTCCTTTATATTAACAAAGTAATTCTGATTAATAACTTTATAATCTAGCTGCAAGCATTAACATAACTTATGTGGTATCTTTATTATTTACTGTTTTATTTAGAACAATATATTGTCAAAAATTCCACCTGAGTGTATAATGTTGAGCAATGGAAGGTTGTGCTACTGGCAGTACCAGTTCTGACCAGATACCTCCTTCATGGTGGGATGATTCCTAGATAGATAGATAGATAATGGAAGGTTGTACTACTGGCAGCACCAGTTCTGACCAGATACCTCCTTCATGGTGGGATGATTCCTAGATAAATAGATAGATAATGGAAGGTTGTGCTACTGGCAATACCAGTTCTGACCAGATACCTCCTTCATGGTGGGATGATTCCTAGATAGATAGATAGATAATGGAAGGTTGTGCTACTGGCAGCACTAGTTCTGACCAGATACCTCCTTCATGGTGGGATGATACCTAGATAGATAATGGAAGGTTGTGCTACTGGCAGCACTAGTTCTGACCAGATACCTCCTTCATGGTGGGATGATTCCTAGATAGATAGATAGATAATGGAAGGTTGTGCTACTGGCAGTACCAGTTCTGACCAGATACCTCCTTCATGGTGGGATGATTCCTAGATAGATAGATAGATAATGGAATGTTGTACTACTGGCAGTACCAGTTCTGACCAGATACCTCCTTCATGGTGGGATGATTCCTAGATAGATAGATAGATAATGGAAGGTTGTACTACTGGCAGCACCAGTTCTGACCAGATACCTCCTTCATGGTGGGATGATTCCTAGATAGATAGATAGATAATGGAAGGTTGTGCTACTGGCAGTACCAGTTCTGACCAGATACCTCCTTCATGGTGGGATGATTCCTAGATAGATAGATAGATAATGGAAGGTTGTGCTACTGGCAGCACTAGTTCTGACCAGATACCTCCTTCATGGTGGGATGATACCTAGATAGATAATGGAAGGTTGTACTACTGGCAGTACCAGTTCTGACCAGATACCTCCTTCATGGTGGGATGATTCCTAGATAGATAGATAGATAATGGAAGGTTGTGCTACTGGCAGTACCAGTTCTGACCAGATACCTCCTTCATGGTGGGATGATTCCTAGATAGATAGATAGATAATGGAAGGTTGTTCTACTGGCAGCACCAGTTCTGACCAGATACCTCCTTCATGATGGGATGATTCCTAGATAGATAGATATATAATGGAAGGTTGTACTACTGGCAGTACCAGTTCTGACTAGATACCTCCTTCATGGTGGGATGATTCCTAGATAGATAGATAGATAATAGAAGGTTGTACTACTGGCAGCACTAGCTCTGACCAGATACCTCCTTCATGGTGGGATGATTCCTAGATAGATAGATAGATAATGGAAGGTTGTACTACTGGCAGCACTAGTTTTGACAAGATACCTCCTTTATGGTGGGATGATTCCTAGATAGATAGATAGATAATGGAAGGTTGCACTACTGGCAGTACCAGTTCTGACCAGATACCTCCTTCATGGTGGGATGATTCCTAGATAGATAGATAGATAATAGAAGGTTGTACTATTGGCAGCACTAGCTCTGACCAGATACCTCCTTCATGGTGGGATGATTCCTAGATAGATAGATAGATAATAGAAGGTTGTACTACTGGCAGCACTAGTTCTGACCAGATACCTCCTTTATGGTGGGATCAGGGATAAGGGATAGGAAACCTGGCCATTAATTAGGTCCCGGCCTAGATTCTAAAAGGATATTGCAACTATTATTAATTACTATCAAACTGGCGGACGCTCCCAAGTAGCTACCACTCTAAACCAATAAGAATCGGCCTGTTTTTGTCAACCAATCACCAATTGGGGGAAGTTTTAAAAGCAGACAATTCTAGAAAAAATAATGATTCGTCTGCTATTAAAAAATAAATATAGCAGACAATTCTAGAAAAAATAATGATTCGTCTGCTATTGAAAAATAAATATAAATGGTGTTAGATCACATTAGCTTAATCATTAAATCTGCTCAGAGTTAAACATTAAAAAAGGGCCATATAGAAAAAACAAAAATAACGGGATTATTTTTCAGGAAGTGCGTAGCTAAGAATATTCAATTGGCAGTTTATAAATGAAGTGTTGTATTTCAAATTTTAAAAATTCTATACGGAATGGATAAAACACATTAACCTTAATTTTTGTACTATTAGTCAATTTGTACACAGTACAAATCTAGATGAAGGAAGATCTCGATCATAACTATTTTCGGATGTCTTCAAACTAGATTCACCCCCTCTCTTTCTGCATTCCCTTTTGAACTGGATGGTTCTGGATTATCTATTCCAAAACTTGATAGCGATAAGGTGTTTATACAAGTGTGCCAATGTTTTTTTTTATAAAATTGTTAAAAAATGACATCTGTTTGGTTTTCCTTTGCAATTAAGCTTTTTTTTAGGTACAGGGAAGGTTTTTAACTATTTTGGGAGAGCGTATCTCCACCCTCCCAATTTAAAATCACACCCCCAAATTTTTTTTCTGAATATTTCTTATTAAAACTCAAATTAAAAAGTAGAAGGGCGGTTGACTTATCCCCCTCCCACCTTAAGAACACCTAGAGGCTTCTTGGGGGCGTCCGTTGCCCCTAGTCTTTCTTAAAATAAAAGCTATGTCTTGCATTTTTTTTCAATTAGGTGTTTGATCACGAATTTCATATGGTAAAAATATTTTTCTTATTTAATTGTTATCCTAATAAGATAAAAGTTATGCTTGAAAATTGTTTTAATAGCTATTATTATATGTTGCATTTTTAGATAAACGTGAGAATTGCGTTCAGAATTTGCGTCAGAATTTGCGTCATTTGCGTCATTTCTATTTTCAGATTTTTATTACCCGTCATCCAAATCTATCACTACGTAATAGTATCCAAAGAATACTTGATAGAATGTTACCCAAGTGCATATTAATTTATTTATTTTGAATTTTAATTAGCAATGAAATTTTCAAATAAAATTTTTACTCATTAATAAAAATGCAAATAATACAAACTAAAATCTGTCTGAGGGAAACCCAACGATAGCTTTCTGACAGTTCAAATTACCAAAGTATAAGATAAAAAAATTTTGGGAGAGAAAAAACTTCATTTTAACAAAAGCCATTAATATATAGGTTTATAAAAAGTTATGTTTTTTACTTTAAACTAGCTACCTGAATTTGATTCTATACTTTATCTACACACACACACACAGCTTTTTTATTAGCGTAATATACGAACGACTGCGCCATCCCAAAACTGGTTTATTAGGCTAGAAATAGGCCTAGGCTTGAAATAGGCCTGAAATAATATTTTCCTACGTTTCCCATCCCTTATCCCTGGGTGGGATGATTCCTAGATAGATAGATAGATAATGGAAGGTTGCACTACTGGCAGTACCAGTTCTGACCAGATACCTCCTTCATGGTGGGATGATTCCTAGATAGATAGATAGATAATAGAAGGTTGTACTACTGGCAGCACTAGCTCTGACCAGATACCTCCTTCATGGTGGGATGATTCCTAGATAGATAGATAGATAATAGAAGGTTGTACTACTGGCAGCACTAGCTCTGACCAGATACCTCCTTCATGGTGGAATGATTCCTAGATAGATAGATAGATAATAGAAGGTTGTACTACTGGCAGCACTAGCTTAGACCAGATACCTCCTTCATGGTGGGATGATTCCTAGATAGATAGATAGATAATGGAAGGTTGTACTACTGGCAGTACCAGTTCTGACCAGATACCTCCTTCATGGTGGGATGATTCCTAGATAGATAGATAGATAATAGAAGGTTGTACTACTGGCAGCACTAGCTCTGACCAGATACCTCCTTCATGGTGGGATGATTCCTAGATAGATAGATAGATAATGGAAGGTTGTACTACTGGCAGCACTAGTTCTGACCAGATACCTCCTTCATGGTGGGATGACCCCTAGATAGATAGATAGATAATGGAAGGTTGTACTACTGGCAGTACCAGTTCTGACCAGATACCTCCTTCATGGTGGGATGATTCCTAGATAGATAGATAGATAATGGAATGTTGTACTACTGGCAGTACCAGTTCTGACCAGATACCTCCTTCATGGTGGGATGATTCCTAGATAGATAGATAGATAATGGAAGGTTGTACTACTGGCAGTACCAGTTCTGACCAGATACCTCCTTCATGGTGGGATGATTCCTAGATAGATAGATAGATAATGGAAGGTTGTACTACTGGCAGTACCAGTTCTGACCAGATACCTCCTCATGGTGGGATGATTCCTAGATATTCTTTTATATAAAGTGGTAAGTTTTTTTTATGTCTGTAGCTTAAGATTTCCTTATCTAATGAACCTACTGAGCTTTCTATTTTAGGGAAGCTTCACATTAGTTCTGGGATGGTTATAGAAAAAATAATCTTTAGATTTAAGTCTTAGGTCATTTTCTTTCTTCCCTACCTTTTTGAATGCAGTACCACTAAATTTTAGGGGAGCAGCAGCTAGTACAGAGAGATACCAATTGCATTCAGGGATGTGTATGAATCAGTTTCTACTGAGGCTATGTCTGGAAATTGGCACCAGAGGTAAAAATTTTCATGAACAGTTGCATAACGAGCACATTTAGGATTTCAAGGGATTTATTATGCAATCAAACATGGTTGTCTATTAGGTATACATTGATATAAAAAAAACTTACCTTAGATTGTCTGTATCTAAGTTTGTACTCTGTGACTGGAGCAAAGGCCTCAGTGCGCCATGTGAGATTGTAGCTGTGGGGATGGAAGTTCAAACTGGGACTGGTGAACTTGGGCGGTCTGGGCCGACCTGCAAAATATAAGAATATTATTGTGTGCTATATGGATTTCATATGATTCCTTGTTTTAAGTCTGTAACAGATTGTAAACCTTCAAAAACAAAATAAACATGTAAGTCGTTATAATTCTATTTTTACGCTTTTTATATCTTACTTAATCGTCCGTATAGGTCTCCACATTTATGGGGAAGGTTACTATTATAAATAGACTGCTTCGATATTTTTATGACTATTCCTCTATATAATCAATGCGCAGCCTTTCACTAACTCACATTGTTCGTTGGTCTGTTGATAAGGTGAAATTGCATTTTAAAGGGTACTTGTTATTTGCTTTGCTGTTCTATTTAAGAGAATTTTTAAAAAGAATTTAGATTTTTTGATAAAAAATACATTTTCTAGGATACCTTTAAAGGTAGATGGCTGTTTTTTTTATTATTCCTGCTACTATTGATGATGTATGTCTTTAATGCTACAGTACGCTTAAAATTATGTGCTTCGCTACTTAAAGATGCTATCATCTTTGTTTCTTACATAAACATCTTCAAAATAGTATAAAATGCATATTATGTTTATTTTTTATACATAAAATATGTAAATTTATTGAAATTTTTGATAGAATTTTCTTTTCTACTTTGGATTTTAAACTTCGTTATAACAACTTTCGGCGTTTTGGTACTTATGTAAGTTTTAATACAACTTTTGTATAACAAGGCAAAACTTTTAGCTACCACTTTACTAGAAAAGCAAAGGATTAAATCAAGATTTTGAATATGTTTTATATTAGATATTTTTTGAAGAATTTATATTTGTCATTATTCTTCAAAAATATATATGAGCAAAAACAAATTTATTTGCAGGTGATTTTACATTAAAAATTATAAACTTTGATTGAAAATAATCAAAATTGACAAAAAAAGTAGTTTTCGATTTAGTGTTGTGTTATTTATTGAAGACAGTTTGAACTTGACAAAGCATTTGACAAAGAAATGACAAAATTTCTTAGTATACATTTAGGTTTCTAATAGATATTTAAAACAAGATTAGATTTAAAGTAAAACTTACGATTTTCAACATATAAATAACAAATGACCGTGTAGATGCATATCCCATACAGCTTGAACAAAATAAATGCAATTTACTTTTAACCAAAAAAATGTTTAAAACCCATAAAAAAAAGATAATCTCAATTTTCAAATATTGTATAGATTTACAAAATACATTGAAAATTTTATTATTTCCAAAATCATATAAGCCCTTGTTTTTAAAAGGCGGAAAAAAAGTTATAAGGTAAAAAAGGAACAAAGAAAAAAATATGATAATGATAAAAAAGTCAATACAGAAGTTTTTATGTCAATGCATTTAATGACTTTTCCTGAATAATTCTATGAATTTTTGGACAATAATGTTTTTTTTTTCTTGGTTGTAATTAAAGCCTGGAAAAAGTACTGTTTTCTGCATTTATAAATTTGCGTATAAAACCTAATTTGAGAATATAACGTCATTTAGTTTATAATTACTTATGTATAATATTGGATGCTTTGTCTAATCATATATTAGATTATCTATCTATCATTTATATCATTTAAGAAAGTAAATATAACTAGTATTGAAACTCCTAGAGTATTTACCATTGTTCTATGTTATGTTAATGTCTATCTGACTATCTCATATGATAAGAAATTATGGATCATGGGGAAAAAAATGAAGTAGCGGGTTTCGTCGTAATTTCAGAGCAGATTTTGATAGTTTATTTTAGATTAGGTAAGGTAAATGTGAATAATTGGCCCGCAGGGTTTAAGCCCCATGCAAAGGCTAGAAATAAAGAGAAAATCTACTGTAAAAATACGACGAAATCCGCTACTTCGTTTTCTTTCCATGATCCGAAATTCTATATGTCTTACTCTTCCCAAAAATAAATATTGTAAGCTCTACAACTTTAGTCCCATCTATTCTTCCATTTGTCATTCTTCTATAAATATATTTTCTATTTATTTTACTATCTATCTATCTCACCTGATAAGAAAGTAAATGCCTGACTCTTTCCCAAGATATTGGAAGCTCTACAACTATAGTTGCCAAAATCCGTGTCCCTGAGAGAGAGAAGACAGACATATCATCACTGTAATCCGTTTAGTTATTCATTAAGCTACACACAAATTATTCAATATTCTTTTTCTTTATTTCACTTTTCTGTATATTTTAGGGAAAACTATTTGTTTTACCTATTATATAAAGTACTAAGGCATTATTGTCTGTAGCTAAAGATCTTTGGAATGGCTTGTTCAAATGGGTAATACTTTTTAGGTTTATATATGTGCTGTGATGGTTTTAGTCTATTTACCTGACATATTCCCCCTCCCCTAAAGGCTAGGGGAACATCAACTAGTATTTCATAAAGTACATTTTATCAATACTTTTAACAATGAAGTATATTAAAGAAATATTTCTACTTTTATACTTTGAGTCACCCATATTGTATTTAGTCTGGTGTCATCGCAACCAGATAGAATATCTTGTCTAGTTAAGACATGGCAAGTTAGCAACAAGCAAAATTGCAAATTTTGGTACCTATATTATATTTTTTTTCCTTTATTCTGTTTTCTTTTTATTTTTTTCCTATTTCCTTTTCTTATTTTGTATTTCTAATATGTAACAGGGTTTTAATATTTGTCAAATTTGTAATTATTTCATCATGTCAGTTGTTTTATTGTCCCGAATTTAATCTAACATGATACAAAAACAAAGAAATGTAATAATAAAGGTTCCATATTTCTTTACAAGCTATTATGTCTTAGAATAAAGTGTACATTAAATCAACATTCACCATGTATTTTTTTTATATAAAAGAAACATGCTCTACAAAGAATATATACTGCTACGCAGTTAAGAGGGGGGGGGGGGGGGGTGAATTTGATAACCCATTTTTTATTTAGATTTAAAAAGAATTGTAAAGATAATTAGTAATAAAAATAATATTTTGGATGGGGAAATTTTTTTCTAGAGCGATTTATCTTGGGAGGGGTGTGGTACGCTCCCCCAAAATAGTTATAAACCTTCCCAGGACCTATATAAAAAAAACCTGTAAAGGATAACCTGATCGGTTTAACGGTCATCGAGATCCTTTGGTACAAACATACAGACAAACAAACAGACATCCTTTTACTTTATTATAAAAATTATAAAGATATATTATACAGAAAGAAAATTCTGATGCCTTCAGAAAATCCAGGTAAGTGATAACTTGGTATGAATGATCAAGTAATAATTTTACCACTCTAGATTTTTTCTTACTGAATTCTGAGCTGTCAAGGAAAATTGTTGAACAGCTTTCATAAAAATACACATACAACAATCTTAGGTTAACAAACTTATATCTAGACATAAAGTTGTATTCTTTGAAATAAGTTACACCTTTAATAATTAATATAAAAGTAAGTTTGTCAAATAAATCAAATATTTCTAAACAGTTTGAGCCTCTGGCCTTTTCAAGAAATAAAATCTTTCATCAAAAAAGAAGAAACTTGATATGAAAACAAAGTTTGTCAAAAAATATAAAAGTTGAACATATTGTCTTGAAACTTTGTGTTTTCTAATTTCATCATACAATATTCTTTCACTGCTGTCACTGGCCTAACACACACACACACACACACCAGGTGCTTATTTCTTACAGCAAATTGAACATTTGTGAGACAAAATGTATTGTTGTTTTAAATTTATTGGGTAATTTTATTTTTTTGGTATATCACACAAACCCCCTCCCCATGACCTTCATGTCATTTCATAAAAAAAAATAATTCTAAGATGAATATGCTGAAAAAAATATGTAGGAAATTAAGTGTGTTTTTAGAAACACCATTTCCGCCAATCTTAGTCTATTAGAGAAGAATTAACTAGAGAGTTAATTAACATAACTTTACTAATATTATTGACAAAAATAACTGACCAAATAAAATTTTGACTTATGATTTTGGTATTGTTTCATAACTCTTAACACATTTTATTTATGCAAAAATGATTTTGAATTGTTGTAAACCAAAAATTTTGGAAAATATATTTAAAAGTAAAAGTAAAATAATTAAAATGATTTTATAAGTTAAGTCAAATTTAAATAAATAATGGAGTGTTAATACCCTTTACACTCCCATTTTCACACCTTGTTTATAGTAAGAAATGACAAAAAAACAAATCTATCATTTTAAAAAGCGTACAATATTTTCTGTAATCTAATACCTTTAGTTTTGGGTTTCCTTTCCTTCCCCATGACACAATTCTTTCCCCCACAACTTGGTTCATCAGCCTGTCTAGGCTAAATACAGACACTGGGGGCTCTAATTTGTGCCTAGTTCCAAATTCTGATAAATGATGAATTTAGACTGAAATTATGAAGTGAAAAATGAAGGTTAAAATGACTGGTGTGTGATAATATATCAAGCTTCAATTCAGATTTTTATATTCATTTATCATGTCTTTTTACAGCTTTTTAAATTTGAAAAAAAGTTTTCATTAAATAAATCATTCAATTTGATTTGAAATAAATATTTTCACCACTTTTGTTTTTTAGTAGTAAAGATATTCTACAATTCACTCAGATTCTGTAAAATTATGAAAATAAAGGATTTTCTTGGCTGCTATTAAATATAGAAAATTTATATTATTGTAAGTTTTCATGATAATTCATCTTCTAATGTATAAAAAACTTTTTTTATCCTTCAGTCAATTATGTAGTAAAGCAAAAATGCAATTTACTTAGCTATTATCAAAGGTAGATGTGTGTAATTGTATTTGTAAGTAGATTAATGTAAATATGATATATAAATATTAGTTTGGTTATTTGGTATTCCATATTTGATAAGACTAAAGAAAAAAGTTTTAAACATTCTTCTTTTAGAACAAAATAAGATTTTCTAATGAAAATTCCTACAAGATTTTTTCTGGAATACATAAGACCTGACCTTAATCAGAAAATTCTTGTTATCATGATGTATGGCTTATACCTTGAACAAATTCTTATGTAATAAAACTAGGAAAAATTGCACTTACCTTGTGCACAAATATGGTTTCTAAAAAAAATACTGTATTATGCTAAAATAATGTGTAATACATTATTCTATAATTAAGCAAACCAAATATGCATTTTGGAATGCTTTCTACCATATTTTCTTTTTCTATTGTAAAATTGTTAGCAACTAATTATAACTTTTTATACTTTTTATCCACATTAATTTTCCATATGTTTTAACAAGCAATAAAACAGTATTTGATTAAACACCAATTAAGGTGATTTGTTAATAATTAAATAAGTTGAAATTTGGAAAATACTATGTTAGGATATTTTGAATTGCCTTTTTCAAGTTGAAATTATAATGATTTGTAAATATTTTAAGCAGTACAACTCTTCAATACTTATTAACTATAATTCTTCCAAATAGGCAAATGGACTTATTTTATTAGTTTATAAAGTACATTTTCACAAAACATTTATGCAAAAACACTACCTATAATATAATTTTCCTTGAATAATCTGCAAATCATAAATTTGAATTCTGTTGAAAAATAATCTGTAAAAATAAAAATAAAGTATTTAATCGAATAAAACTTTAAAGAAAGAATCTAAATCTGAAATATTTGAATCTAGTTATTTTCTCCAACTATAAATGATAGAAATGAAAATACTTGAAGTATAAAATTCCATTTTCCTGTTCAAGTACAAGGACACAGTCTCCTTAAATTGACATATTTAAAACTTACCCAAATTTGAAATTTTAAATTCAAATTGCAGAAATGTAACAAAGTTTTTTAAAAATTATTATGTAAGGTTTGTATAATTACAGACATAATAATCTCAAGTTTTATTTTTTTTCCCACAAAAATTGCATTTTCAAAGCTTTTCTATAACTCAAAATATTTGTCCTTAACTTTGATTAACTGGCACTTTCACAGAAATTACCATTTTATGATAACCCTTGTTTGAGGGGAAGGGATTGTTTCATTTATTAATTCAGGTAAGGTTAGGTCATAATGAGTACTTGAAAGCTCCGTAGAGTGAGGGCACTTCAAATTTAGGATCTGCAGGGTTAATATCAATATGGCGACTAAGTTTTCTTTTTATTGATTTCTTAAGGTCTTTAGTTTTTTTTGCAGTTGATTTTGGCGTAATAGCCATCTATATAGAGCAATTCTAATATCTTTAAGTCATAAGTATCTTTAATCAAACCTTAACAATTCATTGTGATATTTTTAAAATGACAGTAATGATATGATTGTAGTTCCTAAGATTAACAATTTTGATTGTCCATCTGCCAGGCTTCTCTGTCATCAGAACTCTGTCTGTCTCAAATATCTTTCCAGAATCTCGAAACCATGTCACCTGGAAAAAAAATAAGGTAAGGCTAGATAAAAAAAATAAAGATGAAGAGATATAAACATAGCTGAGCACTTACATAAAGTCTGTTCGCCCCTAGCCTCTAGGCTAGTAAAACAAAATAAGGTGCACCGACAAACCCGATTATCCTATAGGAGGACAACCCTATTGGGAAAAACTCTATAGATGGTTATAACCTAGATAACAACGTATTATATCAATAACAATTCACGACAGACTTGGTAAAAATTGCCATAACATAAACAACCCACTATAATTTTCTAATATAGAATACTTGCAATCATTTTACAAGTATAGGGTGTCATACAAAGTAACCATTACAAGAAATATTTTTAAAATATTGTGGAAAAAGATTGATTTTGCCTCTATGTCTTCTAAGATCTCAGAAATTACTAAAAAAACTAGATTTTATTTCAATTAGTCAATTAACCCTTTTCATAGATATGGTGACTTATGACCCCCCTCCCCCCTCCTTTCTTAAAATATAATGTAAATATTGATAGGAGGAAAGGTGATCTTACAAGATTATTACCCCCTAGCCACCACTTTAGGCTAAGAATGAATTCAGTCTTTAACTTACACTTTTGCTGAAAGAATTGATAATATTTATGCATTATTAATGTGTTTTGACTTTTGTAAATATCATATTTCTCATTAATAATTCACGACAAAAGAATTACAAATCTCCCCGTGTTAGACATTAGTGTGCTGCTGTTATAAAAACTGATTGCATTTTGTCAACATGATATGTTTATGTTTACAGTCATTATGGCAGACCTATTGTAGAAAGTAACAGGGATCTAGAGACATTGTCCGATAATTTGATGTGTATCTCCAATGATGAAATTCGCCTTCTGTAGATTAAGTGGTGGAAACGTTGTAAAACTCAACTTAATGAACCAACCAACCAAACTTTTAAAAAAAGTCCCCAAAGTGGTTAAGCATACGAATAAGAAAATGTTACTATAAAACTAGTGTAATTAAAAGAACAATGTCCCGTTCCTTCCTGGGAAACTTACACACGATAATAAACAAACACAATAAATTTTTTAATTATCTTTTTTTTTTTATTTGATGGATAAGCCGATTGTTTGACAATCTATTGCTTCTAGGCTTAACAGGGCTAACAATATAAGAAATGAAAAAGTCGTGTCCGAGAGTTGTTATTATTTTCTAATTTATCAAGCACACAAATTATAAACACACATTATTGTCATTTTATTTACACACAAAATAAAATAAGCATTTCCTTATATTTTAATCATCATTTTTTTTTGTTTTCTAAAATTAACTGAAAGCGTACAATTTCAAAGGGATTCATTTGCGTCATGTGAACCTGAACTTTCTTTATTAAGATAAAAATAACTTTTCATGAATTGAAATTTTTGAAAGTACAATGTAAATGTGAAGAAATAATATGTGGAAAGCTAAGAAAAAAAAAACAATTTAAAATTTTAATAAAAGGCCACCTTGTATATAGTATTATTAGAATGCAACAGATATAAAGACTTATTTGATTAATTTTTTTGGAAGCTTCTCAGCAAAACAATTAAGTGGTTACCCCAAAATTTAATTACCCCTCACTATTTTTTATAACAAAAAGCTTGGACGTCCTTGATGGACATACATACATAGTACCTAGCTATGTAGCAGCTGCGCTACTGACCAAGTTACCTGAGCCGGAGGGTTGGCAAAAACAATGCAGTCAATCTCAACTTCTGTAGTTGTAAATTCCATCCGCCACGTTTGTTCGATTTCTACTTCTGGCCGATCTAGATAGATAGATACAATTTTAGATTGTTGAATATATGTATAGATAGATGGATAGATAGATATATAAATATCAGATGTTTGGATAAATAGGTAGATAAATTTTAGATGGTTAGATAGATAGTTACAAAAATTTGGAATGGTTGGATAGATAGAAAGATAGATGGATAGTTAAATAGATAATAGATAAAAGATAGATAGGTAGATGGATGGAAGATTAGATATTAGATACATCCTTTTATAAATATTATGAGGTTTTTTGTCTAAAGCTAAAGATCACAGAAAATGCTGGTGCAAATTAGTTGTACTTTTTAGGGAAGCATGGTTTTAGTCTATTATCTTACACAACCCATCATCTCCTAGTGACTAGGGGAAGGGTACTAAGTAGATAGAAATATACAGATAGGTAGATAATTAGTTCTTTTACTTATAACTATTATATTGAGTCTAATTATATTTCTTCTAACAAATGATATTATTGTGGAAATTGATATTATGACATCACCACTAATGAGCTAATTTTCCAAATAATAAAACAAAATAATAAAAAAGTTTTTGCAAATGTATGTATGTTAGAAGTTTTAATTGGAAGGGCTGGAAAGTGTCATGTGTGACGTCATAAAAATACGTTAAAAAGGAGGGATGAGAGGAGAAGTGGGAGTGGAAACCCCATTAAAATATATTGATTCACACGTATTTTTATGACGTCACACATGACAATTTCCAGCGCTTCGTAAATTCAATGCTGGATTGCAATAGTGCAGATGAAAATTTTAAACATTTTTTTTTATAAATCTTAAGCCGCAAATAATTTTAATAAATGATTCGCAAAAAGCCTTTCTAAAACTAGAATCAAAATATGATAAACTTTATCCTGAATGTATATATCTCTGTTTCTTAGCAGGGATGAAGAGGGATAAGACCATGGACACTGAACTTTATGAACCAACCCATCGAAATTAAGTAAAAGTCCCGAAAGAAAACTCTGTTAAAAAACTTTTGGGACCAGTGTAATTAACTGCCCAATGTCCCCTTCCTACCTGGTATCCTAGCCATAATTGGGAGTAACTCACCAGCAAATGTTGATGTCAAAAAAATGTCATGGTTTATTGTTACATTATTATATACTATTCAATAGAAATGTGCTTTCACGTCCGCATAATATCACATCAACACTCAGTGAGAAAGGAGAAAATGAGCTGTTTATTACACAAGTCCCCAAAGTTTTATAATAACGTTTTCTTATTCGTTGGCATAACAACTTTGGAGACTTTTAATGAATTTAGATTTGTTGATAAATCAAATTGAGTCTCCATACCACTAATCGTAATATACAGAAGAGGTAATTTTGTGTATTAACTTTGGGGATGTACATCAATTAGTCAACCATTGTCTTGTCCCTTTAGATCTCTGGTCAACACTAGAGCTTTGTATTCCCCCAAAAGAACAAATAAGAGGATTGGTCGTTTACTGATAAAGTGAAGCAGAAGGGATTGGTCATTTTGTGCTATTTTAATAATATGAGGATAATAAAGGACTATCTAGGAAATAAAAAGAGTCAGAAGGAAATGGTCGTTTAATGTTGTTTAAATTAAGCAATTATGGTATTTTAAAGTTTAATATTTTTGCGTAAGTAGATTCACACCATCAATAGACACCTTACTGCTTCTGACATTTTTAGGCCAATTTTGTCAGGATTTGGAGTATTTCGCTTAAAAATATATAAATATAACTAATAACTAATAAGATAAGATAACTAATTCAGTAATTGCATGATGATAAATGGCAATTTTTTCTGAAAAACTTTTTCATGTTTATTATAGATAAGTTTAGGTTAGGTTAAGTAAGATAGTACATTGGGACCTAAAGCTTTCCTTTATTTAACAAGTTGAAAAAAAGACAGTGGATTTTGTCCTAGATTTGTTTGGGATAAAATATCACTTAAATTCTTGAGAGTTTTGTTGAACACGGTTAGGTAATTTATCATTTAACACATTTTTATTAAAAGGGTCTAATTGGCTTCACAAAAATCAATTTAACTTTTGATTTTAAAAATGAAATCTTTTTACAAATAGAAAGTCTCAGTGATCTGATAATTAATTTCTACATTTACTGTTCTTTTGTTTTCTATCCATTTAAGATGATTTCTATAACAATTAGGTATGATCTCCTTATTCTATGGGTATGACACAAAAAGCAACCAAATTATGAATATTGTAATAAGCGTAGCATATCTGTTATATTTTAATTAATTATAAATGGTCTTCAAATAAAATTTTCCTCTGCAAACTCTATAATTTTTAAGGTATTTTTAGTGAATCAGAATGTCTAATTCATGGGTCTTTTCTTTATTGTCATTCTAGAAAACAAAATAATTATTCAATCTTTTCCTACTGTTGGGATAAGAAAAATAAAAATTAGTCAAATTAAAAAAAATTTAATTTTCTTAAACTGGTGGAAGCAGTGAACAAAAAGGCATAGAAAAAACACTTCTAACAAAAATCAAAACAACAATATGAAAATTGTATATAGCGTATATGTTGTCTATAATGGTGTATATAAATTGACGCCAGGCGTCTCTAAACATTTATACAGAACATTTACTGCAGTGTATTAAGCCTCTTCAACCTTGTACCACATAATATAACTAAAGCTTTAACAATGCTAAAAAGAAAATTTTATATATTCTCTAGTAAATTGTACAGCGTCTTAGCCTATAGTCGTAGGCATAAAAGTCCAAGTGGGGAGAACCCTTAAAAAATCTTAGGCGAGGCTTATCTTTTTAAGAATAGCGAAAACCCGTAACAAGAAACGTTGAAACTCTCATAAAGAAAAACAAAATCAAGCCAATCATTTCAGAATATTGCTACTTTATATAATACCTTTTTCTGAATCTTTAGCTTAGTAACAATTTATTAAAAAAATAGTTTCTTCAAAAATAATTTTCTAAAGTTAAAGTTATTCATTGGAATATTAACCATCATCTACTAGTAAAACTGATTTGTCGCTAAATCATAAACTTAGTTAATCTGCTGTTTAGTTTAAACACCTCTTAAACCTACTTGAGACAATACTAAGCTTAGTAGTAAGAATAGCTGGAGAGAAAAGAATAGAGGAGCCTGAGATAAGGTATTCTAAGGTCAAATCATTTCACCTCCAGTCACATGGACAAGTATGTGCAAAGACTATTAATGCCATAGGAAGCTCTATATAGTGCCTATAAAAATGACGTCATTTAATACAAGTAACCAATGGCAGGCCAATATAAATTTTAATTGACCAATAGTAGGCAAGTATGACGTCATTTTCTACAGGCACTATAAAAAGCTTCTTGCCAAAGTAGCATATTTTCTTTCATATTTTACCAAAAGAAACATTTTTTACCCCAAACTGTTTTTTAATATTGTTATTAGATGTTTTAGGTAGTTCTTTAAGATTCTTGTTGAACACACACTTATACCCCATCTCCTTAATTTGTAAGAGATCCTAAGGTACAGACATACATCATTTTACTTTTATACAATGACCATCTCTTTTTCCCGTTATATAATTCAATGTCCCTCGTAGATCATTCTATAGAAAAAAATCAGGGATTAACTGTAAATTGTCAAATATTTTTAGGAAACACACAAATACATAGATATATCTATGAAACAATGGGGTTCAATTTTGATGTAAAATAACATATTTTTCAGGGGGAAGGGAGGGGGGGGGGATCTATGAAACAATGGGGTTCAATTTTGATGTAAAATAACATATTTTTCAGGGGGAAGGGAGGGGGGGGGGGGTGATTGGTTGATTACAAACTTGATGCGTTCAAACTTTTTCAGCTATAACTTTCATAAGCTACAGAAGTGGTAATTTTGTTTGGAATCATTGGAGTTGTACATCAGTGTGTCGTCCATTGTCTTATCCCTTAAGATCCCTGATATTTTAATAATTTTTAATTAATTTTTCCTTATAAAATAATGTAAAAAATACTAATAAATGAAATAAGTCAAATATTAAACATTAAATAATTTACCAAAAATTGTAGTACGATTTTGAAAACCAAATAGTAAGTAATGAATAATAAATAAAATTTAATATTAGGTCATTAATTTTGTTGAATATTGTATTACGCTGTGTGTACATTCATGTTTTAAATTAAACTTTTGGCTTTTTATTTTTAGAATATGTACATATATATTTTAAGTTGGTTTTCCTGTTTGTTTGTTAGAGTTAAAATGATGATAAACTAAACAGGCAGAAGGTCATATACATTACTATTACTTTTTTGGACTGTGGATTTTCTCCAAGAGGTAGAAGTTAGGTTCCACCCCCTCCCCCTCTCTCTACTTATAACTCAAGCTTAATAGTCTGAAACATAGTCTTTACCTTCACTGAAATTGTAAACTGATTTTTATTAACGAGATCTTACCAATCAAGCAAATATACACCATTTAAAACATCAAAATAATTGATTGAGAAAATTACTGAATTGGTTCATATTACATGCTTTTAATTGTCTTTTTTACTGATTAAAAAAAAATTAATTGTCAAAAATAACCATTGGAATAATTAATTCTAATATGATCTCTATAAATAGCCTTAAAGATCACATGTAGGTACAAATCTATTTCCTAAAGAAAAATAAGGAAATAAAAGTAAAAGTAGAAAGGAAAAATAATATTCATAAGTAGAGGATAAGTACCACTTATACTTTTATGTTGTTCAAATAGTTATATAGAAAACAAGGATGACAACATCCATAAGTAGCGAAGCACAAAAAATCGTAGATGGGAATACGTATAGGTAGATTTAAAAGGTTTTTACTAAAATCAAGAATAGATTTATTGGAAAAAAAAAACATGAAACCTCGTTTTATTTTGTATGATGACGATGGTCAAAGTAAATTATATTAAAGATGCTCATAACAATGGGAAAAACTATTTTGATACTGATATCCCATAAAAGTTTGAAAATTGGATCAAAATTGACTAAGATATGGGTAAATATGTAAAACATATAAAAATAGCCAAAAACCTGATAAAAGGCAGTCTGACCGCCATGGTTGTTTACTTAAAACGACAAAAAAAAAATTTTTAAATCCTTAACTTAAAAAATTGGGAAAATCGGACCATATATACTGAAGATATGGAAAAAAGTGTTAAATACATAAAAAATAGCCTAAAACCTGCCAAAAAGGCAGTCTGGCCATCATGGTTATTTTCTTTAAAAGACAGGAAATTTAATTTTGATATCTATAACTGAAAATTTTTTGAAAATCGGAATATAAACACTGAAGATATGGAGAAAAATGTGAAAAATATAAAAATAGCCTAAAACCTGCTAAAAAGGCAGTCTGGTCTTCATGGTTGTTTCTTTAAACGACGGGAAATTTAATTTTGATATCTGTAACTGAAAAAATTTTGAAAATCGGACCATAAACACTGGAGATATGGAGAAAAATGTGAAAAATATAAAAATAGCCTAAAACCTGCTAAAAATCGATCCGACCGCCAATGATGTTTTATAGTTAATTGTGCTTATTACTGGTGGGAATGTTGTCAAAAAATTTTAGCATTCTATCTTTTATAGGAGCTGAGTAAATCTCATTTCCCCCATAGCGTTACGGACTGACTGACTGACTGACGGACTGACTGACGGACAAAGTGAATTATAGAGTAGCTTCGCTACTAAAAATAGATATACTATGAATAGATAAATTGATACTCCTTATATAAAAGTAACATGATGTGTGTCTGTCTTTGTGTACCTAAGGATCTTGCCAACCGCTGAACCAAAATGGTTTTCCTTTATAGTGTAGCTTTTCACAGGTTCTAGGAATGTTTTTGGTGAAAGTACCATACACTTCTAAAGAGAAGTCGCCCCTACAGGCCTCTAGGTGGGTAGCTGCGGGTAAAAAATATAAAAACACACAAAATGCTGAATAACAAGGATGAAAATATCCAGTAATAGAATTCCAACTTTAAGAAAATTATAAGCAAAGGTTTTTAAAAACTTCAATTTCGATGATGAAATATAGTCAAATTATCAGAAAAATAATAAAATGGTTTTACAACAAGTTTATGCCGAAAAATACACAAGAACCTTTTGCGTAAATACAATGCAAACGATTCACTTTTTAGTAGCGAAGCTACTCTATAATTCACTATGTCCGTCCGTCAGTCCGTCAGTCCGTCAGTCCGTCAGTCAGTCCGTAACGCTATGGGGGAAATGGGATTTACTCAGCTCCTATAAAAGATAGGATTCTGAAATTTTTTGACAACATTCCCATCATTAAGGAGCACAATTAACTATAAAACATCAATGGCGGTCGGACGGCTTTTTAGCAGGTTTTAGGCTATTTTTTTAATTTTGCACATTTTCCCCCATATCTTTGGTGTTTATGGTCCGATTTTCAAAATTTTTTCAGTAAAAGATATCAAAATTAAATTTTCCGTCGTTTGGAGAAAACAATAATGGCGGTCAGACTGCCTTTTTGCAGGTTTTTGGCTATTTTTATATTTTTTACATTTTCTCCCATATCTTTGGTGTTTATGATCAGATTTTCAAAATTTTTTCAGTTATACATATCAAAATCAAATTTCACATTGTTTGAAGAAAACAACTATGACAGTCAGACTGCCTTTTTGCAGGTTTTTGGCTATTTTATATTTTTTACATTTTCCCCCATATCTTTGGTGTTTTTAGTCCGATTTTCAAAATTTTTTCAGTTATATATATCAAAATTAAATTTTCCGTCGTTTGGAGAAAACAATAATGACGGTCAGACTGCCTTTTTGCAGGTTTCTGGCTATTTTTATATTTTTTACATTTTCCCGCATATCTTTGGTGTTTTTAGTCCGATTTTCAAATTTTTTTCAGTTAAAGATATCAAAATTAGATTTCACGTCGTTTGAAGAAACAACCATGACGGTCAGTCCCATCCACAAAATTTTGTGCTTCGCTATGTATGGATGTTGTCATCCTTGTTAATATATGAAAGTAACATTGATATAAAAAAGGAAAATTTAGAGGAAAAGAAAAGGATGTTAATAAAATATTTATAAACTAATTTATTTAGAAAGATATATAGGATCACAAATTTGGCCATATGTACGCATATCATATGAGAAATAGGAAAAGGACAGGAAAACATAAATTTAGATATTTATAGAAAAACATAAATGTTTTTAGAATTAAGAATAAATAAACAGCTTTCCGCGGATATCAAAATAAAAAAAACAGCTTTCTTAGCCTACAAAACTGGTATTAATTTTATGATTTTTATTTTAATATTTGTGAAAAATGTCTATAATACCTACTATGCTATAAATTGTTTTTCAGTATGCTTGAGAACCGGTTCTAATTCAGCGGATATAATTGGTTTCGAAGCCATATTAGAAAAACGTTTAACCAACACCGTAAAATGAAATTTATTCTTATAATAAAAGCCTGCAAGTCCCTTAATTTTAAAAGGATATATTTTAATATTTTATATTCTAATTTTGTAATAAATACTTGAACAAGGATGACAACATCCATAAGTAGCGAAGAACAAACAATTAAATAAGAATTTAGATATTAGTTGTCAAAAGCATGTATATTAGGAAAAAATCACAAAACCTTTTCAACATTTGTTTTTAATTTCTTAATATTTATATTTCAGTACTATGATAAACTGACTGATGGTTAAAGTAAATTACATAGTGGATGCTCAAAACAACGGGAAATTTAATTTTGATATGTTTAACTACAAAAATTTAAAAAAAACGGACCATAAACACCAAAGATATGAGGAAAAATGTAAAAAATATAAAAATAGCCAAAAACCTGAAAAAAGGCAATTCTGACCGTCATAGTTGTTTTCTTTAAATGATAGAAAATTTAATTTTGATATCTTTAACTGAAAAAATTTTGGAAATCGGACCATAAACACCATAGGTATGGAATAAAATGTGAAAAATTCAAAAATAGCCTAAAACCTTCTTAAAGACAGTCTGACCGTCATAGTTGTTTTCTTAAATCGACAGGAAATTCAATTTTGATGTCTTTAATTGAAAAAAATTTGGAAATCGGACCATAAACACCAAAGGTATGGAAGAAAATGTGAAAAATACAAAAAAATAGCCTAAAACCTGCTTAAAGACAGTCTGACCGTCATAGTTGTTTTCTTAAATCGGCAGGAAATTCAATTTTGATATCTTTAACTGAAAAAATTTTGGAAATCGGACCATAAACACCAAAGATATGGAGAAAAATGTGAAAAATACAAAAATAGCCTAAAACCTGCTAAAAAGCGGTCCGACCGCCATTGATGTTTTATAGTTAATTGTGCTCCTTAATAATAGGAATGTTGTCAAAAAATTTCAGCCTTTTATCTTTTATAGTAGCCGAGAAATTTACGTTTCCCCCAAACTAAGACGGACAGACGGACATTTCAAATTATAGAGTAGCTTCGCTACTAACAAAGAGATTTAGTAAAATAAGTTTAAAAACATAAACCATAGTTAAATGTGATTTACTTTAAAAAGGTAATAAAAACTTACATTTAATTCTGACATTGATATCAGCAGTGGCAGGGGCTCGAACCCCATTAACGGCGGAACACGTGTAGATTCCAGCATCATGTCTGTACAGCAATCACATTCACACATATTTTTATGGATGGGGGGAGGACAGGAATGTAAATTACACTGCTACGCAAAGTTTTATAACTCTACGTTATCATATTCGTTTGGTAATGGTATATTTATTACATCCTGTTGTTTAATTTATGCTATCAGGGTCCAAATTTTTAACAAATAATTTTAATCTACATTTTTGGTAATTTGTCTGTCAGCAATGGAGATCAATACATCAATTTATGGTTCATAGAATCATGTTTAAAATTAAGCATAAATTCTAAAAAACTTAGATTGAAAATGTAATGACATAAAAATACCCGACTATAGTCCAATATTAGAATAACAACACTAAATCTAAACAATTCTGAACTACCCCTCAATTGCATGGTGTCTACTTTTATAAACATGCTTCGATATGAAACAAAGGTGACTTTTGCTCTTTTCTTTTTATATGCATTTCAAAAGTGCACTTTTAAAGGTGGTGGTTAATTTGTGTCACTTTACCCCCTTAATTTGTGCCGCAATACCCCCGACCAACCCCTCCTCCCCCCCCCACCCCATCCCAACCGCGACCAAATTTGTGGGATATTGTGTAAGTTTAATCAGTTTAATTAAACTATTTTGCAATTTGCCAACTGTTTTTACTATCATGCACAAAGCATCACAGATGTACATACAATAATTTCAATTTCAGAATGCTATCAGCATTTTCAACAATAAATTTGATTTCTTAATCCTATATCAATCGATTTCAATACATTAAAATTTCAGATAAAGTATATTTAATTAAAAGGAGAAATTTATGTATACTTTATATCTATTATAATTAGACAATGGTAATGCAACCTAAGAAGTTTCAAGTATATTTGGAACCAAAGAATTTATAATTAAAAAAAGATAAAAATATTATTTCTATAAAAAAGAAAGACCTGGCGACAAAAATTGCTAGTTAAAAAAAATGTTTAAACAGTTTTGTGTAAATGCAAGTGAACACTTGAAATGCCTTGATTCAAAGAAAAGTTTAAACTTTTTGCCTCTTCAAGTTAGAGTCCTTCGAGTCAAGATCCATTTTATTTCAGGTTAGAGAACAACATATTTTATTAGCGCATTCCTCATTTAGTTTCTAAGTAGCGCAGCAATAAAAGTCTGTAAATATATCAAATGAGAAAATAATTGAATTTTTTAAGTGTTGTCAATAAGAAATAGATAAATAAGTTTTTTTTTCTCGATTAATAAGAATCATTATTCATTAATATTGAACATGAAAATTGATGCAAAAAAATAGGAGGTCATATTTGTTTTATCTCAATTAAACGTCCACTTAATGTGTAACCTTTTGGTAAATGATTCAATTGTCCTTGCCTTTATGTGCACACTTTTTAATTTTAAAATAATCTGTTCCAGATTTTTGGTAAAAGTACAGGGTGTCAGCTGTCAAAAGCTTTGCTTAGGTCAAATTAACACAAACAAAATAAACAATAAGAAGACTTAATACACTTAGTACATACTATATTTCTTTAATAAATAGGGAAATTTCCAATTAAAAGCAGGGAAAAATATAAAGAGTCATAGGGAGCATTCAATTATGAAAATAAAAATTACATAAAAAAATCCACTAACAACTTTTGTTTTAGCGCTAAACCTTGAATTGTCCAAGAGACTCAATTTTTAGTGCATAACGAGTTTAGTATTATTGGCCAATATAACCGAATTTTGTTTTCGTTTTTACGTTTCAGCATCTAAAAAAATAAAAGAACTTCTTTTGATTTATGATCTTCCTATATCTTTTATACTCGCTTCTCTTTCGCGCTCAAAGTATTCTTTTAAGTTTAAATATACGTTTTCTAAAGCTTTGCTTTTTATCCTTTGTTGAAAAAACACCAAAACACTTTTCTTTAACCTTAACCTTACATAAAAAAGGCAACAAAAATTGCATAATTCGGGAAAAAAGAAGTTGAAATTTGATGCATTTTCTTACAATATTTTCTTCTTGTTTCAATTTTAGATTTATTTAGGTTATTTCGCATTATTATGGTATTATTAATTTTCTTAAGAATTTGAAAAAAAAAAATTTTCAAACAAGGATGACGATAACCATAAAAGAAAAAGCCAACAAAGTAGAAAAATAATAATGCTTAATCCTATTATGTAATTTTTTTTATCTTTTTTATCTTTAACAATTACATGGAAGCTTTGTACAAGTCCAAGGGTAGTTTTAGGCTAATTCATTTATTTAAATGTCAAAGAGCTAGTTACGGGCTATATTTCTATCAATTTGTTTCGCATTATAATAAAAAAGTATTTAGATGCTTGGGTCGCAAACGCTAGTAAGGTTTTAAAAAGTCTATAACATGATTCTAACGTAACAACAACCAGACGTATGACAAATAATAAAAAATATGAATGTAGAGCTGCTATGCAACTAATATTATTTATTCATTTTGTCCCCTATCTAATATTGGTGAAGTTAATGAATATATATAGACAAAGAGATTAATTAGCTTTACAGTACATTTTCTACAAAGAATATATTATTTATTAAGCTAGGTGCTGTTACCCTAGACTCTAGTAGCTACGATATTTAGTATGATTTTAAATCAATGAATATCATTTTTGCTAGCTATCTGGTGTTATATAAGCGGTCATGGCTGATCTATTATTGAATTAGAGATATTTTAATTACACGATTAACAGATACTTATTAATGATGTAAAAATTTTGCAGAGAGAATGTAAGAGAGATAGTGCGATAGAGAGAGAGAGAGAGAAATATAGAAAGATTGAGATAGAGAAAGAGAGAGAGAGAGCGTAATTGGCATAAGAAAAACAGGCAACTAATTGAATAGCTTAACTTCTAAATGAAGTAAAAATCCATGAAGCTAAAAAGAGATTGGTGTTTCCTTTTTTGTTCATAAAATAAATTGGGTTTATTGGGGTTGAAGAAAAGTCAAAATAGCCATGAAAAGACACAAAGAAAACAGTTTCCTAATGATTTAAAATAGATTGTCCTCTTTAGCCCCCCTCCCCGCCCCCTCCTATTATTTATTTATTTTTACATTGGATTTTCGCATCATTTTGATATATAAGCTTACAGTATTTAACATAGAAAAGCCATATGATTACTTTACGCCTGTTTTTGATCAAGGCATTCATCATACAATTTAATTCACACACTTATTGTAGGGGTAAGGGATAACTTTTTAACATCTTTAATATGTGAGGAAGTGTTATATTACCCAAAATAGGAAATTGTTGTATAAAAAGGTGTGTGTATGTTCCTTGTGACATTGATTAATGAGAAAGAGAGACCCTGGTTACCATAGTTCTCCAAATATCCATCCTAAAGTAAAACAAAGTTAAAAATATACAAAAAATATTATCTAACTATCCATTTAAATATGTTTTTTTTTAAAAGGACAAAGTTATTGCCTACTTTAACCCACTTACCATTGACAGAATATTAGCAGAAAGTAAAAACCGGTTTTAAAATTTAATGAAAATTTCGAAATACTTTTTCCTTGTACAAAACTTCCTTTCCCAATGAAGAAAATATGATATTGATCATTAATGTTTACCACTGGTAAGTGGGTTAAATCAAGTAATACTTTTGTCCTACTAAAAAAAACACCTTGTATAATAAGTATATTTAATACCAAACTTGGATAATATTATCCATTATATTTCAGATATCAATCATAAAGTACAACTAGGATGATAATATCTTTAATATTCATCAAATAACCAACCAAATAATAATAAAAGTTTGATATTTTCCATAACATTATCAAGATACAAGTACATTTTAAACTTCTATAAAATTGAATTATCTGATATAGTTAATTATTTAATGTTAGCTAATTATTGTTAAACTTTTTTAAAATTTAGATTATTTGAAATATTGATTTAATATTTTTTTCTTTAAATATCAAAAATTTATTAGTTGTTTTCATGAAAAAAAAAACATCTATTTTTTCAAGTTAACTTATTCAGCAGATTTTGTCTAATATGTAAAACAATTACAGAATATCAATCCTCGCGCATTGTAACATGGCGAACCTCAAACGTCAAGATTTATAATAATTGAACTATAGGTAATTAGTTACATGTGCATACTTTTTGTACGATTCATGTAATCAAGAAACAGCAAAGATATTTTAAAAAGCTAGGCAATGCATACAGACACACAAAGTACGTAAAACTAAGTTTGTAGAGATGCTTTGCCTATAATATCTTACTTTTTTGTAATAGAAATCAGTATTCAAAAAATCTGATGAAAAGGATAATTATATTACATATTTTTTTGTTAAAACATGTTTTAAATGGACGTACGGACATTCTGATAACTACATCGACCTAACTGTTATAGGAATCATCATACAAAGTTTTAAATCGATTGGACAATTCTATCATGTCTGAAATAATGAAAAACGCTAACCGGACCGACCTTAATTATAGAAAAGCTTCACTTTTAAAAATAAACGTACGTTGTAATACTTTACCTTTCTTGTCCACACTATCTGAGGATTCGGGTACCCTTGGCCAGAACAACTAAAGAAAAAAAAAATTTTAGTCAAATTCATACCTAAAAACAGTTAACAAACATTACAATATAAGTTATGCATAATTGTTATATTATTATATTAGGGACACTTAAAGTAAGTGTGGAGGGGGAGGGGGTGTTAAAAACGCATAGTTAAAAACGTACCTCCCATTGACAACAAAAAAGTTTTACTGTAAAGGGGAACCATATCGGTTCAGCAGTTGACAAGATCTTTCAAAACAAACACACAGACTTGCTTTATTAAAAGGACTTATTATAGAGAAGCCCTTTTCCCAATAAAAGATTTGATTATCAAAAAAAATATATTGGAAAATCAGTGGGTTAATATAATGATTTAATAAACACAGTCTGTAGCTAATAAACTTTGGCACTTTTTGTATAGGTATAATACAATTTTTTGTGTTTAGTTTTTGATGCAAATTATGTATTTAATTTATATGTCGACCATCACCTTCTCCCCCCCCCCATTTTTAACTTTATTTTTTATTATAAATTTTACTTTTTTAGGGGGTGGGGGGATTTTTTTTTCAAGTGGCGATTTCTCTCGGAGGTTGGTCATACCCTACCCCAAAGTAGTTATAAACCTTTCCAGTACCTAGAAGAAGCTACTCTATAAAGAAGAACCCGATCGGTTAGCGGATTCGCCTCTAGAATCTATAAGTTCTGCAATCAATAGGGTAGCTTGGGGGTAAAGAACTGTCCTAAAACCATCTCTAATCCGCAAGACAAAAGTAAATCTTGCCTATATGAAAATAGAAATGAATCATACATAAAAACTCCAGGGATAAAGAATATTATTCTGAAAATTATTTGGTTAAAAACTTTTTCAATTAAAAAAATTAAAATTGTTCAATTTTACTTCATATCCTTAAACATAAAGGTGAACCAAAAAAAGATGATAAATTTTAAAAACTTTTAGCCTCAGTATCCCGAATGACGTGATTTTAGAATAGTCCATTATTATAATATGACGTCATTCGGGGTACTATGGACAAGATTTTTTTAATGTATTCTTCTTTATATAGGCAATATAAAGAGCTTCATTAACTCAGCGTTTTATTATGTGAATAAAACAATTATAGACATTAAAATTTCTTTATATTTTCATTTTTGTAAAAAGATCTTTACTATTTATGGATAAAAATTTTTTTTTTCATATTCATATTCCGATCCTTAAAAATCCACGGGGGGATAATCAAACCTAAGAATTTGTCTACTCAGCTACCAATAAAAACAAATTGCATTTATCGTACACTGTTAAGCATAGATGTTGCATGGTGACATATGGTTTACAACAAATATCGATTATATGATAAACAGTGAAAGTGGTTATGGTTGACAAAATGTAATCAATTTGTTTCATCTTTCAATTTATCATACCACTAATTAAGTTTAAGATTATAGTGTAGCTTTTTATAGTAAAAACTGGAACACAGTAATAGTGTCTGACTGATTATGACGTAACAAAAAAAATAGCCAATGAGAGGCCGTTATTGACCAATAATAAAATTTATACTGGAACACAGTAATAGTGTCTGACTGATTATGACGTAACAAAAAAAAATAGCCAATGAGAGGCCGTTATTGACCAATAATAAAATTTATAGTGGGCTCTCATTGGCTAATTTTTTTTGTTACGTCATAATCAGTCAGACACTATTACTGTGTTCGACACTGTCCTACCATTTTGGTCAGGTATAATGTTTATTGGTCTGCTATTGGTAATTTAGTCTGACTATCATCAGTCATGTGTATTGAATGACGTCATTTTTTGATGGGCACTATGAAGAGCTTCAATTATCGTCTTTTGTTGATATAATACCAGCCCTAACTTTTAATTTGGTATTTGAAGAAAACTACAGACATGGATTTTATTATGAAATATTCATCTTGTGTAAGATTTTTAAAGACAAAGATGTCTATCTAACATGGAAGCTAAAATGCATCAGAAATACAAACTTACATTAGTTATAGAGTAGCTGTAGCTGTAAAGTTTCAAATTTTTTTTTTTAATTGATAAAATTCGAACTTAGATTTAGGAAGAATCAAATTTTTATAATAGATCTTTTATCTATTATTTTTCTATGAAAAAAATCCATTGTACTAAAATCCTTTATGTTAGTTTATACATTTAGAGTTGGAAAAGATTAGATTTTTTTCATTTATATAAATGTTTAAAAAATAGAATATCAAAAATCAAAGCTAAATTTGTAAATCTAGCTTCACCCAATCAATAATAACCATAAATAGAAAAATAAGAAAAAAATATCCAAAAACATAAATTCTACTTTATATGACTTATTGTTTGTGACGAATAAGTAGCTGATTTATCTTTGCTGTGCTTTTCAAAAACAATTCGCATATCAAAGCTTTAAAAAACCAGACGCTGCTCTCATAACATTTAAGAGTATTGACATCGAAGGATAAAGGAAAAATAGCCTAAAAACATCTCTAACTCTAATACTATCCAGGTTACTTTGGGAACCTTCACAAATTCAAAGAGGCTGGTAGAGGTTAGAAAAATAGCTTAAACCATCCCAAGACTTACATCTAAAAATTAGATAGTCTAAATAAAACACAAGCTCTGAAAAGCGTACGTAAAATAGAGAACCCAATCGTTTCAGTAGTTATTGAGAGCTTAAGCTACAGACAAAAATTCCTTAGTACTTTGTTTTCTTGATTTTATGTTTTTAAAGTTGTAAAACTGTAACCCTGTCCTACTCTAATATACATTTAGGATAAACGCTTACGTAAAACTTTAAATAGAAAATCTTATTTTACATAGTTTAATTGAATTGTTCAATTTCAGTGAAGAAATTTTCAACAGGATTTTCGTGGATTTGTCACAAAACCTATTTCTTGTTACAGAACTTGTAAATGCATTTTTAGGTTTTAAAGAAAAGTTTCTTCAAACAAGCAAAATCAAAGACATTTTAAAAATATATAAATAAAGTAAACGTCAGCACCCTTTATGTAAACTGTACGTACAGTACATATTTCTGTAAGTTAACACATAATGCTATTTTTTTGTGGCATAGTATTTCTATACTATTAAATGTCTGACCATCTATATGTTGAACAGTTTGTCAGAAACGTGAATCTCTCAGTTTCTTTCCTTATGTCTCTACTTAACAAATTAGAAGAAATGGATTAAATATTATTTACTCGGTTACAATATGAAGTGCAGATCTCAATAACCAATGGAGTTCTTCATTTCAATGTAATCATATAGCTCAAGTGATGTTAAAGTCATTTTAATTCTACATTGAAAGTTACAGGTTGTTTCTTACGACTTTTTTTAGGGCTCTCTCCCTCTCCTTTAAGATATAGATTCCCTAGGTGATAAGGGCGGAGCCAAAAGTTTTTACTATTTCATAGAATTTTTTTAGCTACTTATGAATTTTGTCATTCTTGTTTAATTTGCATTACTAATAATTTACCTTAGAGTATAGTTTTGTCCCTTATAGAGCTCCAACTCAGTCTCTCTGAAAAAAGAACACATATATTTGTAGTTAAAATTTAGGATGCATGGCTACTTTGTAATTATTACATGTGTGTCTGTAGTTATTGAATATTTATATACTTTAATTAAATTACAGGTTAATATGGCGTTTATCATTTTATTAAACATTTTAAAATATTGCAAATGGATTTGATCTTCCTTGAATAGTAGTGCTACAACTTTATGACTAGGGTAGATCCGCCATGTTAATTAAAGTAAAACAAAAATCTAAAATGGATTTGTACAACTATTATGTAAGATATGTGTGATTGTTTTTGAAGATTTTTTCAATAATAACAAGAATTTCTTTTTACTTTTCTCATGCCCATCAAAACTTTGTATTACAAAAGTATTGTTATCTTTTCTTGCTGTCCTACTAAGTGTAATTCTTGTCCTTGTTAATATTAGATCATATTCAAATTAGGTTATTTAGCAAAATATGAATTTGTAAAAAGATATATTTAGATTAGCAAAAACAATATTGGCATGTCATGAAATAAAATCCGGCAAACGATTTTTACGGCATTTTTCAATAAATTGGATGTTATGAATTTAGAATGAAAATAATATATTATATATGAACATTTTAATCTATAAAAAGTAGCTACTAAAAATAAAAAGAAAACAGCAACCATCTATACTCTATTTAATCTTTATTAATTGCTTTGTCCTTGAATATAGAAAGTGACGCACAAAGTAAATTATATATGTAAACTTATGAACTAACAAATAAGATGAATAACTTGACTTTACCCCTTGACCTATTTACAACTTGTTGCAACTTAAACCTAGGAAAATAGATAAAAATCTTAAAAATCTAAGATTTTTTTATTTTTAATTATTGTTCTTTATTTAATATTTTAATTCTTATTTATCTTTCAAAATATTTTAAAAATTTAGCAAAAGAGAGTGATACATCGTATTTCTAGTGATACAATTCGATTTTGAAGAACTCATGTGGCCAGGTCAGCTATATTTAGTTGTATGAATCTAAATTAAAGGTACAACGTTTGATAACTTTCTATTATTGGATTTAATTGTTTTAGGAATCCTTATCCATTATTTGTTGCCCTTATCTTGTTGTAAAATGTAAAGTTAGTTGAATTGATGAGATTTGAGCATATGCTTTGCATAGTGCAACATAACAAGGTCTGTTCACAAATTAATCTTCATACTAGCTTCCACAAATTGTATTAACACACAAACTTTTATTAATAAATATATTTTTTTTAAAGATAAATATTTTTTAGGCCGTCTTAATTTACATTGGGCAGAAAAATACATTCTATCCCAAATAGGGAGGGAGAGACACTGGATTGTGGAACATGCTGGTCCCCAAAGTTTTTATAGAAATAGTTTATCTCTTTGGCTGAAGAAATTTAGGAGTTTTCATAAGATCTTGGCAAGAGAGCAGAAGAGCAGTGTTTACACTTTTGAACCAATATTTTTTAAAAACTATAGAACGGGTCATTTTGTTTATCTTAATTGGTGGTGTACAATAATTTTGTAATTCCTTGAGATATCTTTTAAATATTTATCTTATAAATGTTAGTAAAGTCACTGGTCTATGACCAGAATATGAAAAATGTAATTGAGCAAATGCAATTTTCATGTTAAAAGCAAAACATTATGTTAAACTTGATATGTAAGTTTATATTACATTTAGAGTAACCATTACAACACGTTGGAGTTGTTCTATCTATTTCAACTTTACTGGTGATTTCTATGATTAAGGAGTGTAGAAACTCTTTAATCATTAACAGAAAGTCCGTGCGTCCATTTAAAACATGCTGTTTTTTACTATTTTGACAACATTTTTTAGTTTGATATAATTATCCTATTAATTTGATTTTTGGAATACTGATTTCTATTACAACAAGGTACAATTTTATGAGCGAAAGATATCTTTAATCAAGTCCTAAAAATGTAAATATGTTCTCAAACACAAACAGTATACTATATTTAAGTAATGTTGAAAAAAATTACTGAAATTTTGTTTAGACTTATACATTTATATTCTGCTCATACATACACTATACACGTGTTAATGTTCGTTTGTCCAACCGTTTCAGAACTTCTTTTTAAAGGATAGTGTAATCCTTGTTTACTACAGTTTAAAATATAATAAATAAATTTAAAAATTTTACCTGGCTTTCACAACAGGGGGAACCAAAACATCCAGAGTTTGTCTCACACGAATAGGCCGGCCCATAATGTCAACCTAAACATTTAATTTTTGTCAATTATTGGAAAGGTAAAAAAAGATATCCTTAAAGTAACAGGATGTCTGTTTGTATATGTGTTTGTACAGAAGGATCTCGCTAACCGCTGAACCGATCGGGTTCTCCTTAACAGGGTAGATTCTCATAGGCCCCGGGAAGGTTTATAACTATTTTCTTGGGAGGTGGGACACCCCCAACCCCTCCAAAATATGAAAAATACCCACCCACCCAAAAAAAAAATCGGCCCCCCAAAAAATTGTTTTTACTTTTTTCTTTTAAAATCTAAAATAAGAAATTGGGTTATCAAATTGGACCCACCCCCCTCCTCAAGTGCCCCTAGAGGCCTCTAGGGGCGTAGCCGCTAGTTTAGACATAAATCTTGATCAAATCATCGCCCTAAAAATCAATAGGATATTTTTTTTAGCATTTAGACAACCTTTGTCAGGAAGACTTTAGAAAGCATGATAATAAGCATCGCCTTTCACATTGTCCCTACTCTTACAAAATATCTCTTTATATCCAAATGGCAGTTTTAAAACTTTAAAGTATGTTTTAGTACGACACAATCTTGCGGACTCGAAACTAACACCATCCTCGTAAATTTAAATCCAAGTTATGCAAATTTTGATAGTAAAATAATATTAAGAAGATTCTTAATGCTTTATTTTTATTTAGACAACTTTCATCTAAGGATCACAACATACTTGCTTCGTGTACTATACATAATTGTTAGTACTATCGTTTCTTGGGAAGAAATAAAGTTAAATTATTCATAAATAAAACCTAAAAATATTTTTTTATAAAAATGTAAATAGTTGTATAAACAATGAACATAGTCATTTTAAAGAAAACTATAATTCCTATTCGTATCAAAACATAAGCATTAGTTTTTCTGAATTTTTCTTTTGAACAGCCTTGACAAAATAATATCCAAAACACCAAGTTACCTGTATTTTAAGATTTTGCTTTTTCAAAGATACAGACTTATAAAAGTAATTTATAAAATAAATAAATATAGACCATTAGAATTTCCACCATAAAAAATCTGTAATACCATCAGAGAAACCAAACTTTCTATTTACCGAGGAGTTATTTACAAAGCTGAATAAAGTGTGTTATTTAAAATTTATCATGGGAATTTTACAAGAAATTGATCTTATTGATGTTTACATCCTAGTTGGTTTTTGTACCTAATTTTAACTTTGGCAGTTTTTTGTTCTTGAAATATTTTTTACTCTGTATAAAAGGTACTACATGAAAACCTGCAGATTAGGATAAAACCATTTTTGGTGTGTCTTCAACTCCGCGTTTACCATATGGGTATTGTGTTTCATATTTAATAAAGGAAAAAAATAGCAAATTAACAAGAGGGGATGAATAATTATAAAAGAAATGCAATTGGGTAGAAGGACATTGTGTTAATGCATTATTAGACGTTTCTGATGTTTAAGTGATTGTTGAAGTGAATTCCCACATCATATTTCCATATTTCTACCATTTATCAACGAATATTATCTTAATAGTATATACACACACATAAAAATAGACCAACTTTTTATTGTTTTATTTTTTGGTAGCACAGCTTCTCTGTACAAAGGTTTCGACCGTTAGTCCATCTTACTTCCCAATGAGTTACTCCGCAATTGACTTATGTAGTAATAATATATCATTATATTACATTTTTTCAAACGTTATGAGCTTGTTATAGCTACCCTACTTATGCAAATAAGTGCCCTTGTTTCTTTTTCCTTCTTATGATATAACTTTCATAATTGAATCTCAAACATATGGTCAGAATGCGCAAAATAAATAATAAGATTTTTGCAGTTATTGCATAGATTTTTTGCTTTCTTTTCCTTTTTGCAACTGTTTTTTTCTATTGTAATATTTTTTACACCTTCTTTTAGTATCCTCATTTTGACAACTTATTTTTAGCTTGAGGAAGGTACTAAAATTGTTATTTTATCATGTAAAATGAATAAATTACAAAATTTATGTATTTTTATTAGATGGTATTACAAATATTTTTATTTAATATTTATGTCAATTTATTTTATTTTTATTTTCAATTTTTGTTGATAAAAAAAGCAATTAGGAAGGGGACAATGGGCTGTTTATTATACTAGTCCAAATAGTTTTATAATTATTATTAATTTTATCGAATTTTGATTGGTTGGTAAATTCAGTTTAGTGTTCAAAAGTTTCAACCACCTACTGTATTCTACAGAAGAGGTAATTTTGTTTATCATAATTGGGGATTTACAGCAATTTATCGACATTTGTCCTATCCCTTTATATCCTTGAAAAAAAATGACCCACCTCACAAATATACTCTCCCGAGTCACTCCTGTCCACACCTCGGATCAGCAGGTTCGAGACCCCGTCCTCTACCTCAAGCTGGAATCTCGAATCCTTCCGTACCTGAAAAAAGTAAATTTTAGACTGTTTTTTTTATGCTAGCTGTCATCTCGGGGCTCTTAGGACAAGTTTAAAACCATTTCTAAACTTAATGAAAAGACTGAAAAAACCTAAAACTGTGCAGTGACCGATGTAAGGATTCCCTAATCCGCAAAATAATAATAATAATAATGTTTATTTGGTGCTGCCAGGTACCCCCCTAGCTTAGAAAATGGATGATGCTATGGATTCTCCAGATGATCACTTAAAAATCGTAAGTAAATCTGTAAGTCTAAAGTCTGTCCAACAGTCAATCAATCATAAATGTAACTTAATGAAGTAGAAACTTTACAAAAAAAATGAGGGATTATCCATCTCTCTTTAAGGGGTTTTCTTTTCCACTACTCCTCTCATGACGTCACATGGCTCATTTTTTGAGACAATTTGTAAAGCTTCAATGGGATATACAGTTCTTTATTTCTAAATTTTTTTTTTTTATCTTGAATTTATTGTAGCAGTACTTATGGCTCTAAATGTTTATCTAAATAGTTTATTGATAAAACCTATTCTTTAATACTTTAAATTGACAGAGAGTAAACATGAAATTTGTTTGCACACTTTAAATCTTTTCCAACAATAAGTAATAGAGATATTATAAAGTGTTATTTTATATGATTTAGTTTTAGTATACTTTTGCACAAAAAAAACTTACATTTATCTCATTAATCAACTTAAACACTTAATTCTATAGCACTCTTTCTTTTTAAGTCATATCTCTTTCTGATATTTTGTGACAATATCTTGATACAGATTTTAAAGAAATAAAACTACTTTTTTTATTGTCCATTATTCTAAAACAACTCTAGAGTTAACCTAAAACTGTCATCAGTGATACACAACATTCCATTCCACTTCCATCCATTCTATTGACAAAATTCAGTGCTGTTTCTTTAAAACTTGTAAAAAGTGGTTGCCATATGACTTTAATTTTGTGATCATCCCCCAGTATCAATTTCGACTTTACGCAAGGTTTCATTAAATAGCTGTTAAGAATTTTGACATAACATTATCATGTAAGGTTTTATGATATTAGGTTAGAAAAATATACATCACATCCCTTTACATAGGTACTTTCATAAAACATCGACGTTTTCTTCAAAGTACTCAGTCGAGCACACAACCCCCTCCCTCTATATTTTGAAACAAATAGAAAATAAAAGAATGGAAAGTTTGTTTTCTACCCTATGCAATTTAATATTAGACACCATGGTGTTAGAGCCTCCTGCAAAAGTTAGACTTAAGAATAATCTACCTCACTTTTTATTTTTGAGTAAATTATATACTGGAAGCATAATAAATTGATACATAATGCTCATAAAACCTCTTTTTACAAGTCCTCACATAGAGGTTTGCTAACATTTCATGTTGACCAATTTGAATAACACCTAAAATCAATTCCTTGACAAATTTGAGTGCAAACTTTGTGGGAAAATTTGTTAAATTCTGTTGACCTGAATGGAATAGATTGCATGGAGTGGGTGTACACACAATTCATTCAAAAGTACAATAGCAGTACATGTAGCTTAGAAAACTCAACTTTGACATTATTCAATAATTCATAGTACCTTAGAAAAATATGTTATACAACCTTTAAGAACATTTGTCAATACAAAATCTTTTAAAATAAAATTGAGGATACCCACCCATAGTGTTTAACCCTTACAGATCGGGGGGGGGGGCTCCAAGAGCCCCCCCCTCTAGTTTTTTCAATCTCATTTTTTTTGTAGGTAAGATGGAGTGCTGTGACTTCATGACTTTTTAAGTTTAGTAATTATACGTCGGCAAGAGTTGATTTTATTAGGATATCTGGTCTGTGTCGGTCGTGGTGTCCGGTCAAAGTCGGTTGGGTAGTACCAAAATTAGAAAAAAATTCTAAATAAATCTTAATTTCTACATTATGACTTTTGTGTATAAGGAGAAACCTAAAATTTTTTGGTGAATACTTAGATATCAATGACCTTCTGAGAAAAGTTGTGTTATGACCGTTTGACCGCTCCCTGACCGACTTTATGACCGATTTTTGTCCGGCTTTTACTACAGACATACAGCATGACCCTCAAAAAAGTATTTTTAAGCATCTGCAGCCCTTATTTCTCAATGAATTATTAAAAAATGCATATGTCCTTGTTCTCTATAGTATTCCACGTAAGTAGATATAAAAATATTTTTTTTACCTCCATTAACACCGGAGATTTTTAGTACTAAAGTTTTGAAAAAGTGACTGAGGAAAAAGTAACTTTTAACATGAAACGACTTTTTTAGCAAAATTAAGCTAGAAATCCTTTTATTTTTGTTACTAGCAGAAACTTTATACAAAAATGAAATAGAAAATTTAGTTTTTGAGTAAAAAGCATTTTTTTACACATATTTTTTGAGTCTTTTTAGTTTAATGATATTTTGAAAAACTTACTTATTAGGCAAAATTGTTTAAGATTAAAAAACCAAATAAATCTCTATGAATATAGCAGGAAAATTGTTTTTGTTTCACAATCCTAACTTTAATAACAAAAAAGTTATAAAGAAAATAAAAATAAACATAATGATTTTTTAGTCTAAAAAGCTTAATTTACCCCCTATTAAATAATTGAGATGTCAGAAAAGTAGGCGGAGCAACTGTCATAATTAATCCTTTTCTATAAATAACCTAAAATTTGCAAATAATCAATTCATTCAGTAGTATTTTTTGCCATTAAAAATTTATATTTTTTGGTGGAATAAAAAAGAAATATTTAGTTAACTTGTTTTTCTTTGTGTCTCATTATTCAGTTGCCAGAAAAACATAATATAACCATCCAAAAAATAAGAGAAACAAAAAAAAATTCTTTTTCTCAGTCACTTTTTCAAAACTTTAGCTCTAAAAATCTCCGGTGTTAATGGAGGTAAAAAAAATATTTTTATATCTACTTACGTGGAATACTATGGAGAACAAGGACATATGCATTTTTTAATAATTCATTGAGAAATAAGGGCTGCAGATGCTTAAAAATACTTTTTCGAGGGTCATGCTGTATATCATGAATATCGTGGCTTCTATTACAGCTAGAGTCCTATGAATTTTTTTGGTAAATCCTTGAGCAACATCAAACAGATAAAAAAATTAATTGGCGCCGCCAACCGCCGTTTTACCGCCGTAACCGCCAAAAATGGCGGTTTCCGTTATTTGCCGTTTTTTGGCGATGATAAGAAAAAGTAATTTTTTTGTTATGAAAAATAAAAGTTCGTCTTAAAATTTGGTCATCCTAGCTGCAAAATTGGCCGCTCTACAGCTGTTTTAAAATTTAGCGGCTGGCCGCTAAAAAGCGGCTAAGGAGCGGCCTGGCCGCTATGACTAGAAAAAGTAATTTTCTCTAAAAATACACATGAACCACCAGAAAAAAATTTTACGTCTTTATCTGTAACAGGAGCCGAGATAGAGGGGGGGGCTCTTGGAGCCCCCCCCCCCCCCCCCCCGATCTATTAAGGTGGGAATTGGGGCCCGAGCTGTAAGGGTTAATCTAGTAGACGCAAAAATAAAAAATAAAAAAATTTGTTGTTCAATTATTAAACATAAGGTTTTAAGAATCTCTGTCAGGTGAGACAGCGTAAAGTGACACCAAAAATATGAGAGCATACGAGAGGCCAGTATAAATTTTACCATTGGTCAATTACAGTGTACATTGGCCTCTTATTGGTCAACATTATTGTAATATGTCATTTTTTTAGTGCCACTTTCCACAGTCATCTGTCAGGTCTGTTGTCATATAAGTTTTATTTACAAATTTGTTTGAACACCACAATCCATAAAGTTGAATGAATATAAATCATGGGCTAAATGAAAATAAATGACAATGTATCTACTTAAATACTTTAAAATGCACTTTTTTGGTTTTCTTTCAAGGTAAACAATGTGTCAAGAAAATAAGAAAGATGTAATTTATGAGAAACACTGAACAAATACAAATTTTATTATATCAAGGAAGCTTAAATTTAATATTTATTTTAAATCTAATTTTTCAAAAGGTTACAAGATAAAGTATAAAACATTTTATGATTTTTCATATAAGAAATAATTTTCACAAAAAATTTGGCATTTTTTTTCTTTATTTAAAGTGTGCATTTCGTCTAATATGCATAAACTCTATTAATATTTGATTATTTGTTTTAATTATATTATGTAAGTGCACAACTTTGAATACTGTACCGTCCATACCTTGTTATGAACAGCACAAACATAACAACACAAACTAATAATATATTTATAAATGTCAGGTTTATTGCAATTCAATACAACAAAATCATCTAAAATTCTATTATGTTTTCAATCTAATTTGATATGCATAGACAGATAAAGCTGGCCTTTCTCTGCTGGAGATTGCAACAAAGAATTCAGAAAGTTTATCTTACTGTTAATGTACTTTGTGGAAATAATAATCTGGTAAAGTTTTTTATGGTACCTATAAAAGTGACGTCATGATAGCCTAACATTGGTCAATTAAAATGTATACTGGCCTGCCAATGGTAATTTAGTCTGTATCATTGGTTATTTGTTTTGTATGACATAAGAGCTTCTAAGCTGGTATACCATTAAAAATAAGCTCATAATTATTTGACTTAATAGTTCTGAAATTGTGTTTGGGGAGGGTTTTGAATCCATGATACTTCATCTATAATAAAATATTTTGCTTCAATTTTATTTTTTGCGTATTTTTATCATACATGTGGTACCCCTGGTGTTAATTTATGGTGGGCAGGAAGTAAGGTAATGCAAATGAATTGTGCACCATATTGTGCTAGTTCTAGGCTTTGTTTATATATAAGCTTAATATTAAATGTAATTAGAAAGAAAGAGAAAAAAAATAAGGATTGTTAAAGAGAGTACATAAGAAAAAGAAGAAAGTAAAAGTAAATAGAAATGAAAGAGTTGAAATAACACAATAAAAAAATAATATGAAAGGGAAATGGAAAAATAATAAGATAATCAATTATAGGATGTTAAAAATTATAGAAATGGGAGGGGGGGAGAGTATCTATTTGTGTTTTTGGCCCTCTTAGACATTTCCCACTCTAGGAATTTTTAGCTTCCAAAGACAGTAACAAGTTTATAGATTTTTAAGGGCAGAATCATTTATAGTACATTATCTCCTTTTATTGTGAGAAAATCTCATAACTTAAAAAATTTGTGATAGCCACATTGATTTCATGAATGGATAAAAAAGAAGAAAAAGAATATAAGTTTCTATATTGCTTTACAAATATTTACCCGGCCAAAAAGATTTAATATAAAACAAAATAAACATGGCATTGGATGACTGGCCTTGTAGTAAAATAAATGTACAACATTTCCTACAAATTTAACTTTCCATCTAGCAACAGATTACATACCATTTTGTTATTTAACAAAAATAAACTAAAAATAACAATTTTAGGCTATTTTTCCACTATTATTATTAAATAAAAATTTTAATTATTCTGCTTATTTCATAATTTATTAATTAGACTTTGATAAAATGCCATGAACATTTCAATTACATAACAATTTCTAATTTGTACAATTGAATTTCTTGAAAGCCAAGATAAATTGGTAATGTCAAATAGAATTAAAATGTAAAGAAGTATAAAAATAGGCCTGGTATTTATTATGACATATTTCCATTGAAATTTTCATACCTTCCCGGTTTGAAACTATAAATCATTAGTTCAAAGGAAGTAAACAGTGAGGAATTTGAGTTGAAAATATTAATTATGCGATGGATTTGCTAACATATTTTTAAAGGTTGCAAAATTTTAAGATTTCTTTCATAAAAAGTGTATTTTTTACATTGTTTGAAGGTTTCCATATCCTAGAGAGGTTTTAATCTCTTTAGTATTTTTTACTGATTTGTGTTAAAACTGTGGTCAACAAGAAAAATTTAGATTTAGGAATTACAAATTTTACTTCATTTGTGATAAAACAATTTAAGATAAAACTTAAGTTCTTTAAAACTAAGTTCTGACAAGTTCTGACATAAACTAACCACCTGACATAGTTACAATGCTGTATTTGAATTAAATTCCTGAATGTAAAATGTGTTTTATGATTTATTTAATTAAGCTGTTTATTTCACATTCCTCAAATTGCATAATTATTAACGAATTGTCAGAGACATAGATATAGATTTAAAGAGAAAAATGCATTTTGATATATGAAACAGGTAGCTTTTTTTCAATAAAGATTGAATCCTGCAGGTCTCTAAACCTTAAAACAACTGACTAACAATGTATAGTAAAGTTACTAAAGTTTGTTATTATTCAATTGATTTGTTAACTTACTTTCAAAATTGTTAAAATCTACTAAAATATACATTATTAATCATACTTACAATTAAAATTTTATTTTTATGTTTTTTGGTCCCTTTTTCTGTTTTTATGTATTTATATATTTTAAAGAATGAAGATCATAAATAAAAGTTTTTTTTAAATTGTGTAATAATTCAACCAAGGTTATAATTGTGTAAAAACAAAATATTATCAATCAGTCAACTGGATATTGGATAGAATGATAAAGAGATCATACAAAAACAAAAGTATATATATTATTAGAAAGGTATACCTATTCGGGTAATTTGACGTCTCCTCCTCCCTTGATTTAGATAGGTGGGAGTATGAAAATTCAAAACAAACTTACCAGAAGGTTTCCAGCCGAAATAACTCTTGAATTTTGTTTCCACATGAGAACAAAATCTCCCAGTCCTGCTACTTCACATCGCAATCTAAGCATAAAAAATTGTTACATGTAATACCCACAGGGTTTTTCCAAATAATAATTTGTTTGTAATAAGGGTAGATATTTAGCCATGTTAGAGTTGCCCTTTCATTCTTAAACCACGTCTAAATTTGCTAATGTATTATAGATAACCTATTCACCGGAAAAGTAAACTACCATTGTTTTGATCACATGACCTTTGTTTGGAAGATCAAGCTAATAATAACAATAGTTTGCGCCTTTTTTAACAAGTCATTCCATCCAATATAATATTCAATTAACATAACAGCTATATAACAAAATAAGGGACCATTTTTAACGTCTTTATTGCAACCTAACAAATGTATTTCATCATTTTAAAACAATAAATCTAAAACATGAATATAACAAATTTGCAGACTGAAAAAACTGTTAGTCTCTAGAGATAGTAAAAAAGAAGAAAAACCATTTTCTAATAATGTGCAATCCTTTACGCGCATGTAAATTGCACTAGTGCCCAAAGTTTAATTAACAAGTCATCTTATTGTTTGCGAAAAAAAAACTTTGGGTACTCTTATTGAGTTTTGATTAGTTAGTTCTTATCTAGCAATGTCCAAGCTTTTAACAAATAACTTGATCTTGTTTATCATTATTTATCCTATAAGATTTCTTCACAGCCTCATATTATTACTACAGCACTAGATGAGTTTTACCTTTCGCTTCACTTTTTAACTACTTCCGCTTAATAATTTGCTGTTTTGTCTGTTTGCAAATATAAAACACTTTGCGGACATGATAATATGCGGAAGTAAAGGCACACCGTTATCCAATGCTCTGAACTTTGGATGAAAAGAAATGTGTCAAGTTTAAATTCAAATACAAATATCTATCCGTCTATCTATCTAATTTGATACAAATATTGTTAAAATATAAATCCTCTAAATCTATCTATCAAAAAACCCTAATTATCAATAATTATTATACTTCGATTTAGTTCTTTTATTCATGAAAACTTTATTATATCAAAGATATTAAATGTTGTTCTGTATCAATGTAGATTACTTGTTTTAATTACTGTGTACATTCAATTCGCATCCACATCATACATCCACATCCCTATCATACAAAATAAATTGCTCTCCATTTTGTAAAACTATTCTTGATTCTTTTACAATTGTATACAACTTTATTGTTTCGAAAATATATTAGAATTGAAAATGTAACTGTACCCTTTAAAATAGTTTGACAAAGAAAGAATAAATGGACATTGGACAGTGAAAGGTGAATTACAAATTCCGCATATGTAATATCTTCAAATTTGCAAAAGCATAACATATTAAATACAGATAATGTGTACAAAATGTTCTTAAAAAAAACATTAGAACACTTAAAAGGGAAAATTAGTATTAAAAAGTAGAGATGGAGACATTAGGTTGTTTATAACACTAGTTCCAAATGTCTTATAATTACGTTTTCTTATTTATTGGCTTAACACCATTGTGCTGTTACTGAATTTTAATTTGTTTATTCTTTTAGTTGACTGTCCAAACGGTTCTACCACTAAATGTAATCTACAGAAGGGTTAGTTTTGTGTATCTACATTGTGGATGTACATCAATTTATTGGCCATTGTCTTATCCCTTTAAATCCCTGATTAACAAGTGACTAAAATTGTATTATCAATTATTCCAAGAACAGCTTTTAGACTTATGAGACCTCTCATTTCATTTTATTTATAATCATTTTGGGTGTGTGTAATTCATTAGATAAATCAATAAAATGAGGCTTTTTGAACTGTTTGAAAATTTCTGAACTGGAACTCTTAAATGTATTGTTAAACTAAACATTAATTGATCTGTTTCAGGAACTATATCTGGTCTACCTTTATGTGTAAATTAAGGGGCCTTGATTCGGTAAATAATTCCATTTGAAATTGCTGAAAGTTTGGATATGTGTGTGGCGTCGTTTTGTCAACAACCTGTTTTGTGATATAACTCACGGGAAGTGGGTAAGAAGTAAGTGGGTTGTGAGCAAATTTTAATTTTTTTATTTGTCAGAATCCATATCCCTTGATCCTGTGTAAATTGTAGTAACAAAGAGGAAATACTTTCAATATAACTCGAAACCATAAGAAATAAAAAATACACTGAATTTGAAAATCTTGTAACGAAACATATAAATCTTCTAAAACTATTTTTTAATTTCTAAAATACAACCATATGAAAATATATAAGATGATTTTTAAAGAAATACTAAAATAAAATGATTAATGCTTTTAGAGGCCTGAATGATTACAATTTTGAATTTTTGCTTAAACTTATCGCATCAAATCTTAAATGATGGATGTTGTCATCCTTGTATGAATGTCTCAGCAGTGTTAAAGAAGAAGTGAAGTCTATTGTTAAGTTTAGCCAGGTATTGAAGATAGTGAAGCTTTTTATATGCCCGATATTTTAAATATTTTACATGTTTTTGCCTGATTTAAAGAAAAACATTTGAAACTTTTTCTATTGCAAGAGTAACTGTATGTTTTTTCATACTTTAAGATGGTATGAAACAGGTTTTATGCTATTTTGGTGTGAGTTGTTGAAATAAAATTTAGTACTTTTGATAAGGTTTTAAGTAAAAAAAGAACCTAGAAACAAAAGCTGTTCAATAAATGGCGCAAAAAGGAATTTATTGGAATTACTTGGATCTTACACCAGATTATCATGAACTCTAATGAAGTGAAATTTGTAGCTGCCTAAAATAACGATCCCATGTCCTCCTACTGGATGAACGAACTGACCAATAAATTACAAGGAAAATCACAACCTAAATTCAGGACAATTTTCCCCTATTATAATATCCGCGTATATTTTGCATCCATTCTTATGGGTAAATCAATTAATGAAATATGCTTACTCTTAACTCCAACTTGAAATTCAAATCTATCTTTTCTTTTTGAAATGAGAAGAAATTAAAAACTTCGGTGTGGCAAGGTATCTCCTAAGTTTATCTGTCTGTTTGCAGGGATAAAGGGATAGAACAACGGATTTAAGATTCAACATTTAAAAGAGTAAACACTGATTCTAAAATTTACATAAGGAAACCAATCTATCCTGGTAATTAAATGCTACGAAAGGCAGAATTTCTCACTCAAAATTGAAATGATATTTAGTTGAACATTGTGTTTTAAATTATTTTCAAATTGGTAACAAATACTTAATAACCACCAGATCTTATTAGCTGGCTTAAAAGCTAATGGGGCTTCTTTTCAATTTTGATAGGCAGGTCAAACTTTTCAACTAATAATTATAATCTATAGAAGGTTTTATTTTCTTTATCATCTTTTAAGATGTATGATGAATTATAATCTATTTTCTTATCCCTAAATATCCCTGATTTAGCTTAATATGAACACTTTAATTAATTCCTATTGTACAATCCCTAGATTCCTGGCCTGTGTGGGAATAAATCCCTAGCCCTCTATACAAACCATACAAAAGAAATGGCGCAAAGTAACTTTATCATACACGAGATAACAACACAGCTTTAGACATAATAGATCCAAGAAAAACTGGAATACTTATTCAGTACAGACACAAGTTTTTGAACATATATAAAAAGGAGAATTATGTCCATAAAAAGCGCAGCAATAATAAAAATCAATATTTTAGATGTAAAAAAGAGAAAGGTTCCTATACACAGTTTTAGTTAGATTTTTATGATAGATATTGTAATTCAAATCCTGATTATGACAATTTAGCTAAAGTTTTAGATATCGGCCAATAAACAAGAAAAAAAAATTATGTTGCCATAACTTACGAACGGGTAGTCACTAAATAAGGAACTACTAATTTAGATAATGCTACAAAGATTTTTTTTGATAAATAATTTTTGTTGATTTGACTATAAAGAAAGAAATATGGGAGTTAAGGGGGTCATTTTTTTCGAGTATTTTCCATAAAGTTTTGTGTAACGGTTTAGTCAAATGCTCTTATTAAGTCAAACTGTTCTTAATTAAGACCAAACGCTCAGTTTAAATTTTATTATAATTATGAACAGTTTAACTTCATAAAAGCATTTGATTTAACTCTTACACACGACTTTATGGAATATACAGGGAACATGACCTCTTCTTAAGTTATGTTACTTTTGATAAGATTTCTTTACAAACACTTTTGGGTTAAATTATACTATCTTTGGATAAAAATGACTTATTTATGGCTGCAAAGGGTATGGTGAATTATTATTTTGCAGGGATAAAGAGACAAGACAATGGCCGATAAATTTATGTACATCCCCAATGATGATACACAATCAGTGGTTGAAACGTTTGGACACTCAACAAAATGAACCAAGAATTAAAATCCCCACGGTTCTTAAGCCAACGAATAAGAAAACGTTATTAAAAGAGTTCAATGTCTTTTAGCTTCCTGATTAATTTGACTAAAGCATTTTATTATTATGAATTGCAGATAAAAAAATAGCTTCATAATATCATTAAAAGATTATGGTCCTACTAATATTATAAGACTAGCGTTCAATATAATTGATATGGGTTACATGTACTCAAAAAGAGTATATTTTCATCCTTGTTCTTGAGTAATAAATGAAAACATAATTTTTAATCTTTTCTTTGTAGGTATTAAATGTAAGGAAATACTATTTTTAGAAAACCTAGTAAACAAATAGTATGTTTGAAAACAAGGATGACAACAACCATGAGTAGCGAGGCACATCTAGAAAAAAAATAACTCTAGAGCAGTGTCATATAAGATAAACATTAAACTAAAATAAATCACAAGACCCTCTAAGATCTATAACTTAAAATCTAGGAATCAATCTAGCACCCCAACCAATCAGTAAATCTCTATGAAACTTGATAGAAGTATGCAGAATATGAACTTATTAAATCCCTAAAAATTTCAGCTATCTACCTTGAATAGGAGTCGAGAAAATTATGAAAACTGAATTATCTAGGAATCGATCTAGCACCACCAATTAATTGACAAATCTTAATGAAACTTTATGAAAATATGAAGAATGTGAACTTACTTAATCCATAGAACCATTTAAAAACTATACGGTTATGTATATTGGCATCCTTGTTGTAACTGTTAAAGTACAGGAAAACTTATGTTTCTTACATTTTCATAACAGTTGACAAATTGTGAAATACATGTTTAGTAAAATATTTATGAAAAGTTTTTGTTAGAACAAACAGAGGAGTATATGTGTGTTTGTTCTCAAATTCCTCTTTATATAAATGTATAAAATTGTATAATAAAAAAACACTATAGTATTATAAATTTGTTAATGATTAAAAACACTTTAATTTTCGTGTTATTTAAATGGCTATATTACCTTATCTATACATCGACATCATAACCAACATTACTACTAAAAGTCTATTGCTACTCTTTTGTTGTCTTTAAAACTCTGGGTATTTATATTGAATTTATTTTAGTTGGTTTCAAAGTACAAACATTCAAACCAATCGTTTAAATTTAAATCTGCAGAAAGGATAATTACATCTTTATATGAATTGAACACTGTTCAAAAGAGAACACATATTTTTGTATAGTTGTGTTTAAGAAGATATTTTATACCTTGATATGAACAAAATTTTACATTAATGCTTTAACATAAATGTAATGCTTGGTGTACATGTTAATGTTGTTTGATTTATAGCGGAAACAAGAAGTATATTTATGGTAGAGGCCAATTACAAGATTTTCTTTTCAAAACTATGCTTTACGTCTTACATTGACCTGAGGAAAAAAATACTTTCATCTTTTTGCCTTTTTTGCTCAGATTTTACCTTTTTTTAGGGTAGGGTGTATACAAATTTATTTTAGCTTTATCAAATTATGTAAAAGTTAGTTTCAATCTGTTTTTTATTCTATGGAATTTTGCTTTAAGATTGTTATCTTGATAAGACAATGCCCGATAAATTGAAGTACATCCCCAATCATAAAACCTGAAATTACACCTTCTGTAGATTACAATTAGTGGTGGAAACTCTACTGAATGAACCAACCAATCAAAATTTAATAAAAGTCCCCAAAGGTGTTAAGCTAATGAATAAGAAAACGTTATTTTAAAACTTTGGAGTCTTAATAACAGTCTCCAAGGTTAACAGAGGTATCGACAATGCAATGGATTTATTATTACTTGGAGCTTACACCAGATTATTATGTACTCTAAAAATTGTATCTGACTAAAAAAACAATCCACCCCAGTTACCCCATTCCTCCTATCCTAATGGATTAACGAACTGAATAGTGAGTGATGTCCATGTTAGCAACCTAAATTGACGACAATTTTCCCTTACTATAATATCCACGTTTATTCTATATCCAGTAAAAATGCTATGCTTTTTTAAAAAGGTAAATAATCACCTTGCAGTTTCACCACGCTCAACCTTCACAGCTCCATCCTAAAAAAATAAACACGTTTATTCAAAGCTGCACAATAAAAATGTTGTTTTTATAGCTAAACCATCTAAAAAGTCATTAACTCTCTTATTAAAACTAGCTAGATATAAAAATAGTTGAAAGTTTGCATAGAAAAAATTTAGCAATGGCTTCGTTGTTCGTTCTTTAATTTTCAGGTAAGCCTAATAGTGAAGAATTAAAAAAACTTGCTCCCTCCTATTGGGGAGAACTCATTGAATCTTTAGGACAAGGAGCCACTTGTTTATTGCTTTAAGGCCTAACTTTGTATGATAATGGTTTCAAAGCATTATTTCTAACTATGATTAACACGCGACTTTATTATAGAATTAATGCTACCGGTTTAAGATATTTTGATGATGGCACAATAAATTAGAAAAGATTTTTATAAAGTTGTGTCTAAACCCCCAAAAATACACAGATTTATTTAATTCCACTGTTTTGGTTGGAAGCCGACAATGAGAATTAGCATAATTCAGTCATTTAAATTCAGAATTTGGCGAGCTATATATGTGTAGATATGTACATGTATGCATTTATCAACACACTCTTAAACATTCATTGCTGTATAAATATGGAAATTTTGATTTAATAATAATACCTGCCAATTATAACATTTGAGAATCCTAAATCATTTTACAGTTATATTCATAGTAATATAAGTATAGAGAAAAACAAGGCTGTTTACTTCCATATGTAAAAGATGCAATAGTAACACAAACCTTATAAAGCATCCAATTAAATCATATTTCCGCATTTTAGACAGACATACGAATAAAAATAAAGAGTAAACAAACACCCATAGGGAAGAAATTAAAAACACAGTCAAAGAAAAATTTCTCCAATGCAATGGAAACAAATTTCTTTCACATCTTATTTGACGAAAGAACATACACAAATAGAAAATTCTTCATTGGACATGGGAATCTTCACAATAAAAATCAGCCTTTTTTTATTATTAATAAAAAATGATGTTTCTTTTTCCATTTATTTCAGCCTCACGGACAAATTAAACTTCTTATTATCTAAACAAATATTTTACATATTTTTAGAGTATGTAATTGTAAAAGCCCAGAGTATAAAGATGAAACCCCTGGGTAAAAAAAACTAATTAAGAGAGCAATTTACACCAATGATGCATAATTATTTCTCACAGGAAAAAAAAGAATAGGGTGTGCAATCACTCACACACAAAAAACTATATTTATAGTACCATTACAATCTTAATAATAATGTATCAATTTGTCAAATAAAACCCGCCAAAATATAAAAGGTAAATATCCTATTATCATGAAAGGACTAGTTTTCAGGGACCTAAAGGGATAAGACAACGGCTGATAAATTTATTTACATCCCTAATGATAATACACAAAATTACCCCTTATGCAGTGTAAAATTTGTTGTTGAAACGCTTTAACACTCATTATAATAAACGAACAAATCAAAATTCACTAAAGTTCCCAAAGTTGTTAGACCAACGAATAAGAAAAAGTTATCATAAAACTATGGGGATTAAAGTAATTAAAGTAATAAATAGTAAATTGTACCCCCCCCCCCCTCTCTCTCTCTCCTTCTCTCTCTCTCTCTCTCTCTCTCTCTCTCTCTCTCTCTCTCTCTCTCTCTTTCTCTCTCTCTCTCTCTCTCTCTTTCTCTCTCTCTCTCTGACTAGTTTTGAAAAGATCAATTTTTGTTTATAATATTTATAAGGAAATGATAGCATACAAGAAAATAGATATATTCACATACATTTGCATACAGAGGAACTTGTATTCTTAAATTGTCAAATTTAAATGGCAGTGCAAAGCAGATAATTAGCTATTTTATTTTATTGGTTGGTTAAACAAATAATTTGTAATTTGAGATTAAGGGCAACATGATTTCTACTTTATGCTTATAAGTCGAAAAATGTCTTTTTTATTTGTTTCAGGGAAGTTTCTTATTGGTCCATGGCAGATTATAGGATATTTTATCATGTCAATATTTTTATTCAAGTATTTAGAAAAATCTTTTTATTCATAAGATGTCAGTCATGGCCAATTTTTTAATGCACGATTGTCGACAAAAAAACATGCTACAATTTGCACTCACTAGTTAGCTACTATTTGTTGTTTTTAGAATCCTAGTCCTATTGTTTCATTATGTTATACACTGTATTCATACAGTCAAGTTGATTTATTGAGCTGCTTTACAAAATACTGCATTTTCCAAAGGTGTCATGCATAGTCCTAAAATGCCTCTACCCTTCAAGATTTTAGTTAACCACTGAAGCGACTGAGTTCTTTTTTGGAAAGATTTACATAGGTACCGGCCATGTTCCACAACGTGACTGCGTCCCTTGCATCAAGAGGCTTTAAATAAAGATTGAAAAAATATCCTAAAACCATACTAAGACTTATATCTGAATGTTAAAATAGCCTAAAACCATCTGTGTGAAGCTGTTCTAAAATGTAGAACTCAAACAGTTCTTTAGTTATTGATATCTTAAGCTTCAGCCAGAAAAAACCTTACTACTTTATAGCCACTAGGTTACTTTATAATAAGGCTCAGGTTCAAACATTATGGAAATTATTACACATTGCCAGGGAGGGAGGAGACAAAAGTCCTCAAAGTTTTATAATAACGCTTTCCTATATGTTAGCTTAACAAGTTTGGGGACTTTTATTGAATTTTGATTGGTTGGTTTATTAATTTGAGTGTTTAAACGTTTAAACCACTAATTGTAATCTACAGAAGGGGTGTTTTTGTGTATCATAATTGGGGATGTACATCTATTTATCGGCCATTGTCTTATCTCTTTAGATCCCTGACACATTGCAGTATATTTATAGGATACATAGTTTCTTAAATAGGCTGCATTAAAATTCATTATATTCAAGGTCATACTGAATACATTATGAGAAAATTAAACACATTATGCCCTTAATTAACTACTTTAATCAATAGCCAGAGTTTGTATTTGGAAAAAATACACATAATCTCAGATATAACGCTTGCAATGTGTCTCACACACACGCGCCGTTAACACCCAGGCTACAGACTTATTAAAAAACCCACAAATGCATACAATTACAAGAAAATTACTTGATTTGGTCATTTAAACTTATTTTTACTTGACGTTTTTTTGAGGTGAAAGGGGCATTTCTTTCGGAAAAGGGTTTTTTTCCAGAAATATGGCTTAGAACTATCCAAGGTCTAAAAAACATAGATATACTCCCCAACTACACAAACTAGATGTAAGCCAGAACCGGGATCATAAAGGACAAAGAAACAAACGGATATGTAAAATAATCTACTTTGTAGCATAGATACAAGTGAAAAAGTACTTTTTTTTTTAGTTTTATATATATATAAGTATTTTTTTTCTTCTCAAAATTTACCTACCTAGAATTTATAATACATATAGATGTATTATGTATGCATTTTTTATAACAGTTTATTTTACTTTGGCATGAAATAAACAAATGGAAGGATAATTTCATAGTGTTCATTTAAAACTAAGGTTAAGTAGTTTATAAAATCAGCAAAAATAAACAGCTCATTTTTTCACTTCTCCTTTATAGCAAAAACGTATAATTGTGTACCATATTAGCTATTTTAGAAAAGGGGAATTTTTTTTAATGGGGTATTAAATCTTAAGGTGCCCAACGCAAAAAAACCTAAGCTAGCCAGTGTAAATTAGACTGGTACCCAAAGTTTTGTAACTAAGTTATTTAATACATTGGTAACTTTAATTAAATTGTGATTGGTTGGTTTCCAACTTGTAGTGTCAACATTTTCAACCAATTTAGTATACAGAAGGGGTAACTGTGTTTATTACCATTGGGTATCTTATCCCATAAGATCTCAGTGGATCAAAAATTCACTGAAAATTGCGAATCTATCTATAGGTCATTCACGAGTTATTAATAGAAATTAATAAAACAGTTTTTCACGCCATTTTAAATTTTTGTATGAACACTCTGTTTTATAATGCTGTTTATATATTTGGTTATTTGCATGAAAAATACAATTATAATAATAGAAATAATTAGGAATATTAAACATTAAAATGATTACGTCATTTATGTATTTGATAACCTAATGCAAGATTTTCTAGATTTAATTTGTTTAATTTTTATGATTATGGGTCAGTTTACAGTAGCGCAGCAATACAAGCAATACAAAGCAGAACTTTAGATAAACAAGTTTCTATAAACTTTATACCTGGAACTTTCGTGTACAGACATAAAAATATCATAATGCTTTTATCAAGAAAAAATGTAAACCGATGAAAATCTGCTAAGAAATACAAATTTCCAAAATTTTGGATTGACGAATAGCCAGAAAAACAGAAAGACAAACTTTTAGGATAGCTGAATATTGTAATAGTTATTTCTCGCATCGTATTATAAACGGCTTTCCGCGGATATAGAATGTACAATTATGAGATTAAAACCATTAAAAAAAATGGTTTTAATCTTGTGATTGTACATTTCTATATTCGTAGAAAGCTGGATATAATACGATGCTAGACATAGTTTTTTCGTATGGATAAGAACCGGTTCATATCCACCGGATTCGAATGAATACGAGAATAGTTATTTCTCGCATCGTATTATAAACGGCTTTACGCGGATATAGAAAGTACAATTATAAGAATAAAACTAGTTTTTTAGCCCCGAGGTGCCGGAGGCACTGGCTAAAAAAACTGTTTTTAATCTTATGTTTGTACATTTCTATATTCGTAGAAAGCTGGATATAATACGATGCTAGACATAGTTTTTTCGTATGGATAAGAACTGGTTCCTATCCACCGGATTCGAATGAATACGAGAAAAAAAATTACCTCTGTCAAAATTTCAGGTTCTGTACTTCTCTGGTGGCGAGGGTACCATACTGAAATTAAAAATATTACTATATTTTGATTTATTAGTAGTTAAGCTAATTAAGCTGTCCGTCCACCAGTTTTTCTCGGCTATTAAAGGTGGAAGCTTCTTAAGTTACTTGTAAATTTCCATAAGAATCTGTTCTATATCTCATCATGTCAGCGTTGCGGAGACGTTTGATTTTGGTGCGGCTCCAGCTCCGCGGAGCCGTCTGTGATGATGACGGCTCCGACCTAAGATCAAGAAAAAACTCGACATATTTTTTTCCAACGTCTATTTTTAACTTTTAAAGGTTTTAAAAGTTCATTTTTTGATAAAAATGGACTTAAAAAACTTAATAGGAGCATTTGCACATGACAAAACAGAGTCACCAAATTATGATTGATAAAAAATCTCTTTATTTATCTAGTCCGGAGACGGAGCCGTTTTTTAACGAAAATTACGGCTCCGGCTCCAGCAAAATATGGCGGCTCCACGGCTCCCGGCTCCGCAACACTGCATCATGTCCATTTTTGCGAACATAATATGTTGTTGTGCAATATCTATCCTTGAAATACAGGTTACTTTTGAGTGATGGTAATGTTTGGTATAATTGGGTTGAAATTTTCAATTTATGTTCTTTATTCTAGTTTGGTCTAATATCTGATTATCTAATTTATTTATTTTTGGGTTAGATATTGTATAACATGTGTTATTTAGACTTGGATAAATAATTTGTTTATATCGGAGGTGGCATTACATATGTTTTCTTAAGTTCAAACATCTCTTTACATTTTGTAAGACTTTTTATATTGGATTTAGAGTAAACCTCAGTTTTATTTCAAGTTCAATAGTATTTTTGGTTTACATAGAAATAGAGTAAAAATATCTATCTATCTATCTATATGTATAAGCAGACATCTATTTAACAATCTTCTTTGATGTCTGGCATACCATTCTAAAAACAGATATAAACCATATTGCATTTATGTAATCATACCTACATATTTTTTTTTATATATTTAGGACTAGACTCAATAAGTATATAGAGTATAAAAGAGTTGATTATGGGTGTGCGAAAGGAGGGGGGGGGGGGGGGAGGATAAGGGGGTTGCGTCAGGTTAATAACTTCCCCTGACAATTGTAAGATGGAAGATGGAAGATGTCCTAATGTATAAACAAATGTATAATTTCAGTTTAATTTCCTTCTTACAAACCACTTAAATTTTTTTGCGACCTGCTAAACTTTAATTATGGGCTTACAGTTCCCACCCAATCTCTCCCGTATAAATCCTGTACACGCACCTGATACAGACAATAAGAAGATGTAAAAAATGTGTTGATTACATAAGAAATTATTCTCAATAATAATATAGACTTCTTATATGGCTTTCAACATTAATATTATATTTCAGTATGGTTATATAGACAGTAAATGTATTTGATCATATTCGGAAAAAACGGATTAATTCCTATAAACTAAAGTAACTGGATGTTTTTTCTGTCTGTGTGCTTGTATTCTATATAAGATCTCGTAAATGGCAAAACTGATTTGTCCATAATTTCTAGGGACATGTTATTTAGGCTCTCTAATTATATAAAGTAGTAAGATTTTTTGTCTGTAACTTAAAATCTTAAAACACAAATTTAATGTGAATTCTCCAATTTAAGGAAGCTTCACATAGGTTCATACAACTACCCTATCGTTTCGAAAACAAAGCCCCTTGAAAATTTAAAGCTAGGAGCGCAGCCGCTTAAATAATAATATAATTATACATAAATGTATAAACTAAAAAAAGTGCTAAAAACAAAAAAGTACATAGCTTTTTAATAATAAATTGTACGTGTATTATCATGGGGAAAAAAAGAAATTGTAAAAACAAAACCAAGTTTTAGACATTAGAAGTGTGTAATGTATATCATGGCTTAAAAATACATTTTTAGTACCGTAGGTTGTCTATATTATAAAAGGTAGGTTGTATGTCTAACTATTTATAATACAAAATAGTTCTCTCTCATCCCCCTTTTTGTCTCTATCTCTGTCTTTCTAATTTCACTTTTATTGGCTTATTTTATTTAATTTTGTATAAATGTTTTAATTATATAAAATTAGCTATTATATTTCTTCTTTTCTTCGAGTCTGTCTGATTTTTGTTTATATTTGATGTAAAAGTTTTAGACATTGATCCGGTACAAAACAAGGATGACAATATTTATAGAAAGTGTAGCACAAAATTGTTAAACATGTTACTATAATCACAAGAAAAGACAAACGGACAGAATTAGTTATAGAGAAGGGGATTTTTTTGGAACATGAATTATGAAACAAATTGCTTTAATATTAGAATATAACACTAGAGGGGGAAGGGTTTAAATAACTATATCTCCCCATCATAATGACCTTGTGCCGACTCTCAATTGAGTCATTAAAAATTAACCAATGTTGCTAATAGCGGAAAAAGCGGAAAAAGATCATTGAAAAAAGGGAGCTAGGTATATATCTGTATATACATCTATACTATAGATTTGTTGCTTAATATTAGCCGAAAAATCTTTGATTGCAACTGATAAATAAAATGTTTACCCTAAAAGACGCCCAGACTGACATATAATAACAGACAGACGGACATTTGTAGTTATTGAGTAACTTCAGCACCAAAACAGTTTTTGTGAAGTATTGGTTATTGTTGGACCGGGCTTATTTACCCAACCACTTAAACATTTATCTAGAAACCTTGCCCTTAATCTACAATTAGGTTTGCGGATTTTTTAAATAGAGCTTTTCTATAATCAAGGCCAGTCTCTACATCAGTAAAGTGAAAAATAAAAAAAAATTAAGATTCCTTTAATGATCAGATATACTTTATTGCATAGTAATTATCAAAGAGGAGTCACTTGCTTTTTAAAAAGATGTTTTTAAAAGAAATTTTGGTTTGGTAAAATCATCCTCTCAATTTGAAATTTGATCAGTATATCATATATAGCTACGACTCAATAAAAGAAAATCTTGTATTTTTACTAGTAAAAAACTGTCAAGAAAGATTCAAATTAGTTATGATTGTTTTAGTATAAAGATAGTCGTATGAAGTTTCAAATTTGTAGGACCATTCCATCAAACTTGTTGAAAGGTGGGTCCATTAAAAATCCTATGGAAATTTGAGTTGAAGTTTGTCAAGAGTTTGGTTAAAAGATTAAAGAAGGGTAAGATGAAAGGATTTTTTTCTAGAAGTATAAGTGCCAAACACTATAATTCTGCCTTCTAAATAACTTACATATTATATAGTATGTATGTATTATTAAATTATATAGGTTGATTTTATCCTTATAAACCAAGAAATGTAGGAAAGAGGGGGGGGGGGTAGAAAATAGCATACAACCACTAAAAAACACAACCATTTTGGTGATATCTTAAAGTTACGAAAACCCTTTTAAATTATATTAAAAGGGCTATGTATATCTACCCATAACTTTTGGTAGTTGTCAAACCTTCCCAAAAAATAACAATAAACCTGCCCAGGACCAACACTAAGCTTCTGAAACATTGTAAAGCGAACAATCTAATTGCAAAGGTGTTCTAAGGGGACTAATTACTACTAAATATGTAACCTAATATCAAAAATATATTATAAAATTATTTTTGTTTTGTTTTCACAATTTGCTTTATCACTGTGTTACAAGTCAAATGCTATGCTAAATTCAAACTAACATTAATTGGTTCCGACAATATAGAGGAATATGTTACAAATTAAATTTCATTTCTGTGTGTGTGAGTATGATATTATCTTAGATTAATATAGATATATACTCTGGTAGCTTTTCTATCAAACTTTTTGTAAAATTATGATTCAATTCATAGAACCTTTTTTCAAAAACTTTACACTACTTTGGAAGTAAAGTAACCCTGTAACTGATATTTGGTCAAAGTAAATTATAACATTGTTATATTATAATAGGACATAAATACACTATGTATACTTAGCAGCTACGCCCCTAAAGGCCTCCAGGGGCACTTTAGGCGAGGAAAGGGGTGATATTTATTTGGAGAGGAGTATTTTTTTATGTAGTTGCGATTTATCGTTGGAGGATGGTGTTACCCTCCCTGAAAATAAATATAAACCTCCCAAGGAATAATGATAATCTATACTGTAAAGGAGAATAATATCGGTTTAGCAGTTAGCGAGATCATTAGTGTGAAGAAGGATGTTTGACACAGGACAATAAAATTTATTGTTATTGTTGTGCTACTAGATATCAACTTTATTATTCTATGGAATCGTATTGTAGAACTTGAGTGTTGACTTTAAATAATTTGAGTCTGGAAAATCCTCTAAATTATTGCAATTATACTCTTTTCTCTCTCACTGCAGAATATACGACAAAATTATTTTTACCTCAAGTGGACTAGCTCTAATACCCCCCTTCTCCCACAACAAAATGTAGTTACTTTTAGGGGCTTAATATTTTATCATTAATAAAAAAAATCATTTATTTTTGATGGTTTATTTCGACTACATAGAATTAAATAAAAGTGATCATCAATGAAATACTATCGAAATTCCTAAAAGAACATTGTATATTTCAACTAGAATGATATAAGTCATGACTAACATAAATACTTTTTTTAAATAGCATTTTTCTTATGACCCAAGAAGATACTTTTGTTGATAATAAATATAGCAATTATGTCAACGTTTTAGGGATACTAATCTACAAACAGACTAACTTCCAACTGCTACTTTTAATAATATAAATAGGGCTGGTAATAGGGAAAGGGGGGGGGGGGTATTATAAAAAAACATACTGGAAATTCCAGAAAATAATTTTTGCACTTTTCACTTTGTTTTAATATTTTTACACTTGCGCAACTTTTCATTTTGCACAGATTAATTCAAATTCTAATAACTGAAAGAATGTTTCAAAATTTGAAATTAGTTCAGTTCTTAAGTTTTAAAGTTAAAATGCGTTGTTTTTCCATTTTCATCAATTTTGAGGAAATGCAAAGGGAAAATTTAATTGATTAAGTGATTATTTTTAGTTTTCCTTTGCTAAATTTGCGTATTTGATTAGAACGTATTATGCATTTGCGAAAAAGAAAGAAAACGGTCATAGATGCGTAAATGTAACTATATATGTATATTATACAGAATAAATTGCATGTATTTTATATACATTTATAGAGAAAAATGAAATATTTTTAACTGTCCTCTCCCTCCTGAAACAATTTACTAATTCGAAAAAGGTTTAAAAATACTAAAATATTTTAGAGCTTAATCTAATTTAAAGTACAAAATATGGGACATAAGTACATTTAGTGGCAACTTCCCTAGCTTAATTATTTGAAGTGGACAGAAAATAGAAAAACAGGACCAGCAGAAATAGAATTAAATTTTCACCTGAGGGTTGGCGTCGGTGAATATTCTCACTGTTATTTGATTTCTTAAGGTCCACATACGTTCCTAAAAAGAGAAAATTTTAATGAAATGGTAACATCTATAGGGAAAGGAGCAAATAAAATAGCCTAATACTATCCGTAACTCAGATAATGAATCAAGTATCCTAAATCAATACCGAGAGCTATGGAAACTACCCTAAAAAGGAGAACTAAATCAGTTCATTAGTTTGTGAGATCCCAACGGACAATAAAAAAAATAGTCATTTATTCTAACACTGTTCCTTGTATTCTTCTAATGGTCTTTTCCTTGTTTTTCAAAAGTTACAACTCATGGCATTAAGAACATTAATGTAAGTTTAATATACTTATGTAATGTACAATGTATATAGGGTGTTTTCACACGAAGTGCTTATGAGCACTCATTTATTACCCATTCCCATATTTTCTAAATAAATTAGATAATGTGGGATTATTTTCCCTATGCCAAAACCGCTTTTGCCCATAACACTGTCAAAATTTCACATTCACAGTAGGATGACTATAATTTTGCTAGTCGTAGATCCGCTATGTACTAAACCTAACCACATAAATTTATTTAAAAAATAAGGAGGAGGGGGAGTAATCTGTGTTCAAAAAGATATTTTGTGTGAAAGTACAAAACATACATTATATTAATTATATAAGTACAAGAGGTATATCGAATTTATCTCAGAATAGACATTTTAACAGAAAAAATATGATAGTAGCGCTGAAATAACAATATGATTTCTGATCTTAAAAATAAATTTACATAAGATAAATGTAACCTGTTTGTTTATTGAAAGATGTATATTGTATCAAACTGTCAAGAATAACTTATTTCTTTTTAAAGATGTCCAATCAAACATAAGCAGTTTTTAGACATAATTGTCCATTGCTAGAATAATGTGTAAGTGAATATTAAGTGTACATTAGTTCCAGGAATCTTATGTAAACAAATGTAAAATTCTTTTTGATGCCAAAACCATTGAAAACTCCGGAAATTAGTGTCCATACGATTGAATCAATATAGTGTTTATAAATATTTGGTAACTGACAAATTTACCTAATAACTATATATACAAAAATATCCATTTAGCTTTAAATAATAAAACTTTTATCCTATGATTTGAAACAGTAATTGATTTTTAGATTAAAAGGATAATTAATTGAGAACTCATTTTAGAAAAGCTCCGAATAGGACATGGCATAGTTTTAGGCTCTTTCTCTACCCTTCCCTACATCTTTGATTGCAGAGCCCCTCTATGTTAGTTTTAGTATTAAAATATTTTTTAGCTTTATTTTGCTATTTTAACTACACCTTTCCAGTTATTTTATACGGCTGCTCCGGAAATGAATAGCATATATTGTTGAGTGCTTGGATGAACATAAAATAAAGGACACATACACATTTTATTTCTATTGATTTTTCATGTCAAACTTATCATTCCAATAAAGTTTTTTTTATTTTCTTTTGGTTAAATACATATTTTCGTAATTTTTCACTTTTTCAATCATTATTTCATCCGTTATCTACCAATGGTTTATCTAATTGGAACTTTCTCTTTCTTTTCGTCTTTTTCATACTTTAATAGTGCAGCTACTCTATAACTAAATCCATTCCACCTATCTGTCCGTCTGTTTCTGTTTATATGTCTCAAAGAGAAATAGTATCCTATTAGTTTATGGTTACCTATCTTTCCCTTCCCGAAACTTAAAACATATATATTAGACTATATAAGTTTGAAGGAATTTTAATTAATATAATAGATTTGAAATCTGCATAAAATTTTAAGGATTTTTTATAAAATTCGTTTTTCATATAATTCATTATTTAAAGGCGCAAATACGATTTAAGTTAATTAATTTTGACATCTGTGATTGGTGGATTGAAAACTATCTGCGCTCTGATTGGAGAAGCTTAAGTGTCGTACATCATTCAACCAATTAGAGCGCGGGTAGGTTTCAATATAGCTTTCCTATTGGTCAAAATAAATTAACTTAAATCGTATTTGCGCCGTTAAATAAAGAATTAAATAAAAAACGAATTTAATAAAAAAAACCTTAAAATTTTATGCAGATTTCAAATCTATTATATTATTTAAAATTCCGTCAAACTTATATAGTCTAATATATATATACTGTAATTGTAAAAATAATTTCTTGTAATTAGAATCTGAAAATTTTTACAACTAAAAAATATTCCTTCAACTTATCTTCAAAGACTTTTAAGACTATTATTATTTTGGGGGAAGAATTAAATATTTCCCATTGTCCCATCCCTGTATTCTTGTAATATTGTATAGAATGTATTGATAGAATAGTCCCATCCCTGTATTCTTGTAATATTGTATAGAATGTATTGACAGAATAGTACCATCCCTGTATTCTTGTAATATTGTATAGAATGTATTGATAGAATAGTACCATCCCTGTATTCTTGTAATATTGTATAGAATGTATTGACAGAATAGTACCATCCCTGTATTCTTGTAATATTGTATAGAATGTATTGATAGAATAGTACCATCCCTGTATTCTTGTAATATTGTATAGAATGTATTGATAGAATAGTCCCATCCCTGTATTCTTGTAATATTGTATAGAATGTATTGATAGAATAGTACCATCCCTGTATTCTTGTAATATTGTATAGAATGTATTGATATAATAGTACCATCCCTGTATTCTTGCAATATTGTATAGAATGTATTGTATAGAATATTCCCATCCCTGTATTCTTGTAATATTGTATAGAATGTATTGATAGAATAGTCCCATCCCTGTATTCTTGTAATATTGTATAGAATGTATTGATAGAATAGTATCATCCCTGTATTCTTGTAATATTGTATAGAATGTATTGATAGAATAGTCCCATCCCTGTATTCTTGTAATATTGTATAGAATGTATTGATAGAATAGTCCTATCCCTGTATTCTTGTAATATTGTATAGAATGTATTGATAGAATAGTCCTATCCCTGTATTCTTGTAATATTGTATAGAATGTATTGATAGAATAGTCCTATCCCTGTATTCTTGTAATATTGTATAGAATGTATTGTATAGAATATTCCCATCCCTGTATTCTTGTAATATTGTATAGAATGTATTGATAGAATAGTCCTATCCCTGTATTCTTGTAATATTGTATAGAATGTATTGTTAGAATAGTCCTATCCCTGGATTCTTGTAATATTGTATAGAATGTATTGATAGAATAGTCCTATCCCTGTATTCTTATAGTATTGTATAGAATGTATTGTATAGAATATTCCCATCCCTGTATTCTTGTAATATTGTATAGAATGCATTGATAGAATAGTCCCATCCCTGTATTCTTGTAATATTGTATAGAATGTATTGACAGAATAGTACCATCCCTGTATTCTTATAATATTGTATAGAATGTATTGATAGAATAGTCCCATCCCTGTATTCTTGTAATATTGTATAGAATGTATTGATAGAATAGTACCATCCCTGTATTCTTGTAATATTGTATAGAATGTATTGACAGAATAGTACCATCCCTGTATTCTTGTAATATTGTATAGAATGTATTGATAGAATAATTCCATCCCTGTATTCTTATAATATTGTATAGAATGTATTGACAGAATAGTCCCATCCCTGTATTCTTGTAATATTGTATAGAATGTATTGATATAATAGTACCATCCCTGTATTCTTGTAATATTGTATAGAATGTATTGTATAGAATAGTACCATCCCTGTATTCTTGTAATATTGTATAGAATGTATTGATAGAATAGTCCTATCCCTGTATTCTTGTAATATTGTATAGAATGTATTGATAGAATAGTACCATCCCTGTATTCTTGTAATATTGTATAGAATGTATTGATAGAATAGTCCCATCCCTGTATTCTTGTAATATTGTATAGAATGTATTGATAGAATAGTACCATCCCTGTATTCTTGTAATATTGTATAGAATGTATTGATAGAATAGTTCCATCCCTGTATTCTTGTAATATTGTATAGAATGTATTGATAGAATAGTACCATCCCTGTATTCTTGTAATATTGTATAGAATGTATTGATAGAATAGTACCATCCCTGTATTCTTGTAATATTGTATAGAATGTATTGATAGAATAGTACCATCCCTGTATTCTTGTAATATTGTATAGAATGTATTGATAGAATAGTACCATCCCTGTATTCTTGTAATATTGTATAGAATGTATTGACAGAATAGTACCATCCCTGTATTCTTGTAATATTGTATAGAATGTATTGATAGAATAGTACCATCCCTGTATTCTTGTAATATTGTATAGAATGTATTGATAGAATAGTCCCATCCCTGTATTCTTGTAATATTGTATAGAATGTATTGATAGAATAGTACCATCCCTGTATTCTTGTAATATTGTATAGAATGTATTGATAGAATAGTAACATCCCTGTATTCTTGTAATATTGTATAGAATGTATTCATAGAATAGTCCCATCCCTGTATTCTTGTAATATTGTATAGAATGTATTGACAGAATGCCAACAGAACCATTTCAAATAAATGTGCATTAACCTTCCATCATTAGATACATTCAACCTTTCATTAACCTCTATATATGGATAGACTAGCGGCTACGCCCCCAGAGGCCTCTAGGGGCACTTGAGGAGAGGAAGTTGAATTTGATAACCCAATGTTTTATTTTAAATTTAAAATGAAAAAAGAAAAAAAATTTAATATCAAAAAAATTTATTTTTTATGGATGATTTCTTAGAACTAGGAGGGTTGTGTTACCATCCCCCGAAATAGTTATAAACCTTCCCAGGATCTATGAGAAGCAACCCTTAAAGGATAACCATATAAGTTCAGCGGTTAGCGAGATCCTTCGGTACAAAAGACATCATGTTTTTTTATTATAAGGATTATCAAAGAAATCTATATTTTAGTCACATGCCCTAGGTTTAAAAAAAGGTATATTTTTATATTTATAGTAGGCTATTTTTGATTTTGAAAAGCATATCTTAAAAACCCCAAAAATATTGAGAAGTTTCTAAGGGAGGTAAATTGTAATGTAAAATAACTTAGATTATTGGTTTATTTTAAATTAAGATAAGGCGGATATTGCTTAAAAGAGCTTTTCAGCCCAAATACTAGATTAGAGATGTAATAATAAAAACTGATCTTAAATGACAATATTCTGTATTGTAAAGTAGTAAGGTTTTTTGACTGAAGCTAAAAATCTTGGAAGATACTAAATCTTTATAAATGTCTTAGGATGGTTTCAAGCTATTTCCCAAACTCTACCATCCTCCCCTAGAGGCTAACAAAATTCATGATTCCATTTAAAACCTCAGTAAGGTTAAAATAGTTGTTTTATTAAATTGGAAACTTATATATAAAACTTTTTTTAAAAATTTGATTATTTTATTCCTCTTATATTCTTCTTAACATATTTTAAATGTTACATTAATATTTCAGAATGTAATTATTAAATCAATAAATAATTAGAGATTTGCTCCATATTAGTACAAATATAATTCATAAAATTTAGGAATTTTTAACCATTGTTTTTCAGGAGAAAATGTTTTCCAGTATCGCTTCGAAACCGATTAATATCTCAGCCATACTGAAAAGTTATGTATAGCATCGTATTATATCCAGTTTTCTAAGGATACAAAAATGTACAATCAAAAGGCACTGGCTAAAGAAAACTGGTATTTATCTTACTATTGTACATTTTTATATCCGCGGAAAGCTGTCTATAATACAATGCGATAAATAACTATTATTAAATCAAAGAGTCAACTCGTAACTTGTTACTTGCAATTAAAATTTTGGAAAGAATTGTCTTTGTTTAAAAACAGCTCTCATTATAGTTTGACCCATTTAGTGTAGATTATTAGAATGTGTGTATTCATTTCCGCACATGTAAAAACAGCATAACATGTTCCTTGTTAGTTTCAATACTCGTACAGTGAGAGAGGGGACAATGAAATGTTTATTACACAAGTCCCCAAAGTCCTGTTATAACCTTTTCTTTTTCAACAACTTTTCAACCACTTAAGAAACTTTTATTTATTTTTTATTTGTGGGTTCATTATGTTGAGTGTTCAAACTTTTCAACCACTAATCTTAACCTAAAGAAGAGGTAGTTTGTGTATCATCATTGAGGATGTAAATCAATTAATCAGCCATTGTCTTATCCCTTTAGATCCCTAATACTTTTCCCATTAGGCTCTTCTATATTTTGCTATTGATATCAAATTCAATGCGGATTTGAATGCACATCAGAGTAGCCAATAGTTGGAAAAAACATTTAATGTTTTGTTGCTGAAGTAATCGGTAAGTATTAATGAACAACATAATTACTATAAGAAATAAATAACGAGGAAATACAAAAAATGAGGGTAAGTTTCAAGCTTATGATACTAATATTTCTTACACAATATACTCAAAGGCTAAAAAACCGCTAAATATTGCGACAGCTTTAGATTTTTAAACTATTGCACGGCTTAGAATTGATGTCCTATTTGCAGCTGAATATTGTTACAAACGGCTGCCGCATCTGCTATTAACTCTCAAAAAAGCTGCTCCAGGTATAGATATAATATTTTGTACCTTATTGCAGGTTTTTATACTTAGTTGCGGCTGAGGATGTAAAATGTTTGCAGGCAGTGGTTACAGATTTTCAACAACAAAGAAAAATAAACTTACCCTGCGAAATTACAAGAAGTAATGAAACATAAACCGCTCTCATCTTTGTTTATTTATTCCACGTCCTTTTTTTCAAGAAAAATATCCACGAATCACATTTTATTTGTCTCTGCTATAGTCATGTTGCCATGGCATTTTTATGTCACTATTTTTTTGGGAATACTCACTAAAGTTTCTTTTTTCACCTTTTCAAAATTATCTGAAAAATAAAATAAAATCAATACACATAATAAAAAGAATCAAATTAATATCCTTTTCTCGTATTCATTCGAATCCGGTGGATAGGAACCGGTTCTCATCCATACGAAAAAAACTATGTCTAGCATCGTATTATATCCAGCTTTCTACGAATATAAAAATATACAATCATAAGATTAAAACCTCGAAAAAAATGGTTTTAATCTCATTCTATATCCACAGAAAGCTGTTTATAATACGATGCGAGAAATAACTATTCTTTGTTTTTCTCTTTTTATTACTTTTCTATCTCTCCTTCTCTCTCTCTCCCTCCCTCAAAGAAGATATCTCTCTCTCTCTCTCTCTCTCTCTCTCTCTCTCTCTCCTTTTTGCTTTCTCCATCTCACTTTTCAAACTCTGTTTTACATTGTTTATTTAAAAGCCAAGTTAATAAATGCAATTTTGAAATTAAGTTATTCAACTAAATTGAGTGCAATGGCCTTAATACAAACATACACACACACACTTTCTGGGATACCAATAAGTATACCTGAAAGTTGAATCGAATAGAATATGGAGGTAAACAAATCTTTACATAGGTACGACTATATCATTCTAGAGGATATTGAAATCAAAATACAATTAGGTATAAAAAAAACTAACTTATCTTTTAAAGAATAGAAATCCCTGTTTCTAAAACACAAGAGTTTAAAACGAATCTCCTTCCTTCTTTCTTGCTTTTGAGAAGGTGAAAATTGCTAGGTATTTCTACAAAACTACGTAAAAAATTATAAATATACAAATAATAAAAAATAATGAAAAATAGAGTCACATTGGCCATGAGAATACCTACAAAAATTTCAAATATTTATCTTGAATAGATTTTTGTAAAGGTTTTATCAAAATTTTATTTTGTTATTTTGTTTTGACATTTATAATATTTTAATTAATTTCTTTGGCCAGGTTATAGGAGATGAACGAACAGTTCAAAAACTATCCTACAATACCGTCAATTATTTCAAAATATTTTTGAATAGATATATTATTTAGTTCTTTTTTCATATTAAAGAAATTAATCTAAGTTTAGTTATAACGTGAAAATAAGAAACGTTCTTTTGTATGACAGTGTTTAAAGAAAGGTACTAACTTAGATCAATAAATGTATTAGAATAGAAATTTCACATACAATGACAAAATGAATCTATAAAATCAACATATAAGACTCTATCAGTTTCCCATAAAAATTATTTAAAATAAATGATTTCTTCAATGAGTTAAAATAAGCAAGAAGTAGAATTCATTCAAATTTTCTAAATTTTTTAGATAAACTCTTGCGTAGTTGAAGAGAGGGGTCTCCAAAGCTTTTTATATCTGCATTCCAACAAATCATAAGAAATACACAAACAAGGATGACAACATACATAAGAAGGGAAGTACATAAACAAGAATACACTATTGTAATATGAAGGACATTCAATATCACCTATACATAATACATATGGACAGATTGTTGAACAGATAATATGTTGACAAAATTTATTATGGGTATGTTTAAGAGTAGATGTCAAACTCGATCTTTTCAAAACATTTTACATTTATATCTCTAATAGTAGCCGAGAAAATCTTATTTATGCTATAAAACATCCAAGTTTAACTTATATTATTTCAAAAGGAATGTAATATCAATTAGGCTTTATCCTGAATTAATAAAGCTGTAATTTTTATCTTAACAAAAAAAAAACAATCGACATAACCCCTTTCCCTCATATCAAGAGGGACAGATGGACATAAGGACATATTAAAATATAGAGTAGCTTTATCACTAAAAAATACAACAGGAAGAAGAGATAGAGAAAGAAAGATTGAGAGAGTGGGCAAAGTTTAGATTATGGTTGTCAGAAGCAGCTGCAACTTTTCATACAATTTTGCTGCATATGGTCACAAAAATAACATATTCACAGCACAATATAAGTCTAACATAGACAAATAATACACTGACATACTTAACAAACAAATGTATTAGAAACCAGCTTATGATAATTTTTTTCACGACATTGGTAATAGAATTAGATAAAAATATTAAATAGATTCATAATTTGATAAGCAAAGGGTTAATAAGTTTATTGTGTATAATTGTTAACTATTGATCTTTTAATTTACTGGTTACGATAGTCTAACTAACAAAAATTCTATAGAAATAATTCCTGTGAAATTTCCTTTATTGATTGGCATCAAATAACTCTATATATAAGAATTATTTTTTAATACATATCCCAAAAATCTTAAAGATAGAGTCTGAAAAAATCTTGTGAATTTACTACATGACTAAAAGTTACCATCCATAAGGGTCAACTTAGGGGCTATCATTTGATGGAATAGTTCACTATAATTCAGACTCTATAAATTGGGCAAATGTAAACATGAAGAAATGATAAAAAGAGTTGCGCCTTCAACTCCTCATATAATCTCAACATATATATTCCCTTTTTGTTTCTCAACAATGATGACAACATCCATAAAACTATAGATAAAAAATCAACAAACAATGTAGACCAATTATAGACAAACAAACCATTTAATAATCATATTCATCTTACAAATAGCTAGTAACATTGTACCTAATTGTCCTAGGAATAAATATTCCCAAAATCTTGAGAAAGACTAATATAAAGAATTAATTTTGAAAAAGCTCAAAATTATTCTTTTTAAATTAGACATATTCTATTGGTAATGATTATATATACTCTATTTTTGTTATTCTACCTAATTAAACAGCATCATATAAGCTATTCGTTACAGACGATTGAACCTTTCCTCAATTTAGAAAAGCCTTAATTTTAAAAGATACAAAATCAAATATATAGTAAAGATAGTCACTACTGAGCTGCTATTTGATTATGTAATACTTTTTTGCAGTAATGATGAGAGACCGATAAAAAGGTTGACATATTACATATTATGGTAAGAAATACACACTAGAAAATGAATAGGTCTTGAAGCTTTAGTTCTACAAAAAGTAGAATATCCAATGGTCAAACATAGAATGTCTTTTCATTTAAAAATAAAAAAAATAGGGCTAATAATTACAAAAAAAGCGCTCATATTTTAAACGTAATAATATTCATGCATACCTTTTTACCAGATTCATTAGGAATCTTAAGGGACAAGAACTTGCTAAATGATGATAAACAAAATTACCCCTATTTATTGTTGTTTGAAAAGATAAGTCACTGCTAGTTTGAACCAACCAAGTTCACTTTGGGTACCAGTGTAATTAATTATTTGTGTTCATTCCCCCCCTCTCTCTCTCTCTCTCTGTGCAAATCCAACATTTTAAAAACAGTACAAATCATGTCTTTTGGGATATATAGAAATTGTCAAAAAATGGATCATATGTTTAACTGGTTAAAGTTTGGACATGAGCCAATACTCTTTAATTGAGTAGCTGCACTACTAAAAATGTTCAATTTGACCTATTACCAAAGCACTAATTTAAGCCAAACTGTTATATATATGGCACTACTTATAATCTGTTGCATAAGGCCACTCTCTCTCTGCAAAATGGTGTGCTTCAATTTCCGCATATTATCACAAATGCGTTAGTGTGGCAAATTAGCAAAAAGACACAATAGCATATATATAAGAAAAGGATTTTTGTTAAATCAAGCCTTGTGCCGACTCTCAATTGGGTCTTTGAAAATCAAGTAATAGTGTCGGGAATATCAACACAGCAGAAAACAATTTGCTAGCAGACGAAAAAAGTCCTTGAGGAAGGGGGGAGCGGCGATGATTATCTGTATATACATCTATGCTATAAATCTGTTGTTCTGATTATTTACTAACTTGAAATATTAGCAGAAGTAAATGCATCATACTGAGTGCAAAATAGTATTATCAATAATTCCAATATGAATAAATGGTAATATGTAATATATATCAGTACACTCTGTTGCATAATTGTTATTATATTTTATATTCTAATACAGGTCAACTATTAGACTTATAAATTAGAAAGTTTAATTTAATAAAAATACTTCATATTCAACAACCCCAAAGATGAAAATTTTTTTATACTTTAGTCCTCCTTCACCATTCCTATAGGAATATCTTTACCATTCCTATAGGAATATTTTATATACTTTTATGGATAAAAAATCATCATTTAAAATGGTGACTGAAGCAGGTAGATTTTTATTTTTGGCCCTCATTTCTTAATATATATAAACATGTAATTACAGGCATATATAAATATATCCTACAAAATTGAATTAGAATTAAATCAAAGGTTCCATATATGTACTTCGTTAAAAATAATCTATACTCATTTAGCTAGACAGTCGTTTTTTTTTGATAAATCAATAGTTGTATGGCAAAAATTTCAGCAAAATTTATATTTTCAGGTGACTTTGATAATGCATCATAAAAAAATCACTATTCATTTCCCTACTCTCATGATAATAAAAAAAGATATTAGAAATATTTTCTTTGAATCTAATATGAAGCACTTTCGAATTTGTCTTTGGCTTCATTGTACAAACAACTATTTAAACCCAATTAAAAGCGTGTAGGTTAATTAGAACATTATGATTGATTACTGTAGTGTAGTCGACGCTATTTAAACTATTTAAATTTTGTTAATTATCAGGGAGAGAGTGGACGTTGTACTGTAAATTATTAGAACCCGAAGTTTACAACCACGTTATCGTATTCGTATTCTCTTAAAATACTTTTTAAAAGTGAAGCTTTTCTGTATTAGTGTCGGTCCGTCCGTCCCAGACAGATAGCTTTTTTGTTTATTTAGAGCTGTTAGAATTGTCTTAACGATTTCAAACTTTGCCTGGTGATTCCTGTAGTAGTTAGGCACGATTTAGAAAGCGTAGCAACTCTATAATCATTGACAGAGTTTCCGTACGTCCACTTTACACATGTTGATTTTTTACTTTTTTAACAACAAATTTTTAAGTGATCTATTTATCCGATTGTTCTGATTTTTGGTATACTGATTTTGGGAAAACAAAGTTCACTAATATAAGCAAAGAAACTCTATAATCAAGTCCTAAAATGTAAGTATGTCCATGAACATTATCATGTTTTAAGAAGTTTTTCAACAAATTTACTCAAAATTTTGCTTAGTCTCTTATTCATTTATATTCTGATTACTCAGTTCTGACACTCTACAAGTTTGTGTATAGTGGTATTTCAATTTTATTTTATAATGTTGTTTAATGTCTTATTTTATCATAGGCATTTTATTTTATGGTACTTCAAAGTGATGCACGTTTTATCCTGATATACCCAAACTTTTGTTTATAGCACTTAATTGTTAAGGCACAATTTTTCCAGTATTTTTGTTGTTGTTGAGATCTATTTTTAGTCCAATGATGTGTAGTATTATAACATGGTAACTTACTAAGCAAATTGTTGGGATGATTGTTTGCTCTTTATATTTACTTCACATGATTCATCAACTAGATATAGGTTAATCAGCAACAATGTACTGGGTTTCTTGCTGCAAAAATAAAAGCAGCATTTTAAAAATTAAAAGGGAGGGAATGTTGGACTGAAAATTACACGAGTACCCAAAGAACCATATTACTAATAAAATCTTTGGTTATTTTTGGTTAGATAATTAAGAACTAGCAGTGTTCTAACACTTCAACCAATAAGTTCAATATACACAATTTTGTTTATCATTATTGCGATCTACATCAACTTATCATCCTGTGTCTTATCCCTTATGATCCTAAATTAAGAATATACTTTTTTAATCTGATAATATAAGATTTTGCTTAAATTACTCCACTCTAATCAAGAGTCTTAGATAGATTATTCATTATTGGTTTCTACAGTTCCTTCGTTGTAGATATTATTTAGGAATACAGGGATAGAACAAGGCAAGTTAAATAGATCATAATAACTCAATAAAAATAAATATCAGGCAATCTAGAAGTCTAGTCAAAATAGATCAGTAAAGTTATACAGTAAGATATAATGTCAGTAATTGTTTTCTTTATTTTCTAAATGTATGAAATCACATCACTCAATAAATCTGTATGTTTTAATTTTAAAATCTATCCCAAAAGAAGAAAGATAAAATTGAACTCTGTAATTCACATGCATGAATCAACTTTCAGACAATTCCTAGTTATAGAGTAGCTACAGTATAAAAAATAATTTTCTAAAATAAATAAGTTCACAAATTGTTAATCAAGTGAATTTGATGTCTTTTATGAAATTTTTTTAATGATGATTTCTTACATTGACCTTTCCTTGTATTCATGATATTATTACTTCCTTATATAAACCACTAAATCTCTCTGTCTCTCTCTCTTACAAGCCCTGTCTGTTAATCTATCTTGTAGTAACTCATTCAATCATTTACCTTATTATACCAAATGATTAAAGAACAATAGATTGGGAAAAAGGTTATTAGACCATTAAATGTATGCAAAGAATATGGACAATTATATCTGTAATAAGCATTAAAAGTAAAAAAAAACATATTAAATAAAAAGTACAAGATACAGCTTAAAATAATGAGTATTTAAGGAAAAGCTTAACATAAAAGGTTGTAGGTAAAATCCCCCAAATTAGATGTAAATATTCCCTGTACCTGAGAAGCTTCATTGTAAAAGAGAAACTAATCGGTTCAGTGTTAGCGAGATCTTTCGCTAAACACAGACAGAAAGACAGTTATCCTGCTACTTTAATATAAGGATATATCTTTCTCATCTCATCACTTATGCCTTTTAACCCCTTTTCTTTGAGGGGACGGAGAGGGGACACATTCTTTAAAAAATAGTTCGAATGGACAATTAATTTGCTTCTAATTAAATTAATTACCTTTAAAATTGAATAGAACAAGGAAAATGAATAAAGAAAATTTGACAACGTTACCATCTATGATAAACTGAAAGTAATTGTTCTTGAAAGAAAACTTTTTAATAATTTACTGAAACCTTTAAAATTGTGAAGGGGGAAAATGAAAGTATCCTGAAAATGTTAAATATATTCTGCAAGTTAAGTAAATAAGTTTAATAGTATATAAGAGAGGTGGGTTATGATTTCTGCATTAATATAATAACTTTAAAGTGTTTCAAATTAACATACTAAAGTAACAGAGGAAGTAAAAAATGAGATAGGGTGCTTGCTTACTTGTGAAGACTCGAGCACCAAAACCCCCCCAGCATAATTTTAAAATTTTTTAACCCCCCCACCTTAATTTTGAAAACAAACTGAAAATAGAAGGGGTAGTTTTTAAACCCCCCCCCCCTTATTTTCAATTTTTTTTTTAATTTCGGGGGGGGGGGTCGGTGCTCCAGTCTTCACATGTAAGCAAGCACCACAGTTGGGTATAATTTAAAAAACATATAACTCTAAAATCGTTACCAAATTGTCCCAACGGCCAATAAAAACATTTAGATTTTTTTTTGACAACATTTTTTTTCATGTTATATAATTATTTTATTCATCTGATTTTTGGAATACTAATTCTTAGGACAACATAGTAAAGTATTATAGGTAAAGCTTCTAGATAATCAAGTCATAGAAATATAAAAAAGTCCGTAAACAGTACACTGTATTTAATCAGTTATGCAACAAACTTATTTATAATTTTGTATAAACTCATTATATTCTGCTTAATGAGTTCTGACACTCTACAAGTGTTAATGTTTATTTGTCCTACCATTTCAGAGCTTCACTTTTATGGATGGTGTCATCCTTGTTTTTATACATATTTTAATACATGTCAGGTTAAGCAAAGGGTACATAAATTGCTTTTAACTATACGACTTCATGTGATAATGATTCAACACCACAAAAATATGACAAAGTGGTATCAAACTTTGGAAAAATTTACTTTACTTTCTATTTTAGTACACTAAGTTAAATTGTATGGGGAAAATTTTTACAATATTTAGAAATTTCCAATCAACACATAGTAATAATGTTTTGTTGTGCCTTTTTTTACTTAAAAGATCCAAAACTGTCCAGAAATAAGTCTTATCTTCAATATCTCTTATAATTGTAAAAATTATATGTTGGCAAGTGTAACTTGTAAGTTAATGTGTACAAGAAAACAATAATAATAATAATACTTATATTGGTGTGCATCCACTAACACATATTGTGACATCTACTTGGAATTTAACATTTAAAAAAGAACCAATTTCAAGTAAATTAAAGGAGGTTTTAAACAAGTGAAGCAAAACGAAGTATATCTTGTAATACTGCGGATTTGTAAATGTGTTGCATTTCTGCAAGTTATTTATAATTATACTTCTGTTTTAAAAACTATCGCAAAAAAAAACTTTTTAGTTTTATAAATTTTGAGAACAATAACAAATGCTGAACAAATAATCCATTCCATTAGTTAAAACCAAAGTTTAAATGCTAAAGGCATACATTGTACATTAACAAGTCTATCAGATAAATTATGATACTAAAAAAGCTTTTTTTGTTCTTTTTATTTGAGTACTAGGAAACAATATATAAATAATTATTTGGCATAGTCTAGTCTATACTAGTTATTATGTCATGCATTATTGTCTCAGGGGACATATTAAAGGTGCTCATTCAATTCCACAAAACATTCCTTAAAACTAAATGATAATATTAACGAGAGGGAACGTTCCAATTTTTTAATAACTTGTGGTTGTGTACCAGTATTTAGGGGATTTTTATTCGAATATGTAGGGAAGAGCTGTATAGCCTTAATCCATTCCAAGACCTGCCTTGAGCTCCCTCAATTGAATAACTCAATCGGTTCAGTAGTAGTCAAAAAAATGTTTCATGCTTTTTTATACTACATTATATAAACTTATTTATTAATATTCTTATTACATAAGTCAAAAGCATTTATGCTTCATACAAGGAAGTTTTCTTATTCTTACGGCACACATTTATAATATACATATTTTATATATTCTTTGCCACTCTGTAATTAAGTCATATCCGTCTGCCTGTCTTTCTGTCTTTTTATGTATGTGTGTTATTGTTTAATGATAGTTATCTATGTTGAATATATCAGAGATTTTAAGTGACAAGACAATTGACCTTGATTAAACCCCCATTATGATAAACAAATTTCTGCATGTCTGTAATTAAAGATTGTATGGTCACTGTGTGTTATTCCTAACAAATCAAGATTAAATTCAAGTACCTAATGTGGTGAAATCAAAAAATTAAAAAGTCATTAAAAGTGCAAAACAGTGTATCAAAAATGCTTATAACAAAATTATTGCAGGGGAGACATCAATCCATTTCTTACTGGTTTTACTTGACGGAGAAATAATTATCATTCATGAAATTTTTTTTTTATTTTGGTTTGACTGACAATGAATATTTGTAAAGTAGCGAAGCTACTTTACTAGACTTATATTTGACTGTCAGTTGGCTAATTGACAATTAGGTACTAATATAAATGATTTGTAATTCGTTACAAGACTTGCAAATTTATTTATTTTGCATGAATCTTGATGCTTTATGTTTTTACATTTTTTTTTATCTAAGGATGATATAAGAGAAAAATAGTTTTTCTTCATATGTAATTACTTGAATAGAACCGAGACTATGAAAGTGAGTAAATCATTAGAGAAGCCAGTTGAAGCAAATAAAAAAGGTATAAAACCTGCTTAACACAGATAAGACATTTGTTTTAAAAGCTTTGTTGCTAAGATAATCAATTATCCTTGTTATGACAAGAACTAACGTCACACGACAATAATTGAAACAAAACACAATTCCAACTGCGATAATATTCAAATACATATTATATAATTATTTATTACGGGAAAATGTACCTTTTGTACCAGTCAAATAGTATGAATTAAGTTGGTGTAAGAATAATCCTTAAAGCCTCTTGTTGCTGTGTTACCTAAAGGGATTTAAAGGATATTTTTGGTTATGAACTTCATGTTTCCAAATAACAGATGGTTTTAGTCAAAGTTTAGTCCCTACTTGTATATGGCAGGTGGCATAAACCTTGTGTAAGAAAACCTGCATATTAAACCCACAAATAGTTTGATTAAAATAAAAATAATGCCCAGATAGTAAACAAGTAAATAGACTCATTTATTATGGTTGGAACAGCGAGAACAAAATTCCAAAAACTAACTAAATTTGGCACACTCTAATGTACATGTACACATCTCCCTGGTGAAATGTTAATATGATTTGGGTAACATTCACTTTAATTACAAGTCTATCTCTCAATAGGGATTAGTACTAAAGTCAGGTTTTATACTAGTTTTACAAGGGTGGTTACTTCCAAGTAGTGATAGCCGAATTTAAAAACGGTGGTTCCACAACAATATATGTATTTAAGGTGTACTTTTTTAGTAAGCTTTTAACTTTTTGCTGTTATACTAAAATTGTTTTCAATATCGGAATAATGTTAACTAGTTTTCATAATCATAAATCAATAGTAAGTCTGCTATGACCAATTTTAAATAATTAGAAAACAGTTTTATATATAGAAATGTAGACTGACATACTGATAATCTATTACTTACTGTAATTATTTGATATGAAACAACTTTAGAAAGAGGATTATTAAGTCTAATTAAGAGTCTATCCCTATGAAGTACTTATCAAAGCAATTTCTCTACCCCTCCCAACTATATGTTCATATAATATAGACAATTTTTAATATTAGCGGAGCAAGAATAATATATATAATAATATAAAAGTTATTTGAAAATGATTCCTTTTTGAAAAGGGTTAAATATGTTTTAGACAAAAAACAATTTTAAGTCTTAATCGTCCTTTAATAACAAAAATTTCATATCTTTTATTTTACTTTGTAGGAACACTGTTTCCTTTCATCTTGATTACCTCTGATTGGTAAAATGAAAAGCTGAAACAATATAAATAATGTATTACACAAATCTAACATATAGTTCCTTTTTATTCAAGTATCTTTTAGAATTATTGTTTTTTTATGTTTTGTAATATAAGAGTAAGACTTAAGGTAGCGTATATTAAAATCGTTCTGATAATTTATTTCCCTACATATAATAAAATCTTATACATCTTATACATTCTCTATTTACTATCTTTATATGATTTCACCCTGGTGACCCGAGGTAAAAATGTAATATGAGTTTTATTTAAATAACCAAAAGTTTTTTTTCATTATAGTACAAAGTGAAAAAGAAACATTTATTTAGAGGGAGGTGGGTGAGAAGGAGGAAAAAAATTACTCCACCACATATTTTAAAAATTTACTTTAAAAAAATGGTGGGGTGTGAGGCGTTGCTCGAGAGGCACTTTTAGGGATACATTAGTCAAGCTAGTTGGTGAAAATTTTGGGGTTGATAGCACCATCCTCAAACATATTCTAGGGGGTGAAAATGATCATTTGATCGAGTTAAACATTTTTTTGGGTGCTGATCGCAATACCCCTTGGCAAAACCCTTTGCGCGCACTTTTATAAATGTAGAGGAATGCAGTATTTATTTTGATTTAATCTTAGATAAAGAAGATTAATTGTTACCTTACACATGTGTAAACACATTACTACTAATTAAAATTGCATGGGAAATTCGAATTTTAAATAGGAACAAAACATATATAACCACTCAAATACTAAATAAACCATTCTTTTCGGACATTCTAAAAAATTTCTCAATTGCAGTAAAATTTACTGGAATCTTTGTTGTTTTTAATAAATGTCTAATTGGTAGAAATACAAATGCACTTGCCACAACCTTGTGTGAAGCTAAATTGTGGTTAATTTCAAATATATATTATATACACTATATATATTTGCATTTGTTCAAAAAAAAATTTTGGATTATTTTTATAGTTAAGGATTGCGGAGATACGGAAAGTGTCATGTGTGACGTCATAAAAAGTAATGATAAGTGGAGAAGTAGAAAAGGAAACCCTTATAAAAGAGATGGATCTAGACGTATTTTTTATTACATCACATTTTAAGTATCTTCAAGGATTGCATCCAAGCCCCTTCTTAAGGCAAAACTACTTAACCCAACCTAACGTAACCATTCAACGAATTATAATACTCAACATAAAAAAAAAGTTTTATAAAATTAAAAAGTTTGAATGTGACCAAAAGCAATTTATTTTTGTAGACATTTATATTTTCCAATTAACAGACAATTGTAAATGATTAATTTCATATTTTATTTGATTTTAATTGGGTACATTCCTATCAAAAGTTTAGTAAGTCTAAGTACATATTTCAAAATTTTTTTTTTAATTTTAACCAAATCTAATACAAAACTTGGTAAAATTTAATCGGAATTAAACCTTTTATGGATAGTAAAAAACTTTATAGGCTTTTAAAGGCCAAGCGGCAGGACATTACATTATTTTAGCATGAAAATTCTTCAGGAATTATTAATGTAAAACTGTTGTTTGGTTTTGGCTATTCCACATTATTTATATTCTTTCTTATCCTAGTATATATGTTTATTATTTGAGGTTTGTTAAGGCTTTATCCCTTTATATGATTTCCGTCTTAATAACATTAGAAATTATAGATAAAGGAAGGAAAAATTATAGAATAATGTCTGATTGAGAGGGAGAGTTTATTTAACCCTCTCCTCTTTTTACTTTCAAAATACAATGGAAAAAAATAATATTATAAATCAAAATACTTTTATCAAGAAAAACAACAACATTTAAATAAAAATTTCTGATTATAGTATAAAAAAGTGAACATGTATAATTACCAAAGGATTTTTGCGAAAGATAATCTTTGCAGTGTTTGTCTTTAAATCAATGTCACTTTGACATTAGCAAAGCGTTTAAGTATTTCGAGAATGATATATTATATGACTGCCCTCTAGGGCCTTAACTACATTGTAAGTTTGGGGTAACCCCCTGCAAGTGATTTTAGTTGCAAATCCAAACTCCGCTAAAACTACACTGTAGCTTTGTTGCCTAGAGTAAAATAAGAAGAAATAAGCAAGATCAGGGAAACATAATTGGAAGATTTTTTTGAGAAATATTTTCTGGATTTTCGATGATATTTCTCATGAGGATTAGAAAAACACTAGGTAAATAGCTTAAAACTTGCCCTAGACTAATTGTAAGCGGCGGTTTTTATACATAGTCCTTTTCAAAAATGTATTAAAATAATGTAGATGGTAGTAAGCTTTCTTAGAAATTGTGGATCATTCCTAACTAAGATCCAGCTTTTTTGTATTCTTTTTTTTCAAAATACTTGTCACCTACACGAGAAAGGAGAAAAAAGAGAGTGGAAGCGTAACAATCTAATCTATTATTGTTATTCGATATATTTTGTCTGAGGGTAGGGGGGGGGGGGGGGTGGAGGGCAAGGAATATGGGAGGATGGTATTGTAACTAAATAGCCTTTATAATTTTGGATGAAAAAGTAAATTATAATACAGTAGACAAAGATTGAAAGATCTAAAAATAAAATAAGTCTCTAAGTGGCATTTTTTCCTTTCAAAATGTTTGTGGCTTTTTGATTGCATCGTACAGTTAAGCAGGGAGGAAGGAAAGTCTCCCAAAGTTAAAATACTGGTTTTGCCATTTGTTAGCTTAAGACTTTTTGGGATAGGATTAGATATTGATTGGGCTGTACAAATCAATAGTGTTCCAACATTTCTATTAATACTTTTAATCTACTTTAAAAGAAACCATAATTGGAGGCGGGGTTGAGATCTATTTTGTCGTTCATTGTCCTATCCCTTAGGATCCTTGTAGTTTTGTAGCGCATAAAAATTATTCTTTTTCTCTTTGATTAGTTTTCTTTCTCTCTATCCAATATTGGTGATGATTATTAGGAGAAGCAACACTTCTCTACAATAAAGTAATTAGCCTTCAAGTTTTTCGCCAGCCAAAATATTTAATATTGAAACAAAAATCATAATATTTATTGGCCTGAACACAAATTACGTCATACTGGTTTACCATTGGTCAATTAAAATATATACTGGCCTACAATTGGTCACCATTAGTTTATTTAAATATATACTGGCCTACAATTTGCCAATTAAAATGAATACTTGCCTACCATTGGTAATTTAGTCTGTGTATTGGCCTGTCATAGGTCATTTGTATTGTATGACGTGATTTTTCTAATATAGAATACTAATTCTTTGGAAAATATTATCCTTGTATTATTTATGATAATATATTATATACACGTGTAAGCACCTACACAGAAAACATATTCTTTGATAATAATAATTGTTGTTTACCTACTGATAATCTTATAATTGGGATGGTTAGATAAATAATACAAAAAAACTTGTTTTTCTTATTAATTAAGAATGCAAATAAATTCGTGGTTAATTTGATTTTATTGCATTAGCCACATTCATTTTGTCAGGCACAGTGTACTTTTATCATATTCATACACGATGTACTTTTAAAACTTTTTCATCCAAATAGCAGTTTATTTTCTCTGTAATATTTTGGATACTAATGGCTTTTCCCTTAGCCTTCAGGGTCTTAGATTCTAAGTTGTGGATTCGAATCATATAGTCAAAAACAGCTTTAAAAGCTCCATTTGAAAGCAAAAAACAACTGGACATACCGTTGGATATATCTTTTGTGTTAGAAATTAAATTCATTTGGTTTATATTTAGGTGTTTTGGAATTATGCTAATAATTATAAATTCATTGAAAGCCTTTATTTATAACAAAGTATAGTTATGCAATTAAGAAAGGTATACAGGCTTGATTGATTATACCTTTAATGCACTTTACAAAACAAGGATGAAACATCTATAGTGACGAAGCTGAACAAATTAGACAGGCGAAAATTTTAATCTTAACAAGTAAAGAGTTTCTATCACAAAAAAATGAAATAATCCCATCATGTAAAAAATGGTATAAGAATAACAAAAAAATAGTTCCAAAGTACAAATGTAGAAAAGGTTTGGTTTTGATAAATTATTATGTTTGCGTCTTTATTAACCTTAAATGCTTCAACACTTGTGTTTTATAGTGTTTGCAATTATGCTTTTCGGCTAAGCCTCTAGAGGCACTTGAGGGGACCCCACCTCCATATCATTTCATAAAAGAAAAGTAAAGAAAATGAAGGGTTTTTTTTCTTTTGATGGTAGAAGTAACCTCCCCCCTCCACTAGTTTAACCATTTCATTATATCTGAAACATAAGATTATGTATTATGCAACTTATTTCGGAGTTAATTATGAATAGTATATTAAAACTATGGCTAATCCATCGCGCGTCAGCTGTCTGTAAGTCTCAGTAAAATCAACTATTTACAGTTTTAAAAATCTGCTGGAAGTCAAAACCTGATTGCTTTTTTAAAAAATTGAGGATCATTCGCGGCTGCCGAGCAATGATTGAAACAATAAATTAATCATAAGGTATATGCATAAATGTACATATATGACTCCCTGTATGAGAAGATATTGGTCCCATTCTAAAAATCTCGAAAATTAGCTATGAACAAGTCATAATTAGATTAGCCAATTCAAAGTAGCTGAAACAAAATAAACCAATAAAAAAGGACAGCACGATATTCGAAGGTTATTGAACATATTTTTGCAGTACATGATTTTTCACTTGTGCGAATCTGTTTTGTGATTTATGGTTGAACTCTGGCAGAAGTGAGAAGTAAGAGAATTTGCTAAGTGAATAGAATAAATCTTTTCTCTACACCGTACTTTCCCAAGGATATAGGGATAGGGTAAAGAAAAATAAATTAATTCTCTACCCAAAGAATTTAGAAACTAAAAATTCTGTACAAAGAATGTAGATAAAACAGTTATTGCCCCCTACCTCACGTGTAATCAGGATAATCAGAAAGAGAGAGAGGACAATGGGGTGTTTATTATACTAATCCCCAACGTTTATCAAAGCGTTTTCTTATTAGTTGGCTTAATAACTTTGGGGACTTTTAGTCAATTTTTGATTGGTTGGCTCATTAAGTAAAGTGTCCAAACGTTTCAAGAATTAGTTGTAATCTACATAATGGGTGATTTTATGTATCATCATTTGGGGTAGTACCTCAATTAATCGGCCATTGACTTATCCCTTTAGATCTCTGCAACATAATAGTGTTTTATTACTCACGAAGATTAAGTTTTATTTTAGCAACATCACCTGGACTTTTTTGCACTGCTGCTTACATACTTGCATCAGTCTGTAAGTATATTAGAAAATTACTTTTTTGCTGTGCAAAAATTGCAGTACAACAGTCAAGAAATAGTTGTATTTTTTTAGATCTTCAAAAAGAATTTAATGCTTGTTTTTGCATAAAATTTGCTATATTAAAGGAACATTTTACAACTACTTAAATAAAGAGAGATTTTACATATTGCAATTTTTATATCTCTACTCTAATAAATGGTATATTCTAGATCATATTGTACTGAGAAAATTGTGTGCAATTATTAAAAATTATTACATGTTGTACATAAACTCTCAAACAATTAGAATTGAAAGGCTTGAATAAAGCGAAATATATTTTCTACAAAGAAGTGTGTTCTTACTGTGTAATTAGCTCTAGCCGCGCGTTTTTTGAGATTAAAAATTATTATTAATATTATTTTTGCAGTAAAATAAAAGAAAAAAGTAATAGAATTATTTGACTGAGAAAGGGATACATTATCTGTAAGATACTAAATTTTCACCAGTTAAAAGTATATTGTCTATTAACGCAAAATACATTGATAAAAAATATGATTTCTACATTGTTTTAAATCTACTTTTAAAGTTTGTTTTTAAATAATAAAATTAATTGTATATTAAAATCTACAGTAATTTTTCTGCATTAAGACTAGATCATTATAATAATCTTTTTTATAGTGATTCTCCAAAAAGAAGAACAGTACATACAAATAATTATTAGAACAAATAAAATAAAGAATATTTATGACAAGTTTTGATAAGTAGGCCCTTCTCATCATTAACTGTGTTTTGGAAATCATAGAAGTTGAGGGGAAATAAAGTGTGTATTGAGTTTTAGAGTGAATTTTGATAGTTTGTTCTCGTTAAAATCCAAAATTTAAAGATAAAACTAAATGCTTCTTCTCTTGTTTAAATTCATATTACCGTTTTTCATAAAATTTTATTATAACATTGCCTATACTTTGACTTTGAAACCCGAAAATGCCAAATATAAATTACATTTTTAAGTGCATATGACCAAAATTTTGTGTAAGTTTAGATAGAATTGAAGCAATAAAAAATATTGAAAGCCTTAAAAAAACACTTTGGATTTTATTGACATTGATCTTTATAAAAAAATTTTAGTGTGTGTTTTTATGTTGATGTTAATGTTCCTTTCATTTTATTTTGTTTTCAGCACAGTGTGTTCACTCTTCAAAGACTTGAAGGAAACAAGAAAACTTGTTCAACATTATTGACAATTATATATCTAATTCCTCATAAACTACAAGTGCTTTTCTTTTTCTGTGTTTTTTTTATCTTCGCCCATAGCCTTTACCTGAACGGAAAGCTTAATTAAGGTTTCGCCTTATATGAATTTTTAATTAGATTAGTTATTTATCGCATAATATTTTACAATTATAAGGTTTAAAACCTTTTTTTGTCCTGAGATGTCTAAAGCATTGTCATTAAAAACTGGTTTTTAAGCTGAGAACCGGTTCTAATCTCCCAGATATTAAAAGGTTTCAAAGCAATACTAGAAAAAAATATTACAAAAATTTTAAAAAATAGGGAAATGATAACATTCATAGATTTTTTTTATATTTTTGGTAGATTTTCTAGAAAAAAATATAACAAAGTGAAGAAATGAAATGAATGAGGAGAATTTTCCCTCATGTGCCTACTTAATACAAATCCTACTTCTGCACCAAACACAAATTTGACAAAGAAACAAAAAAAATTGAAGAGGTTGGATGAATGGTAACATATAAGTATTTATCCGAAAATGTACTTACATTTAAAGTACAAGGGAAATAACCACTAAGATACTGCTATAGAAATATCTACATTTAGCCATTTGAGTATAGAAATATTATAAATACTCAAAAAAATGTCTTTCTTATATCTAAAAGGTTAAAATATGTACAAAGGCACAAAGAAAATAACAACTGAAATACTTTTATTAAATCAAAATCTCTATATTTTGTCATTTGAGTATATAAACTTTAAAAAAATAGTAGGTAGTAAAACTAGAAAAAATAGACAGACACATACAGGGGCGTCCAAGCTTTTTATTTTGGGGGGGTACAATTTTTTTAAGGGGGGGGGGTAATTCTGTTTTGTTGGGGGTAAAATTTGCTTGGGGGGGGGGGGGGTAATTACCCCCCCTGAAAAATTTGTTTACCCCCCTTAAAATTTACCCCCGGGGTAAAATTTTTGGGAGGGCAATTTAAATTTTATCAAAAAATTAGTATAAAAAATGCGCGCGAAGCGCGCAAAAATTTTTTTTGTTAGAGATTTTCTATTTTGGGGGGGGTAAATACCCCCTCCTAAATGGTTGGGGGTGCCTAAGGCACCCCCCAGGGTAGGGGTAAATTTTAAATGGGGGGGGGGGAGGTAAAATGAAAAAAATTTTGGGGTTGCCTACGGCACCCCCAAATTCGTTTGGGGGGGGGGTAATCGCCCCATTACCCCCCCCCCCCCTTGGACGTCTATGGACACATACTATTTTTAGGAGCAAAGTTACTCTATGATTCTTTTTCTCATTCTGTCACCTCTCAATACCATGGGGAAATGTGATTTTTCAGATGCTATTTAAGATAGACTACTGTTTTTTTGTTATTCCTTAACAAAGAGCAACCTTTCCATTAGACTTGGTCCGGACATATATGTATATAGAAATGAGGTTTTATTTAACCACTGAAAATCTGCTTTATAATTTACTCTGCATGTATGTATGACTAATAGACTATCCACATTTTTGTGTTTTGCTACTTATGGATGTTTTAATCCTCATTTGAGTATATTGCCTCAGGTATCTAAAGGGATAAGATAATGGCCAATAAAATTGTGTACATTTCCAATCATGATGCACAAAATTACCCCTTTTGTAGATTACAATTATTGGTTTACAACGTTTGGACACTCAACTAAATGAACCAACCAATATAAATTCCATAAAAGTCCCCAAGCCAATGAATAAGAAAAAGAATATGATAAGACTTTGGGGACTATTGTATTTAACAGCCCAATTTCTCCTACCTCCATGATACCATGATATTGACTTAATAATCGTATCATAGTAATATTCTTCCAAACAAACTTACTTTTTGCATAAACACTTGAACAAACAAAAACAAAATATTTCAATGAATCACAATATTTTCATAACATGAAGGATCATTCAATTTTCTCTTTAAGTATCATAATATGTTGGTAAATACATCCTTAACATCTAAAGAATGCTTCGTAAGTTTATTTATGAAACTTTGTGCGATTTTTTTTATACTTTAATGGTTTTTCTTGGAATAAAATTTATTACAATGATAAAAATTTTATTTTTTCTAAGTTATTTGATAAACTGTTCTGATATTGATAGTTTATTAAGAAGGATTATGATTTACATAATAATAACTAGCTCCCAAACGCAACAAAATTTTAAACAAAATTTAGATGTATTCATGCGTAAAACATTTTAGCTTAATGTCTTAAGAATTCATCAGTTTAATTATAAAGTTAATAGGATAATTCAAACACATAATAATTGCTTCTAACCTATAAATTTGAGGTGTTCAAAATAGTAGTTCATAGAAATCATACTGTAAAGTTGAAGATCGATTGGATGAATCTAACATGCCTATTTTTTACAAAATGAGCTAATTGTTATGTTAAAAACATTCTGTTACAAATAGACCACAATAATATTCCCTATGCTTTTCAGCCTCTAACCCTTTTCTCCTTTACTAATGATCTAATTCCAATATTTGTTATCATTTGGACTATCATAAATTTAATCCACCAACAAACCAGAGGGAAGAAAACCTATATCAAATTTGAAAGTTTGCAGGAATAAATGGATAGACAATGAAGACTATTTTTTAAAAACTATATTAAAAAGCTGATTTGATAAGTTCTTATAATAGACATTTTAAAGCGAAAGATAGAATACTTTGAGATTCATAAAATTCATTTTCTTTGACTCACAATCTTGTAATGTTAAACTATTTAATTAATTCCTAATTACCACTCCCTCCCTCCCTGAGAAGTTTGCCCTGGAAATTCAATAATTGAATATCACTGGCTAGGCCACAAATTTAACCTCCAGGTTAAATCATGTTTTTCATTTGAAGCTAAAAAATAGGCGGAAAATTACTTATTTCAGAAAATGCAAATTTTTTTTTTTTTTTATGGAAGTATCTTTTACAAGTTTGTTGATAAAAACAAGGATGACAACATGCATAAAAGCGAAGCTTTGAAACGGTAGGACAAACGGACATTAACACTTGTATAGTGTCAGAAATGAAAAATCAGAATATAAATGAATAAGAGTCAAAGCATAATTGTGAGTAAATTTGTCGAAAAACTTCTTGATACAGGATAATGTTTATGGACATACTTACATTTTTAGGACTTGATTATAGAGTTGCTTTGCTTATAATAATGTACTTTGTTGTCCTAGGAATCAGTAAACCAAAAACCAGAACAATCGGATAATTGGATCGCAAACAAATTAGATGTTAAAAATGTAAAAAGTCAACATGTTAAAAATGGACGTATGGACATTTTGGTAATGATTATAGAGTTGCTACGCTTTCTAAATCGTACCTGACTACTACAGGAATCACAATGCAAAGTTTGAAATCTATAGGACAATTCTAACATGCCTAAATTAATGAAAAAAGCTATCCATCTCAGACGTACGGACGGACAGACGTACGTACGGACGGACCGACCCAAATTATAGAAAAGCTTCGCTTTTGATAACATCTTTAACCTCCCTATCTTCCCCCCTGCAGGGTTTTGATCCACCGAGGAAACTTGAAACTTACTGAATTAAGCTGTCAAAAAAATCGTTAATTTATGTTGTTTTGTATGAGTCCAACCAGGTTAAATTACGCCAAATAATCTGATTTGCCTAAAACAGAGAGCTTACTACCCACCCACCCGTACCCAGCTCATAACATTTTCATTTTAATTTATCAGAAATTTCCTTATTTGTGTTTAATTCTAATGATAAAACTTTGCTTTACTATTTTCTATATTATATTGAAACAAATGTAAATAAAGGTCGCTTATAGTTTTAAATTTAATCATTTAATTTAATTATGCTTACAATGTCCATCGTTTTTTTGTAGCTAAAGATTTTACTTGAACAACTTTGTAAACATTTAAATAGTAGTGGTAGATAGAAAATTAATAATTCAACATAAATTTTTCACAAATGGGAAGAGAAGCGGTGATAATGTAATTATTCTTTTTTTTAAATATAGATATCATCATTTTACTAAACTAACAAAAAAAATTCTCGTCAATATTGCCTTGAAACTAAATGTAAACATAATAAAACAGTGGGCTCAAGTGTAAGAAAAAGTGAAAACTATCCTTAAGGATTTCATTGGTCCATTTTACAAAATTACTTTACATATATATGTAAAAATTGCTTTAAAAAATTGTTACAAAAAATGACATTATAATAACACTAAAACAACCTCAAGAAATAATATTTTCAGAAAGGTCACAACAACTTTTAAATACTTTTAAAAGTGTAAATATAATGTTTTAGAAATTATAGCTGTTTTTATAGCTAATTTTAATTACATACTAATCTACAAATATTTAGAAAATGGCTCCTTATTAAAATCAGTTATAATCGCAATAACTATTTTTTTTAATACAGTTTATAAATTAGTTACTAATCAGTAAAGATTACTGCCAAGTTGCTTAAAACCTGCTAAGGATAAATACTAAACGAAAAATTCAGCCGTTCAGGAGCTCTTACTGTGCATGACTATTTACTTTTATACTGTAAAAAATAATTACAGGGGGTTAAAAAAGGACTGGATTAATCCAAAAGAAACTGGGAAATAAAAAGTGTAAGGTAAGTGACAAGTTTGTTTGCTCAACAATCACATTCAACTATCAACACTTTTTTCTTCTACTTTCATTTTGGGAGCACAGCCTCCCTATAGTCTAAGTTTTCTAAATATTGGTATAATTTCAATATTAGAGGGGGAAGGGGTTAAATAACTGTATGTCCCTTTCCAAAAGACCCTGTACCGTCTTTCAAGCAATCAATACCATCGGTAATATTAACACAGCCAAGTTGATACAAAAGAGCGCAAAGCAATTTACTAGCAGACGAAAAAGGTCCTTAAAAGGGGGGTCTAGGTAGTTGTCTGGGTAAACATCTATACGTTAAATATTTATTTCAATTGTAGAGATGTTTGTTTGTCAACATTATACTGCAAACATTACATTATTAGAATAGCGTAAGGACATTTTTTTTATACCAAATAGTCAAAATTACTTCATAGAGGCATGTTAATTTTATCTTAGTCATGATTACTTCTATTTAAAGTCATTTTTAACAAAGACATAACAGGCAAAATGTCATATATTTTTTTATGCAATTATTTGTTCTCGTTTTAACCCAAACCACTTTATACAGTTTTTAGTAGTCGATTCATTTGTGTGTTTTTTTTCTATATCCTTTAGCTCAAAATAGGGATAGACATACATCGATATCAATTCATTTTTCAGTAAAGTATTTAAGCAAATTACGTTTGTTAGACATCCTATCAAAATGTGATTAAATACAATAAGAATAGTATCAAATAAAAATAGTTAAATTAAAGCTAAACATTTAACATTACATGATTCTAATGAAAAAAAATGCCCGAATATATGTCCTTTCCTATCCTATAGCCATAACACTTTTTCATTATACGCTTTTCCACATAAAGAGTCGATCAATCAACAGAAAGTATTTCCCAACTCACTAAAACCAACATAAACCAACATATTTTTCACAAAAAATGACAAAAAGACTATACAATATTTTTAAAAATACTAAATTTGCCTTTTAAGGCTGAATTAAAAAAACATACAATATCATAATAGGAATTATTGATCGCATAATACTATAGATAGCGTTTTGCAAATATTAAAATGGAAAATTGCAAGACTAAAAGCAGGTTTGTTAGGGGCCGAAGGACCGGTCTAACAAAACGGGTATTTATTTTATGATTTTTAGTTTAATATTCGTGGAAAATTGTGTGTAATACAATACAATAAACAACTGTTTAGTATGGCTCAGAAAAAGTTCTAATCAACTGGATATTAATCGGTTTCGAAGACATACTGGATAAGCATTAGACATAATGGTCCTTTTTTACTATAATAAAATGCATAAAAATGATGAACATTGTACGTAACATTGGACACTTTACTGCATAGTTGCATAAAAAAAGTAATTTTTGCATATAAAGTAAAACTTTTTGTGTGCCCCTTTTTTGTCATATCACAGTACTTTACTGCCTTTTTTAACAAATTTATTTTTAGCCGAATATTCTCTTTATTACAAGGATATTAACATCAGGGAGGGAGGGTCCATTGGGCATTTTATTACATTAATCCCCAAAGTATTATAATAATGTTTTCTTATTCTTTGGCCTAACAACTTTTATTGGACTTTTATTGAATTTTGATTTGTTGGTTAATAGATTTGAGTGTCTAAATGTGTAATTGTAATCAAAAAGTTGTAATCTACAAAAGGAGTAATTTTGTGTATCATCATACATACCTTATAATGTTTTTTTTTTATCAAAAATAGGGGACCCTATTAAACATAAAAAGTTTTATTTCTTAAGTTCATTTGTCCGTCCTAAGCGTTATGGCGGATATTGAAATTATAGAGTAGGAATTTGATTCTCTTATTCCATCAACAATCTCATATTCAATTCGTTGATGTCAATAAATTTTTGTGAATGATAAATATTATCTTTTTAATGAATGTTGTCATCCTTGTTTTAAGAAACAAACTTTTGAGAAGAAAAAAGTATTTCTTTTGTATTATTGTCCACATGTTATCTCAGATTGTATAAAATATGTGACAAGTGACTCATAACACGGCACAAAATTGCCCACATTCAGCGGCATAATTGACTATTTCAACCCAAATTTGGGCCAAACTTTTTCTAGAATTATTTTCCATGTATGTACATAATAAAAGAAATGTAGATTTTACTGAGTTCAGAGGTTTTTCATCCATAAGATTTAAATATAAAGAAATATGTATGATATGATTATTGCATTTTGTTTTGATTAATATTTTCAGATATGGGACGTTAAAGTAAAAGAATAAAGGGGATAAGAGCAGTGGCTTCGCCCCTAGCCTCTAGGGGCGAAGCCCCAAGAGTTAATATAAAAAAGATTAAGTATTTCTGGTGCTGCCATTTATTTTAAAATAACTGCCTAAAAAATGGTGGAAGATTTTTTGTTTTTTTGGGGGGGTTGGGGGGGTCCCACCCCCCAAAAAATAGCCTAAAACCACCACAGGACCAGTGGGTATATTCCCTAAAGAGTAAAATCCAATCGGTTCAGTTGTTACCGAGATCTTAAGGGACGGACGGACAGACATCATTCTACTTAGTATTATAGATATGTAACTTTGCCCACAGAACGGGGACCCTGTCTCGATTTTGTATTCGGTCTTTGAAATCAACTATTAGCGTCGATAATATTAACACAGCTCATTCCCTACAAAAGAAGAGAAATATATTTGCTAACAGATGAAAATGGTCTTCATCACTTGTAGTTGTTTGGATTTTACATCTATACATATAAATTTATTACTTGAACAGTGGCTATTCAACTAATGAACTTTCCATTAATGATATAAAATTACCATGTAGATGTCTCAAAAGTGTTTAAGCTAACGAATGGCAGCACAATTTTACCAAACATTTGGTTTATTATTAATTTATAGACTTTTGTCCCCTCCCTGCCTTAAAATTGTACAGTCAAATTATAAATCAAAACAGCCTTTGTCTATTATCATTTAAAAAGACTTTTTTTTATCAATAATAACCCTTCATTAAAAACTTTTACTGCATAATATCAAAGTATTAAGTAAGTGAAACAATTACAATAAAAAGTTTTTATAATAATTATGACCCTATTACATTGTTATAAAACTTTATAAACCATAATTATAAATATAAGTATATATATATTATATGGTAATGATAAAGAATATGAAATTGCCGAAAATATATAATAAATTGTCTAACATATACTTAATTTTTAAGTTTTTGATTAAATTTATGGTCTACTTAGTTATCTTATATATAACATAATTTTTTTTAAGTTTAAACATCATAAAAACCATTAGCAAATTAAAGAATTTACATCATGTTTTTTTTCTCAAGAATTTGTATAACTAAACATGATATTCATTTATAGCATGTGTCAGGGATCTAAAGGGATAAGACAATGGTCGATTAATTGATGTACAAATCCAAATAATGATACAAAAATTTATCCCTTCTGTAGATTAAAATTAATAAAACCTATGAATACTCAACTAAATGAACCAACCAATCAAAATCAAATGTCCTCAAAGTTGTTAAACCAAAGAATAAGAAAATGTTATTATAAAACTTTTGGTACTAGTGTAGTAAACAGCCAAAAGTCCTTTCTCTCTCTGAGTATTAGTAGTATATGTTATTCTAATTTTGATAGTTTGAATTCACAAAGAGCTAATGCACATCATATGTTGACATTGGAAGGTTTAGCATTCAGGGATTCCCGGATTATTACAAATTTTTAATGAATTTGTAATTTAGAGATATTTTTAAACATATCAGATGTACATATTTGTCAAGTAAAATCTAAAAAAAAGGGGACTGATCTTTAGAAAAATTATTATTAGACCCTAGCAGGTGTTAGGCTATCTAAATGCCTCATTTTTTATATAATTTTTAAGCTAAATGTGGATGCAACCACCCGAAAAGGAAGGAGTCGTTTGTTTAGAAATAAACATTTTATTTAAGTTAAATCATAGCATTTAATGCTTGACTAAGGTTGGTTTCTTGGTGTATTTAAAGAACTTCCTACATTCAAGCCAAATTTATAAAATATATTATCTTATGTTGTTCTGATAATCCTAAAATGAATGGACATAATGAAATCTTAAAATATCAAGAAAATTTGCTCCTTAAACAGCTAAGCTTTTCTTCCAATATATGATATACAATTTATATAGAAAAATTATGGATGTTATTAGCAACATCATTTAGCTAACTGTGTTGATTTAAATAAACATATAAGGGTTGGTATGCATGTCTTATAATTTCAGTAATGATGCAAGGATGATGTTCATAGTAGTCATAGTTAAAGAGATAGGATAGGTAGATTTCCTAAAAATGCCAATTAAGCACCGAACACTTCATTTCATTTTTAAAATGAATATTAGGGGGGGGGGGGGGGAGGGGGGAGTTTCTCGTTTGTTTGATTATTAATTTAGGTTAGAATAAGTTAGATCATGTTGGGTACTGGCTATCCACACATTGTAAGGGCAACGCAGGTTTTTTTCAAAAGTAAGTTGTGTTTTACAGGCACTTTGAGGCAAATATCCACAAATGCTCTTTTATTTTTTACAACGATTACACTGTTTAAGCTACCGTGGCTTTTATGTCAAACTAAAAAGAATTTCATTAGTAAAAACTATCTAATATTCATTTCCTATCCAGTTAATTCATCCCTTAATGTCTGTTCTATGAATAGGATATTATGTATAGATAGATAGAAGACATTGATATGATTTTTATATCATCACTCCATATAGCATATGCATCAACTTATAAAATATGTCCTATTAAAACTGTTAATTAAAAAAAAAGAAATTTACAATTCAAATGACAAATGTGGAAGATTAAAAACTTTACTTGCGCTTTAGATAATTCACTATTCGGGTATTGTCCCTTTCGTAACATCGCACATTATGGGGCGATTCTTCGTATCTTCACAGTAACTTTTCTCCTATTTCTAGCCCCTGTGGGGGGCTCTATTTCTGCGGGGCCAATTACCTAACCCTGTGGGGCAATCACCAAACCCAAAATAATCTAACCTTACCTAAAATAACCTATAAATAACCATTTTAGAAATACGACGAATCGCCCCATATGGGGCAATGTTGCGAAAATGACTATTCCCCACTATTCTGTTTTTAAAAAAAACTTTTCATTACTAAGCTATATTATAATTTTAGCCGCAATGCAAGAGCAAAACAAAGAAACACACAGACAGATACAAAGCTAACAAAATCTTGCACTACTACTTCCAAGTTAAGTTATGTAAGAGTTAACTCATATACTATTAGAAGATTGTAGGTGGTTAGAAGTATGTTTCTTTTTTATATGGCTTGGATAATTATTTTAACGATGGTTTAGGATATTATCTCAAGAGGACAAAACATTGACCAAAAAAAGGAAGAATCAATTTAAATAAATCTACCTTTTGAGCAGGAATAAGACAATGGTCGATAAATAGATGAACACCACAAATTATGACTCATATTAATCAGTAGAATAAGATTAATTGTTGAAATGTTTGTACACTGCAAATTTATACTACACAACCAGAATTTTATGAAAATTACCAAAGTTTTAAACCCAACTATTCAGATAATTATTAAGCTTAAGATTAAAATAAATTTAGCTTTTAACCTTTAAACTTTTAAATTCCTAAGTTTTAAAAACAATTATTTTCTTCAAAAATTAGGTTTAAGGTTATGCAAATTAATATTCTTCAAAATGACATATTACCTAATACATACTTTGCATATAATCTATCTATCTTTCTATCCAACTATCTATCCTCCTATTTAGGTATCTGACTAACTTTGCATGGCTTAATTTTGCATGATGGTGTCTCTATGCAAAATCTGTAGATTTCTGCAATCAGTTTTTTTTTGCCAATTTAGTTGTCCAATAGTTTCCAATATAGAGACCTGGAAAATTATATCATTATTTTCAATAAATTTTTATAATTTAACACTCTCGGCTGCTTTTTAAGATTGAGAACTGAATTCTTGTGAATTTTCCATTAGGGAATTAAGTTTAATTTAAGTAAAAGTTAATGTTGGTCTTTATAATGTCTATAAATGGTAGAATGATAGTATGTAAGCTAGAAACAATTTTATGAATACTATTAAAATTGCATGACAAAAAATGCTTACGGATAATACAGTGTAAAAAGAGACAAATTAAAAATATATTTGCTAAAGTAAGGTATTTTCAATTACAGAAATCAAGGTACATTACCCATATTTACAATACACTAACTGACACACACATCGCAGTAATAAAGTAAAAGCCAAACGATTATAATTCTCGGATTAAAAAGAATTATTATTTAGATTAAACTGTTTTCTAATCAGATTTCATGGCTAAAAAATTACTCTAATATCTCAAGTAAAAAAAGACTATATATTAAAAATATTATTCTGGATTCTTAAATTTGATGCTCAAAAAATCTATATTTAACTAATATATATTATAAATGTTTATTTCTATCATATTCCTTTTTTTTCTTATGTCTATAAACATATAGAATTTAAAAATCTATCCATTGATCTATATATTTATTTGTTAGTTTGAAAATTTTAACCTAAGAATATATGTCTCTCAATCTAAACGTTTATATCAAAAAGCAATCTAACAATTGCCTATCTATTTCTCTTATATAATTTTTCTTCTTCAAATCTTTGTATTTGAAGTTGAAACTTTGTAAGAAATTATTTCTATAATTTTGTAAGATAATTGGGCAGAATGAGGCAATGTAATGGTGTATTTAGCCTCTTTATTACACACTTTTCTCATGTATGTATTTTTATATGAAACTGTACTCTACATTTTTATATAAAATATATTATATGATTTTATTAAGTTTTATTAGCAGAGCTACTCAATATCTTCAGGATAAAGTACAACGGAGCCCTCTCACATATCCATGGAGGGATGGGACATTGAGCGTAAATTATACTGTTTTCCAAACTTTGATAAACACAACCTTCTTATTTATTGAGCTAAAATCTTTTGGGACTTATATTAAATTTTGATTGGGTTGTACAAACTTTCTGTGTTTAATCATCAAAAAGTATTTCACTCATCATATTTAAAATTACTTTTTTCACTTTCGCCAATTTATTAGAGCCAGACACATTTATGACACGTACTTTATGTTATGGTGCAAAATAACATCATCAAATAATTTCATCCTTTCATATAGAGCCAACAAAATTTAGCTGTTCTTTGTAATAGATTTTATAAACTAAAAAAATTGTAAGCTTCGAAAAAAAATTTTTATTTTACATTTAGAAGCTCTGTCTGTATTTAAACAGGTTGGAAAGCTAGAAAAATTTTGTAAGGCTTCCCTAATATGTTAAACTCAATATAGTAGTAATCGAAATACTTAGCTATAGACAACAATCATTACTACTAGTATATATAGGCAATAAGATTATCAAAATCATGTTTAATTTAAAAACTATTTTGATGAAAGTTTAATGTTATTCACATATTTTAAGACTGTTTCTGTAAATTATAATTATTAATAAAATTTCCATGCCTATAGTCTCAATTGAAATTGTTACAAAACAAGGATGACAACATCCATAAAAGCGAAGCACAGAAACGGTAGGACAAACGAGAATTAATACTTGTATAGTGTCAGAACTGAATAATCAGAATATAAATGTGGAAGAGTCAAAGCAAAATTGTAAGTAAATTTGTTAAAAACAGCTTGATCCAGGATAATGTTTATGGACATACTTACATTTTTAGAACTTGATTATAGAGTTGCTTCGCTTATTACATTATACTTTGTTGTCCCAGGAATCAATATACCAAAAATCAGATCAATCGGATGATTAGATCACATAAAAATTTGTTGTTAAAAAATTAAAAAAATCAACTTGTTTAAAATGGACGTACGGACATTTAAGTGATGATTATAGAGTTGCTACGCTTTCTAAATCGTACCTAACTATTAAAGGAATCACCATGCAAAATTTGAAATCGATAGGTCAATTCTAACATGCCTAAATTAACGAAAAAGCTATCCGTTACGGACGTACGGACCCTAATTATAGAAAAGCTTCGCTTTTAAAAAGGAACTTCGCCCTGTATTGTAGTCTGTAACATTTCCAAGACCTAAACAAAGCTACCTAAGCAAAGCAACAACGCCCAAATTTAACAAATATTTTGTTTTGAAAAAAAATAAGAGTGTATATTACCATAATTCGCCCCTAGCCTGAAGTTCTTTCAATCCTTACATACACACAAAATGCATAATGAGATGAGTTAAAAGTGAACTTTGAAATACTTAACATTCCCTAACAATTTTGTGTAGTGTTCCTTTAATAATACCTTAATACGCCTTCAATGGATAGCCCAGTAGGAAAGAAAATAGCCTAAAACAACATCAAGTCATTTATAAAGCTTCACTGAAATACAACATGCAGTATTGTCTGAGATCTCTACCTTCAGACAAAAATAATCTTACTATTTTATAGAATACAATACGTTCTTTAAGTTTGAATAATTGTCAAAACTAACATTTTAAAAATTATTTGGCCAACAAAAATAATAAGAAATCTGAATAAATAAATATAAAAATTATTCCTCTACAGGAACAAAACTTAAGTTGGAAGATTTAGCAGTGTTGTATGAACCTTACTTGAGAAACATTGTGAAACATTTAATTAATTCAAGTTTTCCTGAACTCTAATTTGTAACAGTAGTAAGTTTACTTGTTTACTTATAAACTAATATAGTTTCCTGTACATACCATACAACAAGAAAATAATTGGAATATGAATAGCAAATAAAGGTGAACTAATTTCTAAAAACTTTTTTTTATAGACCACTTAAAAATGTACATTATTCTTGTAAACAAACACAGGCTGCTTAGATAGATTTTTACAGATTTTTTTTAAAATTTAAACTTTTTTCTTCAATATTGCGGGAACATGAAATGATTCAAAAGGAATTTAACATTAGTATTAAATTATATGGATCTTAAGGGTTAAGACATTGGATGATACTTTGATGTGCATCCCCAATGAATGATGATATACAAGTCAGTAGATTACAATAAGTAATTTAAATTTTTCGACACTCAACTTATTGAACCAACCAATCAAAATTCAATAAAAGTCCCCAAAGTTGTTAATAAACGGATAAGAAAACGTTATAACAAAACTTTGGGGACTAGTTTAATAAACAGCAGGCTATCACCTTCCTTCCTAATTAAATTAGCTATATCAGCATTTCTAAACAAAATATGAAGAACATTATTGTTACTAATTGATTTTATTTTGGTATAATTTAAAAGTTGATAGTTTTAGTTAGCTTGACTTTAAATAGCATTTGACAGAAAACTTTTTCTGATTGTTAATTTTCTTGTAATCAAGAAATAAGAAAAAAATCACAATTAAAGCAAAATAAAAGAAACAAAAGTCATTCAAACAGGAATAGTTATTTTTTATAGATAATACTTTAATATCATTTTTAATTTAAAACACAAGAACCTAATTTTAAAAAGTAGTAATATTTTTTGTGTTAAGCATAGGATTTTTATCACAACTTTCATGAATGACCTAGGCCCTGGGTTATTTTTAGTTAATCGGCTAGTTTCTCCTTGTAAAGCACTAATAGAAATATATTGTAGATAAAACATTTTTGACTTTAGTGACTTTAATGAGAAAAAAAACACTGACCTATTAAAACAAAATAACTTTTTTGTCATTTTTTTAAACCAAAAAAAATGTTTGAATTATTTATAAAAATTGTTTGAAGGAATGCATAAAATAAAGTGGGTCAAAATAATCTTCCATTATTTTTTCAATGCATAAAAAACAAAAAGGTGACAAATTCATTTCTTTCTTCAATATTTTAAATTTCAGCTACTCTTGAATTTATTTTTCACAGCAGTTTTATCCGTTTGTAGTAAATAAAATTAACTGATTTAGAAAATAAGGAACATACTATTCTATATCATAAAGTGTGAGTGAATGTCCAGTTACCCTCCCCCCCCCCCCCCCCCCCCCAAGAATAATTGCTACAAAATTAACGATGGGATGATACTCCCTATTAATTTTGGCGGCAGGACTCGGGAGTCGCGCATTAGCCGCGAGTAAGTCTCAAATTTAAACCAGTTTGGATGATTTGAAATTTTTTTGGAAAAGAGGTATTGCCATTATTCGGTCAGATTTAGACTTTCAGCTGATTTTTAAAAATATGAAAGGTTAATTTCACTGAGGATTACAGGCGGATGCCGATCCCTACTCTTTAGGAAAAAGCCCCTTAAGGTTTAGAGGAACTTATGTGCCGAGATTATCTATTCTTTGGGTTGCAAGCCAGTTGATCAGAGGTTTAAATTAAGCTAGATTTTAAGTTCTGCATGTTTATATACAAAGGCATCCCCTCTTCATATCTGTGAACACCTTTTACTACTTAACTAATAATTAGAAATAATATGTCTATCTATATGACATGTATTCTTATATTTTATTTTAAAACGTTTGTAATTGAAACTATGTTATTTCTTTCTATCTATTTATAATCCAACCAGAATCTACTCTATCTATCCATCTCCCCATCCATCATTGAAGCTAAGTTCCGGTTCCCTCTACACAGAATGCATTTCATTCCTTTAGATGTAATACAATATAGCTAAATTTAAAGTAATATAAAAAAGGCAATGACAATTAACTTGTTGTTCGTAACATTAAGTCGGGATATTTGATCCTACATCATTTACTTATTGTATTAATAGAGACTGCACCCATAGCATCAAGGGGCTATGTATTCAAATAAGAAGGAAGGGGACAGAAAATAGCGTAAAACCATCCCCGAACCAATGTTATATTTCCTAAAAATATAAAACTAGAACGATTTAGTGTTTAACTAGATTTTAACGGATAAATAAACATCAATTGCTACTTTGTATAACAGGATAAAGAGCATTGCCATTTGAAAATACAGTTAGGTCTTACAGACATAAACCTTGCATCCAAATTGATCAAAATTCCGTTGTTATAAGATATATAAGTAAATTAATTGGTAAATAATCCGTTTATATCTCATTTGTATTCGTAGAAACCTTTTTTTTTTGTCAAAATATGATTATTGGTTTTAATGAAAAAACATGCATACCTATGCATAAAAACATAAAAAATGAGGTGGAATAATATGGCGCAGGTGAAACTTTTATTTTGGCTCATTTTCCCTAAACAGTCTTATTTTTTACCAGTTTTTTTTCAGGTCTGAAAAAAATGTTTGCAAGTTTTAAGCTATTTTTCTCATACTTTTCATATACATTTATAAATACTCGCCTTAATAAAATTGGCAAAAATACCAATTTTTTAAAGTCTACTTGTTAGTTTAATATAAGAAACCAATAGCCACCCATTTTATGATTAAATTCAAGGTAGAAATACATTAACCTACCACTCAATACGCCTTTGAGTTGAAATGAAAAAGTGTAGGAAATCTAGTGGAGGGAAATAAAAAGGGAATGGTTGGCAAAAGTCTTGATAAACAATTTTGCCAACGAAAGAAAAAGGTGCAATAGCATTTTAGAGAGCAAAGTTACTCTATAAATCAAATTGATTTTGATATTTAAATAGGTGATGGTACTTTTTTAACAAAAGTAAAATGTTTGGTTCGGGATAAAGTATTTTTTTCATTCCCTTAAAAAGAAGAAGAACCTAAACATTCAATAATGCTTTAAAATTTACTACCTGTGCCCCTTAAAAGAGAGAGCAATAAATAGCCTAAAACCATCCTATGAATTAAATGGAAAATGTAATAGCTCAAAACCCTAACTGGACCAATATGAAGCTTCTTTAAAAAGGAGAACTTAATTACTCCAATAGTTATTTTTAAAAAAAACTTTACTGCTTTAATCTTTAAATTTTATAATAGGATAATCAAATAATAATTGTTTTAGAATCCAAAAAGCTCTAACTTGAAAAAATTGCGTGATTTAAACAAACTATGTTTTAAGATGTGCTACATTTGCACACTATCTAATCTTGTTTAATCGAGGGTTTGTAGGCAGGGATCTAAAGGGATAAGACAATGGCCTATAAATTGATGTTTTTTCACCAAAATGTTAATACACATTATTATCTCTTCTGTAGATTACAATAAGTGGTTGAAAAGTTTGAATAATCAACTTAATGAACCATCCAATCAAAATTTAATTAAAGTCCCCAAAGTTGTTGAACTAACGAATAAGAAATGGTTATTATAAAACTTTGGGGACTAGTGTAATAAACCGCTAATTGTACCCTCCCTCCCTGGTTTGTAAGAGTGAGTTATTTATCAAGGGAGTTAAGAAAGATGGAAGAAGGAAGTAAGAAAAGGGAAAATGAAAGTGGATATTTTTACACTCAAGCTACTTTATTATTTACTAGATTATTTTCTTTCATTCAGTCCTGTATTATATAAAGTAATGCGATTTTTTGCTTCTTTTATCTTAAAAATAAATTATTGTGATAGTTTTAGGCTATTCTTATCTCTTCCCTCCTTCTTCGAGTACAAACCCCTTTTATATATCTCCGTTAAGAACTTGCAAACCACTGAAAAAATCGAATGCAGCATTTCAGGGAAGTTTTAGAATCCTTAGAGGCTGATTTTAAAAATTATTTAACTGACAAAAGATTATTTATACAATTAACTTCAAAACAGTTTATATACAATTGCATTCTTAAATTCAAAATCCGTAATTATACAAGGAAGACATTATCGTAGTGAATTAAATAGAAGTCAAGTTATAGACTAACAGTATTTAAAATAAAGTACCTTTATAAATTTTGGTTCTTTTAAATAGAGTAGGGCCCATAAACAATTATCGAAATATTTGTCAACAAAAAATCTGCGAAAAAAATTGCGCAATTGAATTCGCAACCCGCATGTGACCTTGTGTTTAAAATAACTGTAAGATTGCATGCCTGCAAAAATTATTTCATCCCTCCTCCTACCACACCACACTACACGGTGTTAAATCACTTCGGCACGATTTCAAATCCGCGAAGGATTTCATATTTGCAAAAATAGAAATTAGCAAAAAATTTGAGAGCTTTGTATAAGGGATCTAAAGGGATAAGGATATGGCCGATGAATGGATGTACATTCTTATGTTAATACACAAAAATACCCCTTCTGAAGGTTACAACCTTTAGACTCTCAACTTAATAATCCAACCAATAAAATCCATTAATATTCCCCAAAGTTGTTAAGCCAACGAATAAAAATGCTATTATAAAACTTTGGTGTAATAAACAGCCCTGTTCTCTTCTCTGGCTTTACTCTGCCGCAATTTTGTTCATTTTAAAAGCTATATATTTTGTGAAAGTGAAGGAACACCCCCCACCAATAGTAAATTAATATTTTCACCCTGCCTGCATTTCAAGACAACAATTCAATTTTGCAAAATTTGGGGATTAATTGGGTTTAAATATTTTGTGGAAGAAATAGTATTATATAACTTTTTTAATTATACAATTTTTTAATTCCAAAAATCAAAATTTTTCAACTCGCAATTCGAGCATAATCTAAAATTAGTTTCACCAGCTACTAAGTCTGATGCGTGATTTTAATATTTTAAATTCAATTTTATTTTAAATTTTATTAAATAAAATCAAAGTTTGAATTCTCATTAAGTCTTTTTTTTATCAGGACAACAATTTGATAATCATATGGACGTACCCAAGTCATAGAAAAGCTTTAATTATAAAAAGAAATAAAGTGAAATTGGAGTAGAATTTTTATAAATTTATATTTTCAAAAAGAAAATTATTTATTTGTGTAGTGTTACTAAGGGGAAATATTGTTTCTTTTTCTTAGAATAACAAGGGCTTAAATATTTAATCCTAAGATTTGCGCACTATATTCACAAATAAATAACTTAAAGTCTACGATTTTAAATTTAGAACAAACAAAAAATCTTGAACAAAAAGTAAAACGATACAAGTCTGTCCGTCTGGATGAGGCTTAAGATCTCGAGAACCGAAGAACCTAATAGTCTTTGATGTTAAGTGAATAAGTTCTATATATTAAAACTGAAGCTCTATTCTTCACTGACCCTCGAACAATAAAATAATGTAAAGAACTATGATTACATTTTTCATTCTGGGGCTTTATAAATAGTTACTTACATAATTTTACAGGCCACACTTTTTCTTTTTTCCCAAAAACTTCTTTCTTGGTGGTCATTTTTGTTTTAAGTAAAATAATCTTTGATTCTTTTAAACTCAATGTACGAATTTATTTCTATTTGTGTAAAGTTGCGTAAGTATACATAATTAAAAGATGATTAACATTACTTCATTATAAAAAAAAGTCGCCTTGCAAAACTTTGAATCTGTTTTTATATCACCAACTAAAAAATGTTGTAATGCAAATGTAATTATATCAGAAAATGGTTTTAAGTCGAAATACATGTATAATATAGAAACATCTAAAATGCTTTATAATCGACAAATTATGTGTCAATGCGATGCTTCTCGTACTAGCAGGGTTTATTTGCTGAGCAATCCGAGACTTTAAGTAAATTTGATCACTACCAAGAATATAATTTATAATGCTTTACATTGTCGCCTATTTCCAGTCAATAATTCATTTTAGTTGTCACATGCTCCTGTAATATGTAACATATTGCCATTTTTGCAGGGAGGGAGGGGACGATGTGATGTTTTTTAGACTAGTCCCCAAAGTTTTAAAATAATGTTTTCTTATTCGTTGCATTAACAACGTTGGGAACTTTAGTGAATTTTGATTGGTTGGTTAATTAAGGTAAGTGTTTAAACGATTCAACCACGAATTTTAATCTACAAAAGGGGTAGTTATGTTTATCATCATGAGGGATATTGATTGATTTATAGGCCATTGTCTAATCCCTTTAGATCCCTGCATTTTTGCTAATTTCTAACAAATTACCAAGTGGAACATACCCCCCCCCCCTCCTCCTCCCTCCTGTACAAAAAATCATCATAACATAAAAATAATAAAATCTCTTTTAACTTAATTTTCTTTTTATATTATAGGAAATTTAGATTTAATTACAAATATATTTTTACATTTTTCTTACTAATAATATTTAATCAAAAACAAAAATAAAAAATAATTTCTTTTCTCATAATTTTTAGAAAGAAATTTATGACTTTTAAAAAAAATTAAATTATTTTCTTATAGAGAAAACTCAGTTAAATATAAAATGTCTAAATAAATTGTGTTTCCAATATAATTAATTTAAAGTGACTTTTAAAAAGCAATGCTTTTCTACATTCAGAGTCAGTCTGTACGTCCTTAATGTTATATAATTTTTTTGTTCATATAGACCTAATAAAATTGTTCTGAATTTGAATGATTCTTCTTGAAACAATAAAGTAAAAATTCTGAAGTTGGAAAATAAGTAATAATCACTATAAAATTACTATGTCTATATTAAAAATTATTGTTGCATCCATAATTATTAGATTCAAAAATTTTGATTCCTTGAACGTGTAGGCATATTTTATTAGCATAGTGTTTGTATTAACAAGTATAAAAATGTAACGTTGTCCTTATTTCATTTAGGCAATTTTGACACGGATTTACATCAAACTTCATCAAACATTTTTTCTAATACTTCACATGTGGTAATTAATGTTTGTTTGTCCGAATATTGGTTTGTTTTGCTTCGCTTTCATGGATATTGTCATCCAAGTAATTAAGAAGAATCTTAAATTAAATGGAAGTAAATTCCTTTACCTAATTTTGTTAATAAATAGTTTCAATTAAATTAGATTTTAACAAATATTTTCATTACAAAAGTTTACTCTTTTCAAGTTATTAACATTAACTAGGAGATTACAAGCCAAAAAAAACGTTTTGGTAATCCTTATGTTTGTACCGAAGGAACTTGCTAACCTCTGAACCGATCGGGTTTTCCTTAACAGGGTTCTCATAGGTCCCGAGAAGGTTTATAACTATTTTGGGGGAGGGTACCACCACACTCCAAAGAGAAATCACACAAAAATATTTTTTAAAAAATATTCTCGCTTTTAAGTAGAGACTTTAACGCAACATTTAAAGGGCCACTAGAGGCCTGTAAGGGCGTAGCCGCTAGTTATCCCATAAATTAGCAATTAGACCTATTGGTATGAACCACTGAAAGACTATCCAAAAATAAGAAAGTTTTGCTTTAAAACAATTTTGATAGTATAATAGAACGGAACCAGCAGGGATCTAAAGAGACATGACAATGGCCGATAAATTGATGTACATTCCCAATAATGATACACAAAATTAATTTACTTTAGTAGATTAAAATTAGTTTTTTGAAACGTTTGAACACTCAACTTAATAAGCAACCAATCAAAATTTACTGAAGTCCCCAAAGTTGTTAGGCCAACAAATAACAAAACGTTATTATAAAACTTTAGAGACTACTGTAATAAACAGCCCAAATGTCCCCTCCCTCCCTGGCGAAACCAGTAATGAGTAATTTTATTTACCAAGCTTTTATTTTTCTTCTTATTTATTTGTTATTTGCATTCTTTGGTATGAATTTATTTCCATAAAACATGAAATCAAAAGAATTAGAAATAAAAATAATAAAAACAAATGAAATTAGCAAAATAAATGTATAAGATTTTGTAAAAATCTTTCATTCTTACTAAATTTTTTTCACTTCTAATTTTGAATTTTAAGATTTGTTTTCTATTTGGTCCAAAATTGATGACTTACAGTTTTTTTTCAAAATAAGTATCCAATGTTATTGAAATTATATTTACATAATGTAATTAGGTGGTTAGCATTTAAAGATTTTAATATGTACTTCCACATATTATCAAATTTGTATAGTTATTCATATTTGCAAAAGATATTAATTGCAAATTAATAGGAAACAGTTTTTATGACTACATTTTTAGTATATCTAAAACTAGGAATCTAAAAAGATAAGACAAAGGTCGATTAATCCTTACTCATCTCTAATTATGATGCACAAAATTACCCCTTCTGAAGTTTAAAATAGTAGTTGAAACGTTTGATCACTCAACCTAATTAATCCATACTCATCCCTAATGATGATACACACAATTACCCCTTCTGTAGATTACAATAATAGTCAAAACGTTTGAACACTCAACCTAATGAACCAGCCGATAAAATTTCAATAAATGTCAAGACAATGAATAAGAAAACAATACAATACAACTTTGGGGACTAGTAAAATAAACTACTTAATGTTCTCACCCTTCCTTAAGTGGAGCACCGGGAAAGGGACATTTTGTGCTGTTGTAATAATATGCAGTTCTTTATGGTTAAATATTGTGATGTATCTGCAGAAGTGATTGCACAACACAGATTTCGTGTTTGTGTTATGATTGAAAGCTATCACATGATTGTACAAAAAGTATATTAAACATAAATGTATTTGATATACTTAAATACTTTTTATAAAGATGAGAACATCTATGAAAATAAATTCGAATCAACAATATCATAAAAGTGTACAATATTGGATGTTTGACAAAAATAACTAAATATATTTTTTTGTATACAATTTTTGGTTCAAATCCACGCTGCCTTTGCATCTAATAACCCTCATTTTTCTGTATAAATTATACACTAGATTGAAAATGCAATGATGGGTATTAAGGAAGTAGATTAATGGCATACAATGTAGATAAAATTTAAGAGTAGCCAATTTATTACTTATTTTAAACACTTGAGCATACCAAAAACGAAATGATAACTTTGGTTAAATCTTATTCAATCGTAACCAGAATTTGATGATTAATTTGAAGACTTAATAGGCAATCAATTGATAATGGCTGATATTTTTTCGACGTGATTTATTTAGCATCATAATGTTGTCCCAACAGTATAGAATAAAATTATGACACATTAAAAAAAACATAATATTTACAGACAAATGGCATAGTTCAACTAAAATCACAATGACGGTAGAGCCACTAAGGCAAAACCAATTATTTTTCTTGATCTACTAGAAACAACTTTTCTGCTGTTTAAATGAATCCTATAGAGAAGTATGCGATTCCTTTTCATTTGTAATCGTGCCTGGCAAACCTTCACTTTCACGGCCGCGGATACGTTTTATTTAGACAAACAAAATTAAAATATAACAAATAAAAGAAAACAATGCATATGCTAAGTAAAAAACACACATAAGTTGATTAGGGGTTAGAATTTATAGGTAGGAGTTATAGTCCTTCTTTGTGATAAAATTTTTAACAAAAATTTTCCCAAATCATTTTTCTAAGCAGCTTATAGTGCCTAATTAACAATGATGTCAAACAATACTAATTATCAATGATAGACAAGTATACATTTTACCATTGGTCAATTACAATATATACTAACCTATTATTGGTCATTTTTATTATATGACGTTATTTTTTATTTGGCACTATAAGCCGCTTCAATTTTTCCTTCACAAACATATTTTTATAATGTTTACGCCTGTCCCTGTTAGCATTGCACAAGCAACTGAGAAATGAATTGCAAAAGAAACCTTCCTTCAGGGATTGGGCAATAAAAAGTAAATTAATCTTCCCCCTAAAATCTATGCATGATGTTTTGTCTTAAGTAAATTTTGGGGACGGGATTCTGTAAAATAATTAAACTGCCATTGTCCACTACCTCCCTGCCTTTCTTCTTCTAACTTCCTTACTCTTCATATTATATTAAGCTTTTAAAAATTTATTGAAAATAACCATTCAAGTAGGATATAGAACAAGATCTAACACAATAAATTAAATTTAAGAGTAAAAAGAAGAAGCTCTTAAGAGTGCCTAAACAAATGACGTTATACAATACAAATGACCAATGATAAGCCGATGATACACAGACTAAATTACCAATGACAGGCCATTGTAGAGTTTAATTGACCAATTTTAGGCCAGTATGACATCTTTTTTTATAGGCTCTACAATAGTTTCTAGAATTGTTAAATATTATTGATTTACTATTATAAGAGTTGATATAAGTATATCTTTTCATAACTTAAAGATTTTCTTAAAAAATTCATTACAGGCGTTAGTTAATATACAGTCAGTACGTTATGAAAGAACAAACATTTAAATACAATTTGAGAGATGCTATGCTTCTTTGGTGTATCATTTATTAAAACATTTCATCAAAAAGTAGACTTAAAAGGTTTTTAATGGAAATGTATGTAGAAAAAACATTTTGTATGCTGCAATCTAATCTTAACATACATGTCTACATAAATATTTCAAAAGTTCAAAATTTCAACTTTTTATTTTATTATTGAGATATTATAACTGAATATAAATATCTCTTTTATGGCTTTTTTTATAAGGTTGTGGTTTTGAGCAAATTTAAGCATTTTATTGTAATTATTTTCTTATACCATGTTTAAACTAGCGACAACTTTAAGCTTTATATTTTAGATAGATTTTTCAGTTTTGGAAATAGGTAAATGTATAAAAGTTTTCACTTATGATAGGCATATTATCAGTATAGTTTCTTAAGTAGTAGGTTTAAAATAAATTCAACTTCATAATTTGAATGGAAATACAACTAATAAGTCAGAAAACTCAAATTTAGGAAAGTTATTCTTTTAAGGTGGGGTTAAAAAACACGCCAAATTAAATAAAAAAGAAATTTATGAAATTTTTGTTGGTTTTGTTGATTCAAGCGTTCACATATATTCTACTTTTTTATATCCTGTGTTATCTCAAATTACATCATGCGATTAAATTTAATACATCTTTTTATACAAAAAAAAAATTTTTCTCTTCATAAATTGGCTTCATGTTGTTTTTTTTAATAAATAATAAGATAAACATAAAAAAAAATTATAATTTAAATTCTGAACAATTATAAAATTATCAAACGCCTTGTTAAAGTCAAATTGTCATAAATTGATTCAATATTTTATTGCACTGCACTATAGATACGAGAGCACTCCGAAAAAACAAAATAATAGCTTATATTCAAGCACCAAAGGATTTATATTTTTGGAAGGGTTATGCTTATGTGGAAAATATATGGTTTTAATTTATGGTTTTACGGTTTGATTACTTTTTTGTTACTGGCATTTCCTAAAGCTTATCCTATTATATAAATTAATAAGGTTTCTTTGTCTGTAACTTAAAATGCGTAACTGATCGGGTTCTTCCAGGGATAAGGGATGGGAAACGTAGGAAAATATTATTTCAGGCCTATTTCAAGCCTAGGCCTATTTCTAGCCTAATAAACCAGTTTTGGGATAGCGCAGTAGTTCGTATAAAATGCTAATGAAAAAGCTGTGTGTGTGTGTGTAGATAAAGTATAGAATCAAATTCAGGTAGCTAGTTTAAAGTAAAAAACATAACTTTTTATAAACCTATATATTAATGGCTTTTGTTAAAATGAAGTTTTTTCTCTCCCAAAATTTTTTATCTTTTACTTTGGTAATTTGAACTGTCAGAAAGCTATCGTTGGGTTTCCCTCAGACAGATTTTAGTTTGTATTATTTGCATTTTTATTAATGAGTAAAAATTTTATTCGAAAATTTCATTGCTAATTAAAATTCAAAATAAATAAATAAATATGCACTTGGGTAACATTCTATCAAGTTCTTTGGATACTATACTGGATATAATGTAATGATATATCTGTACTGTGTTGTATTGTACAAAAATTAGGGTGAAGGTGTTGTATCAACTCCGTACTAAATTTTTAAAATTCAAAATACAACATCTAATTTATAAACTACCAAATGAAAATTCGTAGCTACCTTCTTTCCAAAAAAATAATCCCGTTATTTTTGTTTTTTCTATGTGGCCCTTTTTTAATGTTTAACTCTAAGCAGATTTAATAATTAAACTAATGTGATCTAACACCATTTATATTTATTTTTTCGTAGCAGACGAAATCATTATTTTTTCTAAAATTGTCTGCTTCTAAAATTTCCGCCATCTGTGATTTGGGCTTGTTTTGTATCAAGCAATCACCAATTGGCTCCGCCAATTGGTGATTGGTTGAGACAAAATAAGCCCAAATCACAGAACACTATTGGTTTAGAGCGGTAGCCAATATGAGCCGTCCGCCAGTAAGGTCATTAAATTAGGCAAATGGTAAAAGTTGCATGATCCCTTTCAAAACCAGGCCGAGACCTAATTTATGGCCAGGTTTCCTATCCCTTATCCCTGGGTTCTTCACTTTAGGGAAGTTTCAAATAGGTTGTAGAATAGTTTATTTTTTAGATTTTAGTTTAGGATAGTTTTAGGCTACTTTTCTGTCCCTTTTATCCCTTTTGATTAAAGAGCCTATACTATAATTTAGTACTATATTTATAAAATGAACTACGCTTCAAATGATGTTGTCATCCTTGAACATAATTGCTTTAGTATTTACATTTATTCATTATGTTTTAAACAAAAGTGGAAAGTTCATAAATAAGAATTTATATGACATTTAGGCGATATTATGTATTGTTCATAACCTTACAACCAGGGATCTGAAGGGATAAGACAATAGCTGATAAATTGATGTACATTCCCGATATCGAAACAAAAAATTACCCCTTTGTCGTTGCAACGTTTGGACAGTCAACTTAATGAACCAACCAATAAAAATACAATAAAAGTCCCCAAGGGTGTCAAGCCAACGAATAAAGAAAACGTTATTATTTAACTTTGGGGACAGTGTAAAAACAGCCTAATGTCACCTCCCTCCCTGACTTACAACACATATGTATAGTGCGTAAAATAAATAGTAGAAAAGGTCAGATATGATAAAAAGATAATGTTAAAGTAAAAAACTTCATTTTTAAAACCAATCACGAAAATTAAGTAAAATGAAAGTCATAACAGATTTTTATTATGTATCCAATAATCATTTCAGTTCATGCACGTTTAGTTATAAAACACCTTTGGTGAATAAAAGTACGTCGTTAATACCATGTGTGGCCTTTTAAAGAATCATATAATTTTATAGCTATAAAAGCAAGTCATTAAGTAGTTCAGCAATAACGTCCAACATTCAAAACTACCATAGAACAAATGCAATCATCTAATTTACAAATTTTTGGGTCTATTTACCTAACATGATGGTACTTTTCAAAAACATTCTTTGTATTATAGATGGTACGAATAAAAGCTATCTAAACCGGTTACGAAAAGGGAAGTATAGATTGATAATTAAGCAAAATTTGTCATAAACCAAAAATCCCTCAAAAGGTTTAATGTATAGCATATACAAGATTGTTGACGTGGGCTCCGTTGGATACAAAATTTTACACATTGCGTTTATAATTTATCATAAATATCTTTACCATTTAGTACCGGCACCTTATTATCACTTGATTTTATCAAAATACAGACATATAAAAAAATGAGAAATTATAAGAATAGGCACAATAAAATAATAATATGTCAATATAAAAACATATTTATCACTGCAATTGTATATGGACCCGTCATAAACTTTGGTGATTGCAAACTTGCACTGAAACTGAAAAGGGATTCCGATATACATCCTCCCTGCTGTTTTCCCACTCTCTTTCAATACCCTCCTCCCCCCCCCCCCCCTCTATTCCTATAGACGCCACCCTCCCTATTTGTATACTCTGTCAGTAGAGCGTTGGATATTCAAAATACAGCCTCCAAACGGCTCCTAACCTCGTAGAGACCGGTTTAATAAATCCTCGACAATTTTACTCATAAAACACACATACACACAAACAAACATACACAGAAAATTAACACATACACACACAATTACCTATTAAGGCCTATGACTATTCTTTCCGTTTTTATTTTGTAAAATTATTAATATTGATTGATAAATAGTAAATCAGACAGTCAAATTAATAAATTATTTAAATATTAACATTTTAGATTCGCACGTTCAAAATTTAGAATATTTAATTATTAATGATACTAAAACTTGTAAAATTTTATAGATGGTAACAATTCATTTTAACAAGATTGAAATTTTGAAATATTTGACAGACAAAAATTCTCTTAAACATTAGTTTTAAATAAAACATAGCAAAAATAAGGCAATATAATTAAAAATCGTTAAATATATTTTTATTGTTGGCTAAGATTGCAAAGAATAATAAATTAATGTTTAAAGAAAAAACTTCTAAATTGCTAACTGATTTACCTTGGATTAAGTGATAAAGAGTAGAGGCAAACAATATAATAAAGGTGTTTCAAGGTTTATAACAGGGCTTAGCCAAGGCGCCTCAGCAGACAAAACTAATTAGATGGAGTTTAAAAACTGATTTTTTTGTTTGATAATAGAGGAATAGTCCCTTTCGTGGCAACGCCCCTTAAGGAGCGATTCGTAGTATTTTTAGAATTACTTTTGATAGATTATTTTAGATTAGGTTAGGCAATAAGCCCCGCAGGATCTAGAAATAGGAGAAAAGCTACTGTGAAGAAAAAAAGAAGAATCGCTCTTAAGGAGCCTTGCCACGAAAGGAACTATACCCGATCATAGTAATTTTTTATTCCATGAAAATAAAAAAATTTATTTTATTTTTTTTGTAAAACTGTATGGCTTATAATGTTTTGTTTAGTAATAATGTACATTTTTGTACATAAGTTGATAACTGTAGGTGGATATTTTGAATTTTAAAAAATAATATTTTATGTTTGTTATCATGAAAAAAATATGATTTCATCAATTTTATAGATAATCGCACATAAAGTGATTATGTAATAGAGGTTTTTAACTGTACAATTTTGTTTCTTTCGTTTATCAAACTCAAGTATTTTGACCTTTAACCGAAAAAATTGCCAGTAAATGCTTCCATTTTAAAAAGGGTTTCCATGTTCTTAGTTCTAGAGATATCATAATTGAAGTGGTGGGTTTCAAACTGCATCAGAGTGCTAAATAAAATTGTATTAGTCACGCTGGCAGAGAAATAAGAGAAATACATTCCTTTGAATGGTAACCAAACTTCTTTACATTGCAGCCACATGCAGGGACAATTACTCTTTAAACAAGGATGACATCATCCATAAAAGCGACGCACTGAAACGGTAGGACAAACGGACATTAACACTTGTATAGTGTCAGAACTGAATAATCAGAATATAAATGTATACGATTTGAAGCAAAATTGTAAGTAAATTTGTTGAAAAACTGCTTGATAGGGGATAATGTTTATGGACATACTTACATTTTTAGGAATTAATAATTATAGAGTTGCTTCGCTTATAACAGTATACTTTGTTGTCCCAGGAGTAAATATACCAAAAATCAGATCAATCAGATAATTAGATTCCATAAAAATTAGTTGTTAAAATTTTTTAAAATTAACATGTTTCAAATGGACGTACGGACATTCTAGTAATGCTTATAGAGTTGCTACGCTTTCTAAATCATACTTAACTATTAAAGGAATCACCATGCAAAGTTTGAAATCGATAGGACAATTCTAACATGCCTAAATTAATGGAAAAAGCTATCCGTTACGTACGGACGGACGGGCGTACGGACGGATAGACCCTAATTATAGAAAAGCTTTGCTTTTAAAAAGTTAAAGAACTAAAAAAAGAAAAGGGGTAAAAATTCAGGGAGGAAGAGGTCATTGGATTGTAAAATATGCTGATACACATATTTTCATAAATATTTTGTCTTAATTTGTTGGCTTAAAAATACCATTATCCTGAAGATTAAAACAACAAAGACAAAGACATGATCAAGGATTGAATACATAACCAAGCCCAATTAAACCTTTTAATGTCAATTTAAAAGTTTAAATGGGTTTGAACAGACTTGTATTTACCCCTTATTATGTCATACTAAATATTTTAAAATTTAAGTGTAGAAATATTGGGAATTCCTTTGGCTATAAGCAGGCATAACATTCACGGTTTTAATTTGGAAACTAAGATTTTCAATCAAATTACTTGTTGTCAGTTAACTGTCAAATGTAAGAATAGCTATGTTATTTTAATCCCTGAACAGGTAACAGTAGGACCTAACAATACATTGTAATATACCTTACTTTGTTTATCTGTATACCTATCTTAGCTTCTGGACAGGTAAGGTAAATTTGTGATTAGAAGGGTTTAGATTGAAGTCCATTAATGGTGAATAAAGGATTAACATTAGATATAGAATTATTATAGATGTGTTTTTTAAGGTTTACAATTGTCAAAGTAGGAAATTCGCTATATTTTTAAAAAATGATTTTAAATAAACACCTATTATTTAATTTGATGGCAATTGTTAAAAAAATAAGTGTTAATATTTCCTTAACCCTCACAGATCGGGCCCCAATTCCCACCTTAATAGATTGGGGGGGGGGGTTGGCATATTGACCCCCCCCCTCTATCTCGGCTCCTGTTACAGTTAGAGACATAACATTTTTTCTGGTGGTTCATGTGTATTTTTAGAGAGAATTACTTTTTCTAGTCATAGCGGTCAGACCGCTCCTTAGCTGCTTTTTAGCGGCCAGCAGCTAAATATTAAAACAGCTGTAGAGCGGCCAATTTTGCAGCTAGGATGACCAAATTTTAGGACAAATTTTTAAATTTCATAACAAAAAAATACTTTTTCTGATCATCGCCGAAAAACGGCAAATATCGGAAACTGCCATTTTCGGCAGTTATGGTGGTAAAATGGTAGTTGGTGGTGCCAATTAATATTTTATGTGTTTATTGTTACTCAAGGATTTACCAAAAAAATGTATAAGTCTCTAGCTGTAATAGAAGCCACGATATTCATGATATATGTCTGTAGTAAAAGCCGGACAAAAATTGGTCATAAAGTCGGTCAGCGAGCGGTCAAAGGGTCATAACACCACTTTTCTCAGAAGGTCATTGATATCTAAGTATTCACCAAAAATAATTTAGGTTTCTTCCTTATACACAAAAGTCATAATGTAGAAATTAAGATTTATTTAGATTTTTTTCTAAATTTGGTGCCACCTAACCGACTTTGCCCGGACGCCACGCCCGACACAGACCAGATATCCTTATAAGATCAACTCTTGCTGACGTATAATTACTAAACTTAAAAAGTCATGAAGTCACAACTCTCTATCTTACCTACAAAAAAAAGACATTGAAAAAACTAGAGAGGGGGGTCAATATGACCCCCCCCCCCTGATCTGTAAGGGTTAAAGATTAAGAAAATTCAATTTTGATTTAAAGTAAAAAATTGCAGTTACATGATCCATTCAAAGTTTCCTGGTTATCTAAACAGGACCTGCAAAGATCAAACCAGTTACTTACAGTTAGTTAGGACACTTAAATTCCAACTTGTCAATTATTGCTCCTTAACTTTTACTTACAAAAAATTATCTAATTATGGTAATAACTTTGCCAGAAAACGAAAACGCTCAAAATAAAAAAAAATATTAAAAAATGCATTAATTGCGTCTTTTCTAAAGAAACATAAAAAGCACACGTTTTCAAAATGCTGATTGTTTGTTTTAAATAATCTAAACTGATGTGAAAGACTCAATTTGCTTCTAATCAAATAATCTCTATTAGCTGCACATAGAAACATACATTATACATACATGTAAATAAATAAATATACATAGTTGCAGTAGGACTGAGATGAAAGCCATGTGCAGTTACAACCACAAAACTCATGACATTATCAAGGTAAGGTTAGAAAATTAGCATTAATCCATATTATTTGTAATTGTTTCGTAAAATGAAGTTTTTTGAGGATATTTATCCAGGGCAGGCTGTGTAATATTTTAAAGTTTATATGCTCTAATAAGAGATGAGCACAATTATCGTAATGGTAAAATGTAGATTTTTGATTGGGGAGCCAGTTTATTATAGGTTTGGTTTTCATATATTAAGAATTTTTTTAAATGTTTGAAATTTTAACCGTATGTACATAAACCACACTACTCGACCAAGCTGGAAGAGTTAAGGTCCCCTGCTGCGGCTACAAGTTTATATGTTTAGATAGCAATAAGGCGGAGTAAACACAAAACAACACGGAAATATTACAGGTTATATTATGTTCAAGCATTGTTTATCTATTAAAATTCTTCGTAGTTTTGCTTCGAAACCGAGAAATATCTGTTGGTTTAGAACTGGTTCTTGACATACTGAAAAATCACATATAGCATCGTATTACAGGTAATTTTGCACAAATAATATAAAGAAAATCATAAGTTTAATACCAGTTTTGTTATCCCGGGCCTTCGGCGTGATATTAATTACATTAGAAACTACATAACTAACATAATAAACAATGGAAGAAAATTAATGTACATCCCCAAATATAATAAATAAAATTACCATTTCTGTAAAGAAGGTGTATCAACTATTTTTTTTATAGCTAGCCGGTTCTTTTAGTAAGTAGTAGATGTAAAAATTTTCATAGAATTCAGATGTGCAATCGGTTTTTTTGTAGACCTCTTATTTTTTAAGTAATTTAAGTTTAAAAAAAAAAAATTAAGTCGATTTTAAGGTACTAAAATGCAACAAAAAAAAGAAAGAAAATGGTCATTATGAACAAAAATAGTAAGATCTTTAATTTGACACCTTACTTTTTCAATTCTGTCAGGTAATTATTGAAAAAATCGATTTTTTTAAACCCACGAGAATAAAAACTTTGAACTTAATTTTATTATTTCACAAATAAAAAAATATGGGTTCATATATACCTTTAGAATCAGAAAAATATTACGAATCCATTGTAAGCAAAATTGAAAAAAAAGTTTACAATATAGTATATAAACTACAATAAAAGGAATTATATGAAAATATCATATTATATTGTACAGGCAACGTCTTAATTCTTGAATTGAGTATAAAAATGGGAAGGGGGTAAAGAGGGGGTAAAAAAGGGAAGACAATAGTGTTGCCTGAACAAAAAATATGATTGGCCATTTCTTTATTTCTTTATTTTTTTACTTTTTTTCAATTTTGCTTACAATGGATTCGTAATATTTTTCTGATTCTAAAGGTATATATGAACCCATGTTTTTTATGTCTGTTTGAGAAAATATTTAGGTCTAAAGTTTTTATTATACTGAGGTTAAAAAAATAGATTTTTTCAATAATTACTCAACAGAATTTTAAAAGTAAGGTGTCAAATTAAAGATCTTACTATTTTTGTTCTTACTGGCCATTTTCTTCTTTTATTTTGTTGCGCTTTAGTACCTTAAAACCGACTTAATTATTTTTTAAAAAAACTTAAATTACTTAAAAAATAAGAGGTCTACAAAAAAACCGATTGCATATCTGAATTCTATGAAAAATTTTACATCTACTACTTACTAAAAGAACCGGCTAGCTATAAAAAAAAAGTTGATACAACTTCTTTAAGTAAATAGTGAAAATGTTTAGAGACTGCTAGTATTTACCAAGCGATCAAGATTTATTAAAAGTATCAACTTTTATACCTAACAAATAAGATCTTGTGTTTATTATTAATTAAGCCCAGGCACCTGTTTAGCATCGCTAAAATCCTGTATTAAATTTTTTCTAAACTGGTATACAATTTTTACTTTTTAAATATTCCATATTAACAGTATCGCAAAAGCACTAATACATGAAATCTGCATTGAAAGCAAAGGTATCAAATATTTGTCAGCATTCTCTCTTGATTTTGCAGGAAGTAAAAACTTCTGTAGTTTCTACATATAAAGCTTTCATAGAATTTTAATAGTGAAGTTACTCCATAATTCACTTAGTTTATCCGCCAGTCAGTCACTCTACAACATTAATGCACTTTTTAAAATTTCTAAACACATAGTGGAAGCTTCATTTTAAAATATGCAATTTTTTGTCTGAATATGAATTTTAACATCTTTGCAATGAAATCTAATAACTTATACAGCTTCATATGTCATGTAAATAGTACGACAAATATTTATCTAAAGCATATAAACTCACTTCCCATACACCCCAGGATAAAACAATTGAATGTAAATTATCTTTACCTCTAAGTCATAAGGTGTTAGTTCAAGCCTTTAATGTCTATTTGTGTCTTTTTAAAAGCGAAACTTTTCTATAATTAGGGTCGGTCCGTACGTCCGTCCGTCCGTACGTCCGTCACGGATAGCTTTTTTTCGTTAATTTAGACATGTTAGAATTGTCCTATCGATTTCAAATTTTGCATGGTGATTCCTTTAGTATTTAGGTACGATTTAGAAAGCGTAGCAACTCTATAATCATTACCAAAATGTCCGTACGTCCATTTTAAACATGTTGATTTTTTTTACTTTTTTAAATAGCTTTTTTCGTTAATTTAGGCATGTTAGAATTGTCCTATCGATTTCAAATTTTGCATGGTGATAACTGTAATAGTTAGGTACGAGTTAGAAAGCGTAGCAACTCTATAATCATTACCAGAATGTCCGTACGTCCATTTTAAACATGTTTATTTTTTTTACATTTTTAACAACAAATTTGTATGTGACCTAATTATCCGATTGGTCTGATTTTTGGTATACTGATTCTTGGGACAACAAGGTACAATATTATAAGCGAAGCAACTCTATAATCAAGTCCTAAAAATGTAAGTATGTCCATAATTATTATCCTGTATCAAACAGTTTTTTAACAAATTTACTTACAATTTTGCTTTGACTCTTATACATTCGCATTCTGATTATTCAGTTCTGACATTATACAAGTGTTAATGTCCGTTTGTCCTACCGTTTCAGAGCTTCGCTTTTATGGATGTTGTCATCCTTGTTTAGGGAAGGGTTGATAAGTTTTGCTACACTGACATTCTCCCATAATTCCGTATGATATAAAGACCAAGGTTTTGCAATTCAAGAGTTGTCATAAAAACTTTAACGATAAGTATTAAAGTCTAATAATCATAAAACTGTTTTATTCTTCAAAAATTTACAAGTTATTGATAAGGCCAATTTTGTTGATTAACAAAGAAATGAAAAAGTTAATTAAAAGTCCTTTTTTCACTTAATTGACTTTTTTAATTGTGGCTTTTCTCACAAGGTGATGGTTCCATGTATCAACAGAATTAAAAAACAATAAGTTTTTAAAGTATTTCTTCATTTTTAAAATTATATCAGTGGTTTCATACCTATTTATTTTAGTGTTTAACAAAAGATTTTTAGAGTTAGGTGTCTTTTTTTTTTTTTGGCTGTTTTTTCTTCAAAATAGCTTCATTGGAATATAGATTTCCTGTGTGTCAGTGTATCAAAGGATCACACTTAGGGAAAACAGGCATAATTCTCCTTTACAGTGAAGCTTCTTGTATATAAATACTGTGAATTGCATTTGATATTTTTAAAAATAATATTGCTTTTAGATTCTTATATGCATACCATACTTCTCAGTAACTAGTATTTTCATAAAAAAAAACTCTTAAGAAAATTACATATTCCTGCTTCTATTACCGATAGATAATTCAAATTTTTTACTTTGATTAATGAACATCTACTTTGTTAATTCATCAATCAATTATATCAAGAATAATAAATCTAATATAATCAGTTTGACATTCCTTTTAAATATTCCCATAACCAAGGACCTTCTAAATTGACAATAACTTGTCCGTATGTCTGTCTGATGGTTCATACTATTCAAGGGTGAATGAATATTGTTATCCTTGTATGTACTTTTTATGCATTTATAACAGAATTAATATTCATTAGTTGCATGAATACTTTTAATGGAAATACTATTATTTTTATTATAAAAATTTTAAAAAGCAGTATATAATTTGTGTTTTTGTTTGTATTTTGACTAATTTTAGAATATAAATGACGTATTTATAATAATTTTGAAGAAGGAAAAAATTAATAAATAAAATTCGGCAAAACTTCGTATTTTTTAATCTGGACATAAATTTTTTTTCTTCATTAAAATGAAAAGTGGAGTGTCGACTTACCCCTCCCCTATTCACGTTGGTGTATCCGTGGGGCATCTACTGGCGAAACTACTAAATAGTTATCCTCTATAATACAAAGTAGAATAATGTCTGTCCGTCCGTCTGTCTGTCTGTCCGACCCTTAAGATCTCTGTAACCACTGAACCGATCGGATCCAACTACTCTTCAGGGTATTGGTCCTGTGGTGGTTTTAAGCTATTTTCTCCAACCCCCCAAAAAAAAGAAAATCCCCCCCCCCCCAAAAAAAAAAAAATAAATAATTTTCTTGGGAACACATAAGACCAAGCACCAGTAGTTCTTTATTTTTTTTTAATTATCTCTTGGGGCAAAGCCCCTAGAGGCTAGGGTCGCAGCCGCTAGTCCATATATAAAGTAATAAGCTTTTTTTGTCTGTAGCGAAGGATCTCTACTTTACACTAAAGTTTCTTATTCTTTAAATTTCTCTGTTAAGAATTTCCATTTTAGAGCAGCTATTCAAAGTTATAGGGATTTTTTTTTGCTTTAAAAGTCTTGGTAAAAATATAATTTTTATTCTGTTCATTTCCACCTTAGAATACTGAGCCCCTAACTGCTAGGGAGAGCAGTCACTAGTATTTACATAAACATAGCCCCATATTCAATTTACATTCATAACATGAGTTTTATAATAGCTTCACTCACAAACATTATCATATGCATTTCTATGTAACAATAACATAATTATCATACTATTGTTCTAACTTGCCAAAAAAAGCTAAAAACATAAATGTTATTATTTGCGTTAGCCAGGGAAATAGGGATGTCTCAACCATGACACTTTGGTTGAGTATGACTTCCGAATTAGCGGGAAGTTCTCGAGATCTGTTGGCGAACATACAAACCCCCAATACCAGGAACCATCAAGTTTCAACAGCAGGTTTGAATATAGATTTATTGATGAAATTATTTCAAAGTCCTGAAATTACAAAATCAATTAGTTCATAATTCCAGTTATTTATAACCACGTAATCTTAATTGCTTTTTTTTTTAAAAATCATTTTTCTCTACGGTTAAGAATCTTTGGAAACTTTGGCTTTAAAGGAAAATTATTTGGTTTAATAAATCATTGTTAAATGCAAAAATAAAGGCACATAAAAAATACTAAAACATATATTAATCATTATTAAGTTTCATGTTTAGCTGGCTAAAGCCTTTTTAAAACTACATATAATCGTCCTATACACCATTCTTCTTAATAAAAATAACAAATTCTACCTGAAGTTCTTATGGTTTCAAATCCCTGATATACTAGGGTCGTTCACACACTATGAGACCAATGATAGGCCCAATTTTGTTCTCCGAAATCTTCACACACTCATATCTCATTCAAAAGTAACGAACGTGCGCATCAAAATATATAAACAATCCATGCCGCGTCACATTATGAAAGGAAAGCCAAAAAAGACGACATTTGCGCTTAGTTTTAGGATAATGATAAGGAATTAATTTCGAACTTGATAAACACAAAGCTTCCTCGAAAAGAGGTTAAGACACACCCCCCGTTTGAAAGTCAAATTAACTTCCTTAACGAGATTCAAGGTTTTTTTTGCGCTGAGCACTAGCAACATTTCTCACTAAACTCAACTCACCATAATCACATGAGAATGGCCACATCCCGAAAACGTGACAATTTTGCTCCTAACTAAATGAAACCCCGTGAAATGCATACACTATTTTATACTCCTCACTAGGACTCATAATACCTCACATTTTAGGATAGAAGGATGGGGATTGGTTTGTACCATACAACATTCCATGCACATGACAATCACAAGATCACATACACAAATCCTAAAAATAGATAATCCTATTAATCATGATGTTGTAAATATAACAACTTATACTAATAATAATCATTTCATAATCAATAGGTAATAAATCATTATTAATAAATCAATAAGTACCTACGAAATCAGGTTGAAATGTAAACAAATAATGGTAAAATAAAACGAAATAAATCTTAGACAAGAAATTTAAGATTTATAGGTACTTAAAACTAAATTTGTTAAGCATCAAAAAGAGTAGTAAGAAAAAATATTTCAAAATCCTTGGGCAGAAAGTTTTTCAAACTTAATGAATAAGAACTGTACTATCTTAATCAACAATAAAACTTTTTAATACTTAAAGAATAGCAAAATAATAATATCTTCGTTAGAATTTTCATCGGAATTATGAAAAAAATACCAATTTTCTTTGTAAAAAAATGAGACTTTAAATATGAATTCTCAATCATTCCTTGATCTGAATAAAAAATGTTTTACTTGATTGAAATTCATATATAATTTTTAAAAAAATCTGCTAAAATACTTGATTTTTTTTCTTAGAATAAATATCGAATCATGCAACCTCGACACATTTATTCCTTTTTGGTAAACTTTTCAGGTAAGTTTTATAATGAATTGTACTTTTGAAAAGAATTTAAACTCAATAAAATTAAATTTGAGCATATGAAATAGAATGAAATTTAATCGCATTTCATTTGATTCTTATTTTAGGCATAAAAATAGGCATATGAAAAATGTGGCTTTTTTTACTAAAAAAAATCTCAATTTCCATAAAATAAGAATCAATTATTAATCATAATTTTTAACAACTGCCTGACTGATACAGCATGTTCTTCCAGGGGAGATTTATCTGTCAGCCTGAACAAGACTCTTGCAGTCTTTCTCCCATCCTCAATTCTCGTCACTCGGCCCATCCTCAAACATCTCATCAGCGGATTGGTACTCGTAACCAGAACTATATCTCCGTCAGCTAGTGGCTCCGCCATCTCATCCTTCCACTTGGACATCCGTAATATCTTCGGTAGGATCTCCTGGCGGTAGGCAGTCCAAAACTGGGCAGACAAATCTTCTAACAACTTCAACCTGGAGGAAATTTGGTCCTCCGGTTTCATCGCCACATTGCACAACGGCTGGCGGTCAACATTTCCCAGCAGCTGGCCAGGGGTAATCAGCCGCCAATTCTCCACGTCGTTCGCAGCTTCTATCGTCAATGGTCTGCTATTCATCAACTTGCTAACCTCCGCCAACAGCACCAGGAGCTCGTTGAAATTAACAGAACTATTCACCAACTTCTTGGACAGCAATCTCTTGGTTAATCCCACCATTTTCTCAGCTTGCCCAATGAAATGGTGGGCTCGGGCCGGGATCTGAGACCAAGAAAACTCTACCTGGCTGCCCAACTTCTGCTCTAAAACCTTGCGAGCACCGGATAATTGTGTGCCCATGTCGCTTACTATGACCTTCGGCAGACAATGAACAGCCTCCAACTTGCGCAGGGACAACAGGATACTGCTGGTATCATACTTTTCCAAGGCATCTAACCATAACGCCCCTGAGAACCTGCAGACCACCACGAACACCCACACCTTCTTCGTTGCTGTCTGACTCCTCGTTTTGGCGGCAGCTCTCCTCGTAATCAGCGGACCCATCAGGTCGACTTGCACAGCTTCAAAAGGCCTGCTCGGGACCAACTTGTCAGGTAACACATCCTTCATGGTAGTACGACATTCCTTAGCCCTCTCAACACTGCAGGGCCAACACTTCTTCACCTCCATGATGGACAACCTCCTTGCCTTCACAATCCAGCACCAACGGCGGCTCTCAGCTAAAGTTCCACGGACTCCAGAGTGAAGCTCAACATGCGCTTCTCTCATAAAAACAGCAGCTAACCAATTACCAGGCTCCAAAATTATTAAACCTGGCATGTCTTCAAATATCATTTTACGGCCACCAGTAATGGCGTCAATGACGGGCTCTCCACGACCAACCATTTTAAGAATTCTCATCTCCCTGGTCACATAATTTCCTCCGGGACCAACGACAGGCCAGGTCAATGATACTTCATGCACTAATGGATTTAATGACGCATAATTGCCTTTAGCGTCATTTATCCACTCATCCTCTTGGCTTCGTGACACAATGAAAAGTTCCGCCGCCGCCATAAAATTGTACAAAGACGGCTTGTACACAGAATCTGCAGCTGCTACATGACTACCAGCGGCTGTAGTCTTACCTTCTTGTCTGCTCTTTAGCTTCTTCAACCAGGTGTTCGCTACTTGCAGGACAGCTGCCATAATACGTTTGGCCTGTCCAAATGATCTCCTGTGCTTAAACCTAAAGACATCTTCAGCGGCTTCTCCGGCAACTTTCATTGAACATAACTTAACCATTTTGGTATTCAACTCCTCTGGTGGTAAATCCTGCTTGACTTGTTCGGCAGTTTTCACCGGCCACGCACTTTCATCCTGGCGCAACCATTCTGGGCCCAATCTGTACCTGGAACCTGGTCCCAAATCTGATACCTTGCAGGTGCTTCTGGTGCCCAAATCTGCAACATTGTGTGTCCCCGGGACCCACCTCCAGTCATCCTTGCTGGTTGCAGATTGAATTTCTCCAATGCGATGAGAATTAAATGTGTTCAACATAGCACTGTTGGAAACTATTTGTGATAAAACACACGTTGAATCAGTAAAGTACATCACTCTGATAACATCAAAGGGCAGGGCATCTCTGATGGACTTTGACAACCTTGTGGACATCTGGCACCCCATCAATTCAAGGCGTGGAATTGATTCACACTTGACCGGCGCAACTCTTGACTTGGTGGCTAGCAGAAACGTTTCAAATCCTTGTCTAGTTGGCCACCTCAAATATGCATTACATGCATAAGCCTCTGATGACCCATCCGAAAACATCATCAAGGATGGAAGGCCAGTTGGTTCCTCCGGGACCACACAACGGTCAAACTCCAATTTAGCGACCTCAGCTCTGTCCTCCAGCGACTTAACAAGTTCATCCCGTAGACTTTTTGGAATGAAATCTTGCCAGCCCAAATTCAGCAAACATGTTTTCCGCAGGACAAGTTTAATTCTCAACAGAATAGGGCTGCAAAGCCCGATCGGGTCGAAGGTTTGGGCGGCGAACCTGTGGACCATCTTCTTTGTCAGATTCTCGTCCAAGGCGTCCTCAGCATCCTCTTTCACCTTCTTTCCCTTGATCTTACCATCTTGGTTGACTCTTGTGGCGATGGACAACACATCGGTGGCTGGCTTCCATATCAGCCCGAGAACCTTGGTTGGCTGGCAATCATCTCCAGAATAAATGACTTGTTTGAAGGAAAAACTACCTTTGCCGATAATTCTGTCGGCCTCTTTCATCATCTCCTTGGCTTCTGGCTTCGATCCTGCTCCCGAAATAACGTCATCTATGAAGCTGTGCTTCTCAAGCTTGACTGCAACTGGAATCTGAGGTAACTTGAATTCCTCATCAGGGTAGGTAGGTATTTGTGGCTCCTTCCATAATTCAGGTTTAGCAACAATTTCACTACCGTTTATCTGCCCCTCTCCATACATCTCCTTGACCTCTGCTTCACTCTTTCCGCCGAACAGGCGGGACGTCAACTTCAGGGCTGTAACTGCCAAGTTTCCCGCAGCCAACTCGCCAAAATTCACAACTTTAGTCAGGTAAATTTCAAGTGGACCGTCTGGCGTTGGGGAAAATAAAACTCTCTTCATCTGGCTGTCGAACTCTGTGGCCAGGATGGAGTTATAAAACTTGGAAATATCCGCGGTTATACCAACCTTGTAACCGCGGAAAAGCATCAAATGATAAAAAATCTTCTGCATTGGCGGCGGGCCTCCCAGCATTATGTTATTAAAACTGGTACCTTTGAACGTCAGAGAACTATTTGCACACAATCTCATGGGTGTGGAACTTGAATCCTCCTTGAAAGCAACCACTATTGATGAACAAGACTTAGGCCCTTCATACTGCAATTCTTCAGGCGTGGCTTTTTGAAATACGCCTCTTTTTATGGCGTCGTTGAATACCTCCACATACATTCCATAGGTACCTTCCTTGACCATCTTGGCACGATCCTTTTCAGCAATTTTGCGGGCTAAACTCTCATTGTAGGGTAAAGTGTGAGGATCTTCAATATAAGCATATTGACCTGTCCACTTGTTGGACTGCAAGTCTAGAGTTAAACCTGCCTCAATTATCCTCTGCCTCTCACGCTGGTCCCAGGTAGTGCCGTCGGCCATAGCCTTGCACTCTTGACAGGCAGTACATCCTGGACAAAGTGCCTGCGGCTGTACGCCAAACGATTCAGACGTCAGAAAGTCTGGCAAGGTGCCTCCACTGACACTGACAGCCTTATATGCCGACTTTTGATCTCCAGCTCCACCGTCAGCACTCGTACAGATAAAACCACTACCAAAAATGGTTCGCCACAACATAGACTGGCCCACTTTCTGGTAGGTTGAAGGAAACACGTCAGGATGTGTATTTCCAATGATGATATCTAAGCCTCCACTAATATATGTAAACCTTTCTGGCGGCATTTTAAATATCTCGGCGGCAGTTTCGGGGTGGACCGAGCGCATCTCGTTGGCCCCGCCGAGGGTAGGCATGACAGCTGCCTCAAACTCCCTCAAATTGCCGTCCCTATCCTTCAGATAAAACACAACATTGCGGCAGGAAGACTCACTGCCGTCAGCTACAGAAATAGTTGTATATCTGCCGGTAGATTTCAGCTTCAACTTGTTGGATAACTTCTCAGACACAAGTGGCAAATTTGCCCCAGAGTCAAACATTACAGTGGCATGGCAGGTGCCGCCGCCAGGTGCTACAACAGGAACTAACTGAAGTAAGAAGGTACAGGGGCTGGGTGCAGAACTTGACCTGTAGACTGTATTCACACCAGCACTAGCCTCATGGAGTAACCTAGAATGGTATCTGTCGCAATTATTGGTACCACAAACACCAAGCTTATCCGATTTATTACACTTGTCAGCAGTATGGCCGTCACACAGGCAGAGTTCACATAACTTCTTCTGCTGGACAACTTTCTTTCGGTCAACCACATCCATCTTCTTAAATGTGAGGCAACGGAAAATCGGGTGCTTCTCCTTGCAGCTCTCCACAGGACATGCACTGTTCCACTTGGAAGCCTTGTCCTTTCCAGCCTTTCCATTCTTATTGTCGCTGCGGCCAGATACTTGCGTGGCGGCAGCTCTGTCACGATTTCTCTTGCCGGCGCTAGTGTCATAGGACATATCACCGGCCAACATGGCTCCCCTGGTCCTCTCCAGTAGTTCTACAATCTTCTGGATGTTTGGTTGGTTCATGCTACCTAGCTCCATCATAATTTTCTCTCTCAAATTTTCAGGGCACTTGTCTTTAAAAATATGAATAAGAGTTAGGTGGTTGTAATCCTTAGCTGCAGAACCAACGATGGTTTCTACTTCCTGCATCATGCTCTTGAAGGTAGCAATTGCGCTAACCACGTCCACAGGTTTATCCACAGGTTTCATCTTGTTCAGCTTAGTTAAAATCCTCATGAACCGGCGAGTGTTTGATAAAAACATCTGATCAAGAAACGACCATTGTTCATTATGATCTCTAATCGCTGACACTTGCTTGCGTAGTTCCGGGTTGGTTATCACCTTCTCCATACACAACATCAGACTTAACCTCTGGTCAGCAAATCCGTAACCAGAGCATAGATCCTTAAAGACCTGTTTAAAGTTTGGGTAATCCGTGTCAGTACCGTCGAAGGACGGCAACAAACTGTTGTCCCAGCGCCCATACTGCGGGTTGGAACTCCGAATATCCACGGCAGACATACTTCTGGAGAGCATGGCAGGTGTCCCACTCTCATCCAGGTTAGATGAACGACGTTCCATCTCTCTAAGCCTTCGGTACATATCACGTACTTCTTGGCGCAACTCCACGGAAATTTTAAGCACTCCCATGTCCATCTTCACCTTCTCAATGACGTCGAGGTTCCTGGCGACAGTGCTTGACCTCGCGTCATCTGAATCATTGTCAAGCCAGTACAGAATTTTTGTACACTGCTCCAACGACGCATAAACTTTATCTGCAACAGTTTTCTGCTCACTAGCTTCATCCAAATCACGCTTGAACTCGCGCAGCTCACTAGTCTCCACGGCAGGTTTTAGACTTTTTATTAGGTCAGATTGGTCCTTGACCTCACTAAAAATGTCACGAATTGATTTTACATTCACATTTTCACATGAACTAAAACTTTGGCAGGCTTTTAGATTGTCATAAAACACTTTTAACTGTTCGTCAAACACTTCTAGCCTTTCACTGCCAATAGCGATAGCTCGCTCAATTTTCTGCTTTTTGGTTAGTGGCATATTGATTCACTAGGTACTTATTTCACAGAAAAATTGTCACAGTTTATTGCATCAATAATTCACTGGATGCTATTGATCTCTTGATGAATGCTAACGCCTATTCATCAGATACTTTGAAATTGTCTCAACCATGACACTTTGGTTGAGTATGACTTCCGAATTAGCGGGAAGTTCTCGAGATCTGTTGGCGAACATACAAACCCCCAATACCAGGAACCATCAAGTTTCAACAGCAGGTTTGAATATAGATTTATTGATGAAATTATTTCAAAGTCCTGAAATTACAAAATCAATTAGTTCATAATTCCAGTTATTTATAACCACGTAATCTTAATTGCTTTTTTTTTTAAAAATCATTTTTCTCTACGGTTAAGAATCTTTGGAAACTTTGGCTTTAAAGGAAAATTATTTGGTTTAATAAATCATTGTTAAATGCAAAAATAAAGGCACATAAAAAATACTAAAACATATATTAATCATTATTAAGTTTCATGTTTAGCTGGCTAAAGCCTTTTTAAAACTACATATAATCGTCCTATACACCATTCTTCTTAATAAAAATAACAAATTCTGCCTGAAGTTCTTATGGTTTCAAATCCCTGATATACTAGGGTCGTTCACACACTATGAGACCAATGATAGGCCCAATTTTGTTCTCCGAAATCTTCACACACTCATATCTCATTCAAAAGTAACGAACGTGCGCATCAAAATATATAAACAATCCATGCCGCGTCACATTATGAAAGGAAAGCCAAAAAAGACGACATTTGCGCTTAGTTTTAGGATAATGATAAGGAATTAATTTCGAACTTGATAAACACAAAGCTTCCTCGAAAAGAGGTTAAGACAAGGGAAGAGACAAAATATTGTAAATATTTTGTTTACTTATAATCAAGCAAGAAATTATCAGAGCTCGATCTTTAAATCATTTTAATGGTGATTTAAATCGGGGTGCGCGGTATTTCAGCTAATCACAGCGCGGCATTTTTAAAATGCCGCGCTGTGATTGGCTGAAATTTGGCGAACCCGATCTAAATCACCACTAAAATGATTTAAAGATCGAGCTCAGGAAACTAAAGGGATGAGACAATTGCCGTTAAATTACTGTACATCCATGATAATGAGAAACAAAATTAGTGGTTAATACGTTTGAACACTCAACTTAATGAGCCAATCAATCAAAATTCACTATAGACTTCAAAATTGTTAAGCAAACAAATAAGAAAACATTATTGTAATACTTTGGGGACTAGTGTAATAAACAGCCCATTATCTCTCTCTCTCTCTCTCTCACTCTGTAGAATTATGCTTTTAATAGCTGAGAAAAATAAAGTAGAAGTAAGAGTTGTAGAATGATTCAACCCTTATAGTCCCTGGTGTTTACTGATGTCTATAATACTTTTTGTTTTGTTTATCCAATAATTAACTATAGCAAACAAACTTATAGAAAACATATCAAAGAAACTCTTTGGACATGTTTATACAAAAAGGTTAATAGTCGTTGCTATGTAATTGAGGCATGTCTGTATGTAATATAAGTAATATAAAAGTAACAAACAAATATTTTCCATCAATGCTACTCTCATAATGCATAGCAAAATTATCTAGGTGAAACGATAACAATTTTAGAATTTAAAACTCTTTATAAGAAGATCCCTAATCAGTAAATTGTACCAAAAAGAACCGCCTATACTATTTGTTAAACGTGTACATGTTTTGGTGCTAAAAGTATGATACAGCTAGCTATCTGGGAGACATATAGTGTAAAAATTTTGTAACTCGTATCAATGGAAAAAATCTTATGTGACTAGTTAAAAAACATTACCTTTTTTATGTAGGATGGATTGTTCTGTGTTATATTCCATCTAGGTTAATAAATCTATTAATTTTAATATCTAAAAGGAAAGAAAAACAACTTTTTTTAGCTGTTTTTAATATTTGCTAGTCTGTTAAAAATTCATAAAAGTCTATATACATATTTATTTACTCTCACTCCCGCTCTCATTGTCTCTCCATCTATCTATAAATCTTTCTCATATATTGGAATTTATTGTCATAACAAGGATGATATTTTTCAAAATAATACAAATTACCATTATATACTAATTGTTTCTTACTTGCCAATTGGCTGGGTGTTACTATATAATGAATAATTTACCTACAATACTGAAAATAGCCTTAAACCTACCTAAAGTGTGTATGTCTGTCTTTCAGTCCGTTTGTCTGTCTGTTTGTCCATCGTAATTTCGTCCGTCTGTCTTCTAGTCTGTCTGTCCGTATGTCTGACCGAAATCAGATTGAACTAGAAACCTACTGGTCCTACGATAGTTAAAAGCTATTTTCTAGAGACGTTGGACACCTGACTCTAAAAATCTTTTGTTAAAATAAATAGATGTGGAGCCACTAATATAATTTTAAAAATGAAGAAATACTTTAAAAACTTATTGTCTTTTAATTCTGTTAATACAAAAAAATTATCACCTTGTGAAAAAAGCCACAATTATAAAAGTCAATTAAATGGGAAAAAAATTTAATTACAATTTTTATCCAATGATAATTAGATATTAATGGGTAGTAATTATCACCAGAATCGTGCAACCTTTTCTCTGCGCACTTTTAATTAACTTTTTCATTTGTTAATCAACAAAATTGACTTTATTAAAATCTAAGACAATTTCTAAAAGAATAAATAGTTTTATAATTAAGTTAAATAAGTATCATTCAGTTTTTATGACAACTCTTAAAATGCAAACTTATCACCCCTTCCCTAGGAATGTCCTATCCCGGAATCCATGGGAAATCCAAACTAGAGACCATTATTCATTTTATTTTTTTGTCAATGTTTTCATTATCCTATTATATAAAGTAGTAAGCTTTTTTTGTCTGTCCCGAAGGATCTCGCTAACCGCTAAACCGATAATGTTCTCCTTTACAGTGAAGCTTCTTATAGGTCCTTGGAAGGTTTTTAACTTTTTTTTGGAAAGGGTGTCTTCACCCCCTCCCCTTAAAAAATATTTTTTTAACTCTTTTTGAAACTAAAATTTAAAATGGGATGAGGTCCCCCTCCTACCAGTGCCCCTAGAGGCTTCTAGGGGCGTAGCCGCTAGTTATTATATATTTAACACTTCTGAAATAGTAACAAAATCTTTACTTGCAGCGTAGTTCGGGCATTGGATATAGAATTTGCGTGGATATTATGACAGGATAGTGGGCATCGTTATTTTAGCCCGCTGCGTGTTTATCTTTATTAGAGAATTATAAAATTTTGTGTAATAATTTAATAATACATCCATTGTAAGAGCCAAGACACGAACAATTTTCACGATAAAAAAACAACAACTAAATATACAAACAATTATACATCCCACTTCTTTTTAAAATTTCTTTTCCGTAATGTGTCTTGCTTACTTTTTGCTTGGTAATTCTTTTGTCTGTTTATCCTATTACATTTTATCATTTCCTGTGTTTTATTCTTTAATTATAGTTTGTAAAACACAGCCACAAATTATTCTAATTTTTACTATTTTAATTCTGATTTTAGACTAAATTAGTTCATGAATTGCTGAAAGATTATAATTGAATGTTAAAGAATTTGTTAATAGTGCCTATAAAAATGGCGTCATACTGGCCTACCTATGGTTAATTAAAATGTATGCTGGCCTGCTATTTGTACTTTAGTCTGTGTATTGGCCTCTCATTGGTCATTTGCATATTATGACGTCATTCTCATAGGCACTATAAAACAGCTTCAAAATTTATTTTATTCTATAATGATTTTCGGTTTTTTTGGATTTTGTTTTTCCTTGTTCAAGTATACTGAAATTAATTTCCCAAATTTCCGTTGTTTTGATCCAAAAGTTTTGAAATTTTCCAAAGTTGTGACAATTTGACTTATTGTTCCCGCTAGTCATCCACCTAACTGTCTTTCTAGATATCTAGCTATCTAGCTGTCTCACTTTCATTCCAGAAAATAAAATATTAATATAATATTATAATATTTAACCCTTAACGTTTTTTTCTATCCCAATTTTTAAAAAATATTTTTCCCTCTATTTCTAATAGGAGCTGAAATGGAAGAGGGGGGGGGGTGCGTTCTTCATTGTTCTAAAAGTATTCAAAAAAATTAAACAGTCAAATGTATTTCTTATATCTAAAAAATAGCTCATGAATTTAGACATGTTAGAATTGTTCCATAGATTTCAAGAATGGTGATTTTAACTTCTTGATTTATATGTAGAAAATCTCCGCTTAGAATTAGACTTATATTTAGACTAAAAATACTGCAGGGATCTAAAGGGATAAAACAATGGCCTAAAAATCAATAACCCCAATGATGATACACAGAAATACCCCTTCTTAACTAAAGTCCACAAAGTTGTTAAGCCAACAAATAAGAAAACGGTATTATAAAATTTTTGGGACTAGTGCAATAAATAGCCCATTGCCTCCTCTCTCTCTGGTTTGTGTGTATGTATTTAACATCTAATGTTATTATTATTTATTATTTCATTTGTATATTACATATCAATCTTCCTGTCTCTCTCTCTGACCATTAATTTATCTTTCAGTGTCTTTCTCAGGGTTATGAGGATCATTGTATTTATACACTTAATTATAAAGAAGCTTCATTAGAATATTATGTGCATTAGTGCAGCATTGATAACATAACAACAGAATAACAGTTATTTAAATGAATTTTTATTTTAAAGATTTTTGATTGAGAGAAAACAAGAAGTTTAAAACCATTTTTGAACAATTTATATATTTTAGCACAAAATAAAAAAAAATTAGCTTAAACGGACAAAGTAAAATACAGATAATGAAAAGATATAGAGTAGTTGGGGTTCTGACTACGTTGGAAGCATTATTAATTAATTTTGACATACTCTGCACTACATTTCTAAGCTATCATGCAAATTTGATTACAATAAGACAATATAATTCACAAAAAATATTTTTAAAGTCATTTTGACTCATTTATTAAGTCCATACATGTCCCTTCTAAATACCTTTTAGATGCACATTTTTTTTCTGGAAGTCATACCTGTGTAATACACGGTGTATGGTAATAATTTTTACATTTACTTGGTATGCGATATGAGATATTTGCAAAAGTAGGTAACATAATCTAGGTATCTGTCTATATATCTATCTATCTATCTATTTGTCTATCTATCTATCTAAATATCTATTTATCTATGATGCTGTTTATCCTATATTATCTGTGGCTGTACAGAGGGGTTTTGTTGTCCAGTGTTATCTAACTATCCTCTATCTATCTATCTATGATGCTGTCTCATCCTGTATTATCTGTATTATCCTGTGGCTGTACAGGGGGGTTTTGTTGTCCAGTGTTATCTAACTATCCTCTATCTATCTATCTATCTATCTATCTATGATGCTGTCTCATCCTGTATTATCTGTATTATCCTGTGGCTGTACAGGGGGGTTTTGTTGTCCAGTGTTATCTAACTATCCTCTATCTATCTATCTATGATGCTGTCTCATCCTGTATTATCTGTATTATCCTGTGGCTGTACAGGGGGGTTTTGTTGTCCAGTGTTATCTAACTATCCTCTATCTATCTATCTATCTATCTATCTATGATGCTGTCTCATCCTGTATTATCTGTATTATCCTGTGGCTGTACAGGGGGGTTTTGTTGTCCAGTGTTATCTAACTATCCTCTATCTATCTATCTATCTATCTATCTATGATGCTTTCTCATCCTGTATTATCTGTATTATCCTGTGGCTGTACAGGGGGGTTTTGTTGTCCAGTGTTATCTAACTATCCTCTATCTATCTATCTATCTATCTATCTATGATGCTGTCTCATCCTGTATTATCTGTATTATCCTGTGGCTGTACAGGGGGGTTTTGTTGTCCAGTGTTATCTAACTATCCTCTATCTATCTATCTATGATGCTGTCTCATCCTGTATTATCTGTATTATCCTGTGGCTGTACAGGGGGGTTTTGTTGTCCAGTGTTATCTAACTATCCTCTATCTATCTATCTATGATGCTGTCACATCCTGTATTATCTGTATTATCCTGTGGCTGTACAGGGGGGTTTTGTTGTCCAGTGTTATCTAACTATCCTCTATCTATCTATCTATCTATCTATCTATGATGCTGTCTCATCCTGTATTATCTGTATTATCCTGTGGCTGTACAGGGGGGTTTTGTTGTCCAGTGTTATCTAACTATCCTCTATCTATCTATCTATCTATGATGCTGTCACATCCTGTATTATCTGTATTATCCTGTGGCTGTACAGGGGGGTTTTGTTGTCATGAATAATGGATCTTTATATTCCTTTTTTTTTTAAACACGCAAGTTTTGTTGCATGCATCTCAGCTTCCCTTTAATTTTGTATGTACTTTGTCGACAAGAATTGTTTCATCCTTATGATTATGTTTTACATTGACATCTGAACAGTGTAAATATGTTCGAAACAATTTGTATTGTCTTAATAAATATTAATATTTTTTTTGTGTTAACCTCTTATAATAATTGTTTTCTATATTTCTATATAAGAATGTATATGAAACGTTTTATTTACCATTGAAAAATCTGTGCATTTTTCAATGGAATTTCACGTTTATACTGCATTTTTCACTTACATATAGCATAAAAATTACTTTACTTCAAATGTTTTAAAACATGAACAATTTTAATTCTATCTAAAGTATAAAAATTACATATTTTTCCCAAATAGTTATGTAGTTGGTAGTTCTGAATCTATCTTTCTTTGAATATTTATATGATACTGTGTGCTATGAATGTATGCATCCTTGCTTTTTCCTGCGTAAATATATATTATATAAATGTGGTTTATTAAATACATTCGCAGCAGCAAATATTTAGGATTTAGCGCAAAATTTTAAGTAAATATACATTTGTATAACCGTGTCTTTTTAACATTATAGAGTAAAACACTAAAGTGGAAGGGGGTTAAATAACTGAATGTCCCAATCCCAAGGACCTTGTGCCGACACTTAATTGGGCCTTTGAAAATCAATCAATAGTGTCGGGAATTTTGTATTGAATAGAATAATAAAATATTTTGATTGTACTTTGGTAGTTTTTTTTCTAGCTGTTTTGTGTGAATACTGTGTGGTTTATGATACACTCTTGACACAAAGACCACTTGATTTATGGGCAACACAACACACCACACTCAAAACATGCACCCCCCAATCTCATCTTTCATATGCAGAAAGAGGCAGAGAGAGAGGGGGCAATGGGCTGTTTATGACACTAGTCCCTAAAGTTTAATAACGTTTTCTTATTCGTTGGCTTAACAAATTTGGTGACTTAAGTGAATTTTGATTATTTAGTTCAATAAGATGAGTATTCTAATGTTTCAACCACTAATTTTAATCTACAGAAGGGTTAATTTTGTGGATCATCATTAGGGATGTACATAAATTTATCGGTTATTGTCTTATCCCTTTAGATTTCTGAGAAAGAGGTAAACCAGCTGCGATGTATAGTTCAATGTGGTTAAAAACCAGGGATAAGACAATGGACGATAGATTGATGTACATCCATATTGAGTATACATAAAATTACCTCTACTGTAGATAAGATAAGAAACACAAGGATGACAACATCCATAAGTAGCGAAGCCAAAAAAATCATGGATGGGAATACGGTTGTTTTCTTAAAACGACAGGAAATTAAATTTTTATATCCTTAACTTAAAAAATTAGGAAAATCGGACTATATACATAAGAGAAATGGAAAAATAAGGAAAAAATTAAAAATAGCCAAAAACCTGCAAAAAGGCAGTCTGACTGTCATGGTTGTTTTCGTTAAACGACAGGAAATTTAATTTTGTTGTCTATAACTGAAAATTTTTTGGAAATCGGACCATAAACACCAAAGATATGGAGAAAAATGTGAAAAATACAAAAATAGCCTAAAACCTGTTTAAAGGTAGTCTGACCGTCATAGTTGTTTTCTTTAAAAGACAGGAAATTTAATTTTGATTTCTCTAACTGAAAAAATTTTGGAAATCGGACCATAAACACCAAAGATATGGAGAAAAATGTGAAAAATACAAAAATAGCCTAAAACCTGCTAAAAAGCGGTCCGACCGCCATTGATGTTTTATAGTTAATTGTGCTACTTATTAATATGAATGTTGTCAAAAAATTTCAGCATTCTATCTTTTATAGGAGCTGAGTAAATCCCATTTCCCCCATAGCGTTACGGACTGACTGACTGACGGACTGACTGACGGACAAAGTGAATTATAGAGTAGCTTCGCTACTAAAAAGTGAATTATAGAGTAGCTTCGCTACTAAAAACATAATATGAAACCTTTTATGGTGTAATGTAGCTATAATTGTTTGCTATATCATCCAAATTAGGTTATGTAACTCCTAACAGATTATTAACTCTCGTAATGCTCTCTTTTTTTCTTAAAATAATAATTTATTCATGGAATTCAGTTAAGCAAGTAATTCTACGCGTATAATTCAGAAGTAAAGGGTGTACCAAAAAAAATGCGGACATTTTTAAAATTGAAATTAAATTTAAATTTAATTTAATCTTTAATGATTTACTCGCAAGTCAAGTTTTACATCAGTTGGGACATTTTAACACGTAGCTCCGTAACTATACGTAGCAGAGGAATCATTCTTATATTTCCAAAAAATAGACTTTCTAGCGGTTCTAACGATATGCGTAACATTTTTCTACTATTAACACAAGCCGCGCAATTTCAATTTTAAAAATGTCCGCATTTTTTTTTGCACACCCTTTAGAAAGTATTTCTAAACTAGTATGTTATGCTACGGCGTGGGTCTTATGATGCAATTTCTTAGAATGCACACCAGATTTGTTATTTTCTCAGTTACATGAGAACTATGATTCTAATTTAAATACATTACTAACAGTAAAATCTTTTTAGTAAATACTTTTTCAATTTTAAAATTAATCTTTATATTATACTTTTAAAAATGCACTTTACTTAATTTAAAAACTTTCGCAAATTTAATACTTATAATAAGTATAAAAGTTATATTCAAAATCCTTTAATGATCAGTAAACAGAGATAGTTTTACTAAAAAAATATTTGTTTTTATTTCTTCAAATCATTTTAAACAAAATTTTTTTTTTTTTTTCTTTCATGAAATAAAAAAGTTGTGTTAAATTTTTATTGTTAAATCATGAAAATAGGAAAAAGACATTGCATATATTAATTGGGGGAGAATCATTTATAGTTCATTGTTCTTTCTCTGGGTATTTTTTTATATTCTAAGATGTCCTATACACAAATGCTTGTAAGTAAAATGTATAAAAAAAGTTTGAAGGCAAGTATAAAAGAAAAATTGTTCTGTGGTAAGATTAAGAATGTCAATCACTGTAAGCCCTTTCAATGGTTTTCTCAAGCAAATTTTCTCCATTTTTCACTTTAAATATGCGTATGTGTGTTTTCATTTCCACATAAATATCAATTTTACATTATTATACACATCATTACTCTATCAATGACTCTTTGAAATTCAAACGGTAGCTTTAGCAGGCTTGAAATCACTGTTACTATAGCAAAAAAAGGAATAAAAAATGTATTTTAGTATTCATGGGCTTATTTAGAAATGTACCTTAATTAATCACATTGATGGAATTGATGGATTTTATTTTTTTTTCTAAAAGTAAAAATGTAATGTAACTCTTTTTATTATTCAATTAATAAAAATCTAGGGGGGGGGCCGGGGGGGGGGAATAAATAGCTCCTCCCCTCGAACACAGTAATAGTGTCTGACTGATTATGACGTAACAAAAAAAATTAGCCAATGAGAGGCCGTTATTGACCAATGGTAAAATTTATAGTGGCCTCTCATTGGCTATTTTTTTTTGTTACGTCATAATCAGTCAGACACTATTACTGTGTTCCTCCCCTCTCCTTGGAATAGTATTATTGATCTTTAAGAGTTCGCTTTTTAGTGCGTAGGTGATAATTTACTCTAAATATGGTCTCAACTTCCTCACACCAACTAGATGAATATATCTGCACTTAGCGGGTGGAGATATTTTTAAAAGAAAAGTTAGATTTTATTAATAGCAGCTTCATAACTTTGGAGAATTGTTATTATTTTGTTGTATGTAATGTATTTCTTTCTAAATGTTTGTACCAAAAGGTCTCGTTAAATAATAATTGATTTGGCTCTACTTTACAGTAAACCTGGGAAGGTTTCATTCATTGTGCGAGAGTTTGCCCTCTCCCCTATTTAGAGTAATAGATTAAGTATCATGTAATGTCTAGATAAGTAAATATTAATTTACTTTTTCTACCAAATTTGTAAGTCGAGAATTCAAAAATAATATATATCCATTTAACTACTTATAATTAGAAAGTAACAATGCCGGGACTGGACAAAAATGTTTCATACTACAAAAGTGGATGAACAACAAAGAGAGGGAATCATATCCAACATATTTAAAAACTAAACAACAACTGTATTCCATAGATGAATATTTCAAAACAACATATTTTCTCAGAAACCTGTATTCCATCAATTATTTAAATCTTGGCCAAAAAACAAAATGTGGCTTCCCTAAAAAGGAAGAACAATATTTTAAAATGTTATGCACATAGACATATTAACATCCTTTTACTATTAAAAACTAATTTTTTATTTCGTTGCTGTTAAGGTTTTCATTTTGATAGATTTCTACAACAATTCCTTGAAAATTGTCTAGATGGGAAGTATCGTTAAATCTAATTTAGAAATACTAAGAATTTTTCATGTTTGAGAAACCCATGCACTTTTTATCTTTAAATAAAAAACAAGGACGTTTAAGTCTACTTTAGAAAAAGTAAAATTGTAGACATGGTTGTTAGATAAACATACTTTTTAAAAACCTTCCAAATTAGTTTAACCTTGCTCTATTTGAAACCTCATGACGCACAAATTTTCTGTTCTTTTTTTTAATCTTCGCCACTTACTTTTCTTACCCTATAAAACAGCTAGTTGCATATTGTCAACAATTGTTGTAATTGAGTTTATTGAGCTGTGTTTGTTATTTAACCCCTTCTCTTTAATTCAATGTCTATCTTTCTTATTATCTGTTTATATGTTTAATCTTCCTTAACAGCAAAAGATATTATATGAAATGTGTAAAACCCTGCTTTTTTTAAAAAAAGACATAACACAGAATATTTTTAAATTACCAACTTTAAAAAAGAAAACATCTGATTACTATTTGTTGTATCTTTTTTTTTTCTTGCTAAAATTTTTATCAATATTGTATAAACATTTAGCGGTGTTTCAGAGTAAATTGTTGTCCATTGACCACTGGAACAATTCAGGAATAAAAATTCAGGGCAATGTGCAAAAAAATTAAAATCTAAAGTATTAAATCTGTTATATGTATTAGTAAGGCACATCGACTAAAAGGCTCTTACATGTTATATAGCATAAAACCAGCTCAATACATATAATTAGCTTCTTAGCTATTTAATAGCCATAGATATTTTGCAAAAAAAGATACTTTGTTTTATATGCTAGGATTAATATTTTGTAAATAATATTTACAATTCCCAATACCTTTAAATATGAAATATCACCAGCAGAACCAAATATCAAGGTCTAGACTAATATCTTGCATGGTATCATTGCAATACAACAATTTTCAGACAATTGCACTAACTAACAGACATTATCTGTAGCGAAACTACTCTATATAACTTATTGTCTATGTCTTTTGGCTTTACATAATAAGGAAATGGACCAACATCCCCCATTTAGGTAAAAATACTGCCGTTAAATAACAGACAGATAAACATATATTTGATGTTTGCAGAACAAGCAAAATAACAGGATTTTTTTTTGGTTGGTTGGATTTTACAAAAAAAAAGGTTTATGTCATGTTGACCCTAGAGTAATTATAAGTAAAGCAGTCTTGTCTAATAACTGAATTAATTTGCTTTAAAATTACGTATATTTTGATACTAAAATCTATCTAATGCGCTTGGTAATGGTGTACTAAAAATTACAAGCTAAATATATTGCTAAGGTCAATAGAAAAAAATTCAACAGAAATCTTACCAGCATTGCAAAAACATTCTAATATTGCACAAGTTTTGGTGGCAGGGCACTGTTTGCATGCATGCTAAAACAAAATCATTGTGGATGCTACGAAATCAGAATATTCTACCAAATAGATCTATTATTATAACTTGGTATGAAGGCAAACGTTGGTGACTTATTATATAATATAATTACAAAATATTGTCTTTTACATTTCATTGTTTGGTAGATTCTTGCAATTTAGTTAATTAATGTTAGCTTGACTTCAGTAAAGCGTTTAAAAGTTTATGATTGTAAATAAAGATAAGTCTTTATCTTTTTTTCTTTGCCTACTACCTAATAATTGAAAATAAGGAAAGTTCTATACATACCTATACATGCGATGCTCTAACTCTGCATGTCTACTTTCTACATAACCTTACCTAAATAAAAAACCTACCCAATCCATTCATTTGATTTATTTCTAAATAAAAGAGAAAATGTTCTGTGATCGACTAGGCTCTTTGAGGGAAACCGCCAAAAATATTCAAATTTTATAACATACATTTAAAAAAAAACTAACCCTAGTCTCCTACAAAAACTGGATAGATAGTGTAGATGCAAAACCAACAATAACCCCATCTTACTAGACAAACAAATACAAACAATATCCTTTTTATATCAATTTGGACCAACTAACATCTAGGTTTCTTCCTTTCGAAAGAAAAATTATAATTAACACAATATAATTATCTGTCTTTTTGTCTGTAATTCCTAGACCAATATGATATTTTGCGTCTTATTTGATCCATGGAAGGTTTAAACTATTTTAAGGGAGAGAACCTTCACCTCACTAAGAGAAATCACCTTTGGGAAAAAATTGTTTAACTATTTGAAGTGCTTGAAGAAGTTTCTAGCAGCTGCAATCAAAAAAGTAAACCTTTGCGAATCAGACTATTAATATGACTATTTTAACATGCCTAAAGTGACTAAAATTTATATAATTAAAGACAATTAAAAAATGAATAAAATGGTGGTCCTTTTGATAAAATATGTAAAACAACACACAAAAAGACATAGTATTCCAGTATGAAGTTTGAGGGGGGAGGGAAATTAGCCTACTCAAAACCTAATGTAACCCTATAGTTGTCAAATATATTGTATATCCCATATTTATGCAGGAAGGGTGGGGACATTGGGCTGTTTAGTACACTAGTCCCCAAAGTTTTCCAATAACGTTTTCTTATTCAATAGCTTAACAACTTTGGGAATATTTTTTTTTGAATTATGATCGAATGACTCAATTAGTTGAGTGTCAATACGTTTCAACCACGAATTGTAATCAACAGAAGGGTTGATTTTGTGTATCATCTTTGGGGATGTACATTGTACATCAATTTATGGGGCATTGTCCCTCGATCCCTGCTTTTCTGTGTATGTGTGAGAATGACGGGGTACAAGATAACACACTCACATAAACACTTACATACAAATATTTACCACAGAGACATAGCTTCTATACGAAAATTTAAATGAAGCTTTTTTATAGTGCCTGTAAAAATGACGTCATACTGGCCTAATATTGGTAAAGTAAAATGTATACTGGCTTGTCATTGGTAAGGCTATGTATTGGCCTATCATTGGTCATTTGTATTGTATGACATCATTTTTGTAAGAACTATGAAGAGCTTTATTTGAATTCTTAAAATTTTAAATATAGAAAATATTAGTTTATTCTAAAGTCCCTAAAAGTTTAAAAACTACAATTCTAATTTTAAAAACCCATAAAAGTCTGTCAACAGTTTTCCTTTTTCTTTTTTTGTTTCAAAAAATCAAAAATAAAACTTTTATTTGGTTATTTTTTCCTTTTGGGAGATAATTTATCCCCCCTTAAAACTGATAAAAAAAAACATATTAGCAATATTAGACAATTTAATAATGTAAAATAAGAAAGAGAGACAAACATACTACATACTAACCTTTTTATAAGATACACAAAGTACAAATAGGTATGTAGACACTCTGTTTAAATGTATTTATGCCTTAATCTATAATCCCAAAATATATTCAGCATGATCAGCCAAAATTTGTCAACAACCATAAACCCAATATTTGGTATAGTGGTGAGATATTATATTACCCTACTGGAACACCTAAACCCTACCCCCATTCATATTTATGATTTTGTTTGTTTTATTTCTCGTTCTAACATTTTCATTTAGTAGGTTACAGTATCTTGTCGACAGTAAAATTGGCTTTAATAACAGTATGTTGTACATTTATACTGGATCATCCATATATCACCCCTCTCCCTCACATTTATATTTTTCTTTTATTTATCGTTGTAACATTTTTATTTATTAGGATGAATTAGGTTACAGTATCTTGAAGGCTTTATTTTGATGATATTTAAAATTGAACCCAAAACAGTATGATGTACATATATATTTTTTGTTTGTCAATTGGTGAGAGAGGTATGTTTAGAGTGGTCCAACGGCAATATAAGGGGCTATACCAGTATCACTTGCCAAATTGTAAAACTCTAGTTGTGTCATATTGATGGGTGAGATACAGGGATCATAGGGATAAGACAATGGCCCACAAGTTGATGTACATTCCCAATGATGATAAACAAACAAAACTTGTAAATAACAATTAGTGGTGAAACATTGGACTCATACCTTAATGAACCAACCTATCAAGGTTCATAAAAGTGCACAAAGTTGTTTATAAAACACTTTGGGCACTAGTGTAATAAACAACCCATTGTCCCCTTCCTTCCTGTTGAAATACGTAGTTATCAATAAAAACAGAACAATAACATAGTAGCCATTCCGCTAATATCACTTTGGTAATTATGAAGTAATGTTATACCCGACAGACAACCAAGTTTTTGATTGCACGACTTTTGTCTCAAAATACCAATTTTACATGAATTCAAAGAAATAGGGAAGAGCTGAAAACCACCAAAAAAAATAAAAAGAAGCTTAAAACCACCCCTTAATCTTTATTAAACTTTCCTACAATGGAAAAATTAATCGGTTCAGTAGTTAACGAAATCTTAAGCTGCAGAACGATTTCTGACCTGATATATTAATACTTGGATATTGCACCAGATTTTCATGTATTCTAATAAAGTAAAACTCGAAGGTTACTAAAATAATGATACGCCCCTTTTCCTCCTCCATTAACATATCAACTTTCCTCTAATTGGATGAACAAACTGACCAATAAATGATATCTATACTGACGACACTAATGTATCATAACCTATAAAAAAACAAAGTTAAAAATCCAAAAGGAGCTTGTAATTTGGAAGAAAGAATATGGGTTAAAATTTAAATGAAATTATAACTTATTCTAAAATTGAACAAATTTTTGTATTAGTTACATAAAACTGAATCAGTTCTAAAGCTAATTATATTTAGACTCTCTAGAGAAATAAAGTTTTAATATAGTTAAAATTTTTACTAATTCAATCAATTTTGAATTAAGCAAAATGGAAAATGGAATTTTACTTTCCTTTTCAATAATTAAATTTTTATATATTTTTTCATAAATGAATGGGTTAAGTCATACTAAAGTTTGTTCTAGACAATTAAAGTATACTCTACAGAACACTTTTGTTGCATGGCATATATTCTTGTAACATAAAAATTTTAAATAAATTTGTATTATACTTTCTTTTTAAAATCTATTATTGTTTTCGAATCGCAATTACAAGAAAAGAAGATTAACTTAAAGCATCCATGACCAGATTATAATATTATTTCAGGTAAGGCTTCGAAACATATTAAAATCTACTGAAGTAAAGCCGGTTCTTCGCCACACTGAACAATTGTAAAGCATCATATTACAGACAATTTTCCATGAAGATCATAAAAGTCATAAAATTAATACTAATTTTGTTAGCTCGGAATTGCGGCTTTTCGGGTCTAAAAAAGTTTTAATCTGATAATATTTTATTCTAATATCCAAGGAAAACTGTTTAAAATACGATGCGATACATAATTAACCCTTAACGACCCCCCCCCCGGCCCCCCCCCCCCTCCGGTTTTTTCTCTTTTTCTGTGTGTGAAAGATATAGAGCCCAAACTGCTTGACTTTTTAAGTATGGGTATGACACATAACTCAGAGTTGGATTTTTTTAATATCTCCATCCTGGCGGGCACAGGAGGTCATCCAGGTAAAGAGCAAAAATATTTTCTTGACTTTAACAAAGTCTTTTATCTTAACAAAATACTGAAATATCCTCTAGTAGTACATCCTCGAATTAAATATAGGTGTTTAAGTCAATTTCAGGTTCCAAGTATGATCCTCCAGGTCTCCAGAAATCTTTGAAAGGCTCCTGTGGCCGCAATTTTTACTTAGAGACTTCAAATTTTAAACTTAAGCTTTTCTTACATGTGTACATAACGTATTGAAATTTCATAAAGATCCGCCGCCGTTTTCCCGCCGACCGCCGATAGCTTCAAAAATAAGAAAATTACAGCCGTTTGAAATTTTTAAGTAAAAAAAGACCTAAAAACAAAGGTTGTTGAATAAAAGGGTGAAGAAAGCGAAAATTGACTTTGACTTACTTAAGGTCGTAAATTTATTATCAAAAATTTTAGCCCTCTAGCTCTAATGGGAAATGAGATAATACGGGGGGGGGGGCGATGAACGCCCCCTCCCCCCAACTCGACCGATTAAGGTGCGGCAAGGGGCCCGACTGTTAAGGGTTAATATTCGTTCTGCAGTCAATTCAAAATATTATTTCTTATTCTTTCATTTTCTTCTGATAGCAAAAATTCAAAATTGTCTATAGCTATTTTTGATGAAGAAATTATATAAGACTTTGATTTTTAGATATTTCTATCTTTTGATTTACTGTTTCACAATTCGTACAACATATCTCATAATATAAACCAAATTCAGAAAAATTTTTCATAATAAATGAGAATAAATGTTAAATAGAGGAATATGCAAATATATTAAAACAAATGGTACTAAATAAAATTCGTTAATATCCCTCAAATTTCATTGATGACAACCTGACCCTCCCCCCCCCCCATACCCCATGAAAATTTCAGACAGCTAGACAAACGATGTTTAACACTAATAGAGTAACTACACTTAAAAAATAAGTTGTAAATTGTTGTAAAACAGAAAACTTAATAAGAGGAGACTAATATTTTTGTGGCTTGATTATAGAGATGCTTTGCTTTATTGTCTTGGGAATCTCGGCTACAGGATAATTTTATAAAGTCAAAATTAGGCTTTCCAATATGTATTTACAAAAGTCATCAGCAAAATGTTAGCCTAGGATATGTAAAATTAAATGTATGGTAGGGTTTATTTGAGGTCCACTAGTTAATAAGCGAGATTATTCCTGAAATTCAATGGTTAGAAAGTGGAGAGGAAAGAGATTTAATGGGATTATTGTAAATCTTTTCAATTGTAAGCTACAGGACACCAAAGGCTGTGTTTTGATTTAAATATTTCTTATTTATAAAATAGACTCTGGAGGCTTTATTCCGGGCTGGGTTGTAGGAAAATCCAAACCAACCAAACATATTTTTATCATTAAAATTATAAGTATTTTTAGCAGTAGGGATTTTTTCTGGGGCTATAAGTACATTAGGGATTTCATACTCCCTCTCCAAATACTTTTTTACATGTGTTCACTTCTCACTCATAAGACCTAGAAACAGTTCCATTTAGCTATAAAGCAGAATTAGACATTTTATAGGCTTGGTATAGTTCCATTAAATTAAAAGGCAGAATTAAAGCCGTTATCTTAGACAAACATCCTGCTACTTTATCCTGCCCTTAAATATGTTCTGCCAAAATAATACCAGCAAGCTTAAACTGTGCCAGATAATCACTTAAAACGTACTTTTAACTGTTAAAAATAGTTAACATATTTGGGTATAGTCCCTTTCGTAACATCGCACCCTATGGGGCGATTCTTCGTAATTTTCACAATAACTTTTCTCCTATTTCTAGCCCCTGCGGGGGGCTCTAACACTGCGAAGCCAATAACCTAACCCTGTGGGTCAATCACATAACCCAATATACCCTAACCTAACCTAAAATAACCTATAAAAAGCCATTTTAAAAATACGATGAATCGCCTCTTATGGGGCGATGTTACGAAAGGGACTATTCCCACATATTTTTATTGTGTTCTAACATTATACAATATGCTAAAAATCTATGAAGGAAAGGAAGAAGGAAACATTAGATTGTAAATAAAATCTCATTCGTTAGTCCGAAGACTATGGGTAATTCTATAGAATATTGATTCGCTATTTCTAAACTTAGAGTGTCTAAACTTCTCAATCCATAATTTTGATCTACAGAAGGGGTATTTTTTGTTTATCATCATTGGAAAAGTGTATTAAATTATCGTCCATTGTCTTTTCCCTTAAATTCCTGGCTATTTATGTGGGGTGCCTACAGAATCAATTATTAACTAAATACATTACAATTAATACACAGGTAAACACATAAAATATTTGCCAAAACTATATTAGAGATAAACAAATAAACAAAAGGTTTAAATATTCACGTACATAGCCCCGTCCCCCCCCCCCCCCCACCACCCCAATCAATAAGAACTATCAAGGAAAACTAAAAGCTAAGTTGCTCAAAATAAAATAAGAAAATGAAATAACGTCGTAGCTCTGATATTGCCATAGATAAATATATAACAAATTAGAACAATGAATGTTCATCTGTCTGCCTGTCCATCTGAAACTTTTCATTTCGGTAACCTCTAGACCTGCAAGGTTGTGAATTTTATGGAGTATACATATTGACCCTAATTTCTTAAGGGTGTGTGACCCCTAACACTCCCACCCAATCACAAAAATTACCTCTCTTTAAAAACTTTTCTGAAAAACGAAATCAAATTTGGGGATTTGGAGCTCGTAAAGCACCTTTATGCGAAGCCCCTCTGAGAGAAATGACCCAATCTTCATCATTATCTTATTCATTAAAGTACTTGATTTTTCACTTAATAAAAATAAACTGTACACAGATTACAACACAAAAAAAAACTCTTTCAACAATTCGAATTATATAGATATGTGACGTGGAGGGGGGGGGGGGGGGAGTACTTTAAAGAAGTTTTGAATGTGCTATTTCATTTCATTGCAGGGAAAATATAAATAAAATAAAGTTTAAGCTGACATTGCATGTTACATGGCCATATGGTTTTACTGTGGTTTAGTTATCCTTAAATCTTTTCAACTTTTCACCTTCCTCCCAAACATTAGACGTGGTTTCTAGACTAGTAAAATCACCTTGTTTTACGTAAAGGCATATTAAATAGTCCTTTCAAAGTCAAATCTTGGAGTACATCTCACTGATGGTGCTACCCTTCCAAAATTTAGGTATTAACTTTCCATGGACATATGAAAAGCTTCACTTAAAGAATTACCATATTGGTTCAGTGGTTAGTTATATTTTTCTTTACACACACACTAAGATAAACATCTTTTACTTTCAAATTAAGAATAGGATTAATTCATGTATTTTTAGGGGGGAATTTAATGAGAGAAGGAATTTAACTCTAATGGCGACTTGAGTTAGTAACAAAACCGAGTTTGTTTACGTCATAAAGTTAACCACATTACTTATCCTTATACATATAAAAATAAATGGATGTCTGCCTGTCTGCCTGTCTCTCTGTCTTTCTTTGTACCGAATGAACTCAATAACTGCTAAACCGATAAGGTTTTGTACCAATTAACCCACCCCCTACAAAATGTTTCTTCTGTAAAAGGCATTAATACTAGAAATCCCTAACAGCATAAAGCATAAAATAAAATCATAAAAATAATATTGTATAGTTTTAAATGCAATTTACGTAGTTCCATTTCCTTAATTGCAATGATTTTTTGTTTTCAAATGAAGCTTATTATTTGTACATATTATATTGCAATGCATATAAAGTAATTAATTTGCTGTTAATTCGACAGCTAATTCAAATTTCATGACCTTGTTGATAATTGAATTCATTAAACAAAACATTTAATTAAAAATGTAATTAAAACTAATAAAAATAGTTATTCATCGCATCGTATTATAGATAGCTTTCCGTGGTTATTAAAATGAAAAGTTTCAAGATTAAAACCTATTTATTAACCCTGATTGGCCGAAGTCAAAACTGGTATTGAGTATATGTTTTTTAGTGGAAAATTGTTCATTGGTTCATTACATTTCCACTTTATTGAATTTTATAAGTCTTCACTCAAAAATATAGCTGGATTCCCTGAAAGTTCCTAGTCGAGCACATAAACCCCTCTTTTATTGAAAAAAATTGATAATAAGGGATTGGAAAAGTAGTTTTTCTTTTTTTATTATTTCTTTAGGTAAGGTTAGGTTAGGCTATAATGGGTACTAGGTAGCCCGTAAGTTTAGTGACCCATTTATAGACCCCGCATGGCTAGGGCCTCTAGAAAAAATACTCCCCTCCCTTATTTCCTATTATTTTTTTTTAGAGGGGGAGGGGGGGTTAGGTTCTGTACACGATATTCACTCTGTGAGAGAAAGCAACAAAATATAATTGGCTTTAATGAATTTAATTGAAATAGTTATATTAACAACTAAAGATTGATTTTTTAATTGAATATTTTGATAAAATCATTTTGTAACATCAAAATGAATGGAAATATACTTTATTAAACTGTTTTCTTTAGTATTTGAAAAATCATAGGATACATTTTTTCGACTAAACGTTTTGGGCAAAAAGTATTTGTAAATAATTAAAATGTCCTTTTGATGTACAAAAACAATATAAATGTATATGTATATGCGTATGTATTTTTGTAGGTATTTATTATAAGACGTAAATATATTCAATTATTAGCCTTGAAAATTGTTCTTTTTAAGACGTTTGTACAAAAAAGTCAATTTTCTAAAGCAAAGTTATTTAGAGAGAGAGAGAGGGAACAAATTTGCTGTTTGTTGCACTATTTAGTCTTATAATAACGTTTTCTTATTCGTTGACCTAGGTACGTTTTGATTGGTTGAATCTTTAAGTTGAGTTTCAATGACTAATTGTTATCTAACGAAGGGGTTATTTTGTGTATCATCATGAATATCTCAAGAACAAATAAATTTTCTATAGTCATTATTTAGACAAAATGAATTGTTTTACTACAAGAATTATAAATAATAGAGCTATGTAAAGACAATGAAGTTCATTACTAGAGAAGCATCTTTAAAAAATAAGAAAAATAAAGATAATAAAAAAGATTCATCTTTAAAATAAAATTATCCTCTAAACATTTCAAGCATAAAATTTTCATTGCTAAATTTATCTAATTATGTTAAAATGTATAAACATTGTCTATTTGTGTATTAATGATTGATATGAAAATGATTAGCCTTCTAATTGTCTAGCATATCATAAACAAAGAAAACAGGGATAGACCTATGGAGAATTGAATAAAATTCAATGACTTAGAGGTCCCTAAAATATTTTTTTTGATACTTTTTGTAACATATATTATATTTTATTTAAAATTTTTTCAAATCAGTTCTAGTATATATCTATCAAATTTCCTAGGTATCTATCTATCTATGTATAACTTTACCGATTGTAAATTAAATGATTAACCATTTAATTGTCTGACATTCTTAAATGATTCATAGAAAAATAATGTCTACGCCACATTATCCATCAAATGACATATTTGATTAGATTATATAAAAAAAATCAAACTCTTATTGTATGAAATAAAATAGTAAATTGTGTATGTCCGATTTAATCTCGTAAACGGTTGGGCCAAATATTCAACTCCAGTTTAGTATTGGCAGGTTTTGACCATCTTTTATAAACCAATCTCCACCCCGCTTCTTGTAAGCCCAAAGAATAAAAGACATCCCTCAAAAAAAAACTACGTGGCTAGTATTATTAGGAATACATAATTTCTTTGGACCTAGAAGCAATTCTTAAATGGTTATGTCGTTACATGTTACTTCAAAAATATTTATAACAATTATGGACATACTAATAAAAAAAACCTATATCTACAATGTATTACAAATCTTATTCATTGATAAAAAAAAACTTCAAATGAATTGTTTACTGTTAAATGCTATTCTAAAGTCAAGGTGATTATACGTATTATACCTGTCCATAAATCTATTATTTATTTTTCTTTGTACAAAAAATTCCATCTTTGCTTTCCTTTTTATAATTGAATAATTTGTTTGTGGTTAAATTATTGGATTCATTCCCAAAAAAATTCGATTTTAAAACAAAAAATTGTAAAATAGCAGAGTTTTCTTACAGTTAGGGCTGGTCCGTACTACGTACGTCCGTAACAGATAGTTTTTTACATCAATTTATCGATTTCAAACTTTGCTTGATGATTCTTGAAGTATAAGATGCAGTACATGAAGTGTAGTAACTTTTTGGATTACCAGAAATAGATCTTGGACAAAGTAGCCTCGGACAAAGTAGCTTCGGACAAAGTAGCTCCAGGACAAAGTAGCTTGCGGACAAAGTAGCTTCCGGACAAAGTAGCCTCCTAAGGAAAGTAGCCTCCACTGTTAATGCAGGCCGGGGGTTGAGCCTCGCTTTAATGGATTTTGTCATCCTCTATAAAAACATTTGTAAACTATATTTTTAGTTATAATAATGAATAGAAAATATTTGTTGTATAATAAATATTTTATATTCTTCATTTAAATTTAAAAAACTTCAATATCAAATTTTTTGTTATCCTTGCCTCTTTGAAGTATAAACTATTAGACGAGCAGATTTAATTGGGATATAAGTTAAAGTTAGATAGGTTTACTTAATCCTTTTCCAGACATTTTAATCATTAACTTACGCAAGAGTTTACCCAATAAACCCTAAATTCTAGGACAGAGGGAGTGCATGCAAGGTAATGTTTAAATTTTCTCAAAGTTTAAAATCCTAACAATGCAGGGGCACAGATTGCCAGCAAACGTTTCCAATTTATCTATATAAAGTATACTAGTATTTGTACTAAAATATTAAAAAAATATATCATAAATGCGATCAGGAAACCTCTGTCCTAAAATCAAGAAATCAAAAAAAAGCATTTCTCTATTGTGTTCTCAGAAGTTATAACAAAAAAATACCCAAAATTTGTTAGTCCACACGCTATAAAATAAGAGAGGGAGAGTCTTCAATGCCCACCTTTCTTCCCTGAAAGATATCTGCGGGTTTAGGGTTAACAAAAGTTTCTCAAGAACAGATATAATTAATCTATGTACCATTTTTATACACAAGTCTATTCTACAATACCGTTATGTACGTCAATTCATTATAGGTGCATTTATTTACAGCATTTATAAGATTATTTTATTTTGTGGACGATTCTTTGAAGATTAAAACGATGTTATCAGCAAAGCAACCTTATAACTATGACTTAAAGTAATACATTGCATTGGGATGATTGTTAAAAAAGATAGACCTATGCAGTATGTACTTATTTTCTAATTGTTTGATAATTATTTTTTAATTCAAAAGGCTGCCGTTTTGTGAATGTTATTATGCTTACTTATTATTTTAGGAATGAATTACATTCTATAAAACTTAATTAAAAGTTAACAAGGTCTCTTCTTAAAAGATGATAATTATATAATAGGAATTTTTGAAATAAGAATTTAACGATTTCATTTAAAATATTGCATAAATAAGGTGATATCTATAATTGTTTCATAGATTGTATAATTTTGTCCATGGAAATTTTAACAACATATTTATATTTTTTGTGTGTTTGAGTTTTATTTTATTAATATTTATTTAGTCTTCAACACAAAAGTATGAAACAAATATATAGCCTAAATCCAACCTGGGGGTTTAAATAAAGCATCCCTGACTTGAAGAAATCAATGGGTTGAGATACTTCAACGATCAAATAAATCATAAACCTAAGTCTATGTGGGATTGCGAGGTAAAGGGTCAGAGAAAGAGCCTAAAACCTCCCTAAGACAATTATAAGACTTCCCTGAAAAAGCACAACCCATGTGAACCAACAACGTCCGAGAACTTAATCTTCAGATAGAAAATAACTGTATTATTTGCATGATTGGACTGGTTTATTTCCCAGTGCCACTAGCTGCTAAGGGAGCTCTAAGGAGGACAGAAAATAGCCTAAAAACAACCTATAATATTTATAAAGCTTACCTGAGTATTACAACCAATTAACCCGCGACCGTGGCTCAACACGTAGCGCATCCGCTCGTCGTCGGGAAGGTGATAGGTTCGAATCTCGGGCCGACACCGCGTCATAACTAAAGACGTTAAAAATGGTTCCTACTGCTGCTATGTCAGATGCGCGACATAAATAGTTAGGGTGGGGGAATGCCTTGGCCCAAAACAGGCGCAACTCGTTACCATGCATAGTTGGGACTTCTCAGACAAAGGTCGTGCATCACAGAGAGTTGGTTGTCTGATGGATGTTACTTAGCCTAATACCCTTGGGTGTTTGGACAGAGAAGGTTGCGTTAGTCATCCTTAGTTCTCCTGGATTGCTGGACCAGGACTTGGACAGTACATCAAGTCGATAAGGTCCGGTACTGCAATCCCGCCCGTACGAGGTAATCTAGGTAATCTAATTACAACCAATTCAGACCAGCTATTTCCGAGATCTTCAGGTTAAGACAAAAAAAACCTTACTACTTAATATTATCGGATACCTGAGTATTTTTTCTGAAGAAATATGTTTACCTCATAAGTAAAGATAATCCTTTTTACATGATAATTGCATGATAATAAATACATGAATGAATATTGATATTCTTTAAGCATAGATGATCTACTTAAATTATGTAAAATTTACGCACTAACAAGAAAGGATAAACTATTAACATTCATTGAACCTCATACAACTTTTGTTTTCTTTGTTAAAACACAAAAAAGGAATAGTTTTTAAACATGAAAAAGAGAAAAAATAATTGAGAGAAAATAATTACATAAATAAATCAGTTTAGATTTGAGGATAAATACCGGGCATTTAAACTTTTTAAATCTTTGCATATTCTGTTTTCCTTAAATTTTTCCTAATCTAAATACTTATCAATAGTTATTTTAAAATTCAACATTAATCAAAACAAGAATGACAAAATATATTTAAAATCAAATGAATCCTTAACGGTCAGGTGGGGGGGGGGGGAGGATGAGTTATACCTTTGGTAAGGAAAAATAAATCAGCTGTCTATCTTAAATATCAGCCCAGCAATTTACGTTCCCCCATTCCTTTTCTTATAGACAGACAATTCGAATTGTAGAGTATCTTCGCTATTATAATTGAGTAGCTTTGCTACAAAAATTCATCGTAAATAAAAACAGATTTTTGTTCGACGTCTATTTGAATAATCCGCGGCTAAAAATAACATAATGAACGAGCACATATCAGGTATTAAAGGGAATGGTAATACAAGGGTTCATTGTCGTAAATAAAAACTTTGGAGTGGGGGAGGGGGGTTAGTTGTTCCCTAACATCTAAACCAGCAAGAAAAATATATATATTTTTTTTAGGGGGGGGGGGGGGGAAGCAAGACCGCGAAACTGTAGCGAAAAACAAAAATTTTAATTTGTTGGTCCAGCTTTTGTTTAAAAGTCATAATAGAATTAACATTAGAGTAAAACAATAGATTCGGGAACACAGCCATGTCACTACAAAAAAGCAGAAAGCAATTTGCTAGCAGACGAAAAGGTCCTTAACAGAAGGATCCAGTTAGTAATCTGGTTATACATCCATACTATAAATCTATTGAATTAACCAATTTTTTTTGTACACATTTTATGATTCTTTTGTTTTTAAATGTTAAAAATAATTTTTCCTTTATTCTAAGAGAAAATATAAACATTATTCACTTTAAGCTTTGGCGTATATAATAAGTAGTGTTTGTTTTTTCTATACACATAACTCCTCGGGGGCTTCCGGTTTTTTATTATACATAACCTTTTATTTTACACAATTTTATCTTGCCAACTTATGTCATTGTTAAAAGCAAAGCTTTTCCATATTTTCGGTCGGTCCGTCCGTACGTTCATCCGTAACGTTTAGCTTTTTTCGTTCATTTTAAACATTTTTAAACTGTTAATGTTTGTTGTCCTACCATTTTAGAGCTTCAATTTTATGGATCATTTACTCTGTAATTTTCTTTTTAAAAACGAAGCTTTTCTATAATTAGGGTCTGTCCGTCCGTACGTCCGTCGGTCCGAGAAAGATAGCTTTTATTCGTTAATTTAGGCATGTTAGAATTGTCCTATCGATTTCAAACTTTGCATGGTGATTCCTGCAGTAGTTAGGTATGATTTAGAAAGCGTAGCAACTCTATAATCATTACAAGAATGGTCGTACGTTCATTCTTAACATGTTGATTTTTCTACTTTTTTAAAAACAAATTTTTATGTGATCTAATTATCCGTTTTATCTGATTTTTGGTATATTGATTCCAGGGACAACAAAGAATAATATTTAAGCAAAGCAACTCTATAATCAATTCTTATAATTCATAGAATAAGGAGGAATAGAAATGAAAACCCTAAATATTTCTGGGAAATTTGAAGGAATCTTTGACTTGCGCAGTAAAGACAATAATGATAAAGTACAAATCACAATGACTAGTTGGACAAAACTAGAAAAGTTTAATTTGTATCAACATCTAATATAAGAAACATAAGAGCGCAACTTAGTTTTATAATATAAATACTGAGACCAATATTTTTTTTGTAAATTTTCTTACATAATTATTTTTTTAAGGCTTAATATGCACATTAAATTCATTTTTAATCCATTGTGAATAGGGAAAAGGAAGCTGGATTCTTGGCTACATGGCTTTTAGTAAATCATTGGAAAAGAAATTTATTTTGAATATTTTTTCTGAATAATTACTGAAATCATGTTATTTACTAACAGCCTTGTAGCCGTTTTGGTCTTTCAAAAGTTCCAATTTTACTTCAGGCTAGCCAGGCAGAATCTTCTACCTGGATTCTATTCTATACTTTATCTTCTTTGCTTATAATTGTAAGTACGTCCATAAACATTATCCTGCATCAAGCAGTTTTTCAACAAATTTACTCACAATTTAGCTTTGACTCTATTTATTTATATTCTGATTATTCAGTTCTGACAATATACAAGTGTTTATGTCGCTTTTATGGATGTTGTCATTCTTGTTCTTTTGTGATTTGAACAAGATATACTCAGGGATATTTAAAACAAGGATGACAACATCCATAAAAGCGAAGCACAGAAACGGTAGGACAAACGGACATGAACACTTATATAGTGTAAGAACTGAATAATCAGAATATAAATGTATAAGAGTCGAAGCAAAATTGTTAGTAATTTTTTTGAAAAACTGCTTGATACAGGATAATTTTTATGGACATACTTACATATTTTGGACTTGATTTGATTATAGAGTTGCTTCGCTTAAAACATTATACTTTGTTTTCCCAGGAATCAATATACCAAAAATCAGATCAATCGGATGATTAGATCACATAATTTTTTTTTGTTAAAAAAGTAAAAAATCAACATGTTTAAAATGGACGTACGTAAATATTGGCTTTATAGAGTTGCTACGCTTTCTAAATCGTAACTAACTACTAAAGGAATCACCATGCAAATTTGAAATCGATAGGACAATTCTAACATGCCTAAATTAACAAAAAAGCTATCCGTTACGGACGGACGGACGGACCAACCCTAATTATAGAAAATCTAAAGAAGTTATAGAAAAGAAAACTAGAAGACTGTTTGTCTGTCTATGCCGAAAGAATTTGCTAACTGCTCGACCGATATTGTTCTCCTTTTCTGTGAATCTTATCATTGGTCAGCCCATCTCCCACTTTTATTTTTTGAAAATGTTATCATCCTTGTTTAAAATGTAGAACTACGTATTAAATAACAAGAGATTAATCTGATAAGACATACCTACACAAATTATTGTAATTTTTTTCTAAAATTGATAGACATATTGACATACACAACTTTCCGCGCTATTGAAAAAACAACTTTTGCCTGCCCATTGTATGTATAGTTTCTTTTACTAATAAAAGCTTTTCTATAGCAAGGTTTGTCCTTCCATCCTACCTCCGTCTGTATACTTAACTTGATAAAAGTTTAATTACTATTTAAAAAATTCAGATTCTACACTAAGTTAGGACTGAAACTTTTAAATGCTGTAACAGTAATAGTGACTGACTGTTTATGACGTAACAAAAAAAATAGCCAATGAGAGGTCACTATAAATTTTACCATTGGTCAATAACGGCCTCTCTATTACTGTGTTCCAATTTTTTGACTTCTTATTATTGTAGTTTGAAATTGAGGTATGAGTTACGGACATAACCTAATACAATAAAGCTTCGCATTTAAAGAAGGTTATAAGTGTCCACGTAACACTATTACCTGTACAACGCAAGGCATAATAAGTTGGATAAAAGTAAAACTTTTACCTCTGGGTGGCTTTCAAGCTTAATGAAACGAACAAAAGATAGAAATCTGGGCTCTACAATATAGAGTAAGATTATAAAGAGACCTAATAATGTTAATAATGTTTTATGCTTAGGAGAATTAGAGAAAGAAAATTATAATATGTGCCTTAAGAATAACAATTAAATTATCGAAATTTGCAGCTGTGCATTAAATTACAACTGCTTGACTTTTTGGTGGCTGCATCTTTTGATATATTTTACAAAAAAACGAAACTTTTGATTGACAAATTTTGCTTAAATTAAGTCTTGCCGTTACCATTAACAATTATTTCCGGCTGATTGTCTAAAATAATACGGCTTGACTTTGAATTCAGATTGCCAACAACGAGCTATTACAACTGAGGATTGTTGAAATCAGTTATAGAAATATTACAGGTCATTCTTCTTCTACTCCTGTTGTAAAATATTGATAATACCAAGTTTAACCAAATCCTATACATGCGTAGCCTTCACTTGTTTTTTTTGTGACTCTTTACAGTCTTTATCATGTTGGACATGTATTCAAACTTTGAATTGGTTTGTGGTATGGGCTAGTAGGTGTTCTTACATGTTATCATATTTTAAAGAAAAAAAATCACCAATGCTAATAAAACACGTTTGAAACGATCAGAATAAACGTTTTCCTCCATCAGTTTGGTTCCTGTTTTCATTAAAACATTGTCTTATGAATAGTAATTTTATGTATTTATCTCGTGCTTCGCTATTTGAGAACATAAAAAAACTTCATCGGATATTGTGGAAAGATCAGTTTAGCTGTTTTTGAGATTTTAGTAGACATATAGACAGACATCATGTAACTTTAGTATATAGGATATGAGACTAATAAGATAAAACTAGACACATCTGCAATTAATAAAATTAGTTAGAAAGTATAAACACCCCCAGTAAAGAATGGGTAAGCCTACATAAAACTTTTTTCACATTTATTTTGTTTAAATTTTGTCTTTTATTTTGTTTTGGCCTAGTTTAGTTTTATCATTCAGAAACTTCACTGTTTTAGGTTAATAAGCAAATTGTCTAAGCACACATTTGTAAACATTAAACTTATTTAATTAGATGTACAAATTCACTAAAATAACCATAAACCATCCCAACGTATAAGTTTGAAACTAAAGCAGTCTAAAACCATCAAAGGATATATTTGAAGATTCCGAAAAATGGAGAACTCAATTAGTTTAATAGTTTTGAAATATTAAATTTCAGACAACAATACATTTTCTGTACTTGATTTACGTATGTTTTTGTAATGATTCCTTCAACAATTAGATATAATTTAGAAATAAATGTAATTTTGTAATTAACCTATTTTCTTGATATTTTGAATATTATTACAATATTAAGGCAAAGCAACTCTATAATTAAGTTATACAAGTAAATATATCTTTATTCTGTATTAATTTTTGTCCTGATTTCTAAATAATGTTAATTATAAATGAGCTATAAATTTCCTTATACTTGAGCGAATTATAGATGTTGTCATCCTTGATAACATCCAACTGGAGGTAATAATTTTTTCAGTATGACTTCGAAACTAATTCATATCCGTTGGACTAGAACCGGTTCGTAGCCAAACTAAAAATTCATATATAGTATCGTATTGCAGACATTTTCAACGAATATTAAAATAAGAATCTTAAATAAATACCAATTTTATTATCTAATATCTTTTTATTTAAATTTTAAATTTTTTTAAATTATGATAATGAAAACTCTTGTCTTACATGAATAAAAAAAATTTAAATGCAAATAATTCAATATTTTAGATTATTAAATTCGCCAATCTTAATATTGTATGGTTATACAAAATTATTGGATTATGTAAATCAAAGTTTTTTCCTCCGTCTGTGATAAATCAAAGATCATAAAACATCAAACCTTTGTTTTTTTCTACAGATTTGAAGACTTTCATATTTTTCACATTTGGATTTTAGTAGCGAAACTACTCTACAACTCACGTTGTCTGTACGTCCACCAGTCAGTCCGTAACGCTCTGTTGGAAATGTAAACACTAAAATGTTCAGTGAAGTTTTCTATGATATGTAAGAAACTAACTTTTACATTGTTATTCCAGTCTGTCTGTCGTTCATACTTTTTCTTTTCTGACAACTCAAAATATGCCCTAAAACTTTGTTTAAGAATATACTTTGTCCTTTTGTCCATGCATAGTTCTCTTTGTACTTCGCTAATTGTGTTTCGTCATCCTTGTTTTCAAAGTTATTGAAATGTTTTATTTTTTTGTAGAAAAGCAATACAGCACAGCAAAAGTTCACAAATGCTGATAATAATTAATATAAAAGCATGAAAAAACATTAGAAACAATCCTAGACGTGAATAAGGAAGATGCATCAACCCCCGTCAAAACCCTACAAGGGTGTCAATTTACTAGTCAAAGAAGGCTTGACTGACTTTTGAAAATAGAATAAAAAATTTGTCATCATTTCTAGCTGTATGAACGGAATCTCTCACAATAATAAGTACACAATTATTTTGTAAACTTCGCTTTCTTTTTATTATTATCCTTTTCTTTTATCTTATAGATGAATATGATTTGAACAATTTTAAGTTATAAAATTTTACTGAATAACATGAAGACTTGATGATTTATAACTTATGAAGTTTTACACATATTTCAAAAAGTAGGCGTTCTAGTTTTAATAACAAGGATGACAACATCCATAAAAGTAAATATCTTAAACGAAAGGAGAAACTAATATTAACAATTGTAGAGTGTCATAACTGAGCAAGCAGAATATAAATCAGCATTTATTAAATGGCCTTTCTGGTAACTATTATAGAGTTGCTCCGCCTTCTAAGCTGTACCTAACTGTTATATGAATCCCCATACAAAGTTTGATAGGATAATTCTAACATGTCTAAATTAACGAAAAGAGTAAACCGTAACGGAAGGACGGACAGACTGACCCTAATTATAGAAAAGTTTTGCTTTTAATGAATCTCAAAAGAAAAAATATATATAAGAGAAAAAAAAGTAGTAAAGCTGTTACAGAACAGTTTTCCTCTAGCTGCCATTTTCTTCAAAATAAGGCAAAATTAAAATGATTGTATAACTAAAGAAGATAGCTGTAAAAAAGTTCAAATTCTAGAAGAGTTAGAAAGGTTTTAAAGTTTATTTGATTTATTGTCCGTTCAAATTTAGATATTATAAAATAAGGCAGGGAACTGTTTTCTTAGAATGAATGTGTAAATGAAATATTATAAGACTAAAACCAGTGTTGTTAGCCCAGAGAGCATAAAGCCTGTGCTAAACTGGTATTAGTTTAATGATTTTTATTTGATATTCGTAAAAAAAAATTCTGTAATACGATACTATATCTAATTTTTCAGTATGGCCAAGAATCATAATCTAATCCATTTTATTATTTCTTTTATAAAATATTTCTTCTACATAGAAAATATTTACCCATATTTGCGATGTTTTTTTTTAATCTGTTATTGTTTAGAACTCATAGACAAAAGTTAAAATTTGTGATTAATGTTTATATATTTTGTTTTTTCGATGAATTGACTCTTATCTCTTCTATATTCCAAACACATTCAAGAACAAACTTATGCAAAACTTTTATCTATTCTAGACTTTTAGGTTAAAATTATGTAATTTTCTTGGGTTAAAATGATACGTTTTCCTATTAATATCAAGTGATTGTGCTATATCTTTGCATTTATTGATCGTTTTAATGGATTCGCTACTATTAAATATAATCTTCCTTGTTATGTATGTAAGTAACGCTTCTAAAATTATTTTGTTTTTTCGATGTGTTGCCCATAAGAAAAGCAATTACACTAAATATAAGAATCGATCGTATGACTATAAATCACAAATAAAACGGCAAATAAAATTAACATTTCGACTTGTTTCTTAATACAAGTTTAAATTTCATAAAAAAAAACATTCTGTTTAAAACAATTCACAAAAAAAACATTAAATTATCATAAAATTGTTATTTATTAAATTTATAAATTATAGAATATCTTTATTTATTCTGAGGATTTGTGGCTTTTGCTTGTATGAGTGTTGTTGCTGCTCTTCCCATACCTCTTGAACCTGTTGGCATCCTTGGACCTGGCCTTCACCTGGTGTTTCTTAGACTTGCGCTTGATGTTGTGTCCTTTATCCTCTTCCTTGCGGGATGACCTTTCATGAAGCTTGGACTTGTAACGCTTTGTAGATTTCTTAGTTGCAGCTCCGCTCATTGACTTATTCTTGTTAGCCATTGCTTTGGAAGTTTTAGCCATTTTTGCCATTTTAAATGTTTATGTGTTGTCTCTTCGAGTGATTAATTTAAACTAATTAAATGCAACTTTAAAATATCCTGGATTTTTTTCCTTTTATTTTCGAAGATTTTTTTTTATAAATTTTTATTTTGACGCAATTAAGTTTTTAATGTTAATATGGTTTTAAAAGTAAAATAGACTCGAATCATTTTTTTAAAGGGATAAAATAAAGATAATTCACATATACATAGACCCGCGTAAAGTTCCTACAAATATATATATACTAGAGTTGGCTCGATATAATTATCTCCCTATTGGCTAGTTTTCTATATGCATATCTATTTCTCAATAAATCTATTTTCCTCACCCGGCATTACTATCTAAAAGAAAGTAAATATTTAATAATCTAAATGATTTTAAAAAGATTTTTTAAATTATATTTTTTCTTTTCATTACCATCACCAAATGGTTAATGATGATGATTACAATTTTAGTTTAATATTTGAACACACAAAGTGTCGCCACAATCGAATTCTTTTAAAACAGAGTTTTCTTACATTTATTTTTTTAGAAATTTAAATTTTCTTTTTTATGATTAGAATTTAAATACATTGATATAAGGTAAATAGCAACATGAAATTAAAAAAAGGAATTTATTTTTAATAAAGTAAAATAATGGGTCTTATCGTTCTGGGCAATGAGAGTTTATTATGGATTATTGGAGCACTATGAGTTTTAAACAAATATTCCTTGGAAAACTTGAGCTCGTTTATAAACATTTATTTCCTATATAGATCTGACATGGATCTTGAAGCAATTAAGCAGGCCGTTTTGTACATGTTAAAAATTGGAAGATTTAGTTAAATAAAAGTTATCGCAAATATACTTAGTAAATAAAATTTTATTATTCTACCGTCTGATTTTAAAGGTTTACTCTTATGGATTGTTAGTATATCCTCTAATCGAATCATATAAAGTAGTAAGTTTTGTTTGTTTGTTTGTAGAGTGATTTTCGATAACTACTGAACATTTGAGGAAAGCTTCACATAGGTCTTGTGATGATTTCATGCTGTCTTATTATAGACTAGCGGATACGCCCCCTAGAAGCCTCTAGGGGCACTGGTAGGAGGGGGAAAAGTTGACCTTATCCCATTTTAAATTTGAGTTTCAAAAGAGTTAAAAAAGCATTTCTTTGGGGGGAGGGGGGTTAGAACCCTCCCAAAAATAGTTAAAAACCTTCCCAGAACCTATAATAAGCTTCACTGTAAAGGAGAACAATATAAGTTCAGCGGTTAGCGAGATCCTTTGGGACAGACAAAAAACGTTTACTACTTTATATAATAGGATTTAATTCTTAAGATGGTTTCAGGCTGTGTTTCTGTCCTTCCCTAATACTTTAATAGAAAAGCTGCTAGATGCCAGGGTTGCAACCGCTAATACTACATATTTTATATACATATACTGTAATTTAAAGTCCTAACTTGGTACAGGAATTATGACAGTCTTTTTGTACCTTCATGATCAATTTAGCTCTTTTTTCAGGGAAACATGTTATAGTATAAATACAGGTTTTTAAAACATAAGTTATATAGTTTTTATGTTCAAGCCCCTTCTTGAGAGTCCCGGGAGGTTAGATACCCGGCAAATAGTTTCAAATATTGTAATACATACTGACACTGTGTACACAATAAAATACCATGTTCTAAATGTGAAGGTGTCCTATCATTTCTGTACAAAAAAACAGGTTGATAAAATCGCAATATTCTGAATAGGCAAACATTTATTTAGACAATTATATGACAACAATATGGTAGATAGACATCCATATTAACGTTAATATGGTTAGATATTTGAGTTTTTAGATGAAACTTATTTAGGATTCATAATTGGTCATTTAATTTTTTTAAACCTAGGTGTATTCAGGACTGAAACAATACTTGGCATTGTATAATACCAGCGGTTACGACCCTAGAGGCCTCTTGGGGCACTTGAGGTGAGATGGGAAGTTGAACAACCACCCCCCCCCCTAACTTTCAATTTGAGTTTTAAAAATAAAAGGCAAAAAATGTTTTTGGAGGGTGATATTTTTCTAATATCGATTTTCTTAGAAATGTGGTTGAAATAAACACACTCTCAAAATAGTTATAAAACTTTCTAGGACCTATGGGAAGCTGAATTGTAAAGGAGAATCATAACGGTTAAGCGACTAGCGAGATCCTTCGGTACAGACAGACAAACAGAGTCCAAGACATCTTTTTTACTTTTATATGCTTTTATTAGGCGGAAATTATTGTACTCTACATGAGTAGTATGTAGTTTTAAATAGATTCACATGGAGGGACAAATATTTAAGTAGGTCGTATCCTAGATAACTATATCTACTATTTTTGCATTGTATATAACAAACAAAATTAGCGAATCTTGATGATTTATTTACGGGAGATCCGCTTATTTTTTTGTTTGTCATAAAAATAGCACTTCCTTTTCTTACTTTATCCTAAAATTCACAAACATAAAACGTATTTGATTCATGAATAATACATGCGACATAATTAAACATTTTGGGTATATGGGTATTTGTACAAGGATAGTTTTAGGCTATCTAACAACCCAAATACTATCTTCATCCATAGAAAAAAAGAGTAAACACTGAAAACCTTTTTAAACATAGTCATAAAATTACTTTTTTTCAAAAGTTCTATCATAATCTTAAAATTTCAAGTTTTCGCTATTAAAATAGAATTATCTGTTGTATAATAAAAACATTCACTGTATTTAATCTGTTAACCAAAACTATTGAATATTTTGAATCAAATTTTGTTTGCTTGGTCAAACAATATATTTTATATGGATAAAACATTTTCAAAGCATTTCCCTTCGTCACAATTTTAGAAACGTATATATGGAACAATAAGGTAGAAGTCCACTATCTAATCTTAATAATTTATTTTTAATATGTATTATTTTCTATTTTAATAATCAAACATTTTGTTAAAGTCAATGTAACACAAATTTGAATTGCCTTTTTTCTCAAAAAATCATATATTGATATTTATTTGAGTAATTCATTACCAATCTATGATATTTTGCTGAGGCCTAATTCACTTTTGAATTTAAAGTCTTATATTCATGATTTCAAATCCATTATTTTACCAAAATTTATAAACCTTGCCCTGTACATTTACAAAGTAGAATAATGTCTGTCCGTTTGTCTATCCATAATATTTTACTAACCGCTGAACTTATTTAGTTGTACTATTCATGGAATTTACCTATTGGTCGATCCTGTGATGCTTTTACTTAACCCTTAACGGTCGGGGGGGGGGGGGCGTTGAACGCCCCCCCATCCGGTTTTTTCTATCTCATTTTCTGTGTGTGAAAGATAAAGAGCCCAAACTGCTTGACTTTTTAAGTATGGGTATGACACATAACTGAGAGTTGGATTTTTTTGAATATCTCCATCCTGGCGGGCACAGGATGCCAGCAAACATGGCAGGGTCATCCAGGTAAAGAGCAAAAATATTTTTTCGACTAAAACAAAGCATTTTATCATACCAAAATACTAAAAAATCCTCTAGTAGTACATCCTTATATAAAATACAGGTGTTCAAGTCACTTTTAGGTTCCAGGTATGATCCTGCAGGTCCTGATCCTCCATGTCTCCAGAAATCTTTAAAAGGCTCCTGTGGCCGCAATTTTTGACTTAGAGACTTCAAATTTTAAACTTAAGCTTTTCTTACATGTCTACATAACGTATTAAAATTTCATGAAGATCCGCCGCCGTTATATTTTGATATTTCTAATGTAAAATTTACATAAAGATAAACATTTTCTGGGAAAAAAATTTTCTTCTAGCTTCAAAAATAAGAAAATTACAGCCGTTTGAAATTTTTAAATAAAAAAAGACCTAAAAACAAAGGTTGTTAAATAAAAGGGTGAAGGAAGCGAAAATTGACTTAGACTTATAAAAGGTCGGAAATTCATTATCAAACAGGGGACTTGCACAAAAAAATTTAGCCCTCTAGCTCTAATAGGAACTGAGATAATTAGGGGGGGCATTGAACGACCCCCCCCCCCCCCCCCGACCGATTAAGGTGCGGCAAGGGGCCCGACTGTAAAGGGTTAAGCTATGTTATAAGTGGTGCAGTACCCAACTTATAAGAAAAAGTTATAACACCATCCAAAAAATATAATAATGAGCAACTAGCGATGTTTGAAATCATAATGTAAAAATTTTTTTTTTAAAGAATAAATCATACATTTACAATGTAAAGTGGATTAAAAACTATGTATTTTCTAACCCAAATTTTACAATTGATCAATTACAGTGCATACTGGCCTTTCATTGGTTAATTTTTTTTTGACGTCATAATCTAAGTCAGCCACTTTTACTAGCTTCACAAATGCCATCAAATGCCTTTCTTATTCTTACCTTTTTCCTTCTTCTTTTTTCTTCTTATTTGTAAAAAAAGATTTTTTAATTAATTTGGCAGTAGATTTTTCTTAACTTTTGGATGTAATCCTCAACTTTAGACTTTTTGAAGGAAAAATTATCATTGTTAGTACTTTTAGGTAGGGTTAGGTAAGATTAAGGTGAAAGAGCCCAGCGGGAAATATACTTGGTCCATCAGTCTTAGGGCTACTTACGGGGACTTTATACATGTTCTTTTGTTAAAAATAACTGGGTTCGGGGTCTATTTATAGGTTTGATTTTGCTCACTCTGTAAGTAAGTGTAACTCTAGTTATCGCTTGGTTTTTCATGATTCTTTTTCTACTACGCCTTCATAGCAACCATTTAACCATTATTGTGCGTGTTTTAACGTAACATCACTTTTAGAAAATTTTAAGGATAATATTAATTAGAAAAGAAAAAAAAATAACATAAAATTAAAAGGAGATGATTATGTATTAGATGTTTATTCATTGTATAGTAGTCTAATAATAAAAATTTTACTATATATTTAAATTCTATACATTGTTTGTGTTAATAAAGATCTTATAAACGGCTAGTGATTAGGTTATTTAAATAGCCTAAAAAGGATTTCTTACTATCATAGTAATTCCCTATTCTTTTTAATAAAGTAACAACAGTATGTCTCTTTTTCTGTCTGTTTCTACCGAAGGATCTCGCAAATCGCAAACTTTTTAAAAAGTAACAGTATGTCTCTTTTTCTGTCTGTTTGTACCAAAGGATCTCACAAATCGCTGAACCAATATGGTTCTCCTCTACAGGGTAGGTTCTCATAGGTCCTGTGAAGGTCGACCCCCCCCCTTTCCCATAAAAAATTAGCTCCCAAAAAAATTGGCGTAGCCGCTAGTACCTAATAAACAAACGAAAAAGCCTTATATTTTTTTTTTCACGGTTTTGAATGTTATCCGATTATTTTTAGCTATCTCATCACTGATTAATGTAGATGATTATTCTGTAATAATCCGCTTATGGCTAAATCTTAAGGATGTGTGGTCAGCAAAATACAACACAGAAGCTCACAAGAGGACATACATACGCAAAAATTAATTGGTACAGAAAACAGTTTATTTTGGGTGCGGGTGCTGTCCCTCAAAGTCATTAGCGAGCACAAAACCCAATCACCTATCTTATTTTAAAGTAAATTGGAAATAAAGTTAGGTTACACATACGAAAAACTATCCTTTCCCCCTTTATTTTCGATTTTTTTTTAAATAAACGGGGTTGGGGTTATATCAGTGCCCGACAAGTCATTTTGAGGAAAACCACCAACCTATGTTCATTAATGCTAAAGTTCAACAACTTTATACAATAAGGATTTTTAGGTCTCTATCGATAATACCAAATAATACAAAATAAACTAAACCAAAGTAAATTAATTTATTTGTCTTTTTTTCTGTAGTGTATAAGAATGCTGACATTTCACAATTGATGTTAATTCCTATATTCACTAATGCTTGTATGATCTAATTCCTGTTTAGGATTTCTTTTTAGTAGAGCAGATACTCCATATACAACTTTGGTTTTAATCATTTAAAGGTTACAATTGTTGGATTGTTTTAATCTTTTAAAAAGTCATATCCTTATAATAAAGTAACAGGATGTCTACTTGCCTGTCTGTTTGTTTGTATCGAAAGGTCTCGCTAACCGCTGTACCGTATTGGTTCTCCTTTACTGGAAAGGTTTTTAACTATTTTGGGGCAGGGTACCACCACCCTCACAAGAGAATTCGCCCCTAGAAACAATATCCTTTTTATTTTTTTTTAAATATGAAGTAAAAATGGTGGTTATTTAATTCAACTCCCCCTCCTTAAGTGCCCCAAGAGGACTCTATGGGCTTAGCCTCTAGTGTACATATTGTATTGGAATATTATTATTAGACTTTTGTATTTTTAACTTTCTATGTTTTCTGTCTGTCAATCTATCTATCTAATAGTATTGCAAATAAAAAAAATCGGTGATTTTCCTCAAAGTTACTAAAGAGCACTAAACTTCTCCCCCCCCCCTACTTTTTTTAGATAAATTGAGAATAGTAACTCCTGTGGGGCCTTTATAGCTACTGTGCTCAAACCCTGTGGCACTACCCAGTAGCTAATATAACCTAACCTAACTTAACTTAAAGAAAAAACAAAACAGTCAAATCACTCATTTTGTATTCATTTTAATAAAAATGTGGAAGGGGAGGGGGGTTGGGTTGGTGGGTGTTGTGGGCTCAACTAAACATTTTGCTAAAAGCCGCCAAAAAAATCTATGTTATCGGGAATTCCTTGGAAGGATGCAAATATATTGGAAACAAAGGGCAATACAAGTCAGGGAGAAGGATATGCAAAATGAATAAAAAACATTTCAGTGAAAGATTAAGTTGTTGGATGAGTGGTGCCCTCACATTTTGTTATTAATATTACATATTATGTGTGTTAAAAGAAGACTGATTTCTTTATATTAAAACAAGGATGACAATCGGATGATTAGATCACATAAAAATTTGTTGTTAAAAACGTAAAAAAATTAGGGTTGGGCCGGATATCCGGCCATTTTCAATATCCGGCCGGATACCGGATATTGAAACTATCCGGCCGGATATCCGGCAAAATAATACTTTATATTTTACAACAAAAATTTCTGCTTTTTAAATTATAAATGACTGTAATTTTCTTATTATTGAAGCTAGAAGAACAATTATTTCTGAATATGTTTATCTTTATGTAAATTTTATATTAGAAATCTCAAAACATAAATTTTGGCAGGTGCAGCAGTACTTGGCAGCTGCCAGCCTCAAACTGGCGGTCGTCAGGTAAACAGCAACGGATTTTATGAAATTGTAATATGTCATGAAGACATATAAAAAGTCTAAGTTTAAAATTTTAAGGAACTGTTTAAAGATTTCTAGAGACTGGAGGTTCAGGACTTGCAGGACTATACCTGGAACCTGAAATCGACTTGAACACCTATATTTCATATGATGATGTACGACTGTTTAAGTAAAAAAAAATGTTTTTACTTTTTACCTGAATGACCTTGCCAGGTTTGCTGGCATCCTGTGCCCGCCAGGAAGGAGGTATTCAAAAATTTCCAACTCTCAGTTATGTGTCATACCCATATTTCGTCATTTAGTTATAGCCCTCTACCTTTTATACACAGAAAATGCACAGGGGGGGGGGGGCATGCGTTCAATGCCACCTCCCCGCCCATCCTCTAATATTACAGATTGAGGGAAGTAATAGTTTATTAGATTAATTGCTTAGAAGAAAAATCATTTAAAAGTTACATAATTTTTACATTTTATTCTGAATCCTTATAATAAAGTAACAGGATGTCTATTTGTCTGTACTGAAGGATCTCGCTAACCGCTGAACCGATCGGTACAGGGTAGCTTTTCATAGGCCCTGGGAAGGTTTATAATTATTTTTGGGGAGGGTACCACCACTCTCTCAAGAGAAATCGCCCCTAGAAAAAAATACCCCCACAAAAAAAAATTTTATTTCATTTTTCAACTAAATATAAAAATAAGGGGGCGTCAGCCCCCCCTAAATTTTTTTTTCTTCCTTAAATCTGAAAGAAAAAAAATGGTTATCAAATTCAACTCCCCCCCCCCTCAAGTGCCCCTAGAGGCCTCTAAGGGCGTAGCCGCCAGTTTTGTATAATAAGACGCAAGTAATTTGGCCGGTTATCCGGCCGGATACCGGATATCCGGCATTTGAAATCGGCCGGATATCCGGTATCCGGTATCCGGCCAAAAAACTATCCGGCCCAACCCTAAAAAAAATCAACATTTTTAAAATGGACGTACGGTCATTTTGGTAATGATTAAAGAGTTGCTACGCTTTCTAAATCGTACCTAACTACTATAGGAATCACCATGCAAAGTTTGAAATCGATAGGACAATTCTAACATGCCCAAATTAACGAAAAAGTTATCCGTTACGGACAGACGTACCTACCCTAATTATAGAAAAGCTTCGCTTTGAAAAACAGGATGCCAGTTAACTTTATAGATTTATTCTGGTAAATTAATATTTAAATACAAGTGGCTCATTTTTTTTGTTGTTTTTTAAATGGGGGAGGGGTGTCTTAACGTCCCTGAAAACAGCTTCAAACCGCTTCAGGACCCGTATGTATATTTCCCGAGAAACACAAACTCGTCGGTTTAGCGGTTATCAAGATCTTAATCTTAAACGGACAAACAGACCAACGTTCTACTACTTTTGTATTATAGATTTGTTATGACTTTAACTGAATATACATATAAAGGTGTTCGAGCCAGTTTATTTCTCATTTTTAAAAGAATTTTTAAGGATTTTTAAACTTCTGTTCACAATACATTTATCCTTATCCTATGAAAGTTATGCAATATCCGTCAGTGTAAACTGTTATACTATCTAATAGAAGAAACGAATCTCTTATTACTAATTATGGTATCTATGTACGTCTGTTAGTACATAACGAACTAGCGCCTACGCCCCCAAGAGGCCTCTAGGAGCACTTGGGGAGTTGGGGGGTTGATTTCAACAACCCAATTTTCATTATATATTGTATAGGAGAACATTTTCGGTTCAGCGGTTAGCAAATCCTTCGGCACAGACAAACAGATATAAGGAAAGCTCTGACTGGCAAAAGGGCATGTTAGAATATCTTCATGCATGATATGTGATAATGTTGTTTAATCTTTAAATTTCAGATTCTTTTTGGCATAATGTTTTTTTTAGATAGTAAATTAAAAATCACTTACAATTTTTATTTCCTATTGCGATAAAACATTTAAAATGACTTAAAATTAATATTTTCTATAAATATTTCTATCGTGATTAAATTGTTATTAATCCTTTTAACTAAGTTTACTTTATTATAGATTATTCTAATAATTTTAAGTCTCTTTTCCCCATCAGAAAAAAACTTTAGATATATTTTAGAATTGAAGTGAGAGTTTAGTCAAGGAAAAGAATATATATACAAAAAGTAATATGAAAATCATATGTTTTTTGAGGATGAGAAAATTTTAACATTATTATTTTAGTTCTAAAAAGATCAATTTTCTTTCCTAATATCTGCTTGGTAACAAAATTGTTAAGACAGAATAAAAAAAAATCTAGTTTTTAGGTTTATAAAAAACAGAAAGTTAAAAACCTACGTCTGACTAATTTTTGAAAGAGAAAAAAAATTCAATCGTCATTTTTTCATGCTTTATTTGCCCAAAATATTAGACACTATTTCCCCAAAAATGTATCCCGGGGGTATGATTTATAAAGGGTAGGTAATTACCCCCGTCCCAAAACAATTTAGAGGGGTTTAAGTGGATGGTTTGGGAATGGAGGTGGGGGGGGGGGGGTTATTTTAAAATCAGATGCAGTATTTCTAAAACTTTGAAGTCGACCAACTGGACCTTCAAATTATATTGAAAGGGGGATAATAAACTTTTTAACCCACCATCTAGAGACGTCCTTGGGCGCTGGAGGTTATAATTGGTTAATATTAAAAAACAAGCCTATGTTTTTTCGAACTATTTGCTTTAATGTTACGTAAATTATGTTGTGCATACTTATTCCTGTTACTAATTGCAGCTGCAGTATATATTGCCATTATCTTGAATTGAATGTCCCCCCCATCCCAAGCAGCCAACGAGCAGCCACCAGCCCCCCTTTCATGCATTTTTAAGCCTCTTGTAATGGCCATTTTACGTGATTTAAAAGTTTTAAAAATTCTACCAGCGAAGTTGTATGGCTTATTTAACTTGTTAGTTAATAGGAATAGGTAAATTACCCCAAATCAATGTGTACAAAGTTGATCACTTCAACGCTGAACCACTGAGCTACTAAAAATACATGTAGTAGAATAAAAAAAGTTATCCCTTTCTTGGATTCATATACCATAGAAAAAGACAAGAAACAATTTGTTAAAAATTTACTTTTAAAGAATTAGCAACTTTGATTTTGGATACTTTTTTATTGGCTATGGGCGATTATTTGAGCCCCGTGCTAAACTATCCCATTTGTAGATTAAAATCATTTGTTTAGTCTAAACCTACCAATAAAGATTACATTTAAAAAAATTCCAAACCAACGAGAGAAGGTATTTAAAGCTGGAAAACCTTTATAAATTAGAGTCCAATGCCCTCCCCCCCCCCTTGATATTGATATCCCTGTTTGCCTTTATACCTATCCGTAGCTTGCAAATTTTTGGTGTATGTAATTGTTCTATTACATTGTCAATATAGAACTTGTTAAACCCATAAATTTTCTTCTTAATACGTGTGTGTGTGTTCCTTTTTTTTTGCTTTCTACAATTTAACAAGAACAATTAAGTAAAAAATCTGCGAACTTTCATGTTTCGACAAAACTTATATTAAAACACTGCTTATCAGTACAACTAGGTTTAAAATTAGATGTTGTATAAACATGTAACATTTAAATCTTTGAATGAAATTTAATTTTGTATGTGTCTTTGAATTTTAAGGTACAGGAAGGCGTTTCAAACTTTTAACGTTTATGTATATTAACGGTTTTTCGTATGTAGAGCCATTTTTGAACAATATTATAATTTCCAGAATGGTTTGTAAGCCAATTAATATCCGCTAGATTAGAACCAGTTCTCAGCCATTCCACAAAAAACATGTATAGCATCGCATTACAGACAACTTTCTGTGAATATTAAAATGAAAAATCATAAATTTTATTGTTAGCATAAGCCTTCGGCCCCTCAGTGATAGCAAATCTGGTTTTAGCCTATTATTTTTCATTTTAATATCCGCGGGAAGCTGTCTATAATACTATACGATAAATAACTATTTCTGTTATTTGCTCTTTTATTATAAAAATGTTTTATTTTGCTTGTATTTTTACAATCATAATCTTTTAAATTACAAATATTGTCTGATTGTTCATCCCCCCCCTCAAAATAAATCCACCCTGCAGATTAAGATTTTTCGTTGTAGTGTGTGCTCAATATGCATGTTTTGTGTTTGTTTGTGTGTATGTGTGTGTGTGTGTGTGTGTGTGAATGTGTGTGTGTGTGTAGTGTGTGTTTGAATGTGTTTGTGTGTGTAACTAAGCTTGTGTTAGTCTGCTTGTTTTGTATACTTTAAAATTTGAAATCCAACAAGCTTTGATCTCTAATTTGTTTGCTCTAATCTAATGGGTTGCATCTTCTACCACCACCCTAAAACTACCCCTCACCTGTCCCCCAAACAACTTCCAACGTACCTACTCCTAACTACCACCCTGGGGTGTTTCAGCATTTAGACAATTATGTTCATAAATAGCTTAAAACAACACGAGATCTTATTAAGGTGTATCTATAAAACGAAGACCAAGAAAGTCTAAAAAAAAACAGCAACATGAAAACGAAGAATTATCCATCTCTTTTTTAGGGGTTTTCTTTCCCACTCCTCCTCTCCTCATCCCTCGTTTTTATGACATCATTGAGGGACTTTCTTTGTCTTCTCTTAAACAAATCTTGCTTAATTGATGTGCATGATTAAATGGTCACAGGCACTTTACACAATCAACCCTTTGATTTCACGCACCTTTGTCTGTAAGTCCTAACTCCGCATGGTAATGAGTTAAACCTGTTTTGGGCTAGGATATTCCCACTGCTCAATTTATGTTGCTCGCCCGACATAGCAGCATCAATATCAATTTTATAGTCTTTGGTTATGACGCGGTGTTGAGCCGAGATTAGAACTTTCCCGACGACCAGCGGATGTGCTACAAGTTAAACCACAGTCGCGAGTTAGTTCAAAAGTTTACATACAAAGTGCAATTATGCAATTTAAGTAAAAATTTGATATTATATTGTTTGGATATATAAATAAGTAATTATATTTTTTTGTAGACTTGTATGAATATTTTAAAACTTTTCCCTTCCTTGAATAACAGGAATTTAGGCATGCTTATGATATAAAATTGTAAAATAAAGAATTTATTAAATTAATACTTATTAAGACGGAATTGTCTATTCAAAGAATAATAGTAATTTCCTTGATTAATATCAAACATTTCATGCAATTCTTTTTTTTACATTTAATGAATGGCTTTTTACAGGGAAAAAATATATTACTGATTATTTTAGTTTTGGATAGAAAAGTAGATGGCGAATATGTTTGCTGAAAATCCGGCAGTAAATTTTGCCTTATTTATGCTTAAAATTTAAAAAGTTAAAAAAATCTTACTAAAAAATGTGACTGATCAAAAAATGACTACAGTTAAATTTTAGTATTTAAATACCAAATGGGCTACTTTATTCTATAATAAAGCTTTTTATTGTACCTATAAAAAATTACTCACTACAATACACAGACTAAATTACCAATGGCAATCCAGTACACCTTTTTATTGACCAATGGTAGGTCAGTATGCCTTTTATAGGCACTTTAAAAAAGCTTCATCTAAAATAAGTAGAGAGAAAGGCTTCTGATTTCGAGGCTGGTCAGCATGGCAGGAATGCTTGTTGCAGTTAGAGATACAGTTGCCGAGCCCTGCATCTAATGCATCTTATTGTATTTGAATATGATGTCTGACGTGTCTGTGACTGTATATGGATTCTATATCATACATCCCACACAAACATATTTCATAAAATAAATAGTTTCAGTTGTGAGGTTGAAAAGTAAATTTAAATTTTATATCACATATTATCATATTTGTAGTTGTACAATATACAAGAACTTGATATTAAAGCCATGTAAAATCCGCAAATATTTTACTGTTTCGAAAACGAAAAGATGTACAAAATCCTTAAAGTAAGAATTCAAAAAGCAAAGTTTGTTGAAATTCTTTCTTGTCTGCTAGCAAAAAGGTCTTCAAAAAGGGGGCGAGCTAGTTGTGTATAATATACATCTATACCTAAACATTTATTGCAAAATCTTAAACCTCTAAATTGCCCTTTTTATAAAAGCATTTTATTAACATCTAGAAATTTTGCCCTTAGATTTAGGGGCTCTTTCTTCAAGCTGGAAGAATGGTATGACATCTAAAACAATCATAAGAAATAAATTGAAAATAAAAATGCCTTAATCTTTCAGAGAGATAGAATATAGACTCCACTACCCAACTGTTGAAAACATATTCTTATTTTATTTGCTCTCACTTTAGAAAGTAAACAAAGTTTCAACAAAATCTGTTGAATCCACCAACTCACTATTTCCTTCCACAAAAACTTCACAGTGAAACAAATATTTTTGTGAGAATTTATGAATAAATAATCATGGATAAAAAGCAAGGCATACAATATAATGATTAATTTTATCCCTAATTTATATAGGAATAGTTATTGATCGCATCGTATTATATAAACAGCTTTACGCAGATATTAAAACGAAATATTCTAAGATAAAAACTAAGTTTTTTAGCCCTGATGGATTATTCAGTATCTCTGAGAACCGGTTTTAATCCAGCGGATATTAGTCAGTTTCAAGTCCAAACTGGAAAATAGTTTTATTAAACTTGCTTATTTAAATTTTTAAAATTATAATATATGTTTGTATCTTTTTAGGATTGTTTGGATATGTTAAACATTTTGATAAAGTCAAAGGGCCTTTAGCTACCAGAAAATTAAATAATAAATTTGAAATGCAAGAAAATTTAAGTATTTGAGCTATTTAGCCATTTATATGAAGTATAATAAATAGATAACCTAAGCATTTCTAAGTAAGTTAACAGTCGGGGAATTGGCGTTCAACTAATTTTTTTGGCCCTCTAGCTCTAATAGGAGCTGAGATAATAGCAGGGGGCCTTGGACGCCCCCCCCCCCCCTCCTGATCGATTAAGGTGAGGCTAGGGGCCCGACTGTTAAAGGTTAAATTGCTAGAATTTGATGTTCTGATATTTCCAAACTAATTCTATCGTGTAGGTTTAACTGTAAAATGAGTTTCCATGTTTTTTATTAACCTCAAAACTTTGCTATGAAATGATAAATGACCTATTAACCCTATTCCCTTCCCTAACATTTTAAACTTATTTTCTTTTTTTATTATAAACTAGTTTTTTTCTTTATTGGGTTATGGTCAGTTTAAACATTAAAAAAGTTTAGGTGTACATATTTTTAAAGCAAAGTTAACCAATTTTTTAATTTGTCTACCAATCTGAAAACCTTACATGAGAAATATGATTTCGTCGGATTCTATTTAAGATAGCCTGTCCCAAAGTTTCCAATTACTAAAGAGCATCAAGTATACAACTTACTTCGTCCGTCATGTCATACTACAAAATACATTTATATAATAATATGGAAATAAAGGTTTATATCATAATTCTTATTTTTTTCCTACTCAACTTTTGTCCGTTTCTATATCAATAAACATTTAACTTACCTACTTATGGCCGTTGTAACCTTGTTTTTTTTTTGATAATTCAATAATATATACTTCCAATAGATTCAATGCAATGTGTAGGAGGCAATGCCTTCACCTATAACATGCGAAACTTATCATTACCCACAGTTAGGATACCTTTTAATACCAGCAACGCAGGTATCTTTAGGGATAATGGCCGATAAATTAATGCACATCCCCAACTATGATATAAAAATTACCCCTTCTAGTGATTAGAATTAGTGGTTGAAACGTCTGAATACTCAACTTAACTAAAAAAAGAAACATAATTATAAAACTTTAGGGACAAGTGTAATACACATCCCATTTACCTCTCTTTCTCTCTGCCAGCAACGTTATTGATTTGCAAGAAAATATACAAACTTAAACTCTCATTTTCCGAGGTGTTTATATCTTGAAAAAGTTGTCCCAATCTTTGAATACTCATATTACCAATATATATCTTCTCATATAAAATACAGATTGTATTTGAAGGGAAAAGGATATATTCAGATTTAAATTGGTGCTAGATAAAATCTATTTCAAATATCCCAAGCTATTTAATGGATGTTTTGAAATTTATGATATCTAAGTTGCCCCCAAAATTGCACTATTATATAAATTTGGCTTCCCTTACCATATATAAATGGTCAGTTTCTATAAAATTTCAATTGATTTTAATCTATTACCACTATATAGAGCTTTGGTAAACATTTTTAAAATCGATGCTTTTCTATAATTAAGGTTAGTCCACCCTTCCTTATGTAACATATAGTTTTAGTTAATTTATATTTGTAAGATTTGTCCTATTGATTCTATAGTGATTCCTGCAATAGTTAGGTAGCAACTCAATAATTATTACCAGAATGTTCATACGTCTATGTAACTATTTATGACAATATTTCTTTTTATGTTTTGCTTATTCAGTTTTGACACCATGCAAGAGTACATGTTTGTTTGTCATAAAGTCTTACTTCAGGACTTTTTATAGATGTTGTCATCCTTGTTTTTACAATGACTATTATTTCTGACCCGATGTATTCTTTTTGTAAAATCCTGTTTTATTGTATTTACATATATATATATATATAAATTTTTGTGCTGCTTATTGGAGGATAACCTAATTTTTTTCTTATTTTGAAATAATGCGGTAAAAATAAAAGAGTTCTGTTTGAAAATAATGGATATTGCTCTGTGCTAGCTAGCTATTGTATCAAAATTTGAAGTTAAGTGCTATTATTCAAACAATTTATCTTATGTTTATTGCTTTAGCCTACCAAAAATAAAACTTTGATACTTATATATAGCCTAGAATACATATATAAACATGTAAAAGGATAAGGAAAATAATAAAAAAAATATAGGAATCATAAAGAAGCTTGTAGAATGGGGGTGTATTCACCAATGGAGGGAGGGGACACTGGGCTGTTCATTTCACCAAAGTCCCCAATATAATTGTATAATATAATTTTCTTTTTCGTTTGCTTCATAACTTTAGGGACGTACTTTTATTATTTGTTTGTTTATGGTAGGGTCCAAACTTTTCACCCACTAATTATAATTGTCTTATCCCTTTAGATCCCGGGTATCCACCTCACCCCCGGAAAATTAAAAGGGATTTTAAATATCCCCGTAATGAAGATATCCTTTTTTACCATGGTAAAAACTACACCTTAATTATATTTAAGCAAGTTTAAGTCCTACAGTTGCTTGAATATAATTAAGGTGTAGTTTTTACCATGGTAAAAAAGGATATCTTCATTACGGGGATATTTAAAATCCCATTTAATTTTCCGGGGGTATGGTGGATACCAGGTTTCTATCCAACGGATTCAAATGAATACGAGAAAAACATAACTTATTGTTAAAGCTTAAATCAAACCCTTCAGCTACTTTTTTATTCTTTATCTATTCTACACAAACTACTTTCATTTAATTTTCAAGACATTTTTTTTAACTTTTTTCTATAAGTTATTGACGAAAAAAGCAAAATATACATCCATATTGTCTTCAACTGAAAGAGATTGTATAAACTTGAAAGTTTTAAATCTAACTTTCTTTGTACTTTTTATTCATTCATGATTATACACATTGTACTGTCATTACATTTCGAAAAAAATTCTCTTTCAATTTTTTTTCTATAGAAATTTGATCCCCTCACTTGAAGCTAGCATAATAAAATAAGTTTTAATCCAGGGAAGTAGAGGACATTGGGCTGTTTATTACACTAGTCCCCAAAGTTTTATAATAACGTTTTCTTATTCGTTGGATTAATAATCTTGGAGACTTTCATTGGATTTTGATTGGTTAGTTCATTAAATAATGTGTCCAAAGTTTTCACCACTAATTGTAATCTACAAAAGGGGTGGTTTACATCAATTTATCGGTCATTGTCTTATCCCTTTAGATCCCTGGTTTTAATCACTTACTTATAACTTTATCATTGAATTTCACCTTATTGATACCTAGATCAATAAATGTTTTGTAACTAAAGATAATTCATTATTTTCCTTGTTTTAACATTTTTTTTTGCTTTGAATATTGTATTACTTGTTATAAGCCCCTCCACTTTTACTTAGTATATCTCTCTTCATTAAGACAAATAAGATTTCTTCTAACAAAAACTTTTTCTTTGCTCTTTAAAACTTGTAAATAATCAGTATAAGATCAGTATAAGTGTGCATTCAATACAACTCATAGCTTTAGCATTAAATGTGTTGTTATTTTCTATTTAATATGATGAAGGCATTTTCTAACTATACTATGTAAGGCGTTTGAAGGTTGTACAGAAACTCTCAAACGATTAGAATTGAGAAGGGTTGAATAAAGCTTAATACATATTTTACTGAATAAGCTTTTTTTATCATGAAGCTTAGCTCTATAAAGCGGCGTTTAATAAAAGATGTGGTAAATTATGAATCAATAATAAAAAAATAATTGTTAGCAATGGGTAAAAAGTTGACAAAAGCTATTAAGATACTTGCAAAAATCACCCTAGATGTATTTTTGCAGAAAAGTCTTGACACTATTAGCTAGTCGGGGCTGTAGAATTAGAACTATAGAATTCCAATATTTTATATTAACTTGTCCCAATACAAAACCTTTAAAAAGTTTTCACTTGATGCCTTTACGAATGCCAAACAATTAGAATTTAGTTTCCATGGAGTAATTCTTTAAGTTTATTTGTTAAGCACAAACCACTCCAATTAATTTTGTAGGTTTGTAGTTTTTGTTTTCTACTTTAGTTCAGGTTAGGTTAGGTTAAGTTGGGTACTGGGTGAACCCGAAGGGATAGTCCCCGGAGTCTTCTTCAAAAAACACTTCACCCAAAGTGGTGGTGTATACGCTTTCGAGGAAAGTATAAAAAAATGTTAAAGTTGAGGATTTTTTATAACAAAGTAGTCTACTTGTTTTAATGTTATTCGTCTGCATACAAGTCCAAACAGGTTGCAATCGTCCAAATTAACTTTCAATTTTAATGGTTCATCTCAAATTTTAGTTTTGAATCTATTAATAAAATTGATCGTGTCATAATTATAATAAAAAAAAACTTTCAGGTAATGACTAGTAAACAAATAATTAAAGCTAACACTTTCAGAATAATAAAAGTGATCCGATCCGTTGACGGATTTAGTTACAATTACAGTACGTTTTGCAATAGAACTATTGATGTTCATTCAGTTACGCAAAATTTCGGCATGGAAGTATTCGCATATAATAACATTAGCAAATAAGCTAGAAAGGTTGATTAAGGATAGAATGGGGGCAAATTGGAGGTAGGAGTTTGTGCTGTTGTAATAATATACCATTCTGATAAATTAGTAATTTTAAACCACTTACGCCATACTAGAGACGTTAAATGTATTGTATCTAGTGCTGCTCTGCCAGGTGTTTTACATCAATATTTATAACAAGGAAGATGTTTGTCCCATCCCAGGTTTAACTTATATGCACAGTTATGACTTCTAGACAAAAAAGAGTACAATCAAGGATTAGTTGTTTGTTGGATGTTACTGAAGCCTATGCCCTGGGTGTTTAAACAGAAAAGAAAACAGTTATCCTTGGTTGTTTGACGTTATGTTACTGTGTCATGGGCAGAAGCCTCGCCTAAATGAGCTATCTTATGATTTTATATATTTGCAGAAATGAAGGCACACCAAAATATGATTTCCAGTCACTTGAATAATTCAATAAAGCAAATTCAATTTTTAACACTGCAAAAATGAAAATTGGCATCTACGCAATTTTGTAAGTGATGATTCTTTATACCCTAAGTCATACGTACGTTTTCTATTGTATAAAAACACTGTTATTGTGAATTTCTGAATCTCGTCATGGCTAGTTAGGCGGCAGGGAGGGGAGTTTACTTCACTGGTTCCCAATGTTTTATAATAACGTTTTTTTTATTCTTTGGGTACTTTCATTGAATTTTGATTAGTTTGTTCATTAATTAAGTTCCAAACGTTTCAACCACAATTGTAATCTACAGTACGGATAATTGTGTGTATCATCATTGGGTATGTACATTAATTGAACAGCCATTGTCTTATCCCTTTAGATCCCTGCTAGTTTGGACATTAAGAACCTTCGTAAGTATTGGAAGTTGTCATCCTTGTTTTGTTTGTTGTTGTTAACGTTTTTTTACGCTACTTATTACAATGAATTCTTGTCATGAACACAAGTTGTTATATTTTATTTAACCCTTACAGATTGGGGGGGGGGTCATATTGACCCCCCCCCCTCTATTTTTTCAATGTCATTTTTTTTGTAGGTATGATAGAGAGTTGTTACTTCATGACTTTTTAAGTTTAGTAGTTATACGTCGGCAAGAGTTGATTTTATTAGGATATCTGGTCTGTGTCGGTCGTGGTGTCCGGTCAAAGTCGGTTGGGTAGCACCAAAATTTAAAAAAAATTCTAAATAAATCTTAATTTCTACATTATGACTTTGTATATAAGGTAGAAACCTAAATTTTTTTGGGTGAATACTGAGATATCAATGACCCTATGAGAAAAGTGGTGTTATGACCGTTTGACCGCACCCTGACCGACTTTATGGCCGATTTTTGTCCGGCTTTTACTACAGACATATATCATGAATATCGTGGCTTTTATTACAGCTAGAGACCTATAAATTTTTTTGGTAAATCCTTGAGCAATAATAAACAGATACAAATATTAATTGGCGCCGCCAACCGCCGTTTTACCGCCGTAACCGCCGAAAATGGCGGTTTCCGTTATTTGCCGTTTTTTGGCGATGATCAGATAAAGTATTTTTTTTGTTATGAAAAATAAAAGTTTGTCCTAAAATTTGGTCATCCTAGCTGCAAAATTGGCCGCTCTACAGCTGTTTTAAAATTTAGCGGCTGGCCGCTAAAAGGCGGCTAAGGAGCGGCCTGACCGCTATGACTAGAAAAAGTAATTTTTTCTAAAAAATACACATGAACCACCAGAAAAAAATTTTACGTCTTTATCTGTAACAGAAGCCGAGATAGAGGGGGGGGTCAATATGACCTCCCCCCCCCCCCCCCCGATCTATTAAGGTGGGAATAGGGGCCCGATCTGTAAGGGTTAAATTTGTAAAGAAATATCATTATTTATAATAATTGATAATTAAAATAAATCTACAAAATTAATATAATATATTGAAAATAATAGCATTAAATGTACGTAATCATTTTATTTAATACATTATCACAAATATCAATTGAATCTTAAGCATGATATCAAAAATGAGTAAAAAAAAACTAAATCAAAATTATGTAATTAGTAATTTTTTCCAAAATTCTGAATAATTTTCATGAAGCACGCAGCTACATTTGACTGGAAGTAGCTGGCTGAGCAGCCTTTCCGTTCATAAAGTTGGACATCATGTCGATGGGAAGGGGAAAGATGATTGTAGAGTTTCTTTCAGCCGCTATCTGGGTCAGGGTTTGCAAGTATCTCAACTGCAGGGCGGATGGGGACTCACCTAGTATTGAAAAAATTGAAGAATATACATAAAAAGATCAGGGTAGAATGAATATTTTTTCAAAACTATCAATCTGGATATAGAAAAGTAGGTTTCGACTGTTTAGGGTTGTAGTACCTTAACCCTTTCAAAAGAAATTGTCAATGAATAATATAACCCTGCCCCAAAAACAAAACTTTTAAAACATTTTCTTTAAAAACTGAATTAAAAGTAGGGGGGTCAATCCCCCCCTCCCCCCTCTTCATTAAAACTTGTATCTAGACAGATACTTCTTACTGGAAAAATATAATTTTAATGCTACTTACTGATAATCAGAGAAGCTTCTTTTAGTGCTCTGCTAGCCTTCTGTTCTCCTTCTGCTGCAATAACCTAATAAAACAAATGTTTTACAATTATTTTATTATGTCTTTTTTTGCAGTAAAAGTGTTCAATTAATGGGTGCCGTAGTCACTCCAAAATCTTTGCAAAAATTTTAGATTTTACCATCCCACAACCTCTCAATTTTTATTACATTGCACACCAAAAAAAATGGCTTTACAGCTCAAAAACAATTTTTACCCCCAGCATGCAAATTTTACCTACTGTGTAAAATTTTTAGAGGGGATTTAAGCGCAACATTTTAACCCCTCTCCTTAATATAAAAAGTCAATTAATAACCCCTATCCAGATAATTTACTTCTCAACACCCCATTTCAAAATAAAAAGTATACCTTAGCTCTGGCCTCTCTAGCAGCTTCAGCCTCAGCAGCCATAGCTCTTTGCAGCTGTTGGGGTAGACGAACATCCTTTACTTCCACACGTTCAACCTAATAAAAAACGACATAATAAATAAGTAGTAAAGCCTTTAAAATGATAGAATAAGAATTATAGTAAAACAAATAAATTGTTAAACTTCTAGATTTGTATTTGAAAAGAAGCATTTTTAATTGAATTTCTTTAGTTTGAAATGAATAGACCAATTCTATCATAAAAGCCATACCTGGATACCCCATGGATCAGTTGCCTCATCCAGTTGTTGTAGAATTTCTGTGCTAGTTCTTTCTCTGTCCGCTAGGAGTTCATGCAATGCCTTTTTGAATGAAGCCACATTTTGTCTAGGTCTTTTGACGTTTTAAAAAGCTTAATTTAAAATTATTGATCAAATAAAATTAGGCCAATTTTTTTTATATAATTCTTTATAATCAATCAAAAAAGAATGATTTATGTCTGGATGTTAAGCTTAAGATATCGGCAAATGCTTTACCATGAGCTCTACTTATCAGGGAAACTTGGTATTTAAAAAATTGCAAGCCATTTTTTTTAAAATGATGCAAAAAAAGGAAAATTAGGATAAAGGAGTTATTTTTTTCATTTTGCGAATCCTGTAAACACAATAGTGGCCACTGTTTAAATTTTTTAACAAGCTATAGTACTTTATGGCTATAGTACAACGTGTTATTAAGTTTATTCCACATTTGAATAATGTATCTTTATTCCTTAGTTCCAAGAATAGTTCTGAGGGTGGTGGAAGCCAACAAGCGGGTGGAGTGGTGTGCATTTGTAACCTTAACAATTTCAACTTATATTAGTCATAGCTATAACTGTGATCTAAATTTTTTTTTTTAATACCTGACTATTTCATATCTTTTACATTGTTACGCAGACAAAGACTGTTATGTCGGTATGGCTAACAACTGGAATCAAGGTATTTGGTAAAATATGACCCTATTACTTTGTTTTAGTCTATTAATGTATCAAAGCAATCATAGCTTGATGTGATAGTGGTAGTGACGAGTAAAGAAGCAGCTTATAGTGCCTGTAAAAGATTACGTTATACAATACAAAGGACCAATGATAGGAAAGTATACATTTTACCATTGGTTTAGTCAATTTAAATTTATACTAGTCCAAAATTGGTCATTTTTATAGGCACTAAAAGCTGCGTCTAAGTAAAACAAAAAAAGCATATTTTTGACAACAGACAAAAAACATTGTTACTCATTTAGTTACAGAGTCAGGAACACTAAGCTTTATAGAACACGCTTTTCTAGTTTACAAATAATAGTACCATACAAACAGATGCCATAGGATTAGAAACTTTGTAGTACACAACAGCATCTACTGATACCGTTACACTGTCCTTTGTCAAGATTTCCTGAACATTTATTTAGATTTAAACATTCTAAAATTTATCTATAAGTAGCACAGCAATTGAAAAGAAAGTAGCACAGCTACTAGATTCTTAAAAGAACAAATCAAGACAGAGAAACAAACAGAATTTTAAAAAAATATTTAAAATGCTTTCAATATTTTGCAGTATCTGGAAGTCCCAATAGTCTAAAATTCCCCATAGTCTAACCCCATATATATTGCTTCTCTGACCCTAGCTGTTACAGGAATCATCATACACAGTCTGCAATAGATAGGACAATTCTAACATGCCTTGATTAACGATAACATATATCCGTTACGAATTGAAAAAAATGTCCTTATTTATTTATAAGCTTCATTTTTAACAAGGATAAACAGTTTGTAAGTAATACAACAATAAAAACCTAATGTGTTCCAAAAAGAATATTAAAATGCAATACAGCTTATGGATAAAGGGAAAGAACAATGGACTTTAAATTAATGTATTATTATAAATAAACAAATTACCCCATATTGATAGCAAAAGTTTAGGGCTACCGAATGCCAGAACGAGTTTTGGGGGGCAAAATATATATAGATACTGACTTGCAAAGCAGATTTGTTTCATAAATTTGTAATACCTGGGGTGGTACGTCAAAAGAGACAGTTCTCAAATCAACAACCTAAAAAAAAAATATTTAAATTCTTTTTTTTAGGACAAAGGCCTTGGGACAAATACCTTTGATATGAAAAAACATAAGGGTACCTTTTGGATACGACCAAATGAGGCTTTTTAATCCACATGCGCAAATATGCACACAAATGATGTCATTAATAAATATTCTTATTAGAAGAGAACCTTAATTGGTCCGTCGGTCTGTCGTTCATGCTCTAAAAGACCGATACAGATTATACAAAAAGGTTTCGTGTTTTTATACTTTACACGTAAAAACATATTATTTTTTTAATGTCAATGAATATCTTCTCTAAAACTCACATTTTCCGTGTTTCACTATTTGATATCTTTGTTAGAGTTTAAATAAAACTGCAATTAATAGGAACATTTGCGATTAAATTATTTGTAACATATCGTCAATTTAGTCAATTCATTCGATTGGAATCGTATACCAACATTAGGCTTTAAAGGGATATTAATAGCTGATTGTTTGAAAACTCTACCTGGATTGAATCTAAGCATGGAATAATGAAAAACAAACCAGGTCCTACAGCATTTCCTTTCTTCACTCGTCCAAGCCTGAAATTAGATGTAACAAATTGATGATGAATCCTGTAATAATTAGGTGCAATGTAGAAAGCGTAGCAACTATGTATATTGTATATATTTGTAAGCTTCACTTTTTTTGAAGTTGTCATCCTTGCAATTGTTTAAATTAAGTATGGATACTCTATACTTAAGGCACTTCAGTCCAATCTTTTTTCAAATATGACCTTTATGAAATTCAAAATTAAATGTTTTTATACGTAACGATAAGATAAAGATAAGAAGATTTAAATTTTCTAAAGGTAATTTCAAGACAAGGATGACAATATCTATAAAAGCGAAGCTATGAAACGGTAGGAAAAACGAACATTAACTCTTGTTGAGTGTTATTACTGAATAAGCAGAATATAAATGTAGAAGTTTTAACAAATATGTATGTAAAATTTGTTGCAAAACAGGACTTACTTACATTTTAGGACTTGAATATATAGATACTTTGCCTATAATATTGTACTTTGTTGTCCTAAGAATCAGCATTCAATAAATCATATATATAGGATAATTATATGACAAAAAAATGTTGTTGAAAAAGTTAAGAATCAACATGATTTAAATGAACTACAAACTTTCTGGTGACGATTATAGAGTTGCTACGCTTTCATACCTAACTGTAGATATCATCATGCAAAGTTTGAAATCGATGGGACAATTCTGACATGTATAAATTGAAATATTAAAAATATTGTTCTACAAAAAAAATATATTTTTTTCCTTTTGTATTCAACTTCTTCTAGCTTTTATCACACTGTGCTCCCATAAGTTTAAAATAAAACCAAACGTAAAACAAACTTTCGGCATTTTAACATAAAGTCTAAAGTTAGTTGTGCAATAGTATCCGCTCAAGTATCATCAGCGCAATTTTTATATTAATAAAATCACTTAATTCTTCTAATAAATAAATGTCTGTTTCTTAAAATCCCACTAGCAACTGCACCGATTTAGTTCTCCTATTAATGGAAGCAAAAGACGGTTCTCTTTTTGCACTTCCCTCCTTCCTTTAATTGAAGATGCCCTAATTGATATTTGTTTATATTTTGTTCGTAAGTGATAGCATACCAAGTCTAAAGTTAAGTTTACATAATTCTTGAATATCTTTCACTTCAAAGGCATATTTTTTCTTTGACATTTCCATATAAAAAAAGTAAAAGTTTCTTAACCTAAAGATAAACTGTTTTATTTGAAGTATTGTTTCCTATTTAAAAGAGATGATTTGAAATAGACAACTATTCAAATTTATCTTCAATGGAAAGATTTAATAAGTTAGCACATAATTACAAAATTTCTAATATTTGGTTGCTTTTCCACAAAGTGTTGGTTAAACACTTACCGTCCCCGTTTATTTGTAACTAGAGACTACGCCCCTAGAATATTATAGGGACACTTAAGGCTGGAATGGAGATAAGCTCCTCTAACCATAAGGAGAACGTTATCGGTTAAGTCGTTAATGACATTCCTTCGCCCAATAAAAGCTTTCTCCTTTATGTAATAGGATAAGTTGAAAAAAAAGAGAAATGGGTTATTTATTCCTGTGCTAATCCTTGATGGTGGGGGCGCTGCTTTAACCTTGAGGGGCTATCCAGTACCCAATATATCCTAACCTAATCTAAGCTAAAATAATACACAAGCAAACAAAAAATTTAATTTTGAAAAAAATTAAGAGAAGAGGTCCAATAATTTTCAAGAGACAAAATTAACTAGAATGTTGTAGAAAATATTTTTTAATGCCTAACAATCGAGATCTATAGTATCTATATTTTTCTTTATTTGGAAGCACACAGCTCACTATAAATAAATAGTAAAATCAATATAGAAATTTTGGTGGATTTTTTACCTGAAAATGACGGCCCTCTGGTATTCTTGTACCATTCTGACACACATCCAGATAGAGATAGGGAAGGTGATAAAAATCAGTATCACTGAGAATATTTTCAGGAGAACTAAAACAGTGTAAATTAGAGCAGGGACAATGGGCTGTTAATTACACTAGTTCCCATAGTTCTATAATAACATTTTCTCGTATTCATTCGAATCCGGTGGATAGGAACCGGTTATCATCCATACGAAAAAACTATGTCTAGCATCGTATTATATCCAGCTTTCTACGAATATAAAAATGTACAATCATAAGATTAAAACCATTTTTTTAGCCGGTGCCTTCGACACATCGGGGCTAAAAAAAACTAGTTTTAATCTTTTAATTGTACATTCTATATCCGCGGAAAGCTGTTTATAATACGATGAAAAAAATAACTATTCTTATTCTTTGGCTTAACAACTTTGGGGACTTCAGTATATTCTGATTGCTTGGTTAATTAAAATGATCGAGCGTTCGAACGTTTCAACAAATAATTTTAATCTACAAAGAGGGTAATTTTGTGTATCATCCTTTGAGATGTACATTAATTTATCTGCCATTGTCTTATCCCTTTAGATCCCTGAGCGTAAATAGTAAAAACCTTGCATCTTATTCATGAAGGTAGATTTTCTTCGCAGAAACTTAAGCTTAATTATCCTTAAAGGGGACATTAGACTGTAAATTACGCTAGTACCCACAGTTTTAAACCCCGTTATCTTATTCGTTGGCTCAAGAACTTTAATTACTTTTATAGAATTATGATTGGTTTGTTTGAAACTAGACCAAACTCTTAACCATTAATTTTGATAAGCAGTAGTAAATTTGTACAAAATTATTTGGGGTGTTATTTGATTAATTTTATATAGAATTCCAAATAAAAGATTTTTAGTATAAAGAGAGACAATATATCCTTGGGTTGGAAGGTTATGTTAATGAAAAAAGAAGCTGGTATGTTTTTTGTTTCATAATTTTAGAATACAGAAAGTTACAAACCAATACGCAGACAGATTGAAAAACTTTATACTTATTCACTTACATCCAAAGCATCCTTCTCCCTCGTTGTCATCTCCAATAGCCTAAAGAAATTAATATAAAGTACTAGTTGCGTTGTTCCTAGACTCTAGGTGCGAACGTAATAGCCTAAATCCACCCTAAGGCATTTATAAAGGTTTCCTGAAAGGTACAACCAGTATTGACTTGTATTTTCCAAGATCTTCATACAAAAAACCGTACTACTTTATGTTACAGAAGGATTATAAGGGATAAGATTATTGAGAAAAAAAATTAGTGCATGGGACAAAATGGGGCTTTCCCATAAAGTGTTGGTTTAAAACTGATAGCCCCCCTTATTTTTATGATAAATGGAAATTTAAGTAAGGGGAAGGTTTTTAGGAGCGAAGCTACTCTATAATTCAAAATGTCCGTCCGTCTGTTAGAGACAGCTAGAAAGAGGGAAACGTGATTTTCTCAGCTCCTATAAAAGATAATGAGATTAAATTTTCAGGAATTAATTATGATAAAATTTTTCATATTTTCAAGTTTCATTAGGATTCGTTAATTGGTTGGGGTGCTAGATCGCTTCATACATTTTCAAGTTTTCTTGACTTTCTCAACTCCTATTCAAGATAGACAACTTAAAAATTTAGAGATTGAATACTTTCATATTCTGCATACTTTTATCAAGTTTTATCGAGATTTGCTTCTGGTTGGGGTGCTAATTCGATTCCTATATTTTTAAGTTTTCATTATTTTCTTTACTCTTATTCGAGATAGATGGCTGATATTTTTTGGAATTAAATAAGATCACAATTTACATATTCCCACAAAGTTTCATTAAGATTAGCTTATTGGTTGAGGTGCTAGATCGATTCCTAGATTTCACGTTATAAATCTCACAAGGCTTCGTGATTTTTTAGTTTAATGTTTTTTGGAAACTGCTCTATAGTTCATTTTTTCCGAATATCCATCTATATTTTTGACCTTCGCTTCTTATGGATATTTTCATCCTTGTTTTCTATGTTTTTCCTAACCACTAAGGCGTAAAAAGTAATAAACAAACAAACAAAATATAACCTCGATCCCCATAATTTCAATTTATTACAAAATGAGGGAAGGGGGTAACCAGTGCTCAAGAGGGTACTTTTTGTGATAGTTCACAAACAAGTTTTGAATTTTTGAATTTCCACAGCTTTCATAGATTATTTTTAAAATTTATTGGATTACCTGGTTTTCCCTCTTAAAGGCTGGCCTAGCTTCAACGTCTTGTGACATTTTAATATTACAGTTCAAATTTCTAAATAATATAAAATTTTATAAAATTCATTAAAACAAAAATGAAATGTGTCCTTAATCTTGATAAGTTTACCATAAAAAGGAGAACAACACTTGGTGTTGTTAGATCTTAACCCCTTACAGTCGGGCCCCTTGACGCACCTTAATCAGTCGGGGGGGGGGGGGGGGGGGGGGGCGTTCAACGCCCCCCCCCTTATTATCTCTGTTCCTTTTAGATCTAGAGGGCTAAATTTTTTGTGTAAGTCCCCTGTGTTATGATGAATTTCCGACCTTAAGTAAGTCAAGGTCAATTTTTGCTTCCTTCGCCCTTTTATTTAACAACCTTTGTTTTTAGGTCTTTTTTTACTTAAAAATTTCAAACGGCTGTAATTTTTTTATTTTTGAAGCTAGAATAAAATTTTTTTGCAGAAAATGTTTATCTTTGTGTAAATTTTATATTTGAAATATCAAAATATAAATTTCAGCGGCCGCAGCTGTACTTGGCAGCTGCAAGCCGCCGCAGTCGGCGGTCGGCGGGAAAACGGCGGTTGATTTTTATGAAATTTTTATATGTTATGTAGACATGTAAGAAAAGCTTAAGTTTTAAATTTGAAGTCTCTAAGTCAAAAATTGCGGCCACAGGAGCCATTTAAAGATTTCTGGAGACCTGGAAGATCAGGACCTGCAGGATCATACCTGGAACCTGAAATTGACTTGAACACCTGTATTTCATATGAGGATGTACTACTAGAGGATATTTTAGTATTTTGGTAAGATAAAATGCTTTGTTTAAGTCAAAAAAACATTTTTGCTTTTTACCTGGATGACCCTGCCAAGTTTGCTGGCATCCTGTGCCCGCCAGGATGGAGATATTAAAAAAAATTCAACTCTCAGTTATGTCTCATACCCACACTTAAAAAGTCAAGCAGTTTTGGCTCTTTATCTTTTACGCACAGAAAATGAGATAGAAAAAACCGGATGAGGGGCGTTCAACGCAACCCCCCCCCCCCCCCCCCCCCCCGACCGTTAAGGGTTAAATGATGATACAATTTATGTACATTCCAATTTATCATAAACAAAAATACCCCTGTAGAATAAATAATTGGTTTTAAAGTTTGGAAAAAGTTCTATAAACATATGTACCCAATTTTTTTTAATTCCAACAGATAAGATAATGTTGTCATAAAACATTGGGTATAAGTGTAATTTACTGTCCTATGTCACCTTCCTCCCTGACCGTAAGAAAGCATGGCACATGTAGGTGCGCTACTTCTAAGGAAATGTTTTTTAAGTTATATTGATTATGGCATTCTTATATTTAGTTTAATTTATATAACTTTACTTTTACTGAAATTCTATAATTTAGAATAATTAAATCAATTTATTGTATAACTTTTACTTAATGTCTAAAACAATGTAATGTAGGTTTAAATTGAACTAAAACACTAGAGAGTGACCAACCTAGTTTTTAAACATGCTTTGTGTAGTTGTGAACGTCCTACCTTATCTTTCTTGTTTGTGTCTTTGTAGAAGCGAAGCTTTTCTATAATGAAGATTGAACTGTTGTCTCTTTGTCAACCTATTATATACAAAATGAAGTTTTTGTCTGTAGCTTAAGATTTCGAAAAATGCTTTACCGAATGATTTTTCAATTGTTGATAAACGGGGTAATACTGGTTACTAGACTAAAGGTAAGTTGATGTATATGGGATAAGTAAGGTATGTAAATTGTCCTAGAATTCTGGTCACTTGTCCGCGGATGTTAAAATGAAAAATTGTAAGATCAAAACCTGTTTTGTTAGACCCAATGGACCGATGGCCCGGGCAAACAAAAATGATATTAAATTTATGACTTTCGTTTTAATATTCGAGGAAGATTGTATGTATGACTGAGAACCGTTCTAATCCACGGGATATTAATCGGTTTCGAAGCCATGCTGGAAAACTGTAAATTAGCTCTGAAAACAGCATGTTAATAATAAGTAAACTGGATTGGTTTACGGTGTTTTAGTAACAATAAACTATCTTACTTGCTATGTTTTCATGTTTGTTTGTCTTATCTTACGATTTTATGAGGTTTGTATATTATTTCTTGATTAGTAATAATTTTGGAGCGGAGCTGCTCGTAAGATTAATAATTAATGTATGCATTGCAAGCCAGAGAGGGAGAAGACATTTGGCTGTTTATCACACTATTCCCTAAATTTTATTACAACGTTTTCCTTTCGTTCGCTTAACAACTTTGAGGACTTTTATTGAATTTTTATTTGTTGGTTGAGTGTTTAAAAGTTTCAACCACTAACTATAATCTACAGAAGGGGTAATTTTCATCAGTGTGTATGTACATCAATTTATCATACATTGTCTTATCCCTATAGATACCTTAATGCAAGCAATGTTCCTGACCAAATTTATATGCGTATCTTAGAATAACATTTCTCGTATTCATTCGAATCCGGTGGATAGGAACCGGTTCTCATCCATACGAAAAAACTATGTCTAGCATCGTATTAAATCCAGCTTTCTACGAATATAGAAATGTACAATCATAAGATTAAAACTAGTTTTTTTAGCCGGTGACTTCGTCACCTCGGGGCTAAAAAAAAACTAGTTTTAATCTCATAATTGTACATTCTATATCCGCGGAAAGCCGTTTATAATACGATGCGAGAAATAACTATTATGTAATTTAATATATGTATTTTCTTGAATTTTTTACTAATTCAATATAAATCAATGACTCTATAATATAATTTAATCAATAATTTAGATGAAATTAATATCATTTGTTGATTTAATTGATTACTGAATTGATTAATGAATTATGCCTGTTTTTGAACAAGGCATTTCCCCCTACTCTTACTATTAATGTCACGACGTTGCAGCGTAGATACAACATTTAACGTCATTATTTGACGCGGTTTTGGCCAAGATTCGAACCTTTAACCCACCAAACGCTCAGTGGATACATTTCTTGTTACACTAAAGTCGATGGTTTTATTGTTTATTCTACAAACAAGGATGACAACATCCATAAAAGCGAAGCACTGAAACGGTAGGACAAACGGACACTAACACTTGTATAGTGTCAGAACTGAATAATCAGAATATAAATGTATAAATGTCGAAGCAAAATTGTAAGTAAAATTGTTGAAAAACTGCTTGATACATAATAATGTTCATGGACATACTTACATTTTTAGGACTTGATTATAGAATTGCTTCGCTTATAATATTGTACTTTGTTGTCCCAGGAATCAGTATACCAAAAATCAATCGGATTATTAGATCACATAAAATTTGTTGTTAAAAAGTAAAAAAATCAACATGTTTAAAATGGACGTACGGACATTCTGGTAATGATTATATAGTTGCTACGCTTTCTAAATCGTACCTAACTACTACAGGAATCACCATGCAAAGTTTGAAATCAATAGGACAATTCTAACATGCCTAAATTAGCGAAGAAAGCTATCCGCTACGGACGGACTGACGTACGGACCGACCCTAATTATAGAAAAGCTTCGTTTTTAAAAAAAACATTGTTAGATTTTACTCAAAGTACTTGTTCTTGTTAAAATTCGTGTGTAAAATGTGACGATTAAGAATGGAAATTATTTAACGTCACATTTTTTAAATCACACAATTGATGTAATAAACTGTTTTTAATGTTGAAATTAAATCATGTAAGTCCCTGTTGGGTTTAACGTCTTAGATATAAACATATTGATAAAAGTTGGATAGTAGCTTAACCCTCAATATCGAGCCTTCAGCTAAGGCAACATGTTATGAGCGAACTATTTCAACAATCTGAATTATCACTATGTCTATATCAAGTTTTTTTTTATGTGCTTTTACTGATTAACCTCCCCCCTCGGCCCCCTTTAATATAAATTGAAGAAAAGGAGAAGAAGTGTAGTTTTTTTTCCCTAAGATCAATACCTACTGGGGTCCCGAAATCCTCTGGGCTACCCAATACTCACTATAACCTAACCTTACCTGACCCGAAAAATTATTATAAACTACCTACTCTGAGCACCTCCTATATCTAAAAATATTTATATTGATTAAGATTTGTCTCAGACTAAAATGATTTTGAATATTCTATTTATGTGACGATACTGAACATTTTTTTATGTTATGTTGAGCCTCGCTATTGGTGAATGTTGTTATCTTCGTTACAATAAAAATTTGCATATGTTTGAATTATACTGTAATACATATTACAAGTTTATGTCATTCTGCACGCATGAGAATATGAACAAGGAAGACAACATCTATAAGTAGCGAAGTGCAAATATAAATGACACTCAAAAAGTATTGTTCTCAGGGGTTTTTAGTAGCGAAGCTACTCTATAATTCGAAATGTCCATCCGTCACGAAGAGGGGCAAACGTGATTTTCTCAGCTCCTATAAAAGATAGGAAGCTGTAATTTTCAGGGATTAAATTTGTTAACATTTTTCATATTTTCATCAAGATTCGTCAACTAATTGGGGTGCTAGATCGATTCCTACATTTTTAAGTTTTCCTGATTTTCTCTACTCCTATTTAAGTTAAACGGCTGACATTTTTAGGAATTGAAAACCTAAATATTATGCATACTTTTATTAAGTTTTGCTAAGATTTGCTTAATGATTGGAGTGCTAGTCCGATTCCAAGATTTTTTAAGCTTTCACGATTTTCTCTACTTCTATTCAAGAGGGACGGCTGATATTTTTAGGGTTTAAATAAGTTAACCATTTACACATCCAAACAAAGTTTCATTAAGATTTGTCAATTAGTTGAGGTGCTAGTTCGATTCGTAGATTTTTATGTATAAATCTTACAAGGTTCGTGATTTTTTTGGTTTAATGTTTTTTTTCATAAAACTGCTCTAGAGTTCATTTTTTTAGGATATCCATCTATAATTTTTTTAGCTTCGCTATTTATGGATATTGTCATCCTTGTTTAAATGGTTATTATCAACATTTATTGTCACTAAGAGCACTACAGACATACAGACGGACCATTTGAATTGTTTCATTTCTCATAATCCAGTAGAATCACCAGGGATCTAAAGGAATAAAACAATGGCAAATAAATTGATGTAATCCTCAAGGATGATAAACAAAATTACACTGTCTGTAAATTAAACACTCAACTTAATGAACCAACCAATCATAATTCACTAAAATCCTCAAAGTTGTTAAGCCAACGAATAAGAAAACATTATTATAAAAACTTTCGAGACCAGTGTATTAAAAGAAAATTACACATAAAGATTTCAATTTATAGAGTAGTTCGCCTCTGAAAAATTATTTAAATGACGCACCTATCACTTTTTAAATGAAATCATTAAATTCTATTTATAGGTTATTTTTACGTAATTAGCTATTCTTTTGTGTCATAAAAAGATAAGATAAATGTCATGCGATTATAATGCTTTTAAAAGCAAAGATTTCTAAGTCTCTGGGAAGATGGGAAGGGGGTCTGAGAAAGAGGGTTGAAAATTGCGTGCTTTTTCCCAAAGACTTAGAGAGGGGGGGGGGGAGTACGATGGAAAGCTAAGTCTTATAATTTTTTATTTTAAGTAATCGAAAAGCTGCGATAAAGAACTATTATCAAATGCCAAAAAACCAAACAATGAATAATAAATGAGGATAAAAAATTATATAATCTAAATTAATAGAAAAACATGAATTTTTCAGATAATTCTTCTTTACAGAAAAAAAGGGTTTAAAGGTAGGAGTGTTAAATAGCCTAAAACCAAACCCAAATTAAGGGAACGCATCATATATGTTTTTAATTTATGTTATTCGTTCTCCATGTATCCTTATAATAAAGTAACAGGATGTTTGTGTGTCTGTGTGTTTGTGTGTTTGTACCGAAGGATCTCGCTAACCGCTGAACCGATCGGGTTCTCCTTAACAGGGTAGCTTCTCATAGGTCCCGGGAAGGTTTATAACTATTTTCTTGGGAGGTGGGACACCCCCCCCAAAAAAAATGAAACCCCCCCCCCAAAAAAAAAAAAAATTCGCCCCCCCCAAAAAAATTTTTTTTCTTTTAAAAAATCTAAAATAAGAAATTGGGTTATCAAATTCGACTCTCCCCTCCTCAAGTGCCCCTAGAGGCCTCTAGGGGCGTAACCGCTAGTTTTATATATAGTGCACCCACATATAATGAATAAAGAATACATGGATGTTGTGAAGGATTCTCGTATACCCTGATAAAAATTCCCCTAGCTTGCTAATATTAAGATACTCCTTATCCCCTCTCCTTATATGACTTTACCCTATTCCCTCCCTGACCATGGAGTGTTGACCAATATCTGAGGACTATATTAGGAACCTAAATTTCAACAAAAAATTAATATCACAAACTCCATGTATGTTATATCCATTCACAAACTGAAGGATCAGTTTGTCCATTCCATATGAAGGGGTTTTATAACTTCCGCATATTATCTTTTTTGCATTGGAAAAGCCGCAATAGCCACTTAGAAATTTTACTTAATGCGCGCTGGGATAATGAAATGGAAAGGAATAATTTTGCTGTTGTAATAATATTCAGTTCTGGTGGTTTAAAAAATAAATGTTTAACTTTAATGTTTGAACTAAATAATAAAAGTACAGATGCGTACATAAGGGGGGTGTATTGGGTTGTATCCACCCCCTTGCAAAATTCAGAGGTGTGAAATTATCCCTCTAATTAACCCCCTATACACCTTTACACCCACCCAGGGGTTTTTAGTAAAACAGGCACAATTTTAAGAATTTAAAAATTTGTGCGCTTCGAGCAACAATTTAACACCTTTTTTCTCTTTGAGTAGCACCCTTCTTGTTGTCTATATTACACTTTCCTTAACTTTTGCTTCAGGAGGGTTTCAACAATTTTCAGGTGATTTGTAATATTCTAGGAGCAGTTAGGGCAACCTTCTCTGGTAAAACCCTGACCATTGCCACTGTATTACAAGTTTGGTTTTGAAAGTACAACTTACATATAAAACATGAATGGTCGATCTTTCAATCATATTTTCCTTTCAAAGTAATAACATTTACCACAGAAAAGTATAGAATATAATCCTTACAACCCTTTTATTAACACACAACTATCCTTTTTTAATTTTTCTATGATTAAGTCATAAATATGATTTTAAATCTATTAATAATGAGACTCTAGAAAAATAGGCTACCTTGAATCCTATCTTTAGTGTTATTATCAGAGAGAGAAAGGGTACAATTGGCTGTTTATTAAACTAGTCCTCAAAGTTTTATAATAACGTTTTCTTATTTGTTTGCTTAACATCTTTGGTGAAATTTAATTGATTGGTTTATTAAGTTAATTGTACAATTGTTTCAACTAATGATTGTAATCTGTTGAAGGGGTAATTTTATGTATCACCATTGTTTATGTTCAATAATTAATCAGATCAGCCATTGTCTTATCCCTTAGATTGCTGTTAAAATTGACCTCTCAGACAAAATAATAAGGGATGTAACGAAGGATAGCACAATGCAAGATTAAATTGTATTTATTCCAAAATCTTTGCTTTTATTTTTATTCTAAGTAGGATTAAGAAGGTGGTAAAGAGTAATTCTATTGCTATTGCCCTTTCCTTTCTGACCAAAAATGCAGCTGTATGTTTAAGATTATTTATAAGAAGGGGGATAGATTTTACTACCATTGTCCCCTCCCTGCCTGTAGAACAGAGAAGATATTACCAAATATAAAATGTGAAACTCTGTAGTCATTATTTCATTCACCAGTTAGGGTTTACACAAAATATTAGAACTATACAATTATAGAAAAATCATAAAGAAAAAGAACATTTCGACAGCTTTTGTATGCATGTTTAAACCAAAGCTACCATCCATTTTGTAAATACGCTGCCGAACTGTTTAGTAACTTACCAATCATGCAAACAGCAGCATTTTTGTACATTTGCAGTAGTATTTCTACATTCTTTTGTTATTCAACATCGGGGCTACTCTTTTTTTCTCTCAATAATTTCAATAAGAAATAGTTATTTATGCTATTTACTTACGAAAATAGCCTTAAATTAGCCTTAGCCATTGATCAAATCTTTTGAATAACCAGCAAAAAATACAATCTTTTAATTCTAAAAACTGCTTATGGTGTAAACTGTTATTACATCTTTCTCTTGTATATTATATTTCTCACCTTCTACTAGTTGTGTTGTGATATCACCTCCGCATATTGCATATATCATTAATCGAGATAAGATAATTTCAATCCATCCGTCTGTCTGTCCTTTCGTCCAGATAAAGTTTAAGGTCTCGATAATCGCTGAACCGATTGACTCTGGCTTTTCATAGAATATACTTACTTATCATATAAAGGTTTTAGGCTATTTTATTGAACGGTGTGATCCTCAGAAAAAAAAATCCGCATAAAAAAATTATACAATTAAGATAAATAAATGTTGAAAGGGAACCCCCATAACCTCTTGGTTATAAGCCCCCCAGAGGCAAGTGGCCCCGTCAAAAGTTATCATATATTCCGACTACATTTGGTGGAAGTGACGGTACACGGCTAGAAGTATCCATCTCCCAAGGGAGAAGTGAAATATAGCTGAGTAATATCAACATATCTTATATAGTATGGCATTTAAATAGATTTTTATTTTCTTTGGTCTACATTCTACATTTTAAGTATAGATCTAAGATTTTAGAAAATATAGTGGTCTAAAGTAAAAATTGTCATATCCATCATATATTGAAATAAGTTGAAATTCCTACCCATGTGTAGAGCCATAAACCTGCAGGGCCTATACATGCGATACTCTAACCCCGTAAGGCCACCCAAAATAACCTTACCTAAACGAAATACGGCTTATCAAAGCGATGTAGAACTAACCACCCTTACTTGAAACGTGTAACTCAAACCTAAAGATTTTTATGTCATTCTTTGATTGCATTTCATTCTCATATTTTAGATTATTTAGTAAAATAGCCGTTTTACTTACCACAAATCTACTCATTTTACACATTGCTATATAGTATAGCTAGCTCTATATTCTTGCAGATAAAGTCAGACAGAACAGAAGAATACAGTTACTGGATATAGTTTAGGATAAAATCATGTTCATTCATTATTGAAAATATTAAAACAGAAAGACAAAATCTATGCATATTAAACCAAATAAATAAACAAAATAAAAATGACAATCACTGCTACTATGTCTGGCACGTGACATTAATAAGGAGAGTAAGGGTAATCCTTTGGCACATTATGGCGCAACTCATTATTATACAGAGTTAGGAATTCCAGACAAAGGTCGTGTAATCAAAGGGTTTGTTGTCAGTTGGATGTTACTTAACCTAATATCATAGCGTATCGTATCCCATTACAAGCAGATAATGCTCTGGCTTCTCTAGATGATCACCTAAAATCAAAGGAGAATCCTGTCCGAATGAGGTAACATAACTAATTTATGCAAAACTTTGTGAGCTTAGAATGCATGGATGATCTCATTCTTGTTGTTTCATTTATTTGTAATTGTTTTAATCCAATGGCAAATAAATGTTATCTCTAATAAAAATCCATCTTTAAGATGCTTTCTTCATATTTAAATTCAAATTATACTTTTTCTTCATATTTTTTTCATAAAATGTGTTTTTAAATATCTGAATGATTATTATTTCATACCATTTGAATTATAGATGTAGTGAGAAAATACAAGTTTATACTAGATGTGTCTAGTTAACAAGGATGACAAAATCCATAAAAGCAAAACTCTGAAATGGAAGGACAAACGAAAATAATTGAACTTGTACACTGTCAGAACTAAATAAGCAGAAAATTAATGCATAAGCCTAAACAAAATTGTAAGTAAATCTGTTGCAAAACTTTTTAAATACATGATACTGTTTAAGGACTTACTTACATTTTTAGGACTTGATTATAGAGATGCTTTGCTTACAACATTGTACCTTGTTGTAGTAAAAATCAGTATTCCAAAATTCAGATGAATCGGATAATTTTAACATACAAAACTTTTTTGTCAAATAATAAAAAATCTGCATTATTTAAATGAACGTACGGACTTTCAGAATCTTTTATATTTTTTTGTAGAGGGATAGGATAATGGCCAATAAATTGATGTACATCCCCCATGATGATACACAAAAATACAACTTCTGTAGATTACATTTAAAAGTTGAAACGTTTGTAAACTCAACTTAATGTACCAACCACAAGATTCAAGTCCCATTTAGACATTGCCTAGACATGTTCAAATCCCTGGATATCAAGATCTGAACGTCTTAGTAGCCACAATTTATTATTAAGCTTTTTACCAAAATGCCTTTGTCTATTACATTCAGCAAAAAGCATACAACATACAAGATATGAATAGCTAGTAAAGGAAAAATTCTAAAACAAGGATGACAACATACATGAATGCGAAGCTTTACATTTTACGGACTTTCTGGTAACGATTATAGAGATGCTATTCTTCAAATTCGCACTCAATTGTTATAGGAACCATTTCGCAAAATTATAAATAAAACATAAATAAAATTTTAAAATAAAAAATAAATAGAAAATTGTGTGTTTCTTATTTGAAAGAAAATAGGAAATGTTATGGATCCATGTTACACATCTCCCAGAGTTAATAATCCATTCTATTTATTGGATTTCGATACAATTTTCAACATCTGACCAGGTCAAAAATAGAGTCTACATCTAACAGGGATAAAGGAACCAGTCATAACTAAATATCATTTATTGAGTTTTTTTTAAAGATATGTATGTTTGAACATATTATGTGTATTATAGGAAAAAAAATACCTACACAAATTTCAGCAGTTTCCCTTAAAGTATCTTGCATTCTCAGAAACCTCCTCCCATTATTTTTATTTTAAATTATAAATAAGGAGGAGGATAAAAGTTTTTTTGAGGTATTATTATTAGGTTATGTTAGGTTATATTGAGAACAGTGTAGCCTTCAGGCTCTGTCCCTTGCAGGGGTTAGGCATGAACAAAAACAAACTACTACCTCCCCCCCTGCCATTATTTTTAAAATAATTTTAAGTAAGGGTCTTCTCATTGAAAATTAAACTTAGTTATTATTAGAAGCTGATATTTTACTTAGTTCAATAAGTATAATGGAAAAAAATTGTAATCGAAATTTATAATATTTACTGATCTTCATAGCTCTGATATTTTGTAAGAGAAACAATAAGAGGATTTGTTTAATATGAATAATAGACAATGTCTAGAGGTTAACTTAAAATCCTATTTTTTCTAAATGTGTAGTTTTATAGATTCAAGGTTTCTCCTTATAGCTTTTAAATAGCTCTTCTTTTTTTAAAGAGTGAGTTGATATTTTATGAGGGTCACTGTAAGAATTAGGTATAACTCAAAAAGCATAGCATTTCTACAATTGTTGCAGTAATTCTGTACATTTATTGTCTAATTATTTACTTTGTGGTAGATTATTGAAGTAGAACATATAATTTAAATTATCCTGAGTATTATAGACAAACAGACATTTGATCACACGATCTTTGTTTAGAAATCACCATAATTGTGTCAAGAAAAATTTAGTTTTAGTCTATTGCGAAGTTATTTTATCAGACTTGCTTTTTGTGGTCGGACATGAATATGGAAAAATACGAGGAAAATATATTTCATATTATGTTAAACCATTCCGATATGAAATTATATATCATACAAAATGAAATATATGTTTTGAGGGGACGTAGCAGCCGTATGGTTTGCTATTTCTGTTTGCATTTCAGCTAGGCAGGTTAAAAATATATGAACAAGCTAAATTTAAGACAATTTTTTTGTATCAATATATCTATTATCTATATATTTATTGATACAACTGACTATCGTCAAAAAAAAATAAAAAAAATTAGCAGCTGAGGCCAAAAAAAATATTAACAAATTACAATTTTTATAGTCTTCTATCAATTTTTACGTATCATATGGTTATTGCAGCCATAGATATCCACGAATATTGCGGTTCGGTTGCGAGTGTGACATTGATTGATATTTTGAAATAAGGATATATCGACTGATGTTGACAAACGCAGGAGTGGACACTTAACCTAACCTAACCTATTTTAAACAATATTTTAGGTTTTTTAAATGCATAACCCCTGCGGGGGGCTTATTTGTATGTTCATAGCATAACCTAACCTAACCTGTATAGAAATACCTGCTTATAAATTATATTTTACCACTCTTGCGTTTGTTGTCCACTCCGACGTTTGGGACTCCTGCGTTTGTCCTGGAAGGCAGAATTTATTTATAGTACAGACTTAAATTTTTTTTCATATTCACTGTTTCATTCGTTAGGTTTAATTTTTTGGTAATTTTAGACTAAATAAACTTTTATATTTAATATACAGAGGGGAAATGTTGTTGATTATCATTGGGATATTTGTGCTATTCTCTGAGATACTTAAGTGTTTGATCGACAATCTTTGATTAACAGACGGACATAAATTGACTTTTTGTTCACAGATTTTCAGACGCATTTACCTTGGCAATAGAGTTACAGCGCTATCAAAATTGTAAAACAACTACAATATAATTTTTGCTAGCTAATTACCAAATTATACATACTCAGCTGGTATTATACAGGTATAGGAAAAAGTAATAGAATAGTTGGGGCATGAGATGCATGTAACTCTGCAAACAGAAATCAGCTAATAGCGTCGAAAAAAAACAGCCAAGTCCCTCCAGAATAACAGAAAGTATGTTGTTAGGCAAAATATGTTTCTACCATTACTTGGGCCATGTAGTTGTCTGGATTATACATCTATACTTATACATTAATTTGTTGTATTTTGTCCAAACAATTATTGTTCTATCCCTGAATCCAAGTAAATAATCCTTGAGAAATCAAATTGCAGTAGGAATTAAATTATTCCTGAAAATTAGATTAATTTTCACTCTTTCTTCCCCACTTCCCATTTGTTAAACCCCCCCCCCTCTCCCCACTTCTTTTTGTTCTACCCCTTCTTTCTCTCTCTTACCCTCTCTAACTAACTACCCCTTGTTCAATGCCAAAATACCCATTTTGGGGTCTGCAGCTCCACAATTGTTTCATCTTTGATTTGTCGTCCATTCAAAACAGTTTAATTAACAAAAAATCTAAATATAAAATTATTGGCTAAAAATGAATAAATTTTCTAATTTAGATTCTAGGGAAACAAAATGAGTTATTGTAAAGATGGGGTTCTGCTTTTTGGAGGGGTATTTTTCATTTTTAGGGGGGTTGGGGGTGTCCTACCCCCCAAGAAAAAATAGTTATAAACCTTCCCGGGACCTATGAGAAGCTACCCTGTAAAGAAGAACCCGATCAGTTCAGCGGTTAGCGAGATCCTTTGCTACAAACAAACAGACAGATAGACATCGTTCTACTTTGTATTATAGATTAACGAACACAGTAATAGTGTCTGACTGATTATGAAATAACAAAAAAAAATTAGCCAATGAGAGGCCGTTATTGACCAATGGTAAAATTTATAGTGGCCTCTCATTGGCTAATTTTTTTTGTTACGTCATAATCAGTCAGACACTATTACTGTGTTCTAGATTAACAATTATTCTGCCTAAACGAAGAGGTACCATTTGATTCTAAATTTTGCATCAAAGAGAAATGAGTTACAAAAGTCTTAGAATTTGTGCATCAAAAATTAACATGCGGTTTAGAAATTGAATCTACATTACAGGATTCATTTACTAATTCAATGTTCAGAAAAATCAAAGTTCAGATGTAATCGATTCATTTTTAAATCACTCTTCTAACCTCTAGGTGGTATACAGAAAAAAATGGAATGCTTCTTTACTTTTTAGTAGCGAAGCTACTCTATAATTAACGATATATGGAGAAATGCTATTTTCTCGGATGCAATGGGAGATAGACAACTTTAATTTTCAGCGAAGTTTCTTATAAAACATTAGCCTCTTTTGTTTACAGTGCTTTGTCCAAAAGACATAAACCTTATTTTTAAAGGTTTTGTTTTTTTCTTTGATATTTTTTTGCATATTCTCTCTCTTTCTTTTCTTTATTGTGTTAACTGAACATTTACTCTACATAACACTATGTCTGTTTGTCCTTTCCATGATACTTTTTTGCTTCGCTACTAATGAATGTTACCATACTTGTTTCCTTGAAACAATTAACAAGAACTATTCATTTCTAAAGTTAAAACAGAATATCTTAAAAAGATGATTCTATCCTATTATATAAAGGCTCTTTTATTTGCTGATTTTAGGATAGTTTTTGGCCATTTTTCTGCCCTTTCCTACCATATCGAATACATAGACTTTATATGACAGGGATAAGGGATGGGAAACGTAGGAAAATATTATTTCAGGCCTATTTCAAGCCTAGGCCTATTTCTAGCCTAATAAACCAGTTTTGGGATAGCGCAGTGGTTCGTATAAAATGCTAATGAAAAAGCTGTGTGTGTGTGTGTAGATAAAGTATAGAATCAAATTCAGGTAGCTAGTTTAAAGTAAAAAACATAACTTTTTATAAACCTATATATTAATGGCTTTTGTTAAAATGAAGTTTTTTCTCTCCCAAAATTTTTTATCTTTTACTTTGGTAATTTGAACTGTCAGAAAGCTATCGTTGGGTTTCCCTCAGACAGATTTTAGTTTGTATTATTTGCATTTTTATTAATGAGTAAAAATTTTATTTGAAAATTTCATTGCTAATTAAAATTCAAAATAAATAAATAAATATGCACTTGGGTAACATTCTATCAAGTTCTTTGGATACTATACTGGATATAATGTAATGATATATCTGTACTGTGTTGTATTGTACAAAAATTAGGGTGAAGGTGTTGTATCAACTCCGTACTAAATTTTTAAAATTCAAAATACAACATCTAATTTATAAACTACCAAATGAAAATTCGTAGCTACCTTCTTTCCAAAAAAATAATCCCGTTATTTTTGTTTTTTCTATGTGGCCCTTTTTTAATGTTTAACTCTAAGCAGATTTAATAATTAAACTAATGTGATCTAACACCATTTATATTTATTTTTTCGTAGTGGTGATTGGTTGGTGATTGGTTGATACAAAACAAGCCCAAATCACAGAACACTATTGGTTTAGAGCAGTAGCCAATATGAGCCGTCCGCCAGTAAGGTCATTAAATTAGGCAAATGGTAAAAGTTGCATGATCCCTTTCAAAACCAGGCCGAGACCTAATTTATGGCCAGGTTTCCTATCCCTTATCCCTGTTATATGATAATGTCGCAGCTGCTATATTTTAAAAAAAGTAATATTAAGAAAAGAAAAGTACGTTGATGGTTTTTGCTTAACAGACAGACCAATGATAAAATCATATTGTCTATTTGTATTTCTATATGTAACCACACAAATCCATTATGGTGTGTATGATTTATTTTACAACTGGCATCACAACATCCATATATATAAAGAGTAAAGTTCAACACATCTGATGGTTAAACTAATCTACGCTTGTTATATGGAAGATTTAAAAAACCTAATCATAGATACAGGATGCCTAGATATTATGATATTTATGGTACATAGTGACCTTATTTTCCTAGGAATTACCGTTAATATAAATAATAAGTAACACAGGAATTAAAAAAGGTTTAATATCAATAATACCAAACTATTTATTAATCAGACGGACTGATCCTAATTATAGAGTAGCTGTGTTAATAAAATTATTATAGAATAGTTTTGTCTAAAGCCAACAAAAAGAAATCATTTGTCCCAAGAGATAAATTTTCCCATATCAAAGTGTGCATACAAAACAACAATGTTGACCTTGGAAAAAATGTGTAAAAATATAAGTAAAAAAGGACCTAAAAACATAGGTTGTCTAATAAAAGGGTGAATGAAACAAAATTTTAATTTCACTCCCTTCTAGTTGGAAATTTATATCAAACATAGAACTTGCACAATTTTTAGCACTCTAGCTCTAATGGGAGCTGAGATAATAGGGTGGATCGTTGAAATCCCCACCCCCCCCCCCCCACAAAAAAAATAAAGGTGCGACAAGGGGCCCGAATGTTCAGGGTTAATGGGTAATATTGAGAATTATCTATTACATTGAACTCACACCGTATATTTTCTTTTTCTTTTAACATCATTTGCTAAAGTTATCCCACCCCCACAATATTTCTTGCTTTAAGTACTATTTGCTACATAGTACCCACACCTCACAATTTTTCTTGCTTTAAATATTGCTGGGTAATATTAAATATTATCAGCTACATGGTAACAACACCTCACAATATTTCTTGCTTTAAATATTGCTGGGTAATATTAAACATTCTCCGCGTTTTGTCATTTTCAAGATGGCAAGATTGTTAGCTGCAAAGCTTCGTGTAAATTTACTCTGTTCATCATATATGTATAACCAATCAAAACCCTTGTACAGCCTAGGATAACTTTGAGTTAGAATTGTCCTAGTGGCATTAGAGTAAACGGTAACATGAAAGGTGTTGGGTAGGATGGGTATCACTGCTTCATCATGAAGACGTTAATTGGTATGAGATGCTTAACTGTCACGTGCACTATTGCAATAATATGATTCAGTTCCAGACTTTGAGACAATGAAAGGATTTGTTTTCTGTTTGGTGTTACTCTACATAAAACATTTTTTTTTCTCTACTGTTACTATTATCTGGTAAAAACTCTCAGCATTCTGTCGTTAAGACTAAATGTAGATATAGTACCACAAATAGAACAATTACTATCTATCCTATATTGTCTTTAAGACGTCGGTAACCACTGAACCGATTTGGTTATTCTTTTCAGGGAACATAGCTGCAGAATTTGTGATGGTATAAGCTATTTTTTAAGAGGATGGACACTTCCCTTTTCCCCTCCAAAAAATTTTCTTTTGCAAAAATTAGTATCTGTTGAGATTTCTCACAAGTAACTTTCTATAGGGTATAACTTAACAACACTTATGTATCATTTATAACTTTGAGATAAAATTATCTATTTTTTTCATGTTTTCACCTGATTTGTAATGGTTTCAGTCATCCTTGTTGTTTGCTGAGTGACACATATTACAAAAGCAATGTTTGTCAACAGGACGTTTCATTTCAAGCAATTTTCTTCTCAACATTTTGCAAATTTTAATATCTGTACAGAAGGATGTTAGTTTTATTTATAAAAACCTTCTGAGTACCAGTTTTGCTCAAAAAGTTACAAATTTTCTGTAAATTAATAGAACAGTATAAAAAATACAATAGAGCAATCCAATCCTAGAATATAAAGTAGAAATAAAATTTGTTGGTCCAAATGTGTTCTAGTTTTTAGTGGTGCTTTATAAAAGTCTTCTGGTGGTTTTAATTCATTTTTTTCTGACTCGCCCCGCTTCCCTTTAGAAGCTAGGGGTAAGGAAACTACTTATGTACAGTAGTACGTATTTTTGTCTGTACTTAAAAAAAATGATAAATAATAATCGCTTCTTAGTTTGAAAAAGTTTATAGGTTCTGGGTTATTGATATCTCATTGAGATATGAAAAACAGGTTCTTAACATACATGAGTATTGACAGTTAGAAATACGATAACTTTTTAACTTTTCAGTCGATAAATACACATATAACATAAAAGATATTTATTTTCGTGTGAAGATTTTTTTTGTATATTGTGTTAGTTTGACTTAACCAAATCATTCGATAAACTTCCTTTCATTAATTCAATTTGAATTCGTTGAGGTAATTTTTTAATTTAAGAAATGTACCTAATAGCTTGATAATCTTACCATATAAAATAAATTCCTGTTTTTTTTAAAGCTGAGATGAAATCATTTAATAAATTAGAAATAATTAATGAAAAAATTGTTAACTCTGTATGAGGCGAAAGGTACTAAATCTTATTTTCATTATAAAAGTGTATATGTAGGAAAAAAAGTAATGTTTTTCTTCAGAAGAGTCAAGATACACAAATTGAACAGATTTATTACATTCTCTAAATAATAGACCGTGAATATTTTTTTTCTCCGTTCGTGGATTTTTAAAAATATATTTAAACAGACTTTTACTGATATAACATTTTTATTTTACTTACTAGGTGACCATGTAGGTTTGGTGTTAGATTCGAAACCCTGCTATGTCAGGTGCGAGATATAATTTAGGGAATGTCTGGACTAAAAGTATGAACAGCTACAGGTAAGAAATTCAGATAAAGGTATTGCAATCAAAGGGTTGGTTGTCTGTTGGACGATTGGCCGCTTAATAATTTTTTTAAAGGTACAACAAAAAATAAGATATTAGTGTGATTCTCGTCCTTTGGAGCTTGAGTATCAAAAATGGTTATCCTAAGTTTAAAAATCCAGGATAAAATTTGAGAAAAATATTTTGTATAAAAGTGCTAGACAGAAAATTATCGTATGAGAGTTATGTAAGGTGAAGGGTCAATGTTTTTACCATTAAGTAATTACATTCTAGATAGGTTAGGTAATTATTCACAAATAAATCTTTGGTATAGAAAGTAAGAAATAAATAATACATGCGAATATATATATATATCCTTATAATAAAGTAACAGGATGTCTATTTATTTGTGTGTCTGTTTGTCCCAGGAAGGTTTATAACTATTTTTTTGAGGGGTGGGACACCACCAACCCCCCCAAAAAAATGAAAAATATCCCCCCCCCACAAAAAAAAATTCCACTCCCAAATTTTTTTTTCTTTTTCTTTTAAAATCTAAAATAAGAAATTAGGTTTTCAAATTTGACTACTAGAGGCCACTAGGGGCCAGAACCCTGTCAAAATTACTTATTAAAGAGACATTTTTTGTATATACTCACATATATTCTTTACTAGCCCAAGTTATCAGTTTTGATATATCTTTCTATTTTAGGGAAAATATATAAAAATACTAAAAGATATGCAAATTTGGGTGTTACATTTTATATGCATGGATTAGATACCTCAAAATCAACAGAAAAAAAAATCTTTCCTCTCATTATTAAAGTTTGATTCTGTTCAATTTATTTATTTTTCTATTTCTCATATTAACTAGTTACCTATTCATGGCTATCTATCTATCTAATCTAATTACGTACTGAATAATGAAGAGAAAGTTTTGATTATCTTAAATGAAATTAATTAAGCCTGTATTTCACAGTTTACTTTATTCTATTATCCAGCATTCAAACATTAAAACGGATGATATGTGAATCTTCTCTATACACAATTAGTTATTTTAGTAAGTCAGTCGTTTGTTAATCCTAGATTGTCCCAATTTAATCTAAAGTCATAATAGACAAGCCGATAAACTGATGAGCATCCCCAATGATGATACACAAAATTAACCTTTTATAAAGATTATAATCAACCTAATGAACCATCAAATCAAAATTTATAAAAAAAAATCCACAAAGTCGTTAAGCCAACGAATAAGAAAGCACTATTAGTAGGTACTAGTGGGATAATAGCCCAACATCCCCTCCCTCCCTGCAAAAATCACTGACAAATCTTAATTTTTACTTTATTGAAAAAAACACTGCATATATCTATTCGTCTGTTTGTGTGCTATTTAAATAAAAAGTTTACTATTTATAGCAGTTTGCAATTAAAAGAAATTCAAATTAGGAAAAGCAAATAGGGAAAAATGTTTGTTTTTAATTTTCTTAATGATATGAATTACTTAACTGCAAATATGTTCAAGAGTATAAGGCAGTGTTGTTTATCCTATTTAGTTCAAATTTTTGTTTTTTTTTGTAATTTTTAAACAAACTACAGTATTATTAAGATGTAAATAAGATAAATACAAAAAGTTTTTTTTAAATCTTGGATTCGCATAAACATTGTACAAAACCTGGATCCCAATCATTTATTTTATAGAATTTATATGTAGAATAATCCACCCCCCACCCCTAAAAGCACCAAATAACGACAAGATTATGAAAATTCTAAGCCAGATTCGAACATTGCATTAAATTCAAAGTCATATAAATTGGTGGGCAGAATGAGACTATACAAAATATAAAATGAATAGCCCTGGTCTAATTAACTTTTCATATACAAAAGAAAATAATTAAATTCAGGCGGATGTTGTTCGTTCAGTTAAACTTATTAAAGTTAAGAAGTAGCTAAATTTATTGAGTGAAAAATATAAAATCTCTAATTTGACTATAGATCCCAATATATTACTTGTTTTTGTTTCTATGAAAAAAATTGAATATAAAACTTCCATAACAATTTCTGCTTCCTTTACTTAGTTGCTTCGGATACCTTAGACTTTAAGTCCTTTTTTTCTTTAAAATTTCCTCCAGCTCTATAAAATTTAGTTAAAAAGATATTTCTATAATATGCTCATTGTTTATCCTGTTTACTCGATTACCATAGTAAAAAAAATAAATTTAGTTTTTTTTTCAGGAATGACCCAGTGAGGTTTACTGGAGTCCTACTGCCAATTTGGAGACTTTTTTTTTCAAGTTCTTTTATTATCATATAGAATGTAATTTTTTACATAAAAGTATGAACTGATCATCAAACGCTATGGGACCTGATATTTAATTGAGAAATATTAATTCATACAAATTATTAAAACATGATTTTAAAAATTATGTCATTACTTTATTACAATTTTAATTTCTGAAAATAATATTATCTTCTGGTTGTTTGTATCATCTAAAATGTTTTCATTCTTTCTTTTTAATAGTTTTGAATGTACAAAATTAAAATATGTAGATAATGATAAATCAATGCATAAATAAACAGCTAAAGTTTCGAAATAGTTATTATTATAATTATAAATTATAAGATTAAAACCAGTTTTTTTAGCACTGAGGTGCCGAAGGCACGGGCTAAAAAACTGGTTTTAATCTTATGATTGTACATTTTTATATTCGTAGAAAGCTAGATATAATTCGATGCTAGACATAGTTTTTTCGTATGGATGAGAACCGGTTCCTATCCACCGGATTCGAATGAATACGAGAAAACATAATCATACATTAACAAACAAAATAGATAGAATTAATGTTAAAGAAATAGACAAACAGACAAAAAAGGTAATTTCTTTGCTTTGACTTACATTGCATTTGAAACAAGAACGCCAAAACCACAAACATATCAAACCACAAGAACATGCATGGAATTTCGGACAAAGTAGTTTAAGAACATTTGTTCAGTGTTCATAAAACAATAATTGAATTATAGGGAAAAAATCATGAAATCTTTAACCCTTTACAGTCGGGCCCCTTGCCGCACCTTAATCAGTCGGGGGGGGGGGGGCGTTCAACGCCCCCCCCTTATTATCTCAGTTCCTATTAGAGCTAGAGGGCTAAATTTTTTTGTGCAAGTCCCCTGTTTGATAATGAATTTCCGACCTTTTATAAGTCTAAGTCAATTTTCGCTTCCTTCACCCTTTTATTTAACAACCTTTGTTTTCAGGTCCTTTTTTACTTAAAAATTTAAAACGGCTGTAATTTTCTTATTTTTGAAGCTAGAAGAAAATTTTTTTTCCAGAAAATGTTTATCTTTATGTAAATTTTACATTAGAAATATCAAAATATAAATTTCAGCGGCCGCAGCTGTACTTGGCAGCTGCCAGCCGCCGCAGTCGGCGGTCAGCGGGAAAACGGCGGCGGATCTTCATGAAATTTTAATACGTTATGTAGACATGTAAGAAAAGCTTAAGTTTAAAATTTGAAGTCTCTAAGTCAAAAATTGCGGCCACAGAAGCATTTTAAAGATTTCTGGAGACCTGGAGGATCAGGACCTGCAGGATCATACCTGGAACCTGAAAGTGACTTGAACACCTGTATTTCATATAAGGATGTACTACTAGAGGATTTTTTAGTGTTTTGGTATGATAAAATGCTTTGTTTTAGTCAAAAAAATATTTTTGCTTTTTACCTCGATGACCCTGCCAGGTTTGCTGGCATCCTGTGCCCGCCAGGATGGAGATATTCAAAAAATTCCAACACTCAGTTATGTGTCATACCCATACTTAAAAAGTCAAGCAGTTTGGGCTCTTCATCTTTCACACACAGAAAATGAGATAGAAAAAACCGGAGGGGGGGGCGTTCAACGCCCCCCCCCCCCCGACCGTTAAGGGTTAAAGATTGTGTTTCATATTTTTAATACTTGTATTTTTGTAGCATGATTAGTAGACCGATGGACCAAATAATTTATGTATTTGATGTTTATAAGTGGGTATAATCTGAAAAAAAATCAACTGTCCATCTTGAATAATATTCTAGAAAGTCATAATTCATTTACTGACTGACGGACTTGCATTTTGAATTATTCAATAGCTGTGTTACTAGAAATAAGGTTACTCTGCTTCTTTCATATGTTGTAATATTTCCTTGCTTTATGGAATCATGTTTTCTCAGGCCAATTCTACTTGCCATACATAACGGGCATTAAAAAAAAAATAGCAAATATTAATTTAATTTGAGCATCAAACTATTAATATTAAACTTTACAGTAGGTATTGAAAGTATATGCCATGCAAAGTAAAGTAGCACAAGATAGATTAACAATAAACTATAAACTCCCAAAGAAATACTTTTAGAGTTTAGAAGGTTTTCTACTTTTTCTACGTCACTTCTTTCTTATTCTGTGTGTGAAATACAGACAAAAAGACAAAATCAATTGTAGATTAATATAACTTTTTATTAATATTTGCAAGAATGTATGAATCCCGAACAATTTTAGACACATTGGCCACTTTTGTACCGCTAGAAAGGCCATAAAGGGTGAGATTGTATCATTAAAATATGATATATAGCGCTCATTCTATTAGATATACAGTACATTTACAGGATGTCTATCTATTATATATTATAAGATTTTTTTCAGTGTGGCTTCGAAACCAATTTATATCCGCTGGATTAGAGTCGGCTCTCAGCAATACTGATAAATCATGTATATCATCGTGTTACAGACAATTTTTTTACGAATATTTGAATAAAAATCGTAGAATCTTTTGTTAAAACGGGTCTTCTCCCGCTCGGAGCTAACAAAACTAGCCTAATCTTATAAATTTTCATTTTAGTATCCGCAGAAAGCTGTCTATAGTACGATACGATAAATAACTGTAGAGAGTTCATTCTATAAGATCTATAAAACAGATCTATAGTAAAGATATATATCTATACAACTACCTCCATTCCTTTTTTCAAATACCTCTTTCGTCTGCTTCTAAATTATTTTCTGCTACTTGGCTCTGGAAATATAAGCAACACAATTAGTTGATTTTCAATGACCCAATAGAAAGTTTGCACAAGGCGTTTGCGATGTATACAGTTATGATACAGTTATTTCACCATTTCTCTCTTTAATGTTTTACTCTAATATCTATAGAACTTTTACAGGTTGATACTATATATAATGTGTGGGATAGTATAATTAAAATGGCATAATGCTTTCATTATATGAGATCTACAAGTATACATGAAATTACAGATTGCCAAGAAATACAGTTAAAATCAAACACCCTGTAAATGGCAATACAGAAAGAGAAATAAATATGGCCCACTTTTGTCTAGAATATCCGAAGGTCAATTTAATGTGTCTACTGTTTGTTCAAAATCTCAAAAATAGCACTTTCTCTTTATGAAGGTGTGTATTACAAAATAAGGAAAACACTGTATAATTTTTCTCTACAATATTAATTTAATCATAATTGTGTTACTTATCATGCAGGTATGCTTATCATATTTCTTACAGAGTACAATGTGAATAAAGTATATTTACTACAGGGCTAAGACTAAGCAACCACATATTCTTTAGAAAAAAGTGTATTTAAAGCTTGAGAAATTTAAGATGACTGTTCGATTTAGAATATTTAACACTGCTATTGGGCATCATCTATGTTTGCTGCTGTATAATGGCAGAGTAACAACATATGAACAAGTATCTAGCTTTGACTGATAAATTTTAAAAAAACTGACAAAATAACTTGGCTGAATTATGCACCGGCTGCCAAGCCTTTGTTTAAAATATACTTATTTCACATGAAAAGTACGCAATACTGTTTTATTTACAATTCTTAAAAAATGGATAAGGAACATGAAAATTGGAAGAATGAAAGAAAATGTGTTGAAATATGAAGCAAGCAAGGCAAAAAAATAAGACATTGATATCATAAATTGAGATGTATTTATTAATAAATAAAAAAAATAAAAAAATAGGTACCTAGGTAACTAAAAATTTCAAAAAAATGGGGATTGATATTTTATTTTTGGGGGGGTTGGGGGTGTCCCACCCCCCCAAGAAAATAGCTTAAAATCACCACATGACCAGTAGGTATATACCCTAAGGAGTAGAATCCGATCGGTTTAGTGATTACCAAGGTCTTAAGGGACGGACGAACAGACAGACGGACAGACATCAAGCTACTTTGTATTATAGATAATTTATCAAGATATTTTTATGCCTTTAGTTACCTTAAACGGATATTTCAAAAATAATTGAGTTTTTCGTAAAACATCCGTTTTCGGATGGGTTGACAACTCCCATTTAAAACACCTGAAAATTAAATTCATATTTGCAGAATTTAAAAAAAAACTTATAAACAAACACAGACAAACAAATAATACTTATCCAGTTACTTTTGTATAATTGTTTGACAAAGGCAGATAAAAAGGTAGAGGATATATAGATTTTCAGTGAATATTGTGTTCAAGGATGATTGTATCTAATTTTGTTCAAGAAATATAATATTCCCATGGTGGTTAATTACTTGAATACACACAGTGGTCTAGTAGTGTATGGAATATTATATTCCGATTGTGGTTAAATACATGAATACACACAGTGGTCTAGTAGTGTATATAATATAATATTCCCATGGTTGTTAATTACTTGAATACACACAGTGGTCTAGTAGTGTATGGAATATTATATTCCGATTGTGATTAAATACATGAATACACACAGTGGTCTAGTAGTGTATATAATATAATATTCCCATGGTGGTTAATTACTTGAATACACACAGTGGTTTAGTAGTGTATGGAATATTATATTCCCATGGTTGTTAATTACATGAATACACACAGTGGTCTAGTAGTGTATGGAATATTATATTCCCATTGTGGTTAATTACTTGAATACACACAGTGGTCTAGTAGTGTATGGAATATTATATTCCGATTGTGGTTAAATACATGAATACACACAGTGGTCTAGTAGTGTATATAATATAATATTCCCATGGTGGTTAATTACTTGAATACACACAGTGGTCTAGTAGTGTATGGAATATTATATTCCGATTGTGATTAAATACATGAATACACACAGTGGTCTAGTAGTGTATATAATATAATATTCCCATGGTGGTTAATTACTTGAATACACACAGTGGTTTAGTAGTGTGTGGAATATTATATTCCCATGGTTGTTAATTACATGAATACACACAGTGGTCTAGTAGTGTATGGAATATTATATTCTGATTGTGGATAAATACATGAATACACACAGTGGTCTAGTAGTGTATGGAATATTATATTCCGATTGTGGTTAAATACATGAATACACACAGTGGTCTAGCAGTGTATATAAAATAATATTTCCATGGTGGTTAATTACTTGAATGCACACAGTGGTCTAGTAGTGTATGGAATATTATATTCCGATTGTAATTAAATACATGAATACACACAGTGGTCTAGTAGTGTATATAATGTAATATTCCCATGGTGGTTAATTACTTGAATACACACAGTGGTTTAGTAGTGTATGGAATATTATATTCCCATAGTTGTTAATTACATGAATACACACAGTGGTCTAGTAGTGTATGGAATATTATATTCCGATTGTGGATAAATACTTGAATACACACAGTGGTCTAGTAGTGTATGGAATATTATATTCCGATTGTGGTTAAATACATGAATACACACAGTGGTCTAGTAGTGTATATAATATTATATTCCGATTGTGGATAAATACTTGAATACACACAGTGGTCTAGTAGTGTATGGAATATTATATTCCGATTGTGGTTAAATACATGAATACACACAGTGGTCTAGTATACTGTATATAATATAATATTCCCATGGTGGTTAATTACTTGAACACACACAGTGGTTTAGTAGTGTATGGAATATTATATTCCAATGGTTGTTAATTACATGAATACACACAGTGGTCTAGTAGTGTATGGAATATTATATCCCGATTGTGGATAAATACATGAATACACACAGTGGTCTAGTAGTGTATGGAATATTATATTCCGATTGTGGTTAAATACATGAATACACACAGTGGTCTAGTAGTGTATATAATATAATATTCCCATGGTGGTTAATTACTTGAATACACACAGTGGTCTAGTAGTGTATGGAATATTATATTCCGATTGTGGATAAATACATGAATACACACAGTGGTCTAGTAGTGTATATAATATAATATTCCCATGGTGGTTAATTACTTGAATTCACACAGTGGTCTTGTAGTGTATGGAATATTATATTCTGATTGTGGTTAAATACATGAATACACACATTGGTATAGTAGTGTATATAATATAGTGTTCCAATGGTTGTTAATTACATGAATACACACAGTGGTCTAGTAGTGTATGAATTATTATATTCCCATTGTGGTTAAATACATAAATACACACAGTGGTCTAGTAGTGTATAAAATACAATATTCCCATAGTGGTTAATTACAGAATACGCACAGTGGTCTGGTAGTGTATACCGTATAATATTTACATGATGGTTAAATTCATGAATACATACAGTAGTCTAGTAGTGTGTAAAATTTAATATTCATGCACAATTCACCCATACCAAAAACTTATATTTAGATTAAATTTATTTTAGAGGTGAGCAATAAAAAAAATCTTAAAATACCCAAATTTATAATTACAATTGTAGAACCTTATCAAAAGGCTTAAAATGCATTACCTCATTCGATTGTATCTCAAAATTTGAACAACTATGAACCATAGTATGACCACTGCGCCAAAAAGTATGAATGTAAAAGAATATAGGATGCATTATTCTCATACTTTAGAGTATTTAATATAGATAATGGTTTAAAATTAGAAATTTAGACCATTAGTAATGCTTCTTGCATTAATCTTGTTAATTATTAGAATAGGAATTATTATCCTCGTAAGATAGAGCAAATGAAAAATATTCCTTTTTCTATTTGGAATATAGCGAAAATGTTTTACTAGGGATATGGGGACATTTATCAGGTTTATGGAAAAATCGAAATTACTATAAATAGCTTAATATCAAATTGATAATTTTTTTTCTATTTAGGTGATATTTGTTATCCATTTATTCTATCTATTATTTTCTTATTCCCATCCTATTATTTTCACTATACTAGAGTAGAGTACATAGATAAAAGGTGTCCTCCAAAAAAAATATTTATCCTTATGTTTGTTTGTTAAAGCAGTAAAATGTTACCAATGTGAAACTAAACATTTGTTGTATTAATTTAAAAAAAGATAGAAATTAAATAAAAATAATGTCATGAAAGCCTAGATTGGCAATGCTTTTCTAACTTTTTATTGTGGTTGAAAACAACCAACAGGAAAAAATAGGTCAATCATTTAGCGATCATTAAAATAATATCCAAGTTAAAATTAAATTTTAATGTAGGTATTCAAATTTTCAAAATCAAACCTTTAGTCAATACATTTAAAGTTTACTTGTAAGTAAAAGAAATTCTTCCGCCCTAGCTCTAAACATAATGTATTGGCTCCTTTTACAGCTAAATTTTTCATTATTTTGATTATTATTTTTAGATTGTATTTTTGTTTACTTTTTTAGACTTATATGATGTGTATTGTTTTATTTTTATATAGTACCAATATATGTATTTATAAATTTATTTCCAGTATGGCTTCGAAACCGATTAATATCCGTTGGATTAAAAATGGCACTAAGCTGTACTGAAAAATGATGTATGGTATCGTATTATATCCAAAACAAAACTGGTTTTAATCTTATAACTGTACATTTTTATATCCGCGGAAAGCTGTTAATAATACAATGCGATATAACATCTTCTCTTTCTTTTCTATACAAATTGTATTTATATATCTCAAAGTGAAATATGCACTTAAAGTTTTGTGTATATATATGTTTTCTATTTATTGCATAATATTGTATTTTCTATATTGTTTTGTGGTGTTTCCAGTGCATCTATACCATTACGTTAATTCAATATCCATGCTATACAGATAAAGCATTTTCGCCCCTTTTCTTCTTTTCCATCAAATATTTGAATCCTTGAAAATATCTGAATCCCATTATATGATATATGCATTTAAAAGCTTGGCAATTTATTTACCAAGGCTGTTTATTCTTAAATAATAATAACTACCTTTCATTATAAAAGTATTATTTCACCATAAACAAAAACAGAAAATCCAAAAAATTTAATAAGGATAAATAAAAAAACTGTAAAATTAAAATGAAGATTAACCCTTACGATTTTTCTTTTCCTTGAAACGAAAATTGTTTTTCCAGTTTTTTTGTAAATCTGGTGGCAAATTAACTTTAATTGCCTTCATTTACTTTTTACAAAATAAATGAAAATGTTCCATATAAATAAAGTTTATTTTGTAAACATAGAAATCCTTATTTTGACAATTATAATAATAATAAAAAGGTAGCTTTATTAATCACAATATTCTAAGTTAGGGGCGCTTGAACTTTGCTGATGCCGGTACAAAGTGCAATATTTGAAATTATTTATTATTATGATATTTGCATATTATATATATATATTCTTTAATTATTGGATGCCTACCCAAAATTTACGATTGTTAGAATATTGTTAGAATTGTGCCAAAACGGTTTAGGAATTAATATTGAAAATTAAATTACGTCAATAATTTGCTGTAAAAAAGTGTAATATTCAACATCTTCAAAAGTAATAATTGAGACTAAATTACGTGTGAACTCCAAGTCAATTATGGTAAATGTTTAAAAAACATTTATATACCATAAGCCAGTGAAATTGTATGTCCAAATATTACTTATCAATAGATAAGAATATACAGTGTGTTTTTTTTTATGAGCACTTTTTTGAAAGCAATTTTACCCCACTTATAGTTATCAGAATTTAATGATTAATGGCTTATTTTCTTCGTTTTTTAAGGGAAATTATGAAACAACCAAAAAAATTACAGTTTTTGTTGAAAAAGTACAGTAAAGTTGAAAATTAAAAACTTAGGTGACAACATCTAAAAATGGTTTTAGCGCATTTTTCTTATGCTCAAAATTGGATTTTCAGTAGTCGACTTTGGGGGGCCAGTACTTTTTCCCTGATTGAGATATGGCCTTCAAACTTTGACCTATTCTAGTACATGTCCCCAATAGTATCTGTATAAATTTATAGCTCTATATCTCAACTTTGAAGCGTTTTGCAGCCATTCTTGCAAAAGGTAGAATATTTGAACATAAGAAAAATGCGCTAAAACCCTTTTTAGATGTTGACACCTAAGTTTTAATTTTCAACTTTACTGTACTTTTTCAACAAAAACTGTAATTTTTTTGGTTGTTTCATAATTTCCCTTAAAAAACGAAGAAAATAAGCCATTAATCATTAAATTCTGATAACTATAAGTGGGGTAAAATTGCTTTCAAAAAAGTGCTCATAAAAAAAACACACTGTACGTGGATATATCAAATGGTTGTCAATATAGGTTGCTAACATGGAATTCATTCATTGAACAGTTCGTTCATTCAGTTGGAGGGGAGGGAATTGGGTAAAGGAGGGGATACGGGTATCGGTTTTTAGCCAGCTGCCAGTATCAGACTATTAGAGTACATGAAAATCTGGTGAAACATCCAAGTAATGAAATATGTATTTCTTTATCTAATACTACTGGGAACTATAAATAATAAATAGCCACCCTGTAACAATTTGATGAAGGCATGCCATGCACCATTTAAACAGAAAATTCTTTTCAAAGTTTTGATTAATAATTTGCCACATTACCCAGTATTCTAAACAGTTTTCAAAATATGCATTGGGAAATAAACTTTTTAACTCTTTAGTAAATAAATGAAGCATAATCAAAAAGTTTATTCTTTTTAATCGGCCAGGGGTATACAGTTTCTCTAAATATTTTTCCATTATGGCTTCGAAACAGATTAACATACGCTGGATTAGAACCGGTTTTGAGCTTTACTGAAAAATCATGTATAGCATCGTATTACAGACAATTTTCAATAAATATCAAAATTAAAATCCTGAAATTAAAACCAACTTTGTTAGCCCGTGTTATAGGTTCATTGGGTCTAACAAAATTGGTTTAAATCTTATATTTTTTATTTTAATGTCTGCGCAAAGCTGTTTATAGTACGATGCGATAAATAAATATTATCTACAAAAATGCAGTACAATATTTCTTGTGCGACAACTTTTAGATGAACTATATGGCATTAAACACAAGTGTTCATAGACATTCTAAAATAGGGAGGGGGGGGGGTTAGATATTTGTATTGTCACCACCCTATAGACCCTGTGTCACTTTCAATTGGGTCTTTGCATATCCGCCAACAGCGTCGGGAATCATAAGCCAGCCGAGTCGCTACAAAAAAAAGCGAAAGCAATTTGCTGCCAGACAAAAAAAGGTCCCCAACACTTGATCCAGGTAGTTGTATATGTTAAACATCTATATTTATATATTTATTAGCTTAAGTGTCTGACATATGGGCAAAGATAATAATTATATAGAAAGGTTTCAGTACATTCAACTTCCAAAGAAGCTCTGTGCGTTAATATCTTTAACGTCAATATGTTAATTTTCTAAATAAAATTTTATAAATTCCTTAATGAATCCATAGAAATAACAATTCATAAAGCAAAATATGTCCTTAATTCAATAAATGAAATTAACAAAGGAATTCTCTTAGAGTTGAAACGAATCTTCAAAGGCATATTCTAATAAGTGAGTTAAAGAGTTTAGTATCTCGTGTTTTGTAATTAAAATGATCTTATATTGCCCAGAGAGGGGAGGAGACAATGGTATGTTTATTACACTAGTCTCCAAGGTTTTATAAATAACGTTTCTTTTACTGAATTTAGATTGGTTGGTCAATTTATTTGAGTGTCCAAACATTTCAACTAATAATTGTAATCTGGGTAGTTTTGTGTATCATCATTGGGAATTTACATCAATTTATCGGCAATTGTCTTATCCTTTTAGACCCTGATATTTTCCCATATAAGCGGATTGGTAGCTAAGCTGCGGATTAATAAAACGAATTTTAAATAAGACTGCATAAATGTAGTGCTGTTTGTTTTCAGTGAAATTAGTCAAATGCGCTTATTAAGTCGAACTGTTCTTAACTTTGACCATTTCATCTGTATACATTTGGTCAAAATTAATAACAGTTTGACTTAATAAGAGCATTTGAATAAAGGCTAAAACATAACTTTTTGAAAAATACATGAATAACATTCTTTTTCAATAATTTTTTTAAAAATTCTGAACAAAATTTTCCTTGCTAAATTCATGAATATTATTTAGATCAATATGTGTGGGTTTAGATTAGCTTAACCCACGCAAATTATTTGATCTTTTACAAGAAATAATTATGTTTCATAGAACATAAGATTTTCATCGTACAATTTGTCCGCATATATTAAAATGAAAATTTAAGAGATATTAAAACAGGAGCTAGCTTTATGTTTTAAAAAATATCAATCGTGAAAAAAAGTATGATATGATTCATGAGTTTTCAGTGTGGCTTAAGTCAGTAACTTTAGAGTTATGTTTCAAACACATTGGGCTTTAAAAATATTTTTTTCCAGTATCACTTCGAAACTGATTAATGTCCGGTGGAATAGAACCGGTTGACAGTCATACTGAAAAATCATTTCTTAGCATCGAACTAAAGACAATTTTTCCACGAATCATAAAATTGACACCAGTTTTGTTAACCCAGGCCTTCAGCCTTTCGGCGCTAACAAAACTAGTTGTGAATTTATAAATTTTTATTTTTATATTCACGGAAAGCTGTCTATTTTACAAAACGAACAATAACTATTAAATCTTCGTATATATTAAAATAAAGTGAGGTTATTTTGTTAAAAGAACTAAAAAGTTGATTTAATCAAAAAAATATTTGAAATTTTGAAACAACTCTAATGATTTAAAACATAAAAAGACAAGTGTAAAAAGTTCTAATTAAAATCAATCTGCTTATTCTCTTACTTAACTATAGATAAGGCTTCGATTTAAATGCAAAATAATTTGTTTATTTCATTTTAATTGGCATTTAATTGTAATATTAATAATTACGAAAGGATTTAATTGTTAGAAGTTAAAACATACAAATAAGCAAACTAAAATATATACACAAATTATGAGGTAAAAGAGGTGTGTACGTTTGTTTATGGAAAACTGATTAGGCGCTATCTTTACAGGAATATACCTTGTAATACAATTATTTTAAGCTTTTTCTTAAGAAAAAAAAAAAAAACCCTCTTGATAAAGCTATAAAATCAACATTTTAGTAATGGACTTTCGTGGAATAGTTATTAGGTTAATTATAAAGTAGTTCCTTATTGAAAAATAAAATAACAAGACATTCGCACATCAAATATATTCTTGTGTGTAAAATATTAATGAAGAAAATCAACGTATAGTTTGTATAACCTTTGTTAAAAATTCCTAACTGTGATTGGTAATATTTGCAGATTTTTTGCGGCCAATACCTTTTTCATACGCTTGGCTGTAATCGCCATCTTATGAAGTATCTCTTTATATATCTCTTTTTTCTTCATAAATTTGGAATCAATCACTTGTCTTTCATTTCTGGCGGTTACATAACTAAAAACAAGGATGACAACACCCATAAAAGCAAAGCTCTGCAACAGTAGGACAAACAGAGTGCCAGAACTAAATTTGCAGAATATTGAGCATAAAAATTTGCATGTTTTAAATGGATGTACGGATTTTTGGTAACGATTTTAGAGTTGCTACGCTTTCTAATTTGTACCTAACTGTTATACGAGTCGCCATGCAAAGTTTGAAATCGATAGGAAATTTATAACATGCCTTAATTAACCAAAAAGAGCTAACGGACGGAACTTCCCTAATTATAGAAAAGCTTCGTTGAAAAATAATTACGTAAAAATAACATCATATCAATATTATGAGTCATACATCAAAATTTCAAATATTTAAATGTCATTTAAATATCAGACATTGGATATATTGGATACAAATAAAATAAGCAATACTATTTTATATATATTTTTAATTTAAATATAAAACCTTTGTTCTATATGTACTTAAGTATATTATAGTGATTTCACTTGATTCGTATTAAAAGGCTTTTATTGGGTTAGTTTGATAAATCTCAGAAAATATTAGTTTCTCCAAAGAAAAAAAATTGATAAAATATCAAATAAAGTATATATTTTTTCTGCACTGCAATTCATGCTTGTTAATGGACATACGGCCTTTTGATTTTATAGTTGCCAAGCTTTCTAAATTATGTTCAGTTGTTTTAGGAATCGACTTTTCATGTTTAAAATTGAAAGTTGAAATCTAACATGTTTATCAGAATGCTTTAGGTGGATGTACTAACTAACACTTTTACCTAATCGACTGATAATCACCAATTTAAAATAATCAAATAGTTGAAAAATAAAAAATGTTTTAAATGATCCTGTTGTGATTCTGATAAATTTGATGATAGAGATTCAATAAATTTAAAGTTATGCTTGTTGTTACAGGAATCTCAGTGTAGGAGTCAACATGTCGAAAGATATATTTGTCTATTGAGGCATTTTATGTTTTTTTTCAGATAATATATCCCTTCATATTTAATTAAATTGGAAAAGAACAAAATGTAATTCTGATAACAATCTATTGTTATATATCTAAAATATTAATTTCAAAAGCGTACAAATCTAACTTATTTCAAATAACATCTAAAAATACATTTTCGTTTATTTTTATGATATTAATATGAATCAAACGCTTTACTAAATTCAATGTGCCTAGATTTCAAACATTTTCTTCAAAATTAATACATTGCCAATTAAAATAAATTACTTATTCGTGTTAGCCTAAAACCACCCCACGACTGAAAATATAAAAAAACTAAAACAATTACAGGACCTATGTGTAGCTTACCTGAAATAGATAACCCAATTAGTACAGTAGTTGTTAAGTTCTTAAGCTTCAGGCAAAAAAGCCTTACTACTTTATATAATAAACTAGCGGCTGCGCCCCTAGCATCTAGGGGCTTTATATTAAAGAGATATGGAAGGACAAAGATAGCCTAAAACCACCTCAGGACCTTTAAGAAGCTTCCCTGTAAAGAAGAGCCATATCAGTTCAGTGGTTAGCGAGATCCTTCGCTACAGACAGAAAAAAGCTTACTACTTTATATAATTAGACTATCGGCTACTCCTTGAGCATCTAGAAGCTCTGTATTGGTTGTGATACAAAAGGGCAGAAAAAAGCATAAATTTATGCCAAGACTTAAACGCAAAAGTAAAACCATTCTGGGGCCTATTTCAGACTTTCCTAAAATTGGTTCAGTAGTTTTTGAAATCCTAAGCTTCGGCAAAAAATCCTTACTACTTTATATGATAAGATAAATATAGAGTAACTTCGCTACTAAAAATATGAAATGTGTATAGAGTAATGTAATGCACATTGTGTGAAAGAGCGAGGCTTTTCCTGGATGGCGAATTCTGGTAAACTAATGCATGTTTATTCAAAACAGTCAAATAAAATGGCAAGCAAAGTGTCAAAACTTTGAAATTCTACCTTACTACTTATGATATATCTGCCCAAAAGTTTTAGAATGGTATTATGACCTTCAATAGTTATAGTCTATTATCAATACTTAGTCACAAGAAAATTTATCAAAGCCTATTTGGCCAAACCAGGGATAAGGGATAGGAAACCTGGCCATAAATCAGGTCTCGCCTGGTTTTGAAAGGGATCATGCAACTTTTACCATTTGCCTAATTTAATGACCTCACTGGCGGACGGCTCATATTGGCTACCGCTCTAAACCAATAGTGTTCTGTGATTTGGGCTTGTTTTGTATCAACCAATCACCAATTGGCGGAAATTTTAGAAGCAGACAATTCTAGAAAAAATAATGATTTCGTCTGCTACGAAAAAATAAATATAAATGGTGTTAGATCACATTAGTTTAATTATTAAATCTGCTTAGAGTTAAACATTAAAAAAGGGCCATATAGAAAAAACAAAAATAACGGGATTATTTTTTTGGAAAGAAGGTAGCTACGAATTTTCATTTGGTAGTTTATAAATTAGATGTTGTATTTTGAATTTTAAAAATTTAGTACGGAATTGATACAACACCTTAACCCTAATTTTTGTACAATACAACACAGTACAGATATATCATTACATTAAAGTATCCAAAGAACTTGATAGAATGTTACCCAAGTGCATATTTATTTATTTATTTTGAATTTTAATTAGCAATGAAATTTTCAAATAAAATTTTTACTCATTAATAAAAATGCAAATAATACAAACTAAAATCTGTCTGAGGGAAACCCAACGATAGCTTTCTGACAGTTCAAATTACCAAAGTAAAAGATAAAAAAATTTTGGGAGAGAAAAAACTTCATTTTAACAAAAGCCATTAATATATAGGTTTATAAAAAGTTATGTTTTTTACTTTAAACTAGCTACCTGAATTTGATTCTATACTTTATCTACACACACACACACACAGCTTAGCGTTTAGGACGAACCACTGCGTCATCCCAAAACTGGTTTATTAGGCCTAGGCTTAAAATAGGCCTGAAATAATATTTTCCTACGTTTCCCATCCCTTATCCCTGGGCCAAACTAAGTAACATTTTTACTCTTGATTTTAGTACCTTTGTCTTAAAGTCCTAAATTGTACATTTTTCACTTTACTGGAATACTTACCTTACTTACTATTTTTTTTTATCTATGATATGTTAAAGTTCTTGGTACTTTTGAAATTCTTCCGGGCGAATTACAATTTTCATGTTTTTGTGTTTGAACGTCTCTAAAAGTTTGTGGATGTACATTGCTTAAAGTTTTAGAGGATAAACAGACTTTAATCTGTTGAAATATGGACGAATAATGGAAGTACAACTTTATAAGCAAATACATACATATGATTTCATAACTATATAATAAGGTAAATAAATCATTTTAATATATAGAATAATTCCTATTCCACAGGGCTATTGCCCATCTACCAAGCATCACTTTAGGCCCTGCGGCTTAGTAAGCTTTAGCCACCCGAATATGCAGCCTCACTCAGCCTAAGCCACCATCAGCCTCAAACTAAGCGGTTTTAGCAGTTGTAGATGCTATAATACTTTTCACAAAATTTTAAACACCACCCCCAGGGTTTTTTTTTCAGTCCTTGGATACTTGAATTATATTGTGTTAAACCTATAGCATTCATTGTTTACTAAAAATAGTTTATTAATAGATTTTAATACAATGCAATTATCATTTATAGATGTTGATATTAAATGTATATGTTGTTTTGTCCCAATAAATATTTGAATTTTTTATAAAAAATCTGCAACCAATTGATTCAAAAGTTGGCTGCCTAAAGGAACGAATCAGGCTTTTTTTTGTTAAACGTATCCTTAACCAGTCACCCGGAGCCATCCTATTTTAATACAACAAGCATAATCTTCCCTAGTTTAAGCCTCCCTCAGTCGCAGCCAATCTCAACTGAAGTCAGCTTATTTCAATCTCAGTCGCAGCCAGACAAAGCACCCTCATCAACAGCAATAACCTCCTATTCAATACAACTGCTTCCAAAACATAAGACTTATACCTGAAATAAATTGTAATACGGCGAAGATTATTGTTTTTGATCATTAAGATAATTGGAGAAATTTAGCTTATTTCTTTATAAAGCCAGTGATATATCTGAATTTTTATATTTGTTTATTATGTATATGTTATTTCGTGCAAATTTGTGATATATATCCTATGATACCAAATATTCTGGGAATATATTATTGTCAAATCATATAAGCATATGAATATTTACAAAATAAGAAATATCAAACATATTTCTGATAATGCTCAAAATAAAGTTTTAATAATGCATTAAACAGTTTTTTTTTATTAAAAGTGCCCTTTTACATCCTGCATATATATATATATAAGTAATATGATGTATATCTGTTTATGTGTTTCTTTCTTCATAATCCCAATACAATTCGCTCCTAATACCACCCTATTATTTTTTTTACTTTTTTTAAAAACTAAAATGTTAAGTGGAGGGTCGACCCCCCCCCCCCCCTTATTCCCTCAAAGTTCCCAAAAGGACTCTAGGAGCGTAACCGTTAGTTATATAATATAAAAATTTTGTTCTTTGTCCTTTAATATATCGATAACCATTGAACCAATTGAGTTCATCATTTTAGGAAAAAATGTTAGAATATAGAATTTTAGTATTTGCTTTGTTTTAGTATTTTTATATGCTAATATCGCAGCTATTGGTCATGTAAAGCATTTTTGAATTTCATTTTACAAATGTGAAATAAAAAAAGTGTTCTTTTTCTTCTAAAAGCTAGGCTATTAATAATGGTGCTATCCAAAAGCTTTCTTCATTGATGAATTAATTAAAAACACACTTTAAAATATGATAGGTACAAATAAATTTTCTGTAGCTTTACTACTGAGAATGTTATTTATACTGTATTTATATTTTTGTTAGTGTTATTTTCTGCTACGTTGTTGCAAAATGTTGAAATAAATTGTACACGGATGTAAATATATTGGTGTAGTAAAGTGGCTGGCAAATATAAATCCTTTTTTCGCAAAGATTTGCATTAGACGTAGGAATTAAAGAACAATCCTTAATATGTTTCTTTATAACGTTGCGTGAATTCAAAAAAGGTATACCCTATAATAATTAAATTAGTTGTGAAATTTATTAAAATAGTTACAGCTCATCTCATAGACACTTTTTGTCAAAAGTAAATTAGTAAATTTAAAGCTCAATTTATTAATATGCTATAAATTTAGGTTTGCAAAGGATGACAACATCCATAAGTAGTGAAGTAAAACAAATATCAAAAGATGTCAAGAAGAAAGAAAATAATATTTGTACTTTTATCTATATACAGGGTGGGGCAAATAAGACCGGACAAACTTTAAAAGGCCATAGCGCCAAAACTACTTGACCAATCAGGACGTTTGACCCCACTATAAAAAGCTTAGGTAATTACCTTTTAGCATACAAAAATCTTTGGACGAAGATAGGCTCGTACTCCGAGCTGGCCGCGCTTATGTTCAACAAGGCAGATTCGAAATGCGCCGGTGGAAAAATCTGGATGCTCGACTAGGGCCCATTAAATCGGATCTCAGCCCATCTGTAGATGAGGTAGAGTTATGCAACTTGCTGGGGATACTGTTAGATACACAAATAAGACACTAGAAAAGACTAGAGCTCTCTATCTAAAGTGGCTTGGCTGTAGTACTCCGGCAAAGTAAAACGTGGCAGATTTTAAGATGTCAAAAATTGTGTGAAATCATGAAAATTTCTCGGTTCGCGACGTTAGAGACCCATATGGAACTTAAAAACTCATTTTAGACTATGGATTTCGTTGACAACCCTAGCTGAATCTTCATACCATTTCTAAAAAGGTATAGAACGTCGTTCAAGCTCAACTGTGGTCCAAATAAGAGCCTCCGTGTCAAAGGCTAGCGTTAAAGTTGGGTGAATTTGGATCCTGCGGTTACTCATGTTCCTAAGGAAATGTGGCCTCCCAGCAGCCCGATCTTAATTCAATGGACTTTTGGGCCTGGGGCTACTTTGAAGCATGCACCAATATACATGCCTATACAACAAAGACCTCCCTCATTGCCACCAACAAGGAGAACTACGCCAGCTTGGACAGAGACATGGTGACCAGGGCCTGCGGGCGGTTCCGGGGGCGGGTGAAAGCGGTGATTGAAGCTGGCGGCGATTTTATTGAATAATCTATTAGATATATACCTATTTTGCTTGCCAGTTTTTAAAATTCAATAAAATCTTTAAAATTAACGATTTTATGTTCATTTGTTTAGAAGTTAGAATTTGTCCGGTCTTATTTGCCCCACCCTGTATATAAGCTGCTTAAAAGCAGTCAGACCGCCCTGGGTGTATTATACTTTCTTTACCAAAACAAGAAAATCAGTTAGAATTCAAAATAAAGATAATCTACCAAGGTCCAATTTTTAGCATCCCAAATTTATTTAATAATTTCTTTTTTCTTCTTTTGTAAGCTTCATTTTTTCTTCAACCTTTAATACTCTTTATATATTACCAACAGTTTCGTTAAATATTTAAAACATTCTATTTTACTCGATTATTTTTACTCAGACTTAACCTATCTACACATATGTATATTGTATATACTTTTCTGTAAAATGTTTTTGTTGATAAAATTTAAAATTGTTGGCTTATCATAACAAAGAGTTTAGCAGGATTGTTTATATTGAAACACTATTTTACAGTTTATACTGTGAAATTTTAAGTCGATCATCCTTTTTCAATTTTAGTTTTAAAAAGAAAAGTAGATGTTTTTTAGAATTGGGTTATTTTTTTCAGGTGCGATTATCTTGCGAGTATTGAGGTAATCTTCTCCTAAATAGTTATTAACTTTTTTATGGACCATAAGAAGCTTCAATACAAGGAAGAATTATCTCGGTTAGGCGGCTAGCAAGATTGCTATATTTATCCGTCTAAATACAATTTTCAAGCTTATAAATTGAGCATTAAAAACTAGTAATGATTAAAATAATCTTACAAACAAAAACAAACAAAGCTTATTTGTTAGATATTGCAGTGACTTTATTCATACCCGTAATAAATAGACCCACCCCCTTTTCCTTTTTTAAATTTTGAAGAAAAAACATCCTTTTAATCCATTCATAATCTAAACTAAAGTAGGTAAGTGAAAATATTTGTGAATAGTCCCTTTCGTGGCAATGCCCCTTAAGGGGCGTTTTATCGTATATTTAAAATGGCTTTTTTAAAGGTTATTTTAGTTTGGTTTAGGTGATTACCCCACAGGGTTAGGCAATCGGCGCCGCAGGTTTAGAGCCCCCCGAAGTGGCTGGAAATAGGAGAAAAGCTACTCTGAAAAATACAAAGAATCGCCCCTTAAGGTGCGTTGCCACGAAAAGGACTATACCCAAAAATTTCTTTTTTCACAAATGTTATTCGTGGTCCATGTGCGATATAAGGTAACGGCGATATTAAATATTTGTATCGTGTTTCTTAATTGCCATATTTTATGACTTTGTTAAAATTTAAACTTTTAGTACGAAAATGCAGAAATTTTAGGGAGGGAGGCCGTTTATAAAACAAGTCCCCAATGCTTTTTGATAACTTTTTCTTATTCGTTGACTTAACAACTTGATCAGCCATTGTCTTATCATTTTAGATCCCAGAGAAATTAGATTACTTGTATCATATATGTAGAGTGTATATTAAAAAAAAATAATGTTAATGTTAATACCCTTTAATCTAATCCTTAGTTTTCAGAATTTTTGTTCATGTAGCTGACTTCCCCGAAAAATGCGGCGAACTTTGGTAATGCCAAGAATCTGAACCATGGGATAATGACCATGAAAGAATGGTCCAAAGTATGTGAAACAACAACATTGGAAATCTTTCAAATTGATGAAATAATAGACATTGTTTTCGAGTCTTAGATTGCCAGTTGCCATTAACTGTACTTTTTAGTTTTTTAGATACAAAATTAGGATTGGGCCGGATATTTTTTGGCCGGATACCGGATACCGGATATCCGGCTGATTTCAAATGCCAGATATCCGGTATCCGGCCGGATATCCGGCCAACGCCGGTATCCGGCAAATATCCGGTTATCCGGCCAAATTACTGGATATCCGGCCGGATAACCGGCCAAATTACTACTTATTAAAGTATCAAAAAAGGATATAGTCCCTTTTGTGGCAACGCACCTTAAGGGGCGATTCGTTGTATTTTTAAAATTTCTTTTAATAGCTTATTTCAGGTTAGGTTAGGTTATATTTGGTTAGGTGATTGCCCCGCAGGTTTAGGCAATTGGCCCCGCAAGGTTAGAGACCCCCGCGAAGGGCTAGAAATAGGAGGAAAGCTACTGTGAAAATACGAATTGCTCCTTATGGGGCGTTGCCACGAAAAGGACTATACCCGCAAAAAAATTCTTTATAAACTGGTGTTTTATATTATACTAGCGGCTGCGTCCCTAGCATTTAGGGATATTAGAAGGGACATGAAAGGGCAGAAAAATAACTTAAAACCTTACAACGACTTTTTTGTAAAAATTAAACAGCCTAAAACCACCCTGGGACCTATAAGAAGCTTCACTCTAAAGGAGAACCATATCGGTTCAGCGGTTAGCGAGATCCTTTGCTACAGACAAAAAAAGCTTAGTACTTTATATAATAGGATAAAATTAAGGTTAAAACTTAAAAATTAAGTAACTATTAAAGGAACTTTCTTCTTAGCAAATAAATCTAATTAACTATTACTACCCTCAATCTGTAATATCAACCCCTAACGGTTGGAGGAAGGGCGAGGAATTGGCGTTGAATGCCTGCCCCCACCCCCCCTCTGTTTTTTCTATCCCATTTTCTATGTATAAAAGGTGGAGGGCTATAACTGTGTGACTTTCGAAATACGGATATGACACATAACTGAGAGTTGAAATTTTTTTAATACCTCCTTTCTGGCGGGCACAGGATGCCAGCAAATCTGGTAAGGTCATTCAGGTAAAAAGTAAAAATATTTTTTACTTAAACAAAGCATTTCATGTTATATAATACTAAAATATCCTATAGTCGTACATCCTCAAATGTAATATAGGTGTTCAAGTTGATTTCAGGTTCCAGGTATAATCCTGCAAGTCCTGAACCTCCAGGTCTCCAGAAATCTTTAAATGGTTCCTGTGACCGCAAATTTTTACTTAAAGATTTCAAATTTTAAACTTAGGCTTTTTTATATATCTTCATGATATATTACAATTTCATAAATTCCGTTGCCGCTTACCTGCCAACCGTTGGTTGGCGGTTGGCAGCTGGCAAGTACTGTTGCCACCGCAAAAATTTATGTTTTGAGATTTCACATATAAAATTTACATAAAGATAAACATACTCAGAAAAAATTGTTCTTCTATTTAAGATAAAAAAAACAGAGATTTTTGTTGTAAAATATAAAAGATTATATTGCCGTATATCCGGCCGGATATTTTCAATATCCGGTATCCGGCCGGATTTCCGGCCACACCGGATATCCGGCCCAACCCTATACAAAATATTTCTATACATGATACTAATTTTTTATTTTAAATTCTTGAATACCAATTATCTGTGCCAGTAACATTAATGTCCAAATAAAATATAACATTAAAATTCATATGAACTAAAATCGGTTGGATGTACAAATAATTGTACTTCACATGATATTTTGTAAATTTAAATGCCTAAATAAAAGTATTTAAAATAAAATAATTCCTTCCAACAAAACATAATTTTACCCTATTATTTTTTTTTCTAAATACAATAATGATTAATATGATATGATAAATATACTCTGGAGTTTTTTTCACTTATTATTTTTTTTTATTGTTTTATTACATCAGGTCAAGTTTATTTCTTTTAACAACTTTATCTTTGTAGCGTGTAATTTAATTGTAGTTTGAACTTAGCAAAGCGTTTAATAATGGTTGTTAAAAAATCAAGAGAGATCTAATGAGATAAGACAATGGCCGATAAATAAGTTTACATCCCCTTTGATGATATAAATATTACCATCTCTGTGGATTTCAATTAATGGTTGAAACGTTTGGACACTGAACATAATGAACCAACCAATCAATATTCAATAAAAATCGCCAAAGTTGTCAAGTTAACAAAAAAGAAAACGTTATTATAAAACTTTAGAAACCAGTGCAATAAACAGCTTAATGTCCCTCCCCTCTCTGAAAAAAAATATAGTTTTAGAAATTTACAGAGCTTTTTTCTTCTAGTCCTTGCAATAAAGATACGAGTCTTCATTTGTTTTCACTTGATCTGACAAGAAAAATGACATGAAAAAAGTTTTATAATATTAAAAAACATTTATAATAATTCTAGATGTATTTAACCCTTTACAGTCGGGCCCCTTGCCGCACCTTAATCGTTCGGGGGGGGGGGGGGGGGGGCGTTCAACGCCCCCCCTTATTATCTCAGTTCCTATTAGAGCTAGAGGGCTAAATTTTTTTGTGCAAGTCCCCTGTTTGATAATGAATTTCCGACCTTCATACGTCTAAGTCAATTTTCGCTTCCTTCACCCTTTTATTTAACAACCTTTGTGTTTAGGTCTTTTTTTACTTAAAAATTTCAAACTGCTGTAATTTTCTTATTTTTGAAGCTAGAAGAAAAATTTTTTTCCAGAAAATGTTTATCTTTATGTAAATTTTACATTAGAAATATCAAAATATAAATTTCAGCGGCCGCAGCTGTACTTTGCAGCTGCCAGCCGCCCCAGTCGGCTGTCGGCGGGAAATCTTCATGAAATTTTAATACGTTATGTAGACATGTAAGAAAAGCTTAAGTTTAAAATTTGAAGTCTCTAAGTCAAAAATTGCGGCCACAGAAGCCTTTTAAAGATTTCTGGAGACCTGGAGGATCAGGACCTGCTGGATCATACCTGGAACCTGAAAGTGACTTGAACACCTTTATTTTATATAAGGATGTACTACTAGAGGATTTATTAATATTTTGGTATGATAAAATGTTTTGTTTTAGTCAAAAAAATATTTTTGCTCTTTACCTGGATGACCCTGCCAGGTTTGCTGGCATCCTGTGCCCGCCAGGATGGAGATATTCAAAAAATTCCAACTCTCAGTTGTGTGTCATACCCATACTTAAAAAGTCAAGCAGTTTGGGCTCTTTATCTTTCACACACAGAAAATGAGATAGAAAAAACCGGATGGGGGGGGGGGGCGTTCAACGCCCCCCCCCCCCCCGACCGTTAAGGGTTAAAAAATATTTGTAATAATTATAGATGTATTTAAAGTGTTCTATAAGTTCTTACAGACTGTTTTTTTTATTCAGAAGAATTTGTTATTAGCAAATTGGAATGATAACAATGACAATGATGACTCTATATCTAAACTCTAATTCCTAAAGCCTAAAGTATGTGAACAAAGTTGATTATTTCCAATAATCACCACCATGGGAATCTGCTCACTCACTCACATGTACTCAACGTCACGTGACCCAAAATGATATGAAATGTGCATATTTGTATATTAGTTTACATTCAAATGTAATGCATCCGTTGGTTGACAGATCAGCGATAAAAGTGTTATCATTTCTCAAATACTAGAAGCGTTAAAGCAGTGAGGTGCTTTCATTAAGCCTGTTTTTTAACTAATCAACCCCCACCCCCCGCATTATTTTTTAATCTTTAAAAGTGTCTCTTTTTTTTCCAAAAAGCTTGTTTATGGTGGGAGGGAACTTGCTGCAGCAAGAACTTGATGAAAAAAAGTGCTTTAGCTTGCCTGCTTTCAGGCATTGGTCAGGGTTTTTATTATACAAATATTGTGCAAAGAAAGGCAGCATCTTTCAGAAGAAAATGTCATTCTTAAATATTGGTTCTGTAATAAGGAACTTACGTCTAATGTATATTGAAATATATAATCAAGGTTGCGTGAGTGTAACATTTCGTAAATTTAACCCTCTAGAAAAATGTCAGTTTGAGTTACAATTGTAATACTCCTTTTATCAATCTATTACTTGATAATTAAACCTATTTCCTTCCATACCTAACTAAGAAAGGTGTGTGTATGTGTGTGTATTTGTGATATGCTCTATTTATAAAGTACATATTATTATACTTGCTAATGTACACAATACAATGGTTGCAATAAGATCGACAGTATTCATTTACTATAATTGTACAGCTTGTCAGTTTTGTTTATACAAGTTTGAAATTTAATTTCCAGTATTAATATCCGTTGGATTAAAACCGGTTATAAGTAATACTAAAAAAATCATGTATTTTATCTTTTTTAGCAAGTTTTCTACGAAAATTTAAATGGATATCATATATTTTATTACCAGTTTTGTTAGCCCAGGCCTTCAGCCACTAAGGGCTAAACAAATACTTTATAATTTTTTATTTTAATATCTACGAAAAGCTCTCTATAATACGATGCGATTAATAATTAGTACATCACTGCTATGAATCTGGTTCATTTCTAAGACAATCTAAGCAGACCATTATCCAGTTTTAAAAGCTGGCAAACAGAACATTTGATTACATAAACCTTTTATTTAAGTTCTCAGCTGGCATTATAATGAATTGCACCTTGTAGCTAGACGTCAAGGCATTTCATTGATTTTACAGCAGCAGAACATTTTGAAGTCTTTAATATGATGTAACCTTGACAGCAAGCAGGCACAAAATCTTTTATTTTAACGCTGCTTGTTGTCATATCATATAAAAAAAAATATTTTTTTTCTTTAGCAAAAATCTTAATAACTTCTGACTAAGTTTTCTATTTTAAGGTACGCTTCATAAAGGTCTAGTGATGGTTTTTAACTATTTTACCAGATTCAAGTCTTGGGATGGTTTAAAGATATTTTTAGCCCCTATCTGCCTCCACTAGTACAGTATAAAAAATTGTAATTTTAATTATCTGTACACTTATTGTAATTAATAATGTTCCACCCTGCTTAATGTACATAATAATGCGGACGGCCGTAAATCACTCAATTATATGCATACCACAATCAGGGGAAGAGATAAATGTACAAAAAAAGTTCTTTGTTGATAGTTTTTATATCAAACCAAGAATAAATCTTATTATGAACAATCCTATTATTTAAAGTTGTAGCTTATGATTGCAATAATATAGTTCTCATATTTGGAGAGGCTAGCATGGGTCCTGGAATGGTTTTAGGCTATTTATGTTTTAGAAGTCTTTTTAAGAATACATAATCCAAGTTCAGACTAACAAAGGTATGTGTCCTTTCATTTACACAAAGTTTTAGCTCAAATTAACCCAATAAAATTTTAGTTTAAGATATATCCAATGTTTGATTCATAGAGAAAATAATAAAAGAGAGGAATCGAGGTATTTGAAGGACTAAAATAGGCAGTGGGCCTAGAGGCCTATATTGAGCAATTGCCGCGCTGAATTTTTAATGTTATTCCACCACTTTTCAAAATGGGAATATCTTAAAATTAAATATAATTATAGTTGCTGTTTGAAGCATAAATCTAATTTTTATAGGATGATATAGAAATATTTTGAATTATCATCCATTCTGATGAAACCTAATGAAAGAATATAAAATTATCATTATTAATTTTTCATGACTTTGCTACTGACTTTAATCATAACACTCATTATTAGCTTATAAGATTAATATTGCAGTCTATCTAACTTATATTTTTTAATAAATAAACGTTTTTACAAATTTAATATGAACATTTGATTGTAAATTATAATAATCAGTTTTTCAGTGCCATCTAGCTTTGGATATAGAACTAGAATATCAAAGCGTTCATCAATTTTTATTTTGCCTGTATTTTTCTTGTTTTGGATTTTTGTCACTAAAGGGCCAAACCCTGAGGGGTAAATAACATCACTTGAAAATGTTAAAATATTGTAAAAACGAGTATTGTCTGAGAAAGAACATAGATAGCATTACAGATTATTCACTTATTTAGATTATTCAGTTATGAAATTTTTTATTTAATATTTAGCCTTAGTTTTAATGTGTGTCTTTGAAGTAGACAACTAGCGAACCTGGTGGCTGAGAGCTAAACTATTAATTTTTTATTAGTAAACATTTAAAAGTTTTATCATGTTAATTAGATTTAAATATTACATTTAGGCTAATTTGAAAAAAAATAAATTTTTGATCAATAAAAGGTGAACCCTCCTATTTTTAAACTAGGCGAAACATACTTTTCTGCTGCACTAAGACCGCCCACGGCTGTTTGTTTTTTAAGATTCTAAATCAAATTGTATTTTAAATATTTTCTTTAATTTTTTTTAAAACATAATAAATTACAGAAAAATAATAATAATTAATGAGATAAATTTTTTTTTATTTTTTTTTACATATATAGAAAAGGTTATGATTAAGATGCAAAAAGCCGCGGACGGTTAAGATAAATAGCAGACAAATTATTTTAGTAGGGGGGAAGTAATATTTTACAATGAAATTGGGGTGAGTATTCATCCTCTTATCCTTTTTCCTTATGGTTTGATTATTAATGATGAAACCCCTTTACGTTAAATTTGCTTAAATTACGAAAGATTATAGTGATAATTTTATAATTCTATATGTTTAGCCTAAAAGGCAAAACCTGATCAACTCTTAAATTGATTTTTTTTCTGGAATAAAACAAAGATTAATTTAATTAATCTTACCCAAAATTCTTTCTTAGTTTAACTAGAGAAAATAGGGTGCAGATTAATCTAACTATGTGCTTTAATTCGTAAAAAAATATTAATATAAAATTATAAGTTCAAATAATTAACATAAACGTAAGCGCACCAAGTTCCCTTGCAACGTCTAGGTTTACCAGGGAAGGAGGGGACACTGATGTTAAAAATTTGTAACGCTATTTCCCCTAAATGATTTTATCCTTTTATTTTGTAATTATAACACTGGAGATTTAGAAGATTTTTAACAAATATTTCATGGATTTTTAGATTCTTTTTTTGCTAAAGTAATTTTATAAGTTTTGTACATCAAAAATCCAAAAAGATCTCTAAAACCTCTGAAGAATAACCTGAAAGTGAGATATTTATCCAAGAGCCATCTTACAACTAAGTACTTGTTTAGATTACATAACTATACTTTTTCATTTATTCCTCTATACCTGTAAGAACAAATTTATCATTCTTCCTTTCATTATTAGTTAGCTATACAGTATAACTATACTTTATTATTATATGCCATTATGACTTGGAAAACAAATAAAGAAAATTGCAAGCAAATTTATACATTGTAGTCATTCATTTTCCTTCATTATTTTTAGTAATTTAAGATTGTTAGGTTAAAATTTGATGTATTGAAGTAAGTGTTTAATTCTTATAAAACTACCGAATCTGTCTGTCTGCTTGTATCGAATGATCTCGGTAACCGCTGAACTGATATCGTTCTTTTTTACAATTTAGCTTTTCATAAAAGATTTTTTTTATGGTTCCAGGACTAGCACAAGAGTCCCAAACGTCGGAGTGGACAAACGCAAGAGTGTTAAAATATTAATTTAATTTAGTATTTCTATAAAGGTTAGGTTAGGTTAAAATACGAATGTACAAATAAGACCCCCGCAGGGGTTAGACATTAAAAAACCTATAAGATAGTTTAAAATAGGTTAGGTTAGGTTAAGTTTCCAATCCGACGTTTGTCAACTTCGACGTTTGGGACTCCGGCGTTTGTCCTAGGACCTTTAATTACTTTTAGGGAGGGTACTACAATCCCCCAAAGATAAATCAACAATAGAAATTTGTTTTACTTCTTTTAAAAATCTATAATCGTTTATGGCCTTTTATCTTTAACAGATGAAAAAAACAGTCACAGAAAATGTCATTAATATTATCTATGTGTTTGAATATTCTAAAATTTGATTTGAATAGTTCAAAATCCATTATTTAGGCTAATAAATTGCTTGTTCCTAAACACAGCATCGTGTGCATTGATAATTTCATCCTTGTTCCGGATATGGTTAGCTACTTTATGTCAATGACCCAAAAAGGTATTTTCACAAATCTAGATAAAAATGAATATTTTACTAACAAATATGTTAATACCCAAATTATAACTAAATCAGTCGCTTATCTTTAATAGCCTCTGAGTAAATAATAATCATGTTCAAGAGCTTTTATAGAAGGACAGATTCGCTATACAAAAACACGGGTAGGCTAAAAAAAATTCCAGGTTTTTAAAATACCCATTTAAGCGGATTGCACAGCCTTAAAGTCATATGTCTTGGTATACTGGAAAAGGTAACAATCAGATTTTCTATTGGGCGCTTTTTGAGAAAATCCGCAAAATATTTTTTTTATTTTCGCCTAAAAAGTATTATTATATTTTTTGTTTTTGCTCTTTTGTGTTGACAACCAAATTAATACTATCATTTGCAACTCTATATGTGTCCTTTTAGTTATTGTTCATATAAAACAACAAATCTGATATCTAGAACAAAATAAGAAAAGGTAAATATTTTTGTATAACAGTTTTTCTTTTAAAATTATGCTATTTCAAGTGATTATAATAATTTATATAATTTATAATTATAATAATTATAGGGAGGGGGGAGGGAGATTGAATTGTCTACTCTAGTATATAACGGTCAAAACCGATGGTATATAGCTAGACTGCATAAATAAAATAGGTTTCTTCATCAGAATGATTCGATTCGCCTTGTTCAGGAATTTATAAAGATTTTATAGTAAATTGAAAAAACTATATAGCATCCTACAAGATCTAAATGGATAAGACAATGACCTAATAAATTGATGTACATTGTACACCCTTAATGATGATTCCCAAATTTTCCCTCCTAAAGATAACAATTAGTATTTGAAACGTTTGAAAACTCAACGTATTAAACCAACCAATCAAAATTCAGTAAAAAGTCCCCAAAGTTATGAAACCAATGAGTAAGAAAGCGTTATTATAAAACTTTGGGGTCTAGTGTAATAAACAGCACAATGTTCCCTCCCTCCCTGTAGATGACTGGAGTATAAATATGATAAAACTCGAAATATTGGCTAAAAAAAGAAATATTTGTCGTTTTGTTCGAACTGAAATCCGATAATATGTTTATTGGTGAGGCTTGAGGGTGAGAAATTGATTTATATCATTAATTCAACTAATTATTATGCATAGCATTTTTACAGTATTACCTAAAGAAAATAGTGACAAATAGTAAACTATTCGTGTAAGAGTGGTACCCTCTCTCAAAATTGCTATAACCCTACCCAGGACCTATGCAGAGCTACAATAAAAAGGAGAACCATATGCATTGAGGTTGTTCACATCTTTGTCCTTGTTTTTTTTATTTTAGTTTAGGATAATTGTAGAGCCAATGTTTTGATGTTTTACAACCACCTAAGTATATAGTTTATTAAAATAATTTGTAGTGATTGTTTTTAGGTCAAGCTAATAATAATTTCTTTGAACCTTGTTCATACATATTGCATTATTTCTTCTTAATTTTGTATTAATTTTAAGAACCCCATGCACATTATTTCACAGTGTAAATGTATTATTGGTTGAAGATATCATACACAAGACAATTTACACTGATATAAAATAACAATAGAAAGAAACAGATAAACATACAAACGATAACATCTAAAATTCGAATTTGTCATGCAGACAGTCAAAACTAATACTTATAGAATAGCTACAGTACTACCCAACAGTCAAAATTAAACACTAGCTGCTACGTCCCTAGAGGCCTCTGGAGGTACGTAAATGTGTGTTTTTCAATCTATAAATGGTGCAATTTATCTTTGGAGGATGGTAATACCCTCCGTCAAAATAGTTTTAAACCTTTTCAGAAGAAGCTACCATGTAAAAGAGGACCATATCGGTTCAGTGGTTAGCGAGATCCTTGGGTACATACACACACACACACACACAGATCCATTTACTTTATTATACGGATTTGATAAACATTATAGCAGTAAAAGATATTTTTTTCTGGCAAATGAAAACAACACAAAGCAAGAAAAAAATCAACAAACATCAAAGAATATATATTGTAGTACTGATCTAAATCTAAAAAAGCGTTTTTATCATGAAACCAAAAACAAATGGTTTTCCTTTTTTGCAAGTAGCTGCACTACTAAAAAGATATTTTAAATTTTAGGTCTATATGTCAAGAACAAATATGTTCCTTTTATTCTTTGGATTATTAGCACTTTTATAAAGTGAAGCTTTTTATAATTATGGTCAGTCCGTCTGTACATCAGTCCGTACGTCCGTCCCGAACTTTTCGATACAACTGTAAAGCGTAGTAAATCTATAATTGTTACCAGAATGTCCGTACGTCCATTTAAAACATGTTCATTTTTAACTTTTTAAGAATAACTTTTTAAATGATAAACTTATGCGATTGATATGATTTATGGAATACTGATTTCTAGGACAACAAATATGGCTATAAGCGAAACATCTCTATAATCAAGTCCTAAAAATGTAAGTATGTGCTTAAACTGTATTTAAACAGATTTTTTACAAATTTAATTTCAAATTCGTTATAACTTATATATTCTAATTATTCTGACATTCCTTCAAGTGTTAATGTTCGTTTATCCTACTGTTTCATAGCTTTGCTTTTAATTATTGTCATTCTTGTTAGTTTTACCTTTTTTATGATAACACCTCAAATCTTTGCTACCTTTCTTTTATTAAAAATTGATGATTCGCAAAAAGTGTTTTTCTTCTCCTGATTTCTATCATTTCCTTTAAGCATTGTGAGGAATTATATGTATATATACAACATCTTTATATAAAATAGTAGGCTTATTTTTATAGAAATTTTGCTTGATTTGTACTTTTGTTGTCTAAATTGCCTGCAATAACAGATCTGTAGTATAGATGTATATTCAACTACCTCTCTTCCTTTTCCAATGACCTTTTTCGTCTGCTAGCAAGTTGTTTTCTGCTACTTGGCTGTGTTAATATTCCCGACACCATAAATTGATTTTCAAAGTCTCAACTGATAGTCGGCACTTGGTCATTAGGATAGGGAAATACAGTTATTTCGCCCTGTAGTGTTTTACTATAATACTGTAACTTATCTTTGGTAAAACCATAATAACTATGAGCGTAGCCAACCGATCTCCAAGGCTCATTCTCTTATTTGTAGTTACGTGACCAGACAAATATTCTACTTTTAGAACATAATAGTAATACTGAACCAATTTTAATTATGAGCAGCTTGACCTTAGTAAAGCGTTTAACAGAATAATGCATGATATATGATAATAAGCATTAAGTATTACTTATCAATTAAGGGTTTAATATTATAAAAAGGTTGAATTTTATTGACATTTAAATTTCAATAAAGAAAATTAGAAACTTTTCTCAAATCTTTATGTGATTTTATGATTTTTAAAAATTTTTCATAAGAGTTTGCGACTATAAGTAATTGTATTCTTATATGATATCTTATTATTTTGGCTTTATAAAATGATTTGTTTTAGAGAAAAAAGATTACACTTTAATTGGAAGACTCTTTGATTAAGTACATTGGTATTAAGTGTTCATGGATTTGTCATTAATTTCTAATACAAAACCACAGTTCAATTAAATCTAATGAATTTCCGGATTCTGATCTTAATGAATTAACCTATATTCTAAACACGATGGACTTTGTATGTTATACTTGTTAATTCATATCTCTAAAATCGTCAGCCCGATGAACCTCCTCAAACTTTCAGTACATGTATTTTTATATAACTGATTTTTGGGCTATTTTCCTCAAAAAGCCTTGTTTTTTTGTATATAATTTTTCTTACGTTAGGCTAGGTTTTATTAGGTCTTTGGTGGCCCAGCAGGGTTATGACAGCGCAGGTTTAGGCCTCACGGAAAAAGAATACCCCCATATCGTAATTCGTTTTTTAAAATAAGGTGAGGAAAACACCATTTTTTTCATCCGGAAATTTTATGAATATGTTTGAGATAATTCTATGTTGGTTTGGTCTAATGTTTAGCCATTTTGACTTCCAATATTCAGCACAAGGCTATTGAAAAAGTAGACTTTTTAAATAAATATCGTCCAAATGAACGTCTGTCTGTCAGTTTGTATTAAACGGAAAATAATTCTATTTATATTTGCTCCAAGTAGATGGAGAAGGACATGTGACGTCATAAAACTTAGATGGATGAGATTGAGAAAAGATGGGAAAGAAAACCCATAAAAAGAGATGAATAATCACTTATTTTTATGACGTCACATGTCTGATTTTTGAGTGACTTTCTTCATTTACTTGCTCCAATAATATAATGGCTACTGAAAGTCCTTGAGAAAAAAAATTCTTTTATTTTTTTAATATGTTTTAACGTCAGTTGGCTATTTGTCATTTAGATGTAAGTTTAAAATTAATCTTTTGCTTCAATTGTATTACTTTTAATTTTCTATTATCTAAATTATTAAATTATATTACTTTAAATACTCATTGTATTAGGGTTATAAAGGGATAAGACAACCGCTAATAAATTAATGATAAAATCCAAAATTACCTTCTGTAGATTAAAAGTAGTGGTTGAAACCTTTGAATAGTCAAATTAATGAATCAACCAATCAAAATTCAAGTCAAAAAAGTTGTTAAGCCCACAAAAAAGAAAACATTATTATATAACTTTGGTTACTTATTTAATAAACACCCCATTGTCTTATCTCTCTGCATTTTACTGTGTCTCTACCTGTATAAATGGCCGGGAAAACACCTGCCTCTTCAAATTTACAGGAATCCAAAGAAAATCAAATTTGTCAAGACTTGAAACAGCAAAATTTCTGTGTAAATAATTCAATATGTTGTGTTCATACAAAACAGAATGGGAATTTCATTTTTGTGGATTTTTCGAATACTAAATATTTTCTACAACGTTTGTCAGTTCGATCAAAATGGAAACTCTTTATAGTGCCTACAAAAAAAGACGCCATACAATACAAATGACTAATGATAGGCCAATACACAGACAAAATTACCCATGGCAGGCCAGTGTACATTTTAATTGACCAACGATAGGCTAGTATGACGTCATTTTATAGTCACTATAAAAATCTATTTACTTAAAATTGTATATTTCTATATGTTTAATTTTGCCTATTACTTTTCCACTAGACATAAAATGTGTATTATTTTTATTGGATGCTTACAATTACAGATTATTAAAAACAACAAACAAAATCATCCATCGCCCATTCACTGCAGGGCTCTGTTCGACTTACTAAAGAGTCTTTTTAACTGCCATACTTTTAGGGACTCTTTGCTACTAATTGAAAATAGTATCTTAAACAAGGATGACAATATCCATAAAAAAAGAAGTTCCTAAATGGTAGCACAAACAAACATTAATACTTGTAGAGTCTCTGAAATGAATAAGCAGAATATAAATGTATAAGTTTAAACGAAATTGTAGGAAAATGTGTTGCAAAACTGCGTAAATATAGGATACTTACATTTTTATTACTTGGTTATGGAGAAGGTTCGCTTATAAGATTGTACTATGTTGTTCCAAGAATCAGTACTAAAAAATCAGATGAAAAGGATATTTGAAATCAATTTGATAAATTGGACGTACTGGCAGACGAACCTTAATTGTAGAAAAGCTTCGCTTTTAACTTCGCTTTTAAAGACAGACTCTTCTCCATTTGATATGAACATGTTTACAGTAATGTAAGTGTAAGCAATATGGAACCTCAGAATATTACACAAAATATATTACTTTTCTTTGCGTTCTTTTTGACTTTTATAACACAAGAGATATTTTTTGCATGCATTAGAAAAAATATAAATTTACGCGAATTTTAGGTTCTATGAAATAGTTACTTATGGTAGAAGCTTTAGGGAACTCTTATTGTCATAATTTTTTTAAAATTTAAAATCAATGTTTAATGCTTTTAGTCTAGTAAAAACTTAATGTCATATAAATTTCAAAATTTCTTTTAGCTAATAATTAAAATTAAAAGAACCTACAAAACCCTATTATCCAGACAACCAACCCTTTAATATTGTGACCTTTGCCAAAATGTCCTGGCTGCGCATGTCTTGAGCAAAAAGAGTTGTTTATTAAAAACCAAAAATACTCATTCATATCAGAATAAGTGAATTACTATGGCTTCGAAACCGATTAATATCCGCACTGCATAAGAACTTAGTTCCCGGCCAGTCATACTGAAAAATCATGTATAGTATTGTATTACAGACAATTTTCCACGTATCTTAAAATAAAAACAATAAAATCACTTACAAAACTGTTTTTTTTTAATTTAATATCCACGGAAAGCTTTCTATTATTATTAAACAAAGCATTAATTTTTATAACATTTTATTTTGATTTTGCATTACCTATCATGAAGTGGAGAAGCTAATAAATCTTTATTTTTCAACTTTTTGTCCTGGCAAAAATGATTTTATAAATTGGCAAGGTTTTACAGATAGAAGACAATGCCCAGGGATCAAAGGTATGAAACAATGGCTGATAAATTGATGTACAATTCCAATGATGAAACATCAAATTACCCCTTCTTTAGATTACAATTAGTTGTTGAAACGTTTGGACACTTAACTCAATGAACCAACAAATCAAAATTCATTAAAGTCCCCAAAGTGTATAAACAAACGGATAACAAACCGGTATTATAAAACTTTGGGGACAAGTGTAATAGACAATCCAATGTCCCCTTCCTCCCTGCAATGCCCAAAGTTTTTGTGGATGGAGAATGCAGTATATAAATGTTGGTCTATTTGAGACTTTATTTTCACAATTCTTAATAGAAGACTTTTATTTTCATTTTTATCTATATTTGTCATTGATGATATCTTAAACATTTTAGGTACTTTTTTACTTAAAAATTGCAAAAGGCTGTTATTTTTGATACTAGAAAACATTTTCTTCAGAAAATGTTTATCTTTATGTAAATCTTATAATAGAAATCTCAAAACATAAATTTCGGCAGCATCTGTCAGCCGCTGCAATCGGCGGGAAACGGCGGTAGATCTTTATAATTTTAATACATTATGTGGACATGTAAGAAAAGTAAGTTTAAAATATGAAGTCTCTAAGTAAAAAATTGCAGTCACAAGACGCTTTTAAAGATTTCTGGAGACCTGGAGGATCAGGACCTGCAGGATTATACCTGGAACCTAAAATTGATTTGAACACCTATATTTTATATAACGGTTTACGACTAGAGGATATTTTAGTATTTTGGTAAAATAAAATGCTTTGTTTAAGACAAAAAAAATGCTTTTACTCTTTACCTGGATGACCCTGCCAGGTTTGCTTGAATCCTGTGCCCGCCAGGATGAAGATATTCATTCAGTTATGTGTCATACTAATACTTAAAAAGTCACTGAGTTATGGCCCTCTATCTTTCACACACAGAAAATATGACCGACCGTTAAGTCGAGATATGTAATTGTATTAGTCCATTTGCTAAAAAGCTTACTTCTTTATATTATAGTAAAGTAGATTCCATTTTTATTATCTGAATTAAATGTATGCTATTTTGTAAGATTATATCCTTGTACTTTTATCAATAGTCTAAATGCATTTGATGGAATTAGAAGAGTGAGAGAGAGGATTTGTTATCACCGTGCATTCCAAGCAACAAATTCAATTCATATTATAAAGTAGTAAGTTTTTTGGCAGAGGCAAAAACCTCGAAAATAATTGAACAAGCTTTCAGACTTATTTATATTTTCTAGGGTGATCTGCGAGATATGTAATAATGTATATTTTGATATTTTTTTAGATACACTCTGTGTATAATGTCTGTATTTTATCTGTAATATTAAGGTAACCTTTTTTTATAGATATTCCATCAACATATAAAATATGAGGTATTTGTAAAAAAAAAATTGAGGGCTACTCGAAGAAGTGCGGGCTAATAGCTCATTTCTCTCCTTTTTGTTTACAATTATGTTTAAGCGCTAACTTTTGTTAAACTAGTCGGTTCTATTGACGAAATATTTATTTCTTATCTTTCTATTTTGAAATTTTAGTAAAAACATATGGATGGTACAGTTGTGTAAATGTATTGTTTATTTATATTATTAGGGAGGGAGGGTACATTGGGCTGTTTATTACACTGGTTCTTAAAGTTTTATGATAAGGTTTTCTTATTCGTTGACTTAAGAACTTTGGGGACATTGGTTGAATTTTGATTGATCGGTTAATGAATTTGAGTGTCCATACGTTTCAACCACTTATTGTGATTTTGTGTATTATCAATGTGGAAGTAAATCAATTTATCCGCCATTGTCTTATCCCTTTAGATCCCTGATTGCTTGTGTGTATATTACATATGCAATACACTAAACATAGTTCAACAATTTTTATATTGAATGCAATAAACTAGGGCTCGGCAGCCGTAGCTGCAAGAAGTAGTTATTTTTTAAGATGGTGCGATTGCGATAGTAACTAAACATTTCACGATTATGCCGCATTTTTGGAGGGAAACTTTTGTCGCAGCATCAGTAAACACCGCCAAAAAGTGAATGATTCTAAAATACAAAAAAGGTAGCACAGCCGCAGTTGCTTAAAAAGGCTGTTGTCAGAAAACCCAATAAAAGAATATCCGTTAAGTTTTCTTTAAACTTTTTTTGGAATATAATAAGCAAAAATCCTATAACCCTTTATATATTTTTCTCTATCACAAATTCTCAATTTTAAGTGATTTTTCTATGCTTATACAACGAGGGAAAAGTTTAAAAAGAGCGAAATGTACTTTAAACAAATTCTGTTTTGAAAAACAAATTTATTATATTTCTTAATTTCAAAAAAATTCTCAATCTATTTATATTTTCTTTTGAGTCACCCAAACAAAAAAAACTTATATCTATCTTAATTCGAATTTCAAAAGTAGAATGACAAACCCCAGCCTAGCCTTCTACAAACAAACAAAAAACTATACCTTTGCGGACTATAACTACGATGCCATATGCCTACTGGCATAACCTAACCTATTCAATGTAAAATAATAACTCACCAAAAAAATTTATTATACCTTTATATTTTATTCTATATGTAATTTAATTTTATTATTTTTCTATGACATTAGCCAAATTCCACCCAATATTTCTGTATTCATTTGAGCCTTTCAACACAATTTAATAGTTTGTTTTTTAAATCTTATTTTGAACTTTAGAAGTAGAAAAATGAACCTCATCCTTGCCTTTTCTAAAAACTATACCTGCGGGGTCCTAACCTTACTAGTCTAATTCATCCTAAGGTAAAACAATAACTCACGAAAAAAAACTTCAAATTTATTTCATATTATTTCAAAATAAGGGAAGAGTGTTCTGTACAAAGACCAGTAAATTTTAACCTCTCAAACTATTTTGTGAGTTTTATTATTTGAACACTATTCGACTGAATTTTGTTAGACAAGAAAATTCTCTTTCCCTCGCCATCAAAAATATGCACTGACCTGGAAATCTATAATTTAGCAAGGATATGAAGAGATAAGACAATGGCCGATAAATTGATGTACATCCCCACTGATAATACACAAATTACCCATCCTGTAGATTAAAATTAGTAGTTAAAACGTTTGGATTCTAAAATCAATAAAGAAAACAATCAAAATTCAATAGAAAAGTAAAATTAAAGTTATTAAACCATTGAATAAGAAAACGTTATCACAATACTTTAATACAATGTCCCCTCCCTCCATGTTAATTTAGTAGAAATAAAGGAGTCAGCAAAATATCCCATAGTCAAACTAGAACATATATGGTCACAAAACAAAATAAAATGTAATAAACAATAAACTAATTTAAAAATATGACACATAAGTATTTTTCTCTTCAACTTTGGTATTTCTTCAATTGACAAAAAAAAATTTTTTCTTATGCCTAACAGTTAAAAGCTATTGGTTTTGACAAATCAAGTTTTGTCATACATCCATCAAAACGATAATTTTCAATACATTTTTTAAAAGGGGTAAAATTTACCCTTAACAAAACTAAGTTTACTCTTTGTCATTGACCCCCCATTAAGTAAAGCCATCACAAATTACATTCATTTTCGGCCTAATCCCTCATTTATTCAAAAACTTAAAGATTTTTAAATATTGGATTATCTAAAACAAATATATTTATTGATTATAAATGTTTTTTTTTTTTCAAATATTACCTAACTAAATTATTGAAAATCATCCACGGTAGAATAATGATTTCTAGAGAAATGTACAAATTTGACGGGTTCAACACTTCATCCGAATGTTCAGTTTTTTGAACCATTTATTTTATAGAAAAAAATAATGGAGATTGTATTTTTTGTTCTTTCTTTTCATCATTTACGTGCTTATTTTTGCATATGTTTCGTGTTTAATTGAAAAAATATTGTTTAGATTTCTAAATAAAATATAGGAAAACAAGAATAACTCTATTCATTTGCAAAGCTAAGAAAAATACGTAAAAACAAATATTGGCAAAAAAATAATAATACATCACGAGAAAAGAATGCCCTTTAAAGTTTAAATGTAGTATATTTATTATTTCCCTAATTAACATTTAAAATCCTGAAAATGGCACAAAAAATTACGCAAAAATGTCAAAATATTAAACAATCAACTGATTTCAAATTGTCATATGGACGTTTTGGTAGGGATTATTTTGTTGCTAAGATTTCAAAATTGTACCTCATTGAACTATTTCATTAAACGTTTTTGGTATGCGATAAGTTAATTTTAATATATATTATATATATAATGTGAAGAATTATATTATATAATTTCCATAGAACTACCATATACTGAAGAATAAAAAAATAATTTTTATAGTTTTAAACTATATAGACATACACACGTTTTACTACTTTTTATTAAAAAACAGTAAATTCAATTTTAAAGTAACATAATATTGTAGAGTAATTCTGCTGAAATGTATTAGTTTTTTCTATTTTTTTGTGTCTATTCTATTAATTATTGTCATCAAAGTACCCATGAGGGGAACTTTTCAATGAAATTAAGTTTATTCTAAAACATATGAAAAGAGCATTTGTGTATGCTTAACTAATGGATACAGCATTTGTGAGTGATTTAGATCCTATAGTTTTAGCAAAACAGCTACTATATAACTAGGACCTGTAAGTGCAATTAGTTACCAGTTACCAGTTAAGGTTGTGTAAAAGTTAATTTTTTTGTTGGCTTAAAAACTTTTCTGGGTTTAACAATGAGTTACAATGAGAATTAACTTAAGAACTTAACTTTCCTTTTTCAGTTCAAAATAGAAACCATCGAAATATCCAGAAGAATATGATAATTTTTGTAACTATTATCCATGTATTCTAAAATCCAATAATAATCACCTTTAGTAGAGTTTTATTCCCCGTAAATGTAAATTATGTTAAAAATTATCTCGGTGACAACGTGTGTTTACTAAACTACAGCATAGGCGACCAGAGGGGGTTGTAGGGTGGATGATTGTGGGGTATGCCCCAATCTGAACATTTCCAGGAGTTAATTTATCAACTACACCAATATAAACTAGAAAAATTATTACCTCCCCCCCCCCCTTATCTATCTTTTAAGAAAATAATCTCAGAACTACTACCCATATCCCACACCACCAGGTCGAAACAAAAAGTTTTATTTTTTCTTCCCCCCTAGCCATTATTTTATGCACGCCCTTGAATTAAAAGTATTCCACATTTTTTTTTAAATCTAATACTGAAGGTAGGTAGCTGTTGTACAGTATCAAAGCTGTGTATAGTACAAGAGGCTGTGCCCCTAGTATCTAAAAGCTTTGTATTCGAAGGATAGAAAAAGCAGAAGCATGTCCTAAAGCAATCCAAACACTTAAACCTTAACGAACTATAGAAGCTTCCATAGAATTAAGAATTCTATCGGTTCAGTAGTTATTAAAACTTTAATATACAGTCAAAAAACCGTCAAAAAATATATCTGGTAGATGTACATTAAAATAATTCCATCCTATATTCCCCTTTGTTAAATGCAATTTACGTGAAAGAAAAGATTTTAGATCCATCAATTAATTTCACATCATTTCACTACCTCTATCCTAGCAGGGGACAGGGAAAACTAATTCGAAAGATAAAATGTTAGAGGATATGTAGTAGTTTTTAGGGCACTGATATTCCAACTATTACATACATCAACCCATGATAGCAGAAATTTTGTCCTGAGGTTCTAATTGGGCATGGTATAAGTTCTCTTTATCTAATTTGGACGTTGTTTTGTCAGGAATAAGGTATAACCAACAAGCACATAAAATTTAAAATTATATTTAGGGGGGGGGGGGGAAGGAGAGGTCGTCAATTTTACGATGTGTTGCCCTCCAACGACAGATGAAAAAGACGTTTAAGTTTCGTGATTTTTTTCCAAATTAATTTCGTTATTGTTATAAGCTGTTGTTTTGTGTTTTGATTTCAACCTATCACCTCCCCGTCTGCGAGCCTTTACTTTTCATGTTTAGCTTGGGTCATGTTTTTAATATTATAATATAAAGTTTTCTTCTTTGATCCTATTTTTCTTTCACTTTTGTACTCTTTGATCTACAAATAACAGTAAATGTTTCCTTATCTTAAAGTTTAAAAAAATTACATAGCTCATTTTAAAGCTTTAATCAAAGTTTCTTTATAGCACATAGTTTCAGCTAAAAAGTGTTCATGCAATGATGCAACTTTCTGAAATGTAGAAGATTTTTTCAACTTTTCTAAAACAATAGAATATTCCTTTCCCAATTAACCCTTACAGATCGGGAGGGGGGGGGGGGGTCATATTGACCCCCCCCCCCCTCTAGTTTTTTCAATGTCATTTTTTTTGTAGGTAAGATAGAGAGTTGTGACTTCGTGACTTTTTAAGTTTAGTAATTATACGTCGGCAAGAGTTGATATTATTAGGATATCTGTTCTGTGTCGGTCGTTGTGTCCGGTCAAAGTCGGTTGGGTAGCAACAAAATTTTAAAAAAATTCTAAATAAATCTTAATTTCTAAATTATGACTTTTGTGTATACGGTAGAAACCTAAACAATTTTTGGTGAATACTGAGATATCAATGACCTTATGATAAAATTGGTGTTATGACCGTTTGACCGCACCCTGACCGACTTTATAACCGATTTTTGTCCGGCTTTTACTACAGACATATATCATGATATCGTGGCTTCTATTACAGCTAGAGACCTATAATTTTTTTTGGTAAATCCTACAGCAACAATAAACAGATAAAAATATTAATTGGCGCCGTCAACCGCCGTTTTACCGCCATAACCGCCAAAAATGGCGGTTTCCGTTATTTGCCGTTTTTCGGCGATGATCAGAAAAAGTATTTTTTTTTTGTTATGAAAAAAAAAGTTCGTCCTAAAATTTGGTCATCCTAGCTGCAAAATTGGCCGCTCTACAGCTGTTTTAAAATTTAGCGGCTGGCCGCTAAAAAGCGGCTAAGGAGCGGCCTGACCGCTATGACTAGAAAAAGTAATTTTCTCTAAAAATACACATGAACCACCAGAAAAAATTTTACGACTTTATCTGAGATAGAGGGGGGGGGGGGGTCAATATGACCCCCCCCCCCCCCGATCTTTTAAGGTGGGAATTGGGGCCCGATCTGTAAGGGTTAATCAACATTAAATGCTGAATAAAAATATAGATTTTTGTATAATTATTCACCATTGCTGTCTAGCAGTCTATATACAATATGTTGGTGTTATCTAAGCTAGTTATGTTTTAAAGAATAACTTCTAATTGTATAATAGGTGCACTGCTAATAAGACTGATAAAAAAAAGCAGAATCAAACATCTTAATAAAGTCTAGCTGACGTTTATATATACAATATTTTTCTCCTAACCAGTAAATGTGAAACTGGCATTAATTGGAGCTTTATTAAACGGGGATGAGTGATGAGGCAGGAAAATAGCCAAAAGCCATCATATGACCAGTGTGAAGTTTTCTTTAATGAAAGAACTTCATTAAGGTTTAGTGCGTAGCGATCCTAACAGATGAACAGATAACTTTTTGTAGTACCTTTGTTATTGAGAGTAAATGAGTAACTTTGCTAATAAAAAACTCAAAAATAATTACATTGTAAAAACTTTTTTTTCCACTAAGCGGAAGCAAATTTATCTAAATTTTTCCTACAATCTTTCTAAACTACAGTGAAATTTAATTTTAAAATCATAAAAACACAAAGTTAATTCAATCTTTTTATATTTTATTTTGCACAATTTCCTTTATAAAAAAAATAATATTAAACTTTTAATATTTTTAAAATACACTGATATGTTAGATACACTAGATTACTTATATGCACATATATTTAGTAAGATCTTGAAAACAGCTGGAACCGTATAGAAACCGTATTAGGTAAACTTTGCATTTGGGAGTAAAATTTACTATAACCAATCTCTTAGTGTTTTTTAATTGGATTGAAAAAAATAATATTAAACTTACATTTTTTATATTAACCCGCAGATATGGCTTAGTGGTTTAACGTCCGCTTATCTCTTGGGGAGGTGTCGGGTTCGAGTCCCCAGAACGCATCAATACTAAAGATGTAAAATTAGTACCTACTGCTGCTCTTTCAGGCGTTAGAGATTTTGTGTAAGAGTAGGAGAAAAGCCTTAGCCCTAAATCAGGTATGCATAGGTGGTCCTTAGCATGGTGCTCTAGTGATCGAAAAACTCTGTAAGGTCATAGGTTGTTTGAAAAGTCCTTGTGGACTAGCATTGTGTAGTAGCTCACTAGTGTATTAGTGGCGTTTGTTAGTTCAACGACTAGGAGTCATTCTTGGTTCCTGGGTTGCATTGAAAAGTCCCTAGGATTTGATGTGGCTTCAGTCATTGCTGATACAGCGTCATGTTCATGCTTTGGTTGCATTAATTGTCGCAATAATAACGTGACTGAAAAATCACGAAACCTTAACTCTCCACCTATAAGGTTGAAGTGTAAATTACCCACAAGTCCTAATTAAAGTGCCAAGGAAATTGATGGGAAGGATGCAACTTGAATCGGCACAGAACATCAAAAAGTATAGTAGGGGGAATACCTTGGCCCCAAACATTACCATGCACAGTTAGGATCTCCAAACAAAGATCGTGCAATCAAAGGGTTGGTTGTCTGTAATGTACTGTACCACGGGTATGAGGTGAAGGACCAAGAGTCTGGTCTTGAGTTGACAAGTTGACTGTTCAGTCCAGGTGCAACTCACTCACACGACATTAATATTATTATTACATTTTTTTTATAAAAATTATGATATTGTTAGAAATAATAAATTACTTAAATGTACATAAATTTAAAAATCTTAGAGTTTTTCTTGGTATATACTATATACATATATTAGATGTTTCTGTTTATTGATTAAAAGTTTTATTATTCAAGAAAAGAACACAACAGGAGGACAGACAGAAACGGTAAATTAAAGAGTAGATTCGCTAGTAAAAATGTTTTATAAATAAAAGACATTTTCAAAATTTATATCCGCTTTAGTAGCCATGATTCAAAGGTACTTGGTTTATGGCAACAAAGGCATTCTTGTTTAGACCGGCGTTTTCAATAGAATACTATGAATAGAGTGTGCATTTAAAACTAAAAATTAAAGTTATCTTTATTTCAGCTATAAGAGGATATCTCTATAAGGACGTATCAACTTTACCACGAAATATCTGGAGTAAATGTAGAATTTTTTTCCAAAAAAAATAAGCCAGATTTTTAAAAAAGAAGATCGTCTCTAATTATGATTTTTACAGATAATTTCATCAGATGGGTTTAGGCCATTTTTTATTTAGGTCTTGGGTCAGTTTTGAGCCTTCCTCCTCCTTAAAAAAAGAGCCTTTTTTAATATTCAAAATGAGCTTTTTCGTCTGTGTCTCAATTATTCATATTTTAGATTTTTTTTTGCAAATTTAAATGCATGCCAGCTGTGAATAGAATTGTAGTGACTGCATCCTGGATTTTGTGCCAACTTTCCAAGGGCAAGGACACAATATCACAATAGAATATTTCACACTCTTGATTCTAGGATTTTTAATCATTGTGCAGCAACTAAGGATAACTAGTGGGAGTATTGAACGTCGATTGTGCATGTTCATGAATTACACCTGTAAATTTTTCATGGTTCTTACTATTCATGTCAAGCAACTGACAAAACAGCAGTATGTTCCATTTTTAGTGTGTCTTCTATGATGTACCATACCATACTCGAATTCAACATCTCTCTAATAGCTGAACAAATTATGCTGATTTTAATCCACGTTTTTAAAAACATGTCTAGTAAATTAGCGCTGCTTTACGTTTTTCTTCAGGGTCATTTATGTTTTGCAAATGGTCGAAAATTTAGATTCTTACTCTATTTTGTTAGTGTATTATAATGACTACGCCAATAAGAGAGGAATGCAATTTTACAACACAAATTGGAACATTTTCCCTTCTCTAGCCAGGGACAGATGTTCTGAAAATAATATGTAGTGCATATAAAATAAGTGTAATATTGAAGAAAGAACATAATTTAATAAAAAAGTAGTAGGTTTATGTTTGTTTGCACTCAAAAATTTATTCATTATCCCCCTCAAATTCATTTTATTCATAATCATTTCTCGTCCTTAAAAAAAGAAGAAAAAATTACATTTTATTTATGCGATATCTAGTGACAGCCGCGATTATTTAAGAATATATCATCCGCAGCTGAGCTGAATAGCTGCCAAAATTAAATATAACACAGCTAAACCATACTTCTTTGCTTATTAGCTACTTTTTCATAAGTTTCTCTAGAGTCGCAAAAAGGGCACGGCAGTTGGGCTTCAGCCTCAACGAATCCTTGAATTTTTATTTCTTTTGATGCTTTTAATATACTTTTTGCAAAGAAGGATTGTCATATTATTGTTTTCTTTAAACTTACAGCAGATTTTTTAAGTTATAAAAGATTAATTTCCTCGATGCTAACACGCGGCTACCAAGCCATGTATGTATAGCACTTCTCAAAATAATCTATTTATAGAAAGTTACAAATCTCTCATTCTGACCCAAATTTTAGTCACCTTTTAGCTAAGTCGAGTTAGAATATTTATATTATCATAATGGGCTTATAGACGTTTTTATGTCAATCTAAAGTAATATTAAGAAGAAACAAACACTTTCTTGCTAAAAAAAAGTTGGTATCTCATTTCCTTATTTTTTACATAAAATTTACATGTTTAAAAAATGCAATGGGAATCGTGAATAAAAGAAATTGTTAAAACTTTACGAGGGAGGTGTCAAAGGATTTCTTAGTTTTGGAATAAGTTTTACCACTTTTTTGCATAAGATTCAATTCACAGAAAAATTCTTTTTTCTGCTTATTGGCATTTCTTCATTGCATTGTTCAAACTTGTATGGAAAAAAAATATAAATCATCGTTGAATATTTTTTATGGTTTAATTAATTAAGAACTAGACTTTGCAAGCATGTAGTGCAGCATTCATTTTTCAGTATTTCAGAACTGGTTACTAAAGTTATTACAATAAAATTCTCTGTAGATTTATATTATTAATGAATAAGATACTGCTAGATTTTGCAACCCAATCAATATTCTATATTTAATAATTATCATTCGAAGCACTATAGTTTCAAACAATATCCAAGTTTTTGCAGTGAGAAAAGATATACCAATTAGTGGTATTCTGATTTTTTGTACTTTTAGTAGTGTCAAAACTTTTCAACTGGTAATTTATTCTAGAATGACCAAAATCATTGGGTATTATAACGTCCATTGTCCTCTTTCTCTCTTTGTAAGAAGTAAAGTTATGTTTTCTTTTTATTGTGGGAAACGTCAAATTGCGCTCGGACCATTATGACCACTTGCTAGCGTACGTTCATCAACTCAACAACGCTCAAATTACGCGCGAATTACATAATTTCACCGCTTACTTGAGTGCTTACATCAATAAAACAATTATATTTTTATATAAAATCTACATAATACTATAAAGTTTATCAGTTTGAAAATACTGTTCTACCATTTGGGTTATTTGGAAATGATATGGTTTCTTATACTTGTATCACAGTCAAATGACCTGTATGGCCCGTTAATTCGTCGATAATTTATCTATATTACCATCTGTTGTAAAATGGTTTGTAAGCCTTATAACAGGGAACTTTAATTTGTGATTCTTAAATTATTTGATCACTGGTTATTGTTCTTTGTTATACGGGTACAATATTCTACATTAATATTGAAAATCAGTTTTACAGAGGAGATTTGCTAATAACTAAAAAGTATAATTATATCCTTTGGTTGTGAAACACTAACAATAGTAGATATTGCTTATTTCTACATAGATAAGGTAGTGTCTCTACAGTCATGGTTATATAACATACATGACTAGAGTAGACACTGCTTTATTATCAACCATCTACACTATATATTCTATATAACTATAGATAAGGTAGTGTCTCTACAGTCATGGTTATATAACATACATGACTAGAGTAGACACTGCTTTATTATCAACCAACTACACTATATATTCTATATAACTATAGATAAGGTAGTGTCTCTACAGTCATGGTTATATAACATACATGACTAGAGTAGACACTGCTTTATTATCAACCATCTACACTATATTCTATATAACTATAGATAAGGTAGTGTCTCTATAGTCATGGCTATATAACATACATGACTAGAGTAGACACTGCTTTATTATCAACCATCTTCACTATATTCTATATAACTATAGATAAGGTAGTGTCTCTATAGTCATGGTTATATAACATACATGACTAGAGTAGACACTGCTTTATTATCAACCTTCTACACTATATATTCTATTTAACTATAGATAAGGTAATGTCTCTATAGTCATGGCTATATAACATACATGACTAGAGTAGACACTGCTTTATTATCAACCTTCTACACTATATATTCTGTCATGAAGCTAACGAATAAGAAAAAGTTATTACAAAACTTTGCAGACTATTGAAAAAATAGCCAAATACCCCTCCTTCCCTGCATACAGTTAGTTTACTAGCTGTTTGTCTCGTAACTTTTTTTTGAGGGGGGGGATTTTGAATCTATAAAAACATTCATAAGCGAGTACTTAACGGATATACAAAACAAATAACCATATTATATAACAACACAGAGAAAGAACATACCTTTTCCTTCTTTGTACTTTTTAAAAATAAAAAAAAACACTCTGATTAAGGAAAATCTATTTCCGATATGTGTACAAGTATGTTGTGTGAAAATTAGTATTGTTATTCCTTTAATAAAGAGATAACATAAAACGATGAAATTTTTTTACCTTCGATTTTTAAATGATCACTTAGAGAGTTAGATCATAATCCGATCGTAATTTTCAAACACCATATGTTATTAGGTTAATTAACAACCAACAGACAATCGACCCTTAGATTGCACGAATTTTGTCATAGAAGTCCTAACTGTGCATGTTAGTGAGTTGCGCCCGTTTAAGAGACAAGGTAATCCCCCTAGTATAACTATTTTATCGCGCACCTGATTTTAACGTGTTTAGTTATGACGCGGTGTCAGGCCGAGATTCGAACCTTTCACATCACCGGATGCGCTATGCGTTGAGCCACGGTCCCGGATTAAAAAGTGATTCTCACTCAAAAGTATGCGATCTTTTGTGTACTTTTATTGTACACAACAGCCTAAAAAACAACAATTACATATCTATAAACATACATGTTGTTTTTCTGTTTTACACACCTCTTATTGATAAACATATTGTTTGTGTATGTCTACAGAATATACCTCTAATTATAGATTTAGTGGACTTCAGTGTTAGGCCCATTGGGGCCTAACACTGCAGTGCTCTAACCCTTCGGGGCTGCACAGTTTCTAATTTAAGCTAACCTAAACTGAGCTGAAGCAAAAAACAAACCAAAAAAGATAAAATAATAAGGGGGTTACTAGTGCTCACCAGGGAACAATTTGTGGAAGCGTGGAGTGGGAGTTTTGAAGCTACAGAATCATCCAAAGCCTAAATAGGAAGGTTCTCAACCTTGTAAAAGTCGAGAATATTTTGTTAGTTCTGTCTTATCATATAGCGGCTTCGCTCCTAGCCTCTAGGGGCTATGCCCCAAGAGGTAGTTAAAAAAAAAAATTTGAGCTGCCCCAGTATCAATTTCATAATTTTCAGGGGAAAAAAATTGCAGCTGCCTCAGTATTATTTTTTTTTTGTTTTAGGGGGGTTGGGGGTGTCCCATCCCCCAAGGAAATAGCTTAAAACCATCACAGGACCAGTAGGTATAATCCCTGAAAAGTAGAGCCCAATCGGTTCAGCGGTTACTGAGATCTTAAGCTTCAGACGGACAGACAGACATCAAGCTAACTTGTATTATAGATTACTAGCGGCTTCGCCCCTAGCCTCTAGGGGCTTTGCCCCAAGAGGTTTGATCAACTTAATTTTTCGTATTTTAGATTTAAAAAGAAAAAGTAAAAAAAAATTTTTTGGGGGGGGTATTTTCATTTTTTGGGGGGGGTTGGGGGTGTCCCACCCCCCAAGAAATAGCTTAAAACCATCACAGGACCAGTAGGTATATTCCCTGAAGAGTAGAGCCCAATCGGTTCAGTGGTTACTGAGATCTTAAGCTTCAGACGGACAGACGGACGGACAGACATCGTTCTACTTTGTATTATAGATTATTTTAATTGCTAAAATATTTTATTTCATGATGATTAACAAACGCTGACCCTAGCTAATTCTTGATATGAATGTTAAAGACAAATTGTGATAATCGGTGTTACAATAGACCTCAACTTTACCTTTTGAGAAAAACAGTATTTTTATCCTTATTTTCGGATAGGTTTATGAAAGTGTCGATAGCCCTAAAGGGAATAAAAATACCAAAAAGTGTCAGGGCTTGAGTAAAAGCACCATTATTTATGCAAAATAAAACCATTTATTTTAGCATTGGTTTTACTATATTTGCATCCTTGTTTTAGCCCAAATATTTAAAAGCTTTCTTCTGATCTAATTCACAGCATAAAACACAATGGCACGTCTATACAGTATACATATTTAAAGGATTTAAAATGGACACATGTATTAGGAGCAATGCTTTTCTCCTCTTAAATTTGTCTGTAAGATTTCTGTAGGAAGAAATGAAATCTTTGCATTCTTTACTTCTTACAATAAAAAAAATAAAAATAGATTGTATTTCTAAAATAAAAGTTTTAAAATAAGTTTACTTTGTGTCTGAAGGAATCAAGAAGTATTTTAGGACTCATTCTTCCAAGAAGATGTTTGAATCCTGCTTAAAATTATACAATAACATTTCTTAACCATCTAAAGAAATTTCCCTTCTATTTAAGAAAACTATCCTTGTTATGTCTACGTGGTCTTTATCCATTTAGTGTTTTTCTTCTGGTCTAAGGTCTATTATTGTGCGAGACAATTAAATTATCCTTTTCAACCAGATTTCCCTGTAATTCTATGTTTTCAAAATGAATTTAATAAATCAAGCAAATATACAGCCAAAGATGTTTAGGTTCGAAAAATCATGCTTGAGGTTTCATGATTTTGAGGGACTTTGCTCCTTAGTAATGATAACTTTTTTAACCCCTCCCAAGTATTACTTTATATTTATTTCAATTATTGGCTCTGCCTTATTCCTGGGACGTACCACCTAAATAGATAATTGAAACAAGTTATAGCATAAATATTGTTGGCTAATGACAAAAGAAACAAGTATGATACAAAATTTGCTGGATTGTTTGTTAACCTAATAAAGATTGATGAATAATAGAACTCTGTTTTCTAAAAATCAACTACAAAATAGATTTTAAAGTCCAAACAAAGATATGAAGTATTTTGAGTAACTGAATTTCCAATAACGCTACACCGTCAAATATCCGCTTGATTAGAACCGGTTCTGAGTCATAATGAAAAACCATGTATCATATTTACAATTTCCATAAATAACAGATCTATTGCATAGATGTATAAACAGATAACTACCTTTTGTATGCTTCTAAATCATTTTTCTGCTACTTGGGTGTGTTAATATAAGCGACATCCTTGGTTAATTTTCAATAACCCAATAGAAAGGTTGCACATGGTGGTTGTGATGGGGAGATACACTTATTTAACCCTTTCTCCCTCTATTGCTTTACTTTAACCCATAAATAATAAATAAAAATAATTAAATTAATACCAGTTTTCTTGCGATAAATAGCAAGGAAATAAATAATTATTAAGTAATTTTCGTGCAATTACGGATGTTTCTTATTAAGACAGACAGACGAGCATATGTACAAACAAATAAAAAGAAAGAATGCGTAGCTTTGCTATTAAAAGTAAATTTTGAAGACAAAGTCATAGTAAGCACTTTTATAGATGTTATTTAAAATGAAGGTTGACTAGGGAAAATGTATTTAAGAGAAAATGGTCAGAAAAATGTATAGCAAAAGCGAAACGTTTCTCAAACTATGGCCGGTCCGTCCTTCCGTAACAGAAAGCTCAAATCCTTAATTAAGAATTGTCCTAGTGATTTCATAATAAGCATGGTGATTCCTTTAATAATTAGGTGTGATTTAGAACCAGAAAGTCCGTACATACATTTAATTAATACTTTGTTTAGACTTTAGTATTGAAATTATGCTTATTTAGTTCTAACAATCTTTAAGTGTCCTTCCTTTGCAAAGGTTTGCTTTTAAGGATTATGTCATCCTTGTTTATATATGTTTTATCACAATGTATGTACGTTCTGTTTCAATGAATGTAAAACAAATCAGGTCAAATCCATTCTATTTTGTTTTTAGAATTCATAAATCATCTAATAACAATTATTCATATATGTCATACATATCTTCACAAATAAATTAATCTTTGTACCTTTTAGAGAATCTAAGAAAATTGATGCTGTACGTATTGATGCAAAAAATGGGACCAATTTTTAAATTGATTTGACGGGGCTGTTTATTTACGTCACAAGTGAGGGGAAAGAAAAGGGAAGGAGGAAAGAAACCCCCTAGAAAAGAGATGGGGGTATGACGTCACACGCCAAAACAATTTGAAATTTGTCCCCATTTTTTGCACCAATACGTACAGCATCAGAAAATTCAATTCTCCTTTGTCTGTACATACAGACAGACAATTTGAACTATAGAATATCTTTGCGGATAAAGAAATATTCATGGTTTTTTAGAATAACAAAAATCCTCAAAACCTCTCAAAAATAAATCATTAAATAACCCATTCAAATATTTATTGATTGGTAATTTGATAGTTTTCCCACCAATTTGTATAAAATTTTATATAAAAAAATTACAATCATAAAATTTAAATCAGTTTTGCTTGTTTAGTGTAAGAGAAAGCCGGTTCTCATCTATGGAATATTAATGGGTTTCGAACCCATATTAGAAAAAATAGCGTCCTAAAATAAATATTTGAATACGCATTTACATTTTTATCCGTTTTTGTGTATCTCATCTCCTTAAACTACCAAGGATAAAGGGATTTAAAGTGAATATAATTATATAGATCCAACCCCTGCTATTAAAACATGAATTAAGATAGTATTTTTACGTCTTTAGTCGATAGAATTTTTTTTATATAATTGCTCTATCACTGTCTATCTGTGAAATTCATTATTCATTGAATCCTTTCACTTTAATGGAAGGAGAATATTTGAGATTTATTCCCTGGATGCTGCATTTACATGAGGGGCCCACAGAATTTGGTATTGTTAGAAAAGGTAACCTGAAAAATAAATACACTTATACCTATAGCTCTAAATAAGGGCTTGGCAGCTATAGCCGGTATTTTTTTTACATATAACCACAGTTACAGGCCCTATTGTTAGTAAAAATAAAGTCAAGCCGTTCTTTTATTGTACTTTTTTCGTTATCATCCTACACGTGGTTTCTACCTTTCTGAGGCCTTGCTGTCATTTATTATGACTACCAACAATCATTTTTATCTTAAAGAATTTGTAGAAAACGTTTAAAAGAATTAAAGTAAAAGAATAGAGGGGTCACCCTGTCCCGATGTTGTATTGTGTCTTTAAAAAAGTCTAATAGCGTCGGAAAAATAAACACATTACAGTCCCTACAAAAAAAAACAGAAAACAATTTGGTAGCCGACGAAAACTACCACTTGGGCCAGGTAGTTGTCTGAGTTGATGTTTAAGGGTTGAAGTAATCAAAAATATGTTTACCTTGCCTTTACTTCAAGGTCTTTTTAAGAGCTTAACAAAAAGAAACCATGGATACCCTGATAAACATATGCAAAATAAGAAATAAAGGTATGTTCAAATATTTGGTATTTTTGATGGTTAGATGTTAAAAAAGGCAACTGGCTTACAGCTTCTGATAGTTAAACAAATGGTCCTGATGGAATTTAAGAAAATAAAAGAAGCAAAAATCTCGGCGGATGTTTTGTCATTCAGCAACAAAACAGCTATTATGTTACATACAGTAGTTTAACACTAATGAACCGATTGAATTATTCACTTTAGATGGTTTTAGTCTACTTTAAACCCCTTAAAATATAGCGTAACCACTAGTATTTCAAAATGTATGATATTTGAGACCGTATTGGAAATACATTTTGAAGTGTTCAACAATTTTGGGATTTATGAATTCATATTGTGTCCAAACCTAAGTGTTTTTACTATCCCATTATCCCCTAAATAAAATAATACTTACATTTTTACATAAATATGCCAAAATTTTACATAATACTTTAAAGGGACTATCTTTTTCATTTTTTATGACTAAATCTTAATGTACATGATAATAAGAAAATTACATCCCGTGAATATAAAATATTGGTTGAAACGTTAGGACAATGCTAGTTTGAACCAATCTATCAAGATAATAATAGATTCATGATTATACTATTGTAACAGGATGAATTTATATTAATTGTACAAGGATAAAATTTTCAGCTACTTATAATTTTTGTCAGTTTTGTTCTATTCACGTTCTTTAATTTTTTCCCTTACTTTCAACTACCTAAATTCTTTTATATAAAGTAGTAAGCTTTTTTTGTCTGAATGATCTCAAAAACTGCTGAACTGATATAGTTCTGTTTTGCAGTGAAACTTTTTATAGGTCCTAAGATGGGTTTAGTCTATTTTGTTCTTATAAATGAGTCTGGCTATGATTTTAGGCTATTTTTCTGCCCTTTCCTTATCCCTTCGAACATATAGAGCCCCTGATTCTCTGATGATAGGGACGCAGCCGCTAGTATGATATAAACAATTTCGACAATTTTACATTGTTAGCTATGGAGATTTTATGAAATAATATGAATTATTGAAAATAAGAAGGCCTCTTTTCATGTATGTTTTTTTTTACATGTTTTGAAAATGCTAGACAAGACAAGAAAATGGAAATAATAGTGTTTTCTGACCCCTTTTAAAAAATGTTTCAGTTTTTTTTAGATTTGTTTGGACAACAAACATTGCAGTACATAAAATTGTAACTAATTTTTTTTAAAAAGATACAATATCTAAGTTAAAAAAACATGAATTTGGTAAAAAGCTAAAGATATGGCTTAAAAGGGGATTTTAAATGCAGAAACTAATTATAAACTGAATTTAATCTAACATCGAAGTATAAGCTAATATTGATGATGAAGCAATAAAGCTTCAAATTATACCATTTTCTCAATGATTCTTGGAAGATATTTTTTAAGAATATTTTCCCTAAAAGTTTCATCCTGGTATTTTATTTTTTACACCCAACAAAATAATTACAGAATTACATATTTCATTTGTTTTTTGTATGTTTTTTGTTGTTGGTGATGGGGGTTAGAGAGGGTGGTGGCAGTTATTGCATGAATACATTGCTTTTGCTGCATTCTAAAACAAATGGATATGTCCATACATTACTGTTACATAACACATTAGAAAACAGCAATAACCAAAAGAGGCTTCATCTCGTTTGTGTTGGCTTTATAATCAAAGACAAGCTTCTATCTACTTCCCAGTCGACTACATTGCCCAAGTAGTGGGGACCTTTTTGTCTGCTAGTAAATTTCTTCCTGCTCGTTCGTAGCGACTTAGTTGTGTTTATTTTTCTGACGCTATTGAATGATATTTAAAGGCCCAATCGAAATAGGGTTTCCAACCTGTGGGAAGAGCTACATATAGCTTGCGCTCCCTCTATTATTTTATTTAATTTACCCAAAAGAGAAATCACTCTCATGAATAAATCAAAGTAAGGGATTTTGTTACTTTGAGATAATACATCCCCATTTTATACCAAATTGTTTGGGGAATCGCGGCTTTTACATGAGATAACACCCTGATCCCCAAGAAACTTAACCAACGTTGACCCCCGGCAACTCTCAGCCGAAACTGCAAAATTTCAATTTAGGCACAAACAGCTGTAGCCATATTCAGCCTCACTTAACCTTTTCCCCCTCAAACCACAGACGACAAATTTGTAATACATTCAAATAAAATCACCCTAAAATCAGAAAACAAAAATAATAAAAGTTCTTTAATATTATCTTTGCTGCTCTACATAGGCGTTGCAAATGGTAATTTCTTTTTATATTTGTACATAAAGAATAAAGGATGTAAATATGAACCATTTCATCAAAACAACCAAAGATACGAGGGATAAACAAACAATAAACAAGGTTGCATACTAACATTTGTAGCGCTTGTAAATTAATCATAATAAACATATGAAAACTGCATCTTTAAGCTTTTAGGTTTTATTTACGAGTTAATTAGTACAATTATAACTAGCGAACAGGGGGAAATGAGGAAAGGGAGGGGTGGGATGTATTTTTTTTTGGTTGGAAGGATTTTTTATGATATAATTTTTTTTAGGGAGGAAGCTTCACTGTAAAGGAGAACCATATCGGTCCATCGGTTAACTAGATCTTAGGCCTCAGGCATCTTTTTACAAGAATAAAAATGTATGATTTGATTTTAATCGCATTTACAAGACATCATTGTCATAATATGTCAACATTTAATTTTAGAGGTTTACAACGACTGTAAGACATATGATAAAAGTGGGGCTATACTCAAAAAACGCCTATCTCAGAAAACGCCTATCTCAAAAAACGCCCATCTCAGAAAACGCCTATCTCAAAAAACGCCTATCTCAAAAAACGCCTATCTCAGAAAACGCCTATCTCAAAAAACGCCTTTTTCATAAAATGCCTACTTCATTTTTAAGAATTGTCTTGAAGTGAAACATGGTAGTCTAAGGTATTGTGAATATTGTACAATATTTACATTATAAATCTTCTTATTTAAATATCTATCCCTGAAGTATGATATCACTCTTGTACATTCCTTAGGCACTTTGCTGTTTGAAAATTGATCACAATTGAATAACAAAAACTTTTACATAGTTAATTCATGTTTTAAGTTTCTTTACTTCATATATCTACTGCAAACAACCCAGTTTACTTTTCAGTTATTACAATAAGATGAACAACTATTAGCTCTATAAAACATAATTCTTATTTATTATGTTATCATTTGACCTAATATCTTGAATTAACAGAATATCAGGTTGAAATGTTGTAAATATGACCAAGCCTAGTAAATTTGTTAAGAGACATTCATAAAGATGTTGTGTAATTTTGTTCTAGTTTTTATTATGCTTAAAAGAAATTTTAGTAGATTCATGTTATATAATTATTAACATACACAAATAATATACAAAATATTTATTGAGTATGATATGCTTTAAAATTATCAGAATTATGTAGCTGTTCCTCAAAATAATAAAATTGTTTAGAATAATTATTATAAATCATAAATTAATTATAATTATATAGTTGTTCCTCAAAATAAAAAATAGTTTAGAATAATTATCATAAATTATAAAGCAATTTATCATTTTGTTAAATCTTACTTTCCATAGATGATGAATTTTGGAAGAAAAATAGGGTGAGGGTATTTTAATGTCTTTTCCCTATATTCCTTCTTATTTTCATTAGATTCAAAACTGATGTACTTTTGAATAAGCTTCAATAATTAAACCCTTTCCTCCAATAATTTTCTCCAATCCCCCATTTTCCATTTATTTAAACCTTCTCTATTCTCTTAAAATAGCAGCTACTCTTAAGTTTACCATTTTATCCATCTTTGTACATAGTTTATTGACTGGTTGATTTGATAACTGTTTATTTATGTTTTAAATAATAGATCATGAATGACAAGTATTTTATTATTATATTAAATACTAGTTATAAATTAGGCTTTATTTTTTAAAAATGTAGTAGGCATTTTATGAAAAAGGCGTTTTTTGAGATAGGCGTTTTCTGAGATGGGCGTTTTTTGAGATAGGCGTTTTCTGAGATGGGCGTTTTTTGAGATAGGCGTTTTCTGAGATGGGCGTTTTTTGAGATAGGCGTTTTCTGAGATAGGCGTTTTTTGAGATGACCCAAAAGTGGTTATGGCTGACTAAATATTGCTTTTATGAGCATTTATAATATCTCTCTTCGTTCCCCTATGCCTATCTTACTCACATTCCGGTCGTCATATAGATTATGTGAAACCTTAAGATACCCGACTTGCAGAGCATCCTTATTCTTTTTCTGAAAAGAAATAAGATTGCAGTAAAGAGTAGAAAAGGAATAAAAAAGATGAATATGAATATTTTGTTGGTTACCATCATACATACATAATAACAAGAGTGAAAACATCCAGTAAAGCTATGCTCAAATATAACAAAAAAATATGATGAGGTGTCAGATAAAATTGTTTAGTATTAGAACAATAATTCCATGTTTATCTGTGTAATTGATCTTGAATCTAAGTAAATTGGACTTGAGGACCTTCTTCAAGTAATAATTGTAGAATTGCTAAGCTTTGACTTTGATTAATCGTCTTAGGAATCCCCTTTACAAGAAAAATTTCTTATAAATTTAGTTAAACATTCATCATGTTCTAACTTGATGTAAGGACTTTTACTGGCAATGAAAGTTGATTCGCTTTCACGAGTATACCTGATTGTTTCAGGAATTCGCATACAATGATTGGCCTCTATAAGATAGCCATATGTTTTTGTCCAGACTTCATAAACGATATTACTCTATATTTGTTGATGTCCGTTTGTATAACTGTCCGATTTCCTAAGCTTCAAAATGATATTTTTCATATTACATAAATTTTAAAGCTGATTTTTGATGCACAATTGTCATTATTGAAAGATCCTATTTCCATATATCTAATATAATTTGAAGGAAAATAATAGTGTAATTTATAAGAGGCAATATCATTAACATTGTGCTTTCTTACATTGCATTGCACAGTGCTTCAGACATTGTCAAAGGACATTCTGAGAGTCGTTTAAGATGATAGCAATTTATAAATAGGAAAATTCGATCACATTTGACAAATTCTAATTTATTGTTGTTGATTTTGCAGCATTTTCCCAAATTCATATTAACAGCGGCATCTCCCAGGGTATTGTTAATGACAGGTTTTTGAAGTTGATGACTCAGGGGAGATTTATTGTTGTGGAGATGTCACTTAATTAGAGTACATAAAATTCTCCACAAGGACTAGGTTTCGAGCTGTAGTACTCTGGAGAGGTGAGTAGATTCAAAATTCAATTTTGTTTTCTCATTGTCATTGGTTGCTCATTAATGGGTTATTTTTATTAGTTTTTGACCAACCTTTGGGGTTTATATTGGAAAAAGTGAAGCAATTGTTTTTTTTAAACACCCTTTATCTTGTTCGTCTCATCCCCCTTTATAAACCAGATAAAAAAGGTAAAAAAAAGTTTGTCGCTCGGAGATCTTATGATCATATTATAATAAAATTTAGATTTAAAAAATTGAAATAAATGTTTTAAGAATTTCAAATTCTAAGTCTACAATTTATTTTAGTCATCTAACTTCATACATAGACAAATAAATTGGATATAGGCGATGTCTTCTCATCAGTTACTAATTTCGGGTTAAAAATACTTAAATGTTCATGAGTGTTTCTTTACAATTAAACAGCAGCATTCAAGAATTGTGTAATACAATAAAACAAGAGCTGAAAAAGGGGTTAGGGTAAAAGAAGATACAAGCAGAAAGAGAAATAAGTTTTTTTTTATAAAAATGGGTTGTCAGAAACATAGGGAATACCCATATTAATGCAAACAATTAATCTTAAAAGATTACCTACCTTGTATTAATAAGGCAGTTGTACATAATCAATTTAACTTTAGGTTCAACATCTTGGGACCGCCAACTGAAAAAGGGTTCTTCTTTTCTGGCTAGTGAGGTAAGTAATTTTGCACGAACTTTTATGGAGGCCTTACAATGGATGGTCATCAGTAGTGCCTGTTTCTATGCCTAGGTATTCCATTTTTTTAAAGTCCCAACAACAAAACACACGTTTACACACTTAGCCCTGCTGGATTTTATGACTGGAAAAATCTTCAAGAAGAATTGAGTATCCTTTTACTTATGAAAATTTTGCTAAAACAATAGTGTCTAATAAATGGTGTTTATTTTTTACAATGAAAAAAAACACATTTTGTCTAATGATATAAAGTAATCACGAATTTTTGTACAATGCAATGTAATTTGGGGTTTAAAATACTTGTTTATAAACAGGTTAAATATAAATAAAATCATAGTCTGCCTGAAATCAAACGCGCTTTCCCCTATACAATATTGTTACCTTGTTATTGCTTTGCTAATTTTGGAAATATTTTTTCTTTGTTGCTAAATCTTTGTAAAAATAAATTGTTGCTTTGTGGGACAATGTGGTAAATGGGATGAAATGCATTTGTTACATTATGTAAATAAAACAAGATAATATGTCCACACATTACAATTAATTTAAATAATATATATTTTTTTTGGGTTGGGGTTGCTCGACCACTATTACCTTTTTAACATTTTGAGATCTTAATTAAAATAATGTATTCAACTGGTAACATTTTTATAATTATGTCATATCTAATAAGAATAAATCTTTATATAAAAGTAAAAGAATCTCTGTTTGTCTTTCTGTGTGTACCGAAGGATCTCGCTAACCACTGAACAGATATCGTTCTCCTTTACAAAGTAGCTTCTCATAGGTCCCGAGAAGGTATATAACTATTTTGCGGGGGGTCTCTAGGGGCGTAGCTGCTGGTAAATACTATAAAAACAAATTGTTTAACAAGTCTCACACTAAGCATCTCTGATCAACAGATAGCTACCCAATTAAATATTTTTTGGATCGTAAGTAACAAAGACTCACACACTTTTATGTTTTGGTGAAATAGTTCTATATAATAAAAAGAGAGGCTGAAAAAGATATCTTAAATTGTGTGAGTATGTAAGTGCAAAATTTGCATTTGTTTTTATTCAACCCGCTGTGTTTTCCATATTTTTATATTAAATAATTTTCCTTAAATAAGTAATTCTTAGTAATAACTTTTATTTTTGTAATTTAAGTTAATGATTTGGAAAGGGTAAAAGATACAGGTTGTGGAAATAAATTAATCATTGTTTTTTTTATGGTTTAAGCACTAACGTGCATAGTGGTTTACCATTAAGAATCATTAAGGGGTGAAAAAGGGTAAAGGCAGGCATTTATTTTCTAAATTTGAGGAGGATGTTGACACCCCTCTACACCCCCTTACCTCACTCCACTAAGTTGAAGTATTGACTATTGACTCTAGGGGCGTGGTGACGCTTCGGACATAAGTCCTCTACACGTCACCTTTGAACATACTCTGCGTTTTAAAGTGCAGAGTAACGCACTCAATCGCCTAGGGTATCAACACCCATCAGACAAACAACCCATTGTTTGCACGACCTTTGTCTGAGAAGTCCTAACTGTACATGGTAATGAGTTGCGCCTGTTTTTGGGCATTGTCCTAGTCTAACTATTTATGTCGCGCATCTGACATAGCAGCAGTAGGAACCATTTTTAACGTCTTCAGTTATGATGCGGTGTCGGACCGAGATTCGAACCTATCACCTTCCTGACAAAGAGCGGATGCGCTCCGTGTTGAGCCACGGTCGCGGGTATACTACTTGAAGTAGGGAAGGCTTAATGACTATTCAGCAACCCTTTGCAACTTAATGTAGTTTTGATTTTAGCAAAGCGTTTAACATCTTTTATAACTTTATAATTTTTTATGATCAAGAAAATTGAGAGAAAGACTAAACTACATAACTTGTGTGTCACTTTTAAGTAAGACGATTCCATATAACGGAAAAGAAAAAGGGAAGAAAATCTCTTCAATTTTTAATATTTTCATTTACAATTCGTCATATTGTTTACATTATGAAAATCAAAATAATAAACTAAAATGTAAATGGAATGGCTTAATAAAGTAATATCAAAACATTTATGTCATATTTTTTTTAATTTGACATGAGAAATATGAGAAACATTCTGCAAGCATCAAATCTTAATTTTATTTATTTCTTTTCATTATTTTTTCCTTGTGAAATTGAGCTTGAAAGATAAGACAATGCAGTTTGTCAAATAACAACTCATATTTTGAGGCATACAAAATAGCAAAATTCTTAGAAGAATAAAAAACTACGACTTTAATAAAAATTAAGATACTTCCATCGATTATTAGCTTTTGAAAACTCTGATGCGCTATATATCAATGAGTATATTTACCGGGAGGGAGGGGACAATGGGCTGTTTATTACCTAGTCCCCAAAGTTATATAATAACGTTTTCTTATTTGTTACTTTAACAACTTTGGAGAAGGGGCAATTTTGTGTATAACCATTTGGGATATATAACAATTTATCGGCCATTGTCCTATCCCGTTAATTACTAACTACTAATTACTGTTAATTTAAATTCTAATGTTTATAGAAATCATTTATTATGCTCAACACTAAATTGCTAATTATGTCAAAGACTAAGAGAAAAGCTGTATACCACTCAACTGTTACTTTTTATGGTGCTTTACACTTTTTTGAGAGACTTGTACTTATTTTTAGATTACAGATACTGTTTAGGCTATTTCTAAAATAAAGTATTGGGATGGTTTTAGTACACTTTCTTGCATCTTCCACAAAAATTCGTGATATTTTTGTATTCATACCATGCATGGTATAAACTAAATGACCCCGATTTGTGAAATAAGAAAATAATGGAAACAATGTTCATATCATCCTTGCAATGGGGGTGCAGTCATGAATCAAGAATTTAGTTATATTAGTTTTATTTTATTTTTACAAATAAAATATTTTATTCTAATAAAAAATGTCTAGCCCTTCTATCTATTATTTTGCTGGTCTGTTCAAAAATATATCTCTAACTGCTTTACAGTGAAGCTTCTTACATGTCTGTGGGAAGATTGGATCTATTTTAAGTTGAGGGGGGGGGGGAATTACCTCTATCATCACAAGAAAAAATATTAATAAAAAACCTTTGAAATACTGAAAGAATTTTATTGATGTATTTGTTAGTTATGATAAAACTAAAATTGACGTTGATTTCATAACTTTCTTTATCTACAATTTAATATTAGTGTCAAAACTTTTCTGGTAAATCTAATCTACAAAAGGAGTATTTATGTTTATCATAATTGTATGTTACTTATCCCTTTAAACCTGCGGACACTTATGAAATATTCAGTGCAAAGATGCAAAGTTACTTATGCAGTCTTTGTTTTTCTTTTGGTCTTTACATCTATAACATATTTTTCAGGGATCTTCTATAGGGATAATACAATGGCCGATAATTTAATGTACATACTTAATAACTATACACAAAATTACCCCCTCTGTAGAAGTTCCCAAAGTTGTTAAGCCAACGAATAAGAAAGCATTATTATAAAATTATGGGGACTAGTATAATAAACAGTTCATTGTCCCTGCATATTCTTATACAAGCGGCTACACCCCTAGAGGCCTCTAGGGGGCACTTGAGGAGAGTCGAATGGTACCCCAATTTATTATTTTAGATTTTAAAAGAAAAGGTAAAAAATAATTTTTGTTGGGGGGAATTTTTTTTTGTTCGGTTCAGCGGTTAGCGAGATACTTCGGTACAAACATACACACAGACAAACAGACATCCTGTTACTTTAGTATAAGGATTATATTCAGACAATTTTGACGAAAAGTTAAACCAACCGCTCACAACACAACTTATATGTGTATATCCGGAAACCTGACCTGACCTAAAGATTCTAATCCAGTGGATATTTATCGACTTCGAAACTATACTGGAAAACTTGTATTAACAATGTTAAACTTTAACTATATTTTTTTAATTTATATTATTTATGTAACTTGTATTTCAAGGAATAAAATTTACATTCTCATAAAGTTTTGCTTTTTGAATAAAAGCCTGAAGCAATTTAAGTATTTTAAAGTTTTTAGACAAATAATTATATTTATATAATTATTACATATATGTAAATTTTCTTTCTTTAGATCTAACTCATTATTTTTGTTTGAGTTAGATAAGGTTAGAAGGTATATTAGTTCATTACGTATGATATCCTTTACTTCGATAAAAAGAAAAATTTTATATCTTGGGTAACTCTATAGTATAGATGTATATACAGATAACTACCTGCCCCTCTTTTCCAGGACCTTCATCGTCTGCTAGCAAATTGTTTTCTGTTACTTGGCTGTGTTAATAATCCCTACACTTTCAAAGACCCAATTGAGAGTCGGCACAAGGTCCTTGGGATGGGGACATACAGTTATTTAATCCCTTCCCCCTCTTGGTTTTACCCTAATTCTTGGGTTAATACGACTTCACAACGTAAGAAAAATGACAAATCTTCCTTTCTTGATAAGTTTTGAAAAAATAAATAGCTATTAGTTACCTATGCACTTAACGCCATGTATAAGATATTATCTAAAAAATTGTATGGAGATACGGAAAGTGTCATGCGTGACGTCATACAAGTACGTCTAAATCCATCTCTTTTTAAGGGGTTTCCATTCTTGTTATGAAAAAATTATCAAAATGTTTTTACTGTGTCATTTATAAACATAATTATTCTTATTGTACCTTCATCATTTTGCTATGTCTGTTGTTATCCTTGTTTATTTCAATCAAAGTTATGGCTAGGCATAAGGTAAAGGCGTAATATGTTACATTGTATTGTAAAGTTTACCTTATGTTGGGGCAAAGGATAATGCTTCAGGGGGTTTGGAGGGAGGTATTGTCTTTTCTTTTGTCCTAAGCCTTGCAAGATATACATATTAACCCTTTAGTACCTAACCATGCGGGGCTACCCTTTACCCAATATAATCTAATATGACTTAGTCTAAGGTAAAATAATATCATATGAAAACTACCCTCCTCTCGCGTTTTCAATTTATTTTTTGAAAGAGGTGAGATTATCAAGTTGGTGGACAAAATTTGTTCAGAGACACATTACCTATCCCTTTACCTTGACTTTATTTGCTGGGTATTACGAAACTGTGTTACTTTTATTGTTGCCCAAGTTACTATTTTTATTTCTTATTAGTAGCACAACTACTCAATAAATATGGTTTGTCCGTCCGTACATATCTCCTTCACAAAACAAGCGTATATTTCTGACAAGGTTTCGTGTTTTTTTTATTTCAGTATTTACCACAGTCTACTGTATTTTACCAACCTCTCTTATTTCTAACTTACGATGCTGTGCTACTTAAAGACACAATTGTTCTTGTTATATTACTATGTACACTCGAGATAAAAAGAACTACGCTATGTTGTGTGTTTGTTGGTCTAGTAGGCTTGTAATTAGTCGTTGCGTGCATACCCATATGCCTTTGCTAGGAAGGTGCGCGAAGCGCATTCGAAAATTTTGACACACCCCTTACGCCAAAAAATCAAGAGGTTGTAATTGCAGACAGCAAGTTAGATTTAATTTTTTTAGGGGATGTCTGTCTTCTCCACAACAAAAATATTTATATCACATGATTTTGTTTTTATTTATATTCTTACCACGCCGCTTTCTTACTTTATTCTAGTTATTATGTTATGTTTGATATTTTGCTTGGCTAATAAAATTACCTAACATGTAACACCAATATTATTAATAATGGAATTTACACCACTTTTATTACTGTTCCTTATCAGGAAAGGAGAGGAAATGGACTGTAAATTATCATTGTCTTTGGTTGACCTTAACCTTAGAACACCTTTTCTAACTTTTGTTTTTAAAAGCGAAGCTTTATAACAGCTAGGGTTGGGTCAACTCGTCAAATTTTTCTCAACTACTTCTCAGGAATATTGAATAACAAACCAGCAAAAAATCTAAACTAATAAATAGGGACAGATTGAGAGGTCGTTAATTTTACTATATGTTGCCCTCCAACTACAGCTAAGATACGTATAGGTTTTTCGATTTTTTTTTGTTGGTATAAGCTGAATATTTCTATGTCTTAACTAACATTAGCCTCTTTATCATATTAAATTATGCTGTTATCATAAAATACTTGAAGTTTGATACTTTGCTTTTGTGGATGTTGTCATCCTTGTGAAATGAAATATTGAGAATTTATGGAACTAAATAAAAATAATGCATATTAACCGATAAATTACAAATTTTATTCAATAATTTTAAATTATTATTTACAAATACTAAAACATATTTACAAATTCTATTTATAACATCCGTATATATTTACATAAATAAATAAAAAGTAATACTAAAAAATTTAAAAAACAAAATATCCAGTTGGGTGCCTTTATATTAAAAGGAAAAAGTAGAAAATACGTTAAATAGTTTTTTTAAAAGATCAAATTTGTTTATAATTATGATATACAATAAATTACATTATTTGTTTGAATAGATTGGAAACGGATTAATATCCGGTAGATAAGAACCGGTTGTCCGCCACACTGAAAAAATATGTATCGTATCGTATTATTTTAAGCATTCTACGAATATAAAAATGTACAATAATAATATTAAAACCAGTTTTGTTAGGCCGTGCCTTAGGCATCTCGGGGGTTAACAAAACTGGTATTAATCTTATAATTGTACATTTTTATATTAGCAGAAAGCTGTTTATAGATGCGATAAATAATTATTCCTATTTTCAAAAATAACAATATTTTAATTTGATTTAATAATTTCCTACAATAAAAGAATGAATGACTCCTTGGAGTAAAAAGAAGAACAATAAGCTAAGTAAATGAATGATGGGAAAAACTATTTCAGATATAAAAGTAGGAATAATTATACAATTAGATATTAACAAAGTGTTTGATAATATTAAATGAAAAATAAAACCCTTTTCACTAAACCTAAAAACATGAAGTTACTGCAAATGTAATGAGATAGATTTTTAAACGTTTCAAAATTTATATTTTGAGGCTTAGTTTTCTTCTTAAAGCATTTTTATATTTTAAATATTTTTCTGTTGAAACACATTCTCTTAAGTCTTGAATATGACGTGTTAAGTTTATGTTGGTAAAAGTTATGAGTAAAGTTATCTTGCAATATAACCAATGCAATTTATAGTATAAAGTGTTTTCAGAGATAATACATGCTAAAAATTTAAGAATTGTAAATAAAAAAAAAAAAAAAAATAAATATTTGAAATTAAAAAGCATAGTTTTTTTCTATAATACTGTAATCCATTATCAAAATTTAAAAAAAGCTGAACCCGGTATTAGTGTCGGACTGATTATGACGTAACAAAAAAAATTAGCCAATAAGAGGCCACTATGAATTTTACCATTGGTCAATAATGTCCTCTCATTGGCTAATTTTTTTTGTTACGTCATAATCAGTCCGACACTAATACCGGGTACAAAAAGCTACACTATTTCAGGGAGGCTTTATTATAAGTACATGGCAACACTCCCGAGATAAATGAACCCAATGAAAAGAAAACCAATTCCATTGTTTGATTAATTTAATTTCTATATGACATAGGATAGTTCTTTTTTCTCTATTTTGTGTGAACTCTTCTGTTAAGGAATAGGTTGGTGAATGATTGTCTGAATCCAGGAGAGGGAAGCTGACACATTGTGATAAATTACTGGAGTTAATCCACACACAGCTGGACCTAGATAGACAGATAGATAGATAGATAAATATATAGATAAACTGTAATGTAGATAGATAGTCAGTTAGATTATTATAAAAAACTTAAATAGTCAGATAAATATATTGGGAAGCTGACACATTGTGATAAATTACTGGAGTTAATCCACAAACAGCTGGACCTAGATAGATAGATAAATAGCAATGTTGATAGATGTGTAGTCTGCCAAATTATTAGATAGAAACATTAATAGTCGGGGTAGATTTGAGTAAAGATAAACATAAATAATTGTAGAAATAATTATTTAAGCTGTCATTGGTCTAAATTAGTAAATAGATAGATAGCCAGGTAGACGTAGATGAGTGGATGAATATTTAGGTAATCATAAAGAGTGGATAGATAGATAGCCAGGTAGACATAGATGAGTGGATGAATATTTAGGTAAACATAAAGAGTAGATAGATAAATAGTTAGGTTGTCATAGAGAGTAGGTAGATAGATAGTCAGGTAGATATAGATAGTCAGCTAGACATAGAGAGTGGATAGTTAGATAGACATTTAGAGTGGATAGTTAGATAGTTAGATAGACATAGAGACTCGTATAGATAGATAGTTATTCAGATAGACATAGATAAGTGGATAGATAGATAGTCAGGTAAACATAAAGGAGTAAATTGAAAGATACAGATAGAAATATATAAAGTAAAATTTAGGAAGTGGATTGATAACTAAAGTAGAAATCATTTTAGACCTAATCTAAAGTTTTTTTTTAAATAAAACATTTCCTAAAGAAGAAAATTAGATGACTATACCTGTAGAAACAATACCATGAAGAAACCAGACACCATCAGCATTTCTGGACATCAGACCCCCTCCAGAATCACCTAGAACACAAATTTTCTCTGTCAATTGCCTTATATGAATGTTTGTATAACTTCATAAAGTAAGTTACCTATGAGATAATAAATAAAAAAACACTCATACTTTTATACTCATACTCATACATTTAATTATTGATTTGCTGTTATAGATCTAAGAGTTGAAAAAGCTAAAATTTGTAAGGGCAGATAAAACAAATGGTTGGGGAATAAAACAATAATTTACACAAACATTTCTGTTGTTCAGGTAGCGTAGAATTTGTAAAATTACTTTTCATCCGCCATGATTTTTTTCATGGGAAAGAGGGTTTAAAATGAGCTTAATCCAGTAAGAGTGTCCTTTTATACCTTATTCATAATTTACATTGGACTGTAAATTTTACAGGTTCCAAACGTGTTTAAGTAAGTTGTCTCGTTCTTGGCTTAACTTTTGTTGGCTCTTTTAATTTATCTTGATTGTTTGGTTCTAAACTAGTAGTGTTCAAGCTTTAACTAATAATATAATCTACAGAAGAATAATCTTTGGGGGTATACATTAATTTATTGCCTTATCCCTTGAGATTAATTAATTAATTGTAACTTAAAAGACCATGTTAATACTTTTTGACAATCAATATCATTATGTGTTTGTGGAAGCTCCTTGTAATTATATATAATTACTAGAGGCTGCGCCCTAAGTATCTATGGACCCTGTATTCGAAGTAATTGAGAAGGGCAGATAGCCTAAAACCATCAAAAAAGTTTTTCCAAAAATTAGATAGCCTAAAACAACAAATGGAACTATGTTAAGCTTCCTCTAAATAAGAACACAATCTGTTAAGATCTTACCTGAACAGGCACTGTTCTCTGCATTAGCTAAATCAGCACACAGCTGATCTTACCTGGACAGGCACTGTTCTCTGTATTAGCTAAACTAGCACACAGCTGATCTTACCTGGACAGGCACTGTTCTCTGCATTAGCTAAACCAGCACACAGCTGATCTTACCTGGACAGGCACTGTTCTCTGCATTAGCTAAACCAGCACACAGCTGATCTTACCTGGACAGGCACTGTTCTCTGCATTAGCTAAACCAGCACACAGCTGATCTTACCTTGACAGGCACAGTTCTCTGCATTAGCTAAACCAGCACACAGCTGATCTTACCTGGACAGGCACTGTTCTCTGCATTAGCTAAACCAGCACACAGCTGATCTTACCTGAACAGGCACTGTTCTCTGCATTAGCTAAACCAGCACACAGCTGATCTTACCTGGACAGGCACTGTTCTCTGTAATCGTTAAACCAGCACACAGCTGATCTTACCTGGACAGGCACTGTTCTCTGCATTAACTAAACCAGCACACAGCTGATCTTACCTGGACAGGCACTGTTCTCTGCATTAACTAAACCAGCACACAGCTGATCTTACCTGGACAGGCACTGTTCTCTGCATTAGCTAAACCAACACATAGCTAATCTTACCTGGACCGGCACTGTTCTCTGTAATAGCTAAACCATCTTACCTGGACAGGCACTGTTCTCTTTATTAGCTAAACCAGCACACAGCTGATCTTACCTGGACAGGCACTGTTCTCTGCATTAGCTAAACCAGCACAAAGCTGATCTTCTGTAGGATTCAAACTTGGGTCCTAATAATTTAAATATTTGTTTAGTTAATAATCAAAATAGTGACATGTTGGAGTCGTCCTAATGATTTCAAACTCTGAAAGATGAATTTTGAGAAACTAAGTTATAAATATTACAGAAAGAATATGCAACCATTCCTATACTCTAATTGTAATGTAAGATTTTATGCAAGAATTTTAACTTTTATATTTTCTTTTTTATTTTATTCCAAGTAATTGGCAAGGTAAACTTTTCATCAAGTCTTAAAATCAGGGCTCATCATCTGCGCGTAAGTCAGGACGAATGCGTGGCTGCCAAGCCCTGCTTAAAATATAGAGTAATGTTTATTTGTGGCAGTTCTGCATTTCAGTAATTTTATGTAAAACATGAATTAAACACGGAGATCATTGCGCTGTTACTCTATATTTAAAAAAAAATATGTCTAGCCATCTTATTTGATAATCTTTACTATGATGGATGTTATTGTGAATTAAATAAAAATAAACAATTACCAGTTGGTTGCATTCTTCAGGAGTTAACAAAGGAACAGTCGTTGCTTGTAGTACTAAAACAAATAAAAAGTTAACAAAGTCTTGGAAAATGTTGAGTTTCCATAGCTGTTCGACGTTGGGGAAGCCATTACAACTTTCATTCGGTGGTTGTTGGGTGGTTTGTAGAAAGCAGCTACAGGCTGCCCCTGTCAAATCACAAAAGTTTGAAAATAATTGTTCCAATAATAAATTTATTACTATTACTTATAGAATCAAATTTCAATTTACAGGTATCAAAACAATTTTGAAGAATAAATATTTTTTTCTCTAAGCAATGGGATGTTTTAACAATGACTTTTGTTCTTCATATTTATTAATCTTATGATTTGTGCCCGTAATTTTGTTTTCATCAGATCTTAATTAAGGATAGAGATATTGAATAAAAATTTTGAACCTGAAGAATGGGCAGTGCCTGGATCTCTGTACACTCTACCCCAACCTGGTAGAAAAAAGTTAGTTTGTACATTATAAATTGTAATTAAAAAGTATCTCATAATTATAAGTTTAATTGAGTAAATTGTTAGTATCAGAGAAAGACTAAACTACATAACTTTTGTGTCACTTTTGAGGAAAACGATTCCCTTTTCTCCCATCTCTTTTGAAGAAATTTTTTCTCCCCTTCTCTTTTTCTTTTCCCTTTATATGACGTCACAGGAATCGTCTTCCTCAAAAGTTATGTAGTTGAGTCTTTCTCTTTGTATCAGGGATCTTAACCCTTAACAGTCGGGCCCCTTGCCGCACCTTAATCGGTCGGGGGGGGGGGGGGGGGGTTCAACGCCCCCCCCCCCCCTATTATCTAAGTCCCCATTAGAGCTAGAGGGCTAAATTTTTTTGTGCATGTCCCCTGTTTGGAAATAAATTTCCGACCTGTAATAAGTCAAAGTCAATTTTCGCTTCCTTACCCCTTTTATTTAACAACCTTTGTTTTAGGTCCTTTTTTACTTAAAAATTTCAAACGGCTGTATTTTTTTTATTGAAGCTAGAAGAACAATTTTTTTCATAAAATGTTTATTTTTATGTAAATTTTATGTTAGAAATATCAAATTTTAAATTTCAGCAGCCGCAGCTGTACTTGGCAGCTGCAAACCGCAGCATTCGGCGGTCGGCGGGAAAACGGCGGCGGATCCTTATGAAATTTTAATACGTCATGTAGACATGTAAGAAAAGCTTAAGTTTAAAATTTGAAGTCTCTAAGTCAAAAATTGCGGCCACAGGAGCCTTTTAAAGATTTCTGGAGACCTGGAGGATCATACCTGGAACCTGAAATTGCTTTTTACCTGGATGACCCTGCCAGGTTTGCTGGCATCCTGTACCCGCCAGGATAAAGATATTCAAAAAATTCCAACTCTCAGTTATGTGTCATAGTTATACTTAAAAAGCCACGCAGTTTGGGCTCTTTATCTTTCGCACACAGAAAATGAGAAAGAAAAAAACGGAGGGGGGGGGGGGGGCGTTCAACGCCCCCTCCCCCTTCCCGACCGGTAAGGGTTAAAGAATAAGACAATAGACAACTAATTAATATACATTCCCAATGATGATAATCAAGATACTTTTCTGTAGATTAAAATTATTGGTTGAACCGTTAGGACAGTAAAAATTCAACAAAAGTTTCCAAGATTTTAAGCCAACGAATACGATTTCAGACTCAGGTTGGGTACCAATTTAATTTACACCCTCCTTTCATAGATACTGAAACAAATAATTTCCTCCCCCCCTCCGAGAAAAATATAACATTAATATTTAAGGTTATTAAGGATGAAAAAAAAATTTAAAGTTACCTATTACTGTGGCAAGAAACCCAAAAGAATCATCTTGTGGGTCTAAATAAAAACAGATTCAAATTAGTATTAAATATAATATGGCTTCAACATTTATCTCTAAAGCGCACAGAATCCTTTTTATAAGACACACCATTTCAGAGGTCTTGATACACTTTTTCAAAATAAAAATAAAAAATATAATAGATTTATTATTACTTAGATCTCACATCAGATTATCAAGTACTCTGATACAGTTAAATGTTAAGCTGGTTAAAATAACGATCCACCCCATCCCCTCCCATCCTACTGGAGAAACGAACTAATCAATAAATGATGTCCATGTTAGAAACCTAAATTGACGACAATTTTCCCCTGTCATAATATCTACGTATTTTTAAAATTAATTATGGAAATAGGGCTAATTATAGAAAATAAAGCTACATTGTATTGTATATACAGAATATATACGTTTTTCAAACACCTGTAAAATATTGAGTGAAAGAACTGATTTAATATTCCATTAATCATAATATTTGTGTCTATTTTGGTTATACGTATAAATATTCGCAATATTTCTCTTCGATATTAATCATGAAATATCATTTATTCATTTTTCTTCTTTTGTTGTTGCGAAGCTTTTCTACACTTAGTGATGGTTGCCAGATACTTTAAGGATTAGACAATAGCCGATAAATTTATGTATATACCAAATGAGGATTTACAAAACTACCCTTTCCCTAGATTACAATTAAAGGTTGAAAAGTTTGGACTTTCAACAAAATAAACCAACTAATCAAAATTCAATAAAATCCCCCAAAGTTGTAAAACCAACAAATAAGAAAATGTTTTTATGAAAGTTTGGGGACAAGCGTAATAAACAGCCCGATATCCCCTCCCTCAATGAAAGTTTGCTATGTTAGTTTGAAACTGATAAAAAGTAACTGTATATGATGGTGCTGTATCAGATACATGATTTTTATATGTATGTAGTATGCCTTAGCTCATAAACAGATTAGGATTTCCAGATAAGAACAGGATTATAAAAATACTTTTTAAAATTATTTTAAAAGAGCCTGTATCTGCTTGCTAATTTATTGTCAGCCTGCAGCTATGCACTCAGCAGAAGATGAAGGAAGGGATTGGGTGAAGGGGTGTAATCATCTTTTCAACTTTAGGGCAACAAAATTTTATGCATGGGATAATTTTTTTCTAGGGGCGATACCCTTCCCCGAAAAAGTTATAAATTTATCTAAAAAAATTATAAATATATTATTATAAATAAATCTAACTAATGAGAAGCTCCGTTGTAATGGAGAACCGTATCGGTTAAGCGGTTAGCGAGATTCTTCGACAGATAGACACACACATACAGATCATGTTACTTTCATATAAGGATATCTTAACTTCTATCTTTCTAGATCAAAATTGTTGGCATTTATTTCATAAATGTTCTTTATCAAATTTATGAAATATTATAAAATCAATGTGTTGATGTGAATATTACCAAAGAGAAAGTTTTCTCTAAACTGAATATGGATTTGCACAAAATAGTTTTATTGTAAAAGTTGATATTTATGTAAGGTGACTTTAGCAACATTTTTTTATTAAAATATTTTAATAGGAACTAGTTGCTTCGCACCTAGCCTCTCGGGTAGGGCGGGGAAAGTCAGGAAATAGCCTAAAATAGGAATCAGGATATGATAAATATGGCTACATATGGGCATATAGATGATGTAAACAGAATTTTTAATACAATTCGCATCAAAATATTTAATACCAGCAGGAATCAAGCATGTTAAGTTTATAGAATAAACCATTATTTAACAGCTAATCAAATTTCACATTTTAAGACTTAAGAATTGCAAGAATTATATAGATACTTTGCTAAAAACATTAAATCAAATAATTCTAGGAATCCATATTCCAGAAATCAAAAGCTGTCTAAATTTATCATATTAAACCTTGCTTTGTTTTACATGAACATACGGACATAAATGATACAGGAATCAACATACCAAGTTTGAAATCTATAGAACAATTCTAACATGGTAAATTAATTATAGAGGATATTCGCTAAACACACGGTCGAAAAGACCTTAAATACAGAAAAGTTTACTTTTAAAAAATGCTTAACCTGGAAGACAAATTGGAGAAATATAGAGACTTGGTTTAACATGAGACTCTAGCTCCAACAAAGAAACATCATAATGAGGATCTGATTCGAGATAACCATCCTCTCGTATTCTAAAACAAAATAAATAATATTTTCTTGTTATTTTATTCGTTTTTTTTTTAAAGATGGTACAATTAACATATGCACATAAATATCGAAGTACAAAAACAAAATAAAGTATGATTATACATTAAAAACATCAAAGGCCGATGGACAAATAAAGTAAGTGTAGAGTAGACGATATAAAACGTCCATCTTAAACACCAATCGAGAAATTTCATTTATTTTCAAATTGTTATTGATAGACAGACGGACATTTGAAGCAAAGGGTACATTACACAATACCAAAAAAAAATAGACAAAATCAATTAACGCGTTAGTTTTATTTTCAATTAAGATTTTTCTTGAAAAATATTCATAACAAAAATAATTGTTTTTTACAGAGCTACGAAAAGCTCCTTCATAAATGATTTACCTGAGGTTACTTTTATAGAATGGATGAACATAAGCATTGATTGCGTACATTATTTGTACCTGAAATTACAAAATTTAATTATCATGAACTAATGCCATACAAACTTTGACTGATTGTCACCTTTTTTAAAATATAAACTTTTAAAGTGGGACAAACAGCTGCTTCAAATATAAAACTATAGCGGCTACGCCCCCTAGAAGCCTCTAGGGGCACTTAAGGTAGGAGGGGGAAAAGTCGACCTCATCCCATTTTAAATCTCGAAAGAGTAAAAAAAATATTTTTTTTGGGGGGGGAAGGGGTGAAGACACCCTCCCAAAAAATAGTTTAAAACCTTCCCAGGACTTATAAGAAGCTTCACTGTAAAGGAGAACAATATCGGTTCAGCGGTTAGCGAGATCCTTCGGGACAGACAAAAACGCATACTACTTTATATATAAAACTAAGATGAAAAGCAAAAATATAAACCTAAATTTTAAAACTGATAAAAACTTGATATAGGCGGACCTATTTGAACGTCTGGAAATTGATTGCATAATTTTATGATGTCTCAGAGCATAAAAACGCAGATAAATTGACAATAAAACTTTGAAAGCCATGTTTAGAGTTAGTTTTTCATCAAATGCTTTGTTAAGTTCAAGGTGTCTATAATTATCAAGTTGTATACCTGATCATAATTTGTATTTTCATAATCATATTCACCCAGGGTTACTTTGAATATAAGCTCTTTCATTGGTATGGGCTCCTAAATGTAAATTAGTTTCACTGATTATGCTTCAAATCTGATTTAGTTTCATATATCCTTCTAATTATTTGAATATATTCATAATATTATTTACAGCATGGCTTCGATAACTATAAATATCCGCTGGATAAGAACCGCCGGTAATCAGCAATACTAAAAAATTATGTATAGCATTGTATTTTAGACAATTTTCCAAGAATATTAAAACAAAAATTATAAAATCAATACAAGTTTTTTAGTCCGGGCCTAGGGCCCCCTAAGGCTAACAGACTAATATCCGCGGAAAACTGTCTATAATACGATGTGATATATAACTATAATCTCTGCTATATTCAGATATTCAAATTTCCTTTTTTATAAAGGTTTCTTTTTTTGTTGTGGGCTGCTAGTTTTTAATTAATGCATCACTTTATATTTTTTTTCTAAATTATGTTCCCCATATTTATGAAGAGTTATTTTAATATATAAATCTTTCATCGGTTCATATTAACATAGTAAATATTGGCTATAGTTTTATATCTTACTTTTGATTGGTTTTATTTCAATCTATATATATTTATATATATATATATTAGTTCATGTAGTTTTATTTGAATTACAAAAATATTTATATAGAGTTATGTTATAAATGCATTTTAACAGTATTTTCAAATATTTAAATATGAAATAATTATATTTAGATTTTTTGTACAAAACTAAACTTCCAGTGCATAAACTATACTTAGATTTAAAGTTTTGTCAAGTATAGGAGTTTAAAACAAATAACCGATACATACCCAGTAACAAAACATTAAAACTTTTCTTCAAAAATTAGCCAAGTTTCAAATTTTGCTAAAATCAATTAGACAAAGTTTTGGGAGATTCTTATTCTCATGTGCTAACTTGGATGTTTTTCAAATGTTGCAAAAATATCTAGATTGCAAAAAGTAAATAATTTTGACTATTAGCACTTGAAATAATGTATTTATTTTGTTCAATGGCTCTTTATCAAAGCTTAAAAAATCTGATAAATGTAACTTTACAAAGTGTCTCAAAATCAGCATGTGACGTCATAAGAAATGAGGGAGATGAGAGGAGGAGTGGGAAGGAAACCCCTCTAAAAAGATATGGAGAATCCCTCATTTTTATGACGTCACTCACATGGCTGCTTTTGAGACACTTTGTTAAGTTACGTTTTAATCAGTTCAGAAAGTTACATTAAAATGAATATTTTTATTCTACCTATTCTAATTAAATTTTTTGAAAAATAATTTAAAAGATACAGTGTAAAATACATTTGTTGCAATAAATGAATATATCATTTAGGTTCATGTTTGTTTTTGTTATTAAAAAAATTGTACATTTTATGCTAAAAGCAAGACTTAAAAATGAATAGTAATGCACACCAACTTTAGTTTTGAAATTATGATTTATAGGATATTTATGTACATTTTGTAAGCGTTTCATATCCATAATAACTTTTTTGAAATAAAGGTCTGTTATTTTAGATATTAGTATTTTATGCAATTTTTATAAATCTTACTGTTTTATAAGAAAACTATTTAAAGGAATGGGTGAAAGGAAGAGGTGTGATAGAAAAGAATTTGATTATAAAATGGGAAAGGTATCAAAGAGGATTAGGTTTGCTGGTGTTTTTACAAAATAACAAAAAGAAATACTTGAATTTTCTGCCGTGATATAAATAAACAGGAATCATGTAATATAAATCGTGTTGAATTATACAAGAAATATTGTCAACTACCAACCTTATTTTTAGCCATCTTATACCAACAAAGAAATTGGTATGGGGGTTTATAGGTTTATGGGTATAAGCTGAAACGAAACCTATATGGGATTTTCAGCTGTCGGTGGGGCGCAACACATATTGCAATTTACTACTTTTTATCTGCCCCCCAAATATTCTTTTAGATTTATTTCTCTTGTTGGCTATGCCATATTCCTGATTATAAGCTCTGATACTATACAATTTTGTGAGCTTGAAAATTAACATTATATATGCTTTAAATGTTTTGACTTAATACTACCAAGAATTTTTTCAAGTGTCATGTATGCTCTCCTTAGAACGTGCTATTTATAAGAAGAATATTCGCTGTAGTTTTTTTAACATCTAAAATGTTAAAGTTGTGAAAAGGGATTAAAGTGGCAGATAGATATTATTACAAACAGGTACATGTATTAACTAATTGAAATTGATTTAAATCTTGTTATTATAATTTCATTCATTTTTATAGAAAACAAGGGTAAACCCTAAATTCTTACAAACGTACTATAGGCTATAAACCATGTAGGGAAAGAAACAGTAGGAACTCTCAAAAGTTTTTTTTGGAAAATATTAGATTTTAACCCTCCCCCTCCCAAAAAAATATACCCTCTAGTATACCCAAATAAAAAACCATGAACCTCACAACCAAGCAAAATTAGCTTTTACCCACACAATAAGGATAATTGCTTTCCCACTCATAGACGTCCAAGGGGGGGGGGGGAAGGGGTGATTACCCCCAAAAAATATTTTTCATTTTACCCCTCCCATTTAAAATTTACCCCTACCTTTGGGGGGCGGAAGCACCCCCAACCATTTAGGAGGGGGTATTTACCTCCCCCAAAACAATTTTAGGAGGGGAAATACCCTCAAAAATAAAAAATACCTAACAAAAAAAAAATTTGACGCGCTTCGCGCGATTTTTTACTACTAAATATTAATACATTATCAAATTACCCCCCCCAAAAATTTTACCCCGGGGGTAAATTTTGGGGGGGGTAAACAAAATTTACTCCTGCCGACAGATTTCACGGGGGGTAATTACCCCCCCCAAGCAAATTTTACCCCTGGGGTAAAAATTTGGGGGGGGGGTAAAAAAAATTGCCATTTTACCCACCCCCCCAAAAGCAAATTACCCCTCCCCCCAAATAAAAAAGCTTGGACGCCCCTGTTCCCACTCCACGTAAATTTTACCCCGGGGAAAAGCATTTTGATTTGATTAAAAAAAGTATTTGAACTCTACAATCCCCCTATAATAAAGAGCTTGGATGTCCTTGATTGTATTGATAAAATTGTCAAAAACCCTTTCCTTTTCCCAGATTTTCTTGATAGTCACATTGACTGCACATTTTGGATAACTTGGAATATCAATTATATCATTTATAATATGATTCTCATTCAAGGGGAATTATTCACAGTACAGATTTGCAATTTATTTTTAGAACTGTATTGAATGTTTTTAAAAAAATTCCTAGATTTTCAAATTAAAACATTCTTTAGTAATCTAGAATTTTTATAATTTCATTTGATTTTTATAATTAAGGATAATATGTATTTTGCATGTCTTCCTTTTATCTTCTTTTCCCCTTTTTTATTCCTCTTTCTTTTTTCAAACTTAAATTATCACTTTCTCATTCTCTAATTCTCTTAATTTTTACCGCTTGTATTAACCCTAGAAATGACATTGTTTAGATAATTCTAAATTTTATCCCAATAACATTACAAAACTTTAGCCAATATGAACTTTGTGTTTACTTTGGAATCATAGAAAACAATATGTAGGTGCAAAGCTGTGCAGCTTATCATTCTTTAACACAGTTGTTAACTTTTATTTCTTTGGGAGTTGGGATGGCTCAACAATCCCATAAGAAAAAAGCTTAAAACTTACGCAGGACCAGAATCTATATTATATTGAGAAGCACAAACATGTCTGTTCAGCGGTTACCGAAATCTAAAGCTCCAGACAGACAGATATTGTTACTTTGTATTATTGTTATATTTGTACAATAAAATATAATTGAATTATAATACTTTTTTAGCCTTGGTTAATTTTCTGTGTTTTAAACAAACATACAATTATGTGTTATTTTATCATAGATTTTAAACCATTAATATTGATATTATTTATTATGGTTCAAGATATTATTGGGATTTTTTAGTTAAAGAAAATTACTAATTAACATATTTTTAAAAATATATGGAAAGAACTATCTTCTTACTAGGCAGTCAGATAGGTTCTAGATATCTTTTTTAACGATTTTTAAATCCAGCTTCGTATCTTTTTTATCTATCTTCCTAACTATCCAACATTCTATCTATCTACCGTACAATCAAAAATTTAAACTAGCTATCTGTTTATCTATCTCTCAAATGTTTTACTTACCGTACATTCTGGTATTGAAATAAATCTACAATAACTCGTACAATGCCCAGCTGTTATAACATGTCTAAAAACAAAACAAAATAATACATTGCATTGTTTGAAAGTTTGAAAATGATATTTTAACACAAAAATAGAAACATAACACAATTGTAATTTAGGAAAATTTTCTTTGTTTCATTTACACCTTTTCCCTTTCGGATGTTATCAACCCTGGTTTTAGTTTGCTATCGACCACGCCCTTAGCCTGAAGGGTGTGTGGGGAAGGTTAGGAAATTAGCATAAAACCATCCCAATACATTTATAAAATCATCCCTTAAAAGTCCATCTTATTCGGACTAGTATCTTTTGAGATCTTTAGCTTTAGGCAAAAAAAACTTTACTACGTTTTATTACATCATTACCTATAGACTTTTATAAAAGTTTTATAAATCAAAGAAAAGTTACATTTAACAAATAAAGAATATGTTATGATGAATCCTTTAATATATTTGATAAATAATATTATTATTGTAAAAGCTATTTGTATTCTATGTGTGGACGCGGGTTAGATATCACTTCCGCGTAAAGTTTTGTTTCAAATTCATGTTGTCAAATGTCAATAGTTTCACATCTAAAGTAGTGAGCATTTTTTGTCTGACCGAAGGATATTGCAAAGTACTGAACAGATATGGTTTTCTTGATAGTAAAGCTTCTTATAATTGAAGGAAAGATTTTAACTATTTTGTGATTGGTACCTTGACTTTACCAAAAAATAAACCCATTCTACTTTTTTCCTCTTTAAAACTTTAGGTGAAAATGTGGTGATCGTCCTCTCCTCCTTAAGTTATTGATAAAATTGTACCACAACAAATTATCTATTTTATATTTTTGCAGTTTTGTTACTTAAGCGGAGGTTATAAAGCACCATGGATAGGTGTATACCAAATAGAAATATTACATTTTAGAATGTTTCTATTTGTATATGGTTTTAGAAGGCCAGACTTTGTAAAATGTGTCTGTTTGTAAGTCACTTCTGGATTAAACAAATCATAACTGATGTTATTAACACATTGGACTGTTTATGTGACATTGAGAAGGCTTAAATTGATTTGATCATATAATATGTGATTTTGGAAATAAAACTTGCCTTATTCACAATATAAAAAAAATGTCCATAAGTAACGCAGCAGCAACGAGCAAATTAAAAAAAATAATATTTTTAAGCTGTAAAGAAACAATTTATTTATTTCAGACGTGTGGACATAGTCATACATTGATTATAGAGTAGCAAAGCCAAAAAAAGTTGCTACTCTATTTTATCACATTTCTGTTGCCAGATTCCTCTACCAAAGATTCTGGCCAAGAAATAGTTATTCCATTCAAAACTACTTTAGTTTTTTTAAAAGGAAATTTAATTTTTTATAAAGCACTTTTACATGAAAAACAACTTTCCTCAATTAGGTTTCTGTGCCCGACTATGCCCTTTAAGGAAAACTACCAATTAAATCCATGAATAGCAAAGATAAATGGTCAGAGAATCCACAACCTTTTCATAACCCCCCCACTCCTCCCACTTTTTGTCTCCTCCCAGGTTTTTTTTCTGTCTCCGCCTTCAACCAAACTCACCATCCAAAACTCCGCCTATTTCCTAACCATCAAAAAAATTCCTCTAATAAAAACTATGCCCCGCCCCATAACTCAAACAAGGCCAAGAATTATTCCCTACTCCTCCTTTTTTAAAAAACTAATGTTTTAATCTTTTATTTCAAACTTTATCAGTAGTCATCTGTATTTTATGGTGATACCTAAGATTGAAAATAATTTGTGACATTGTTCTATATAAATGTATGTTTAATATCTTTGATCATATTTGCTGTTATCTAATGTCTCATGCCTATATTTTTTAGACAAAATGAATTGAAAATGATTGCTAAAATCGAAATATATCTTCATGTCTTAGAATAGTGTAATTTTTTTAAAAATAGGTTGAAAAACATACTAACTTTAACATATCAGAGAATCTTCACAAAAATGCATACATCCATAAGCTTGTAAACTTAATCATCATTCTTAGGCGTAGCTTAAAGGCAGACGTGAGGATTGACGGACGGACGCATGTAAAGAGTAGCTTTATAAGGAGGGTAATTTTATTCTTGTAATTCCGTAAAGTTGTTGGATGTTGGATGCTCTTATTAAGTCAAATTATTCTTAACTGTGACAAAATGTTTATATATGACATGTTCCATAATTAAGAAAAGTTTGACTTAAAAACAGAATTTTACTACAACCCAACAACTAACTTAAGTATTAGGTGGATAAAACGACCCTCTTTATTTTTAACTGTAATGTATGAACATTTTGTAAGAAATGAATCCTTGTGTAAATATATGTATGTCAATGTTAAGCTGGAAAATTATATCCATTTACATAACACCAACTATCAACAGAATATTAAACAGAATAAATATATCTAACTTTTTGGTGTTTCATATAATGGTTTGATATTTCCTAAAATGTTTAATTTATTACAAACTTAATGTGCTATAAAATTGTTCAAAATAATACAAACAAAAATTTAACTTTCATTCGAGAACCTTAGAAATCTAAATGAATTAGACTATAACATAAGGATATTGTTTTATCCTTAAATGTATTTTAGTTTACTCAGACAGGGATGGTAAATTGGATGTAAATAAATTAAGTTATTCCCAAATTTTTTATAAACACGAGTAACTTTACAAAGTGTCTAAAACAATCAGCCATGTGACTTCATAAAAATGAGGGATTTTACCATCTCTTTTTTAGGTTTTTTTTCCTATTTCTCCTTTCATCTCCCTCATTTTTATGACCTCACATTCCCTGATTTTTGAGACACTTTGTAAAGTTACTATACACGCTATCTCATTCGTTGGCTTCAATATAGTGGACTGTATTGGGTGAACCAATAATTTAACTCTGCAAAATTGATAAATGTCTTCTCCCTTAAGACTCCTGGGATAAATGCATATACAAAAGGATATCAACGTTATTCTGTAAGTCAGTTGTACATGAATTAGTCATAGAATTTAAGGTACTAAAACTTTTGCCCAGGCATGATAACACCAATTATCGGGCGAAAGACTTAATTCTAAAATGTCTTAAATCCCTTAAATGGAACACGAGTGCATAATTACCAGTTTAATCAAATAGCTAAAATGAATCTGATTGGTTTACAGTGGGATGCTTTTAAGGTAACCGAACTCTAAATCCAAGTTTTGACTTTGACGAGTCACCAGAGGACCAATCTTAGATGTTTAAATGTCTAAAGAAAGCTATTGGCATAGCAAAGGGAAAACTTTAAAGAACGTAGGGTCTATCTCTCACTCAGCTCCCACCAGAAGGGCGAAAGTGACATCGGTCACCTTGATGAAAGCATCCCACTAACAACTTTAGGCTAAGCTTTTAGTCCTTGATCTAGTAAAGTTTACCTGGAAGAGATTAAAGTACCAGCACACAGCTTATCAATTTCTGGGCCTAAAAAATATATAAAGACATGTTAATAAGTATTATTTAATATCTTTCTTGTATCATTAAACTTTGATTTTAAACTATGTCCTAAGAAATATGCAGTTTAGCCCTGAATCTGCTTTTTTCTACTGGATTAAAATCGGTTGTAAACCATACTCATAAAACATAAATCGTAGCATATTATCGATAAATAAAATAAAAATCAGAAAAATTACTAATGTTTTGTTGGTCCGGGCATTCTTCCTTTTATTATATGTATTTTTTTAGTAAAATAAGTAGAAAAAACTGTAAGAAAATTAATATCAAAGAATTAGGATATATATTTTTGTGTCTATAGTTTAATATCTCGGTAACTGCTTTCTTTCCAATAAATGCCCCTAGATGCCACTATAGATTTGTCTCTTGCATAAATTAAAGTATTTTACCTTTAATGTGAATAAGAGCTGCCCAGGGAAACTGTCCATTACCAGCGTCCAGACCTCCCAGGATACGCGCCTGTGCTGCTTGGGATACACCACATTCTAGATAGATACATAGATAGATAGATTGATAGGGAAACTGTCCATTACTAGCGTCCAGACCTCCCAGGATACGGGCCTGTGCTGCTTTGGATACACCACATTCTAGATAGATACATAGATGTGCATGATTTTGTTGTCAAACACCCTTCAAAGAACCATTCTTTTGATTCCATGTCTTTTGTCTGGAAGTCCTAACCATGCATGTGGATGGGTTACACCTGTTTTAAGCCAAGGCATTCAATCTACTATAATTTCTACTATAAATATCAAACATACAACAGTAAGTATAACGTTTAACGTCTTTAGTTATGATATGTTTTGAGCCGAGATTTTATAGATTCCATGACATATAACTTCTATGCAAATATTTTAAAAGTGATTAAAAGTAATTTCTCAAAACTATACAATAATTTTAAAAGATTTGCATATCCTAAATTGGTTAAAATGCTTAATATATATAGATGTTATAACCCTTGTTTTTTTCAATTTATATACATAGAATTGTACTGTAACTGTATATACAGCGCAAAGCAAAAGAATGAATAAACAGAAACCTATACTTTTACTTTTATACATAAACTATATTATATTTTCAAACTTATTGTATATTTTTCATTTCATTTTGGACAAAACTTTTGCCTTAAAAGTTTCTCACATGTGTGTGTGTCATAACTTCAACACATACAAAAGAAAAAAAGTTTAATAGTCTGTTAAAATCAGATATCCTCATTTTAAAGATTATTCAAAGAATTGGTGAAATAAGTAAATACTAAAAATTGTGTTTCACTTAGACAGACAAACATGTTTTTAATGGGGCCATATAAAGTTTTTTAATAAATGGAAACAATAAAAAAACGAAATATCTTATTTGTAGAGCATTGCTATTATATTAGGCAGTGTCAGAATAAACAAACTGAATTATGAATCATCAAGATACTTCAAATAGACAAATATCATGAAAAATATATATTTAGCTTTTAGCTTTAAACATTTTGCCTCTGCTAATACAAAATTTTGAGGATTTGATAGCACAACATTTTCATGTGTTGGAAAAGAAGTTTGTATATATTTGGCAAGTTATTCAATACTAATACACACTTGCCTTTAAAAAATTTAAGTTAAAGTTAATTGGAAATATAAATCAGTATATCTATAATACAAAGTAGAACGATGTCTGTCTGTCTGTCCGTCCGTCCGTCCGTCCGTCCGTCTGTCCCTTAAGATCTCGGTAACCACTGAACCGATCGGATTCTGCTCTTCAGGGAATATATCTTCTGGTCCTTTGGTGGTTTTAGGTTATTTTCTTGGAGGGTTGGACACCCCCCCCCCCAAAAAAAAAAATGATTAAAAGATTAAAAAGAAAGCGTCATGATGAACCCATAAAATTATTGCTCACAGCACCAAAATGTTTTTTTTTTAAATTACCTCTTGGGGCACAGCCCCTAGAGGCTAGGGGCGAAGCTGCTAGTAATTTAAAAAGTAGCATGAGCTAGTTTGTAAATCTTTAAACTGAGTCCTTTTCAGAAAATTGTAGGAAGTTTCCCTCCGTCCTTTATTTTAGTAAGTATACTTCTCTTCAGGTTAGGATAGGTTTGGTAATATAGGAAAGGGCACCTTAGTTGAGGACCAGTAGAGTTAGGGTCTCCCCGCAGGGATTAGGCAAAATGAAATAGTGAGGGGGTTGTTTTGTGCTTGATTATTAAAGGGATAAATATTAAGTTCTTTGATATTAACAAAAACATTAGACAACTTTATCGAGAATTAAAATTTATTAATTGATATTATTTCCACTCAATTTTGTCTTGATTTATTTTAGGATAAATGTGCATATATTTTCAATGTAAGGAACTAAAAAGTATCGTTTTATATTTTAATATTATCAATATTATGGGAGTGTCCTTCTGTCTGTCCATATCAGAAACCTATGATAGATAATTTTGACCTTTAAAAAAGAGAGAGAAAGAAAGAGAGAGAGAGAAAAAAAAGAGAAAGAGATGAAAAAAGAGAGTTAGAGAGAGAGAAAAAGAGAGGAAAGTCAGGAGAGAGACTGAGAGATATGAGAGATAGGAGAGTGATAGAATGAGAGGGAAAGAGAGAGAGAGAGGAGAGGGAAAAAACGAGAGGGAGAAATAGAGAGAAAAAGAGTTTAATCAAATTTAGAATAATTTAAAGGAGTGAGAGAGAACTAAAAAATAGCAAAAGACAATCACTGTCACTTATAGAGTAGCTTCACTACTAAAAATATTAACAATTTTCAAATGATAAAGAAAATATTTCAAGAGATTTATCCTTCTTTTCTTTACATAAGAATTTAAATCCTTTGAAAGGTCTAAATGGGTCTGATTTATAATATTCAATTTAAGTTTTAAATGCATCAACAACTTAATCTAATAAGAAAATTTAAATTTATATAAATATTAAAAAGATGCATAAGAAAATAAGAGCCTTTTTCCTTGGTGCATTTAATTTAATTATAAAATGACTTGAAATTCTAAAAATTAAACAAAACTACATAACAAAACATTCTTTTGGTATATTTATAAAATCCTATATTATAAAGTAGTAAGGTTTTATTGTCTGTGTCTAAAGAGTCTAGATATTGCAGGTCCGACTCTATCCATTGTACTTACTAGCCAAGATTTATAAAAGTCTTTATATGGTTTTAGGCTATTTCCTCCTTTCCTGAGTCTGACCTCCTCTGAATTCTGGGGGCAAAACAATTAGTAACATCTAAAACAATATGTTACTTTTTTTTATGGATATCGTCATGCCTTTTAAGAATGATTTTATAAGTGAAAAATATTTTTTAATTGATTTACTTTTACAATACATAAAATAATTCTTTAAAACAAGGTTTTTAAAAAATATAATGTAATCTGTTTGATGTGAAAGCCATGTAATATTACATTTTTGTGATGCCCTTGTCCCAGTTTTTACCACTTTTACAATAGTTTACTCTACATACCACCAGGAAGGAAGGGATCATTGAACTATATGTTTTACTAAAACCCCCCAAAGTTTTATTACGGCATTAGCTTATATATCTAAACTTTACAATCAATAGTTTTATGTCATATTGTCTCTGGAATCAAGTGTCTGTAACAAACTTTTTTACTTTTAAATGTAACATTTTCACTGGATTCATGCATTAATTGTCAGTGTTTTTAGTTTATCTTAAAATTGTTTTACATTTTTACACATTTTCACTTCATTTTACAGTAGATGTAATTCTGTTTGTCATCATTGTGGATGTATATCAATTAATCAGACATTTTCTTATCCCTTGAGACCCATGCCATACTGTACATACAACCATACAACCGATGTTATGTAAATATTTTCACGAATAAAAAGGACACAAGGTCGTCCAAGCTTTTGATAGTATTTTTTTGGGGAGAGGCAGCGTTCAAATCTCAATATGTGGGTAAGACAACTGTAAGGTGGAGGGTAATTATGTGAAAAAATCTGAATTTAAGTGAATAAAATATCCTAAATTCATCTTTTTCAATTTTCCCATCTAGTCATAATTTATGACCAAAGGTAATGGTTTCATATTTTCAACTTTGTTGTTTTTGTTTAACACTTAAGATATCACTAACCGCTAAACTAATTTAGTTTTTATTTATGTCCCAGAATGATATAAGTCATTTTCAAAAATTGAGTCTTGGGTTGGTTTTGGGTTATTATTATGCCCCCTGCAATCCCTTTTAAAACAAAGCAACAACAAACCATCCAAAAATATAAAAAGTTTCAGGAAAATAATAAAAAATTGCTTAGCAATCCTTTCTATCCCAGAAGTGTAAACATGGTTCGACAGATAAGAGAAAAAAATATTTTTTTATGCGCATGCATTTTTAGTAGCAAAGCTTCTCTCTTGTCGGCTTGCAGTCTGGGAAGTGTAGGATTCGAGTAAGTACCACGCCGTGTCATTTAAATAGCACATAATGCTGCTATGTTAGGCGTAGAACATCTATGCTAAGAGTAGGGGTAATACCTTGGCTTATAAACTCATTATCTTTCACAGTTAGGATTTCCATATAAAGGTCGTTCTATCAAAGAGTGGTTGTTAGTTGGGTAACGCAATAGATATCGGTCGCATGGACGTGATGCCTTACAACCAGAGAGAGAAGGGGCAATGGGTTATTTACTACACTTGTTTCCAAAGTTTTATGATAAGGTTTTCTTATTTCTTAGCTTAACAACTTTAGGGACTTTTACCGAATTTTGATTGGTTGGTTTAGAAAGTTGAGTTTCAAACGTTTCAACTAATAATTTTATTCTACAGAAGGGGTAATTGAGTTTCATCATTGGGGATGTAATTCAGTGTTTTCGGCCATTAGATCCCTGCCCTACAACAAAATTAAAACGCGCGGAGTATTTTTGAGGTGCTTAGGGTGAGCTGAAACCTACACCGACAACTCGACCCGTGAGGGTTTTTTTATGTTACTTTAGTTTTAAAATTTAAAGCTTCAACACTCATGAATATTGTCATCCTTGTTTGTACAATAAAACAAAACCCACAATTTTATGCGCCAACAAAATACCATAAAAAAATGCTTTAAAATATTTAGAGCACTTTATATGTAAAAATATCAAATAATGTATTAAACCAAAAAGTCCGTCAAATTTAGGTATGTAAGGAGTCAATAAGAAAATTATGATGCAGATTCCTTATAACGATAAGGTATACTATTGAAAGCGTATTAACTTATGCGTATTATGTTTGTTATATCATGCTAAACTTGTCCTGTTAGATTTAACTTTTTAGGTATAGATTTCTAGAACAATAAGACAAGTTTAGTAGCTGTACAATATAAGAGTTAGAATGGGTTATTTCGTCTGTTTCAAATATTCAATATTTTTCTGAAAGTGTTTTTGTGTAGAAACTTAGATTCCATCCTTTTTTCCTTGTAACGCATTTCAAATTTGAATTTTATGCATTTTGTGTTGAAGAAGTTATAAATTATTGCTCTACAATTCTTTAAATGGGGGTTCTCAAAATGATTTCAGAAGAGTGGCCCTAGGATCATATGGAGGATATTTTTTGTTATTACAAACAGCATAATTTATTAACAGTAACGATATCATTCATAGTTTAACAGGTTTTGGATGATTTTGTTAATTTTCATTTTTATAAAATCTATCTATAATAGCAGCCGTTAAAGAAGCTAAGGACGTACTGACACGCTGAATTGTAATTATAAAGTAGCTTTCCTACTAAAAATGGGGTTTCTGAACATATTATATATATTCTATCTTTTAAGAATCTGCCTTTGGTAATTAGTTAACTTAGCCTTTTGTATTAAAGCATAGTAGTATTTGAATATTATAAAAGAATACAAAATTAGGATAAAGTGCAAGATACTACCCTAAAAGATTTGGCTAATTAATAGTTTTTATGTAGGCGTATGCCTTTAGGGCTCCAAAAGCGAAGCTCTGAAAGGACAAAAGGGCATTAACACTTGTAGAGTATCAGAACTGAATAATCAGAATATAAATGTAAATTTGTTGAAAAATTGCTTGATGCAGGATAATGTTTAAGGACATGCTTACATTTTTAGGACTTGATCATAGAGTTGCTTCACTTATAATATTGTAATTTGTTGTCCCAGGAATCAGAATACCAAAAATCAGATAAATCGGATAATTAGATCATAAAAAAGTGAAAAAATCAACATGTTGAAAATGGACGTACGCACATTCTGGTAACGATTATAGAGTTGCTACGCTTTTAAAATTGTACCTAATTGCTATAAGGATCACCATGCAAAATTTGAAATCGATAGGACAATTCTAACGTGCCTAAATTAACGAAACGGACCGACCTTAATTATAGAAAAGGTTCGCTTTTAAAAATGGATCTATTGTTTTCTTGGTAATGATTAAAAAGTTGTTGTACCCAGGTATATGGTATAACCAACAAGCGAAAGAAATATGAAATAATATTTGGAGAGGTCGTCATGTGTTGCCCCCCAACGACTGCTGAACTAACGAATTGGTTTCGTGGTTTTTTCTGAATTAATTTCGTTGTTAATATAAGCTGATAATACCTCCTTAAATGTAGCCATGCAAAGCTTTAAAAAGAAAGAACGGTTATATCTTCCCTGTAACGATTTTGATCCAAATGAAATGAAAATGCAAACAAAGCTAACAACATAAGAAATTAATGCAGCTTCTTGGTGTCAATTCACACCCGCCAAATGATTCATACTCGTGAAAAGCAGGGAAGTAGGGACATTGGGCTAAAAGCTACACTGGAATTCAAAATTTAAAATCACGATCTCCTTTTTTAAACAAAACTTTGGGTACTTTTATTAAAGTTTTATTGGTTGGTTGCAGTTTTAAAACTATCCAACCAATACTAATGATTTAATGAAGGGAGAAATTTGTTTATAACCATTCGGTATGTGCATTAATTCATCGTTCATTGTCTTATTCCTTAAGGTCCTTGCTAAAAAGACACATTACTAAAACATTGGATAGAGTATTATGTAAAGTTTTTTTAATATGTGTTCTAATGATTTTCTGATGAATAAACGCGCGGAAGTGAATGAACACTCAGTTACTAATTCTAGTCCTCATTCAAAACAACTTTGCGAATTTTTTGGTGAAAAGATTATTTTACTCTCTAAAAGCGAAGTTACTCTATAATTTCAAACGTTCTTTTGTCATTGCTTGACAGCTATTAAAAAGAGTGAAGCCATATTCTAAAGAATCTAATATATAACCAAATCGAAAACTAGCTCTATAAATAATGTTTTATGTCCATATATTTGGCTTTACTTTTTATTTTAGTAGTGTTAGTTAATTAAATTGTTAAAATTAACTTACAGTTGATTATCAAAACTAAATCTACATTGTTTTATCATTTACAAAATCTTTTGGAGAGGGGGGAGGTGATCCTAATGTTATAATTTTGTGGAATATCATCCTACCACATATCTCTTCAAAATGGCATAAAACATTCCAAGGATCTATTTATATAAAATTACCTTGATTTGATCCGCTGATATGGTTACTGATTGGTCTTCGCAATCTAAATTAAAATATAAATAATTAAGCTAAGAATTTTCAATTACTCGATTCAATTTGGTTCATCAGTTTGAGTTTTTGTAATAAGATATTCACGCAACTTATCATAATTTTCTATGGCGTTACCTAATAAAATTATAACTGAAATAATGAATTTATTATTTCTTGGATCATACACTACATTACCTTATACTCTAATAAAGTGAAACTTGTAGCTAACTAAAATATAGATCCCCCATCTCATCCCCTCTACTCCTATTAAATTAACCTACCAATAAATGAAACTTAAAGCAACCTAAATTGGCGTTAATTTTTCACCTGTCATAATATCCACATATATTCTATATTTATTAATGTATTTAAAGAGAGTAAACATGCTCGTAATGTCTGAATAAATATGTACTATTCATGTTCTTTTGTCTTTATACGGTATAATTTGGCTTCTCTCTGAAGTATATTTACATCCTTGTTTGTGCTTTGTTTAGACATAACATAGACTTTAAGAATCCGAAATACAAAAAATAGCATAATTAATATTGGTTTGATAAAAAATATAACCGTTTACATAAAAAAATACTATAAAAGTTTCGCCTTCAAAAAGCATCAAACTTCGTTTAGAAAATTGTAATTATCTTTTTTTCTTTCAAATCTTAGAAATTGTCTTTGAATCATTTCCTAAAAATTCTCAAAAAAATGTTTGAATGTCCAATCTCAATTTAAATTGAAGCAATTTCTGTTCAATGACAAATTTCAAATTAAAAGTATTTTCAAGGGTTTTTTGTGTTTAATCATATTTTGTCAAATAAAAATCTATGAATAAGGTTTTTCAGCGCAGCTTTTAATACCCTAGGTATGTACATCAGTTATGAAAATATTTTTAAAGTCAATCAAGTCTTTATTTTTTGTACTCTACTTTTCATCGAATAAACCTACTAGTCATATGAAGGTTTAGGCTATTTTCCTAGTGGATGGGAAACCATACCCCATGAAAAATAACATCTCCAAAGAAATTCTAGAGAAAAGTTGTAGAGGAGGTCGGGAACGAACCTAGAAATAGTGTCTAACTTTTTATCTTTGTGACGTAACAAAAATCGAAGGATGAGAGGGGAGGTGGGAGAGGAAACCCCTAAAAAGAGATGGATTTTTGTTACGTCACAAAGATAAAAAGTTAGACACTATTACTAGGTTCGACGGGAACCTTCCAACAGACCCACCAATTTTTTTACAACAAAATAAAAATATTGGTTTGGGGGGGTGGGAGGAATCGCCAACCAACACTAGAGACTAGAGCGAAGCACCTGACTATTGCTTTTAAAAATCTTTTAAAAATCTTACCTTGCAGATTCTTCAGGCCTCTTAACCTAAAACATAACACAACATTAAACTTCAAATAAAGTGAAATGACAATACACAAAATTACCCATTCTGTAGATTACAATTATTGGTGGAAAAGTTTAGACACTTAAATTAAAATATCAACCAATACTAATTCAATGAAAGTCCCCCAAGTTATTTCGCCAACGAATAAGAAACGTTATTATAAAACATTGGGGACTTTTTAGCGAATATTAAACATTTTAAATATGATAATGTGGAAGCAATGGCACAGCCTAAAGCCAACACTTTGTAGCTGAATATTTGACCTTAGTTTGTCAATATCCATCCTAAAACTCTATATCCTCACTTGATTGAAGAATATATAAACTTTGTGGGAAAGAGTTGTATGTCATGGACAAGGAATAGTAATAGAAACAATATGATCCTAAAAAAGCGTTGAAAACTATTATGCCCAAAATATGCAAGATTTTTTAAAAAGAACACCTGTACAGATATAAAAACAAAAATCAACAAATCAGACAAAAGAACACACGTACAATTGAATGACTACAATTTAATCAATGAACAAAATAATACTTTTAATAGCATAATATTTAGAATCTATTATTTTAATTAATTAATTCTTTAATTTGCTGTCTAAATTAGATAAACTCGAAAGAAAATGTACACTTATTAAGGCTATTTTATTATTATTGGAAACTTAATGCAAAGTTTGATATTAATTATGCGATTCTAACTTGCCTAAATTTAAAAGATTTTAAGAAAATTGTCATTTTTATGTCTTTATCTCTGAATATAGGTAAAAGTAAAAGGAGTATATATAGGAATAAGGAATGGATTAATTGAGTTTTCTTATTATTTTTCTCTTAAATTCATAGAATTTTAAAATTTTCATTACAGTTGAATTAAACAATTCCTTTACAGTAATAACTCTTTAAGTAACTCTTTTTTTAGTAAACCTGCCAATTTCTATCTTCGTGGTTGGTTAAAGTGGGAATTCTATTTGTATATATACCAAAGTCAGTACCATTTATAAACTTGCATCTATACATACATACGCATATGTAACGTGATTTCTAGAGTAGCTCTGCTCCTCATATATAACAACATAATTATAGGAAGAACTTTACTGATATTTTACTGTTTTTTTGTGAATTTTTGGACTAGGGAAATTTCTTTACATGTAAGTTTGTATTTAGGAAATGTTTGTCCCATAGAAAAATAAATAAGAATATACATGATGATTTTTTACGCCTGGTTAATATAAAAACATAATTATATAAAAGTAACATGATGTCTATGTGTCTGAGATACAGATCGAAGTGATACTGAAAAAAAAACTTTCCATTTCTTATTTTAAAAGGAGGTCAAAATAGAATTTAAGATTAATTTTTCATGGATCTAAAGGGTTAAGACAATGGCCGATAAATTGATGGAAGTCACTAACGACTACACACAAAATTACCCCTTTCGTAGATAACAATCAGTGGTTGAAACGTTTGGACACTCACCTTAATGAAATAACCAATCAAAATTTAATAAAAATATCCAAGGTTGTTCAGCCAATGAATAAAGTACGTTATCATAAGACTTTGGGGACTAGTGTAATAAACGGCACCAATGTCCCCTCCCTCCCTCTGTTAATTTTATCAGCATTCTACTTATTTCTATAGATGTAATGCAAGTGAAAGTAAGTGTGTGTGTATTTATTGATTTCTTTAAAATATGGATAAAGTCTTTGAAAACTGTTGCCAAATTTAAAAATATTATTAGGTATCCTTAATTATTATATTGTTATTGCCATACTGACCTTTTAACATGGTAATTAGTTAATCCTAAATTTAAATTTTGTTTGGAAAAGTTACTTTTCATTTAACTTAACTCAACTTAAAAACAAATAAAGTATATTTTTAAATTCCTAACCTATTTCTATTTGAATTATATACTAGTGGCTAATCCCCCAAAAGGCCTCTAAAAACACTTGTGGGAAGGGGGAAGGGAGGGAAAAACTGACCCTCCACTTTTAATTTTAGTTTTAAAAAGAAATGTTTTGGAAGATATATCTTTATATTCAAAGCCTTTTCTTTGAACTTATAAAAAGCTGCAAAATAAGGAGAACAACATAGATCCGGTGGTTAGCGAAATCCTAACATATAGACAGACAGACATCCTGTTATGTTTATTAGTTTAGGCATGTTCATACCCCCAACCCCCTTCTTTTCCCTATAAGACAGTAGATATTTAATTTATGATTACAAATATGATTTTTAAATTGTTTATCCATCTTATTATTAGATCCAATTTATGTGTTTGATTGTGTGTAAAAGTTTCAAATAAGATGTGACATCTTATTTCAATTTCAAGTGGACAAATATACACTCTACTGACCATAGCTTTGATAGATAGATAGTTCGGAATGTAAATATTTAGATAGACAAATATACACTCTACTGACCATAGCTGAGATAGATAGATAGTTAGATATATAATTAGTTAGATAGACAAATATACACTCTACTGACCATAGCTATGATAGATAAATAGTTAAATAGATAAATAGTTAGATAGACAAATATACACTCTACTGACCGTAGCTATGATAGATAGATAGTTCTGAATATAAATAGTTAGATAGACAAACATACACTCTACTGACCATAGCTATGACAGAAAGATAGTTAGATAGACAAATATACACTCTACTAACCAAAGCTATGATAGATAGATAGTTAGATAGATACCTAGTTAGATAGACAAATATACACTCTACTGACCGTAGCTATGATAGATAGATAGTGTTGAATATAAATAGTTAGATAGACAAACATACACTCTACTGACCATAGCTATGATAGATAGATCGTTAGATAGACAAATATACAATTCTATTGACTATGGCTTAGATAGATAGATAGTTAAAAAGATAAATAGTTTGATAGCCAAATAGACACTCTACTGACCATAGATTGGATATATAAAGGATAAACAGATAGATCGATTAGAGATAGATAGATAATCTCAAACAAAACAAATATACACTCTGCTATCCATTGAACATGTGGATAGACAAAATAAATATATTGGCACTCAACGGAATTGCATCCAAAAATTGCGCTTACGCCCTCGCACCTTTGGGAAACCAAAAAACTAAGCCAACTTAACCTAACCTAATCTAATAACTGTTATGTGAAATGTGCGAAATATTTAAAATTTAAAAACTAAAAATATAGAAAATAAATATAATATTGCCTTATTCATAATTTTCAAATTTAATGGGTTATACTGATCGAATTTGTGTGCATTAGGAAATGAATTATCAAAATCTCGCATTGGAAATTGGAAGTAGAGTTTTGTTCATTTTCCCATATTTTGTAAGGAAGCTATTGTTTTTATTTTTTGGGGGGAAGGGGGATTTTTTTTAAAGAGATTTCTCTTGGAAGTGTGGTGATACCCTCATCCAAAATATTTATAAATCTTCCCAAGAAATATTAGAAGCTACCCTGTAAATGAGAACCATATCAGTTCAGGGGTTAGCGAGATTCTAATGTACAGACAGACAAACATACAGAGATCCAACTATTTTTATATATGTATGGCCAGCCCAGCCTTATAATACATTTTTATAGCTTTCTGTGATCTAATACAAATTTACTGCCAGGTGGGGGCTTACGGTTGCCATTAGCAAAGTATCGGATACTGTCCAAATTTCAATTCTAATGGCTTGCATAATTTAAATGTTTGATAAGGTACCATTTAAACTGAATCTATGCATCATAGTAAAAGGTTATAAAAAACTGATATTGAAATATGGAAAATATTATGTTCACTAAAGTAACTCCCTAAAAAGATATAATTTATTGGCCAAGTTTAAACACTGTAATTTTGCAGGGATCTAAAGGGATAAGACGATGGACAATAAATTTATGTACATCCCAAATGATGATATACAAAATTACCCCCTGTGTAGATTAAAATTAGTGATTGAAACGTTTGAACACTTTACTTAATGAAGCTGCCAATCAAAATTGACTTAAATCCCCAAAGTTGTTAAGCCAACAAATAAGAAACCTTTATTATGAAACTTTGGGGACTAGTGTAATAAACAGCCATTTGTCCCCTCTCTTTGGTTATTTTGTGCTACCCAATATAGGTTTAATCTTTTTTCAAATATTACCTTTATTTGTTTGATAAGATTTGTAAGGTTCTTTGGAGATGCCTTCCAATGGGTTACTGGCAGATTATTACTGAAAATAACAACATTATCTTATGATGTTGCAAAAAATGTATATTTTGGTTTTTATAGTAAGGTTGCGTGAATTTAGATTTTGCCACCAATTAAAATCAAAATCAATTAATAAGTATTACTAGGAGACTAAAAATTTAAATCTAGTTACATGTTAAAAATAAATAAGTTAGAAAAACGTTAGGACAACAAACAATGACAAATATAGAGTTACAACGCAATAAAGATTATAATTCAAAGTTAATGAAATTCTATTGAAGGTTTACAATTGAGAGTACTATTCTAACATGTCTTAATTTAAGATGAGCTAGTAAGAGTAAGGGGGAATGCCTTGGCCCAAAAAGGCGCAACTCATTACCATGCACAGGTAGGACTTCTAGAAAAGAGTAGTTCAATCAAGGGCATTGTTTTCGGAATTTTCGGGACGTCAGTGCCTTGGGATCTATAATAAAGGTACTAAAATAGAGTAGATTTGCTATATTACCTTGTAGTATAAATATGATGGTTATTATTGAATCTTGGTGTTCTTTTGCCCCCTGCAAATCTGTTTGCCCCATACTGTCGTATACCTAAATAGACAATTAAGTTTAACATATCTTCTTATGGTACCGTCTTATAGCTTTACAATCTGGCGAACCAAATTATAATACTATTATGTATAGTATGAAGCTTAAGACAATAATAACTACTGATCAGATTAGGTTCTCGATTTTATGAAAGTTTAAAAATTGCCCTATGATGGTTTTAAGCTATTTTATTTTTACATAGAAGTCTTGGGATGGTTTTAAGCTGTATTTATTACCCTGTCTTCCTCTTAAAGTACAAATTCCCAAAATGTTTTGGTCGTAACCGTTAGTTTTCTAATAAATTAATTCAAAGAGAATCACTATATAGTCAAATCACCCTATTGTCGACCCTTTTTAAGAACCCACACCAGCAGCAATATATTTTGGTAAAGACAGCTAGAAAATAAAAAAAGCCACATAAAAATAATTTTTGTTAGCACCGATGGGCTAAATGTCTGGGCTAACAAAACTGGTCTTAATATTATGATTTTAATTCTATTCTTTGTGAAACATTATCAGCAATACGATAAGACACATATATATATATTTTCAGTATGGCTCAGAACCGGTTATATCCAACGGATTCGAAGCAATACTGAAATAATTTATATCTTACCTGACACTTGGTTGTCTATTGAATGTTGTCTAATCCTTTGTCCTCCTGCTCCTTGAGATCTTAGGAATTGGATTGGTCGCGGCCGCCCTAAATTGTAAAGAAAAACTTTGTTAAAAATAATACTGAACCTAGAATTTTCCCTTTTTGAAACCCATCTACTCGATCCCATGTAAGTCTCTAGATAAGCTTAAGTCGCAGCCTTCCTCGCGTGTAGATACCAAGCAAATTCTAAGCTACAGCCGCATCCACTATCATTCGTAGCCTTACTTTATGTACAACACCCTCATAGTAGTCACCCACAGCTACGCACCTGTTTAAAACCGCAGTCGCACTAATCCTATGCCACTAATATCACCAATTGAGTTGTTGATGGAAAGGCTGCCAGCCTTTATTTTATTATTTTGCGCTACTTATCAACACCATTCGTTCTTTTCTTTTTTCATTGCTTATCACAATTGGCATGTTAAAAAATCATTTGAATTTTTACTTTTAATTCATTATTTAACCCGCTTACTTGTGATACTTAAAAAATTGTTTTTTTTTTATACATTTCAACATTTTTTTTTGCTTTATAAATTTTGACGTTTAAAAGGGCTTTACATTTTTTTTTTCATGAATTATTTTATTTCATAGACTATTCTCTCACGATTTGTTAAAATTTCAGAATGCTAACACATTTTTTTGCCTTTTTAATGTTAACAAGTAATGCATCAGTGTTTTTTACAACAAAAATTCATCAGCGAAAAGCTAAAAAATTTATGAGTTTTGTATACTATGATTTGTTTGTAAGTATTACAGCGATAATTGTTGGATTCTTAAATTTTTACTCAGGGGGGATGTAAGGGCATTGGACTGTTTATTACACTAGTCCCCAAAGTCTTCTTAATAATGTTTTCTTATTCGTTGGCTAAACAATCTAGGGGATTTTGATTGAATTTCGGTTTATTTATTTGAATGTCCAAATGTTTCAACCACTAATTGTAATCTACAGAATGGGTATTTTTGTGTATCATAATTGGAGATATACATCAATTTATATATACTTATTGCGTAGGTATACTTTTACTTTTAGTTGTAATAATCTAACATCTAAAGCAATCCTAAAGAAAAGTATTTGTAAAAGTGTCATGTAAATTTTAAAAATTGTAAAAGCTTTTTCTTATTTTCTCACAACTTTGAAAATTTTACTAACAAACTTGCAGTATTTATATTTCTAAGGGTTTTAAAACATTTATGGTTTGTCCGTAACACGTTATCTTTGGCATTTTATAATCATCCTATCGATTTCAAACCTTGTAAGATGATTGTCACACGTGGAACAATTTTGTAATCGTACGTAGCAAATGGTCTGTCTATAATTTTTAAATGGAATTAATTATCTAAAAAAAACATATTTTTATTTATAATAGTGATGTAAATGGAATTTGTCAACAATCTGATGCCTGATGTATTCAGCTTTGCCTCTATAAATGTTGTCAACCTTGTTTTTACATAATTTACAGTTAGTTAAATTTTCTTTATTTCATATTTAGTGCAATTATTAAACTTTTAGAAATTCACAGAAAATAAATTTTTGGTTATAAAAGTGAATTTTTTTTGATTATTATGTCAGCCTTTACAAATTTTCAAAAGCTATAACATTCACTTTTATTCTAATTATACCCTAGCCTTGCATTAAATTATTTTTAGTAGCGGAGTTACTATATAACTCACTTTGTCTGTTCGTCAGCCCGTCCATAACGCTTTGAGGAAAATGCGAGAAAAGTTGGATTTTGAGCATGTTAGAGATTCAACAATTATGAAAGTCTAAGGGCAGTTTCACGAAATGCATTTGAACTTAATTAGTGAACCGCATATTTTTTGCTAGTTAATGGGTTAAACTATATTTATATGGCATATATTTGAAAGAATTTCAATTTTCTACCACGTAGTTTTGAAAATATCAAGACTTGAAAATCGTCTTTTTGTGATATATACAATTTAAAAAGACGATTTCCAATTCTTCATATTTTAAAAACTACGTGGTAGAAAGTTGAAATTCTTTCAAATATATGCCATATAAATGTAGTTTAACCAATTAACCAGGAAAAATATGCGGTTCAATAAATTAAGTTCAAATGCATTTCGTGAAATTACCCCTTAGTTTTGATAATTTTGGGTATAATCATTCTTGTTTAATGTGTAGCAGCAGTAATGGATATACAATTAGTGGATAAATTAACAGGGAAAAATTTTTCATCAATTTATGTTACTAATATGGCTCTCACTTATTGGCCAGTCCTTTCTTTTAGCAGGAGGGTTGGAGATGGGGTAAAGGGGGTTGTTTAAATTAAAACCAGTTTTGGTAACACCGAGGGGCCATATTCCCAGTCAAACAAAACTGGTATTAATCTTATAATTTTCATTTTAATACTTGTCAAAAATTGTCTCTATTACCGATACAGACAAACCGATTTAATCTAGCGGATATTAATCGGTTTCGAAACCATAAAAGAATTCCTATTATTTTTCTTTTTATGTTACATTGCATTAACAATTTTGGTTCCCATCTCTTATTCAAATATGAAAGTGGATTTTTTTATGCAAAATGCCCCAAAGCCAAATTCATTCAACGACGTTTCATCAAAGCCACCAATGTTAGAAATCAGCATTTTTCTAAAAATGATTATTAGATTTTATAGTTTATAAGTAATAATCTAAAGAAAAAAATCAAGTTGAAAGATCCTAAACTTTCAGCTAGCAAAACTATCAGTTTACCAATTTTATTATGCTTGATGAAGTAAGAAAAAAATGACTTTTCAATCAATAACAAAATTACTTTTGAGTGAAAGAAAATAAATCCAAAATTATGAAAGAAATAATAATATTTTAGGATAATGGAAAGAAAACGAAGTAGCGGGATTCGTTGTTTTTTTACAGTAGCTTTTCTCCCACTTCTAGCACCTGACTCTCTAACTCCGTGGAGCCTATTTCTTAACCTTGCGGGATTAATAATTAACATTTACCTAACCTAAAAAATGCCTTTCAAAAGCTACTGTGAAAATACGACAAAACCCGCTACTTCATTTGCTTTCCATGTTCCATATTGTGTTCATAATAAAGGGTTGAAAGGTTTGCTAAATGTTTCATTTTCAATATTTTGTTTTCTAAAAACATAACTTGAACATTGATTTATTCATCCATCCTTCTTTCTACACATTATTTGAAAGGCCTAATTGTTGGTAACCAGTCAATTATGTAATATTCTTTTCATTTTAGTTACTATTATCTATAATACAAAGTAGAACGATGTCTGTCCGTCTGTCCGTCTGACCGTCTGTCCGTCTGTCTGTCTGTCCCTTAAGATCTCGGTAACCACTGAACCGATCGGATTCTACTCTTCAGGGTATATACCTATTGGTCCTGTGGTGGTTTTAAGCTATTTTCTTGGGGGGTGGGACACCCCCAACCCCCCCAAAAACAAAAAAATCCCCCCCCCCGTTTTTTTTTTTTTTTTTTTTTTTTTTTTTTTTGCAGAAGATTTCCTTGGTCCTTTGTTCAAAAATATTTTTTATTCCAGCATTTATTTTGAATGAAAGAATAGCAACATTCTCTCACTAAAAACAATAAATATTAATTTTTTACGAATTTCGCCTTAATTTTTTTTATCACCTCTTGGGGCAAAGCCCCTAGAGGCTAGGGGCGAAGCCGCTAGTGTTGATAAAAAACAAGGATGATATAAATGAGAAAACAGAGATGATTAAGTAACAATATTTAATGGCTACAGAATTCTATTCTTGCCCCCGGGTTATGAAAATTCACCAAAGATGTTTTAAAAGCTAAACCTTTAACAGCTAAAAATGCCTTGACAAAATATAAATAAATATACATATCATCATATATATTTAATCATTTACCAAATAGGTATACCTATTTATTATGAAGTATTCCTAGTAACCATATTTTCACATTTCTTTTATACTAAAAGTATGATATAGAACTCTTTATTTTTTGTTTTTAAAAGGTAATAAACTTTCTTAAAGATCTCTTTGTAAACCTATTCATAACTGTATTTCTAATTTTGAAGTTAAAAATGGCACAGTTTTTTTTTACATTTTACTTGTTTTGTTTAAATTTTTTGAGTACAGTTTACAAAGGTAAAACTAGGACAATTATCTTCATAAATATCACACCATTTTAGGTATAGATATATTATTATTAGTTGAATCTTACATCAAATTTGACATCAGGCAAAATAAACAATTCCCTTCACTCAATCTCCTCCCCTTCTACTGGATGCCCGAACTTACCAATAAATGAGTTGCATGTTAGCAAGCTAAAATTGACGACAATTTCCCCTGTCATAATATCCACGTATATTCTACATCCTTTAGTTTAGGTTTTGAAAATTAAGACAACGAATAACAACATTAATTCCATATATAAAGGAGAGAAAGTAAAGTTTTTCTATTTATGACTGACAGACAAACAGACAGAGTACAATTAAATATTGCTACGCTACTTACTAGCTGTAGTATAGTAGTAGTAAAGATCATGCAATATTATAGTAAACAATTAATATATATTTTAATGGAGACGGTGTTTCTTTGATGAAAGTGAAGCTTATTATATTTAGGGTCGGTCTTTATTTGTTGTTTTAGACTTATTAAATTTTCCATACATGTCTTTTTTAGAGTGATCAATTGCATCGTATTATGGACTATTTCCGCGGATATGAAAACGAAAAGATTAGAACAGTATTATTAAGGAACCGAAGGCCCGTGCTAACAAAACTGGTAATATTTCTATGATTTGTATGTATTGCTCGTGATACGGTAATACGGTACTATATTTTTTCAGTACAGCTGAGAATAAGTTCTAATATAGCGTATATTAATAGAGTTCAATGCCATTCTGAAATGAAATATTATTTTATTCATCCTATTAATTTGATCAGGACCATTTAATATAGATAATTTTAAAAGCGAACCACGCTGTAATGTTTACTTTATGTTTTATCCATTTCTTTTTACATTCATCAAGTAAATACAAATAAATGTGGGAAGATTCACAACAAAACGATGATAGGCAAAAGAGAGGAAACAAAATAACCAAAATCAATTTTTCACGGACTGTCCAACAATTTTAAAACAACAATTAGTATGAAGTTTAAATTAATATTTGAAAGATTAATTATACCTTATGTGTTATTATAGTTACTATTTTTGAAACAAGTTGAGCCTTTTATTTCAACTAATTTAGACAGTTATGCTGAAAAACAAACGGTCAAATTTAGTAAAAGAGTTATTTGTTTTAAGTAAAAAAATCTATAATCAAATAAAATTAAGGACTTTTTGTAATTTGCTATGAGTTAGCTGAAAGTCAAGCAATGTTACAATATATAAAATTCCGTTTTGCCAGTACTATAAAAAAAACTTAAAACCTCAGCCACCTCCCAACCTTTCTTTTAGCAACTTGACTCTTAACAGATATTACACTGCGGGGCGTAATTAAGTCCCTTACTTGCCAAACCTAACTTTACCAAAATATTCATTAAGATTCATTTTGTCTTAATTCGAAAAATATCATATAGGAAAAGATGTTTTTGTGTGATTTATTAGTAAGAAACACAAATTTTGTTCAGTATTGATACATAGAAATGTCTTTAGAATATTTGGACTTTATTTTGAAGAATTAATAGTTTACAGAATAATAGTTTTCCCAGTATCGAAACCGATTAATATCTGTAGTATCGTATTTTACGACTCCTTACTCCGGAATCTCGGGGATAACCAAACTTATAAAATTTCACTTTATATCCGCGGAAAGCTGTCTACAATACGATGCGATACATAACTATTATAACTTAGTTTGCAACCAATTTTAAACAATTATAAATAAGAGTTTGACCAGGGATAGATGGATAGGACAATTAAAATTCTCATCAATTGTTAAGTTGGATATTTGGCTGGAAAATAAATAACAAAAGAGAGTTTTGAAAATTGATTAAAATGTTAATGTCCTCTCCCTCTCCGGATCTAACTACTAATTAAATAAAGATGAAAACAATTAAACATAGTTTAGGCTAAAGTACACTTTAATATGTTTTACACTTATTGTTTGTTTTATAACAAGGACAATTATGTTTATATGTAGCGCAGCTAAAACAAGAGCAAGGTAATTTGGATGTAGAAATTTATTTCAGTATAGCATTTTCATTAACTCATTTAATTTTGAAGTAATTAAAGTATATATATGCCTTTGAAAGCTGTTCATAATGCCCATACAAATGACGTCATACATAACAAATGACCAATGATAGGCCAAAACACAGACTTAATTACCAATAGCAAGTCAGTACACATTTTAATTGACCAATATTAGGCCAGTATGAAGTCTTTTTTAAAGACACTATACAAAGCTTCTGCCATTGTCATCTATTAAATTTTTTAAGTACTGCATGTAGAAGTATAAACGGACTTTGTAGAAAAGCTTAAATGAAAATAACCTCCTACCTTTAAAGATGACATTTAGATGTCTGGGATTTCTAGGACCCTGATTGGCAGCTAGATTATGAGAATTTACAGTCTGCTGAAAAGCAGCCGCTGGCTGCTTGAAAGGAGCTGCTAGGTTGATATCAATACTTTGGATTGGAGGCAGCTGCCCTGAAAAGATATTAATACAGTTAGTAAAATGTCAAGTTTATTATATTTCGGATAATTTAGGATATACTTTGATACAAAGTAACAAATCACTATCTGCTGGACCGACAATGTTTTGTTTTACTGGTAATATGTATTTACTAAACTTTATACTGTAGATTTAAAGGGTTTTCTCAAGAACATCTGCACCTTCCCCAACCAAAAACAGCTAATTGTGTTACCAGTATAGACTTTGAAACCTATTAATACCAGCTGGATTAGAAACGGTTCTCATCCATACTGAAAAATCATGTATAGAATCACAGTACAGATAATTTTCCAAGAATATCAAAATAAAAATCAAAAAATTGATACCGTTTGGCCTTGAGGGGCCATAAGGCCAGGCTAAAAAACTGGTTTTAATCTTATAACTTTTCTTTTTAATATTTTCGAAAAACTGTCTTTAATACGATGCCATAAATAACTTGTATAGAGTTTTTCATCTGATTTTTATAAATTCCTCTATAGAGTAGTAGTTTTCTTATAAAGAGAAGACTATACCTGTATTTTGACCTGGTACTGGGTCTGGCTGTGAGGGTTTAAACTCTAGTGCCTGAAGGAAAAATAATAGTAATGTCTCAACAGATCTATTTATCTTCAACTGAGCTATACTTATATACATCAAAATCAAAATCATTTTATCAACCTTAAGATCATACAACTACCCTCGATCTTGGACACTCCGCCATCGAGTTAATATTTTACGAACATTTTATTTTTTTTACAATATATTGCACAATTAATAATCATAAATGCATATTAACAATTATCGGTGGGTATTTTTTATTTTTTCCACCACATCTATTCGATTGCATAATAAAAATAAGATAAAATACATTTTATTGATTCATAATGGCAGGTGTCATACACACGTGTGGCCAGGTGCAAGCGTAGCCCTCTAGGCTGGAGCGCGACCTCGGTGTTGGCGGTCGCTATTGTTGGCCGACCACACACATACATATAGCCAGCTTTACACACAAGCTTTCAATGTTACAGCGGATATGCCTTCTTGGAATCTGGATCACATGGATATCACATTTCATGAACCCGACGATAATTATTATGATTTACAATCCTTATTATATAAAGTAGTAAGCGTTTTTTGTCTGTCACAAAGGATCTCGCTAACTGCTGAACTGATATTGTTCTCCTTTATAGTGAAGCTTTTTATAGGTCCTGGGAAGGTTTTAAACTATTTTTGGGGAGGGTGTCTTCACCCCCCTCCCCCCAAAAAAATAATTTTACCTACTCTTTTGAAACTCAAATTTAAAATTGGATGAGGTCGACTTTTCCCCCTCCTACCTAAGTGCCCTAGAGGCTTCTAGGGGCGTAGCCGCTAGTATACAATAATAGAAATAATTAATGTGTCTGTGTGTCTTTACCGAAGGATCTCGCTAACCGCTGAACCGATCGGGTTCTCCCTAACAGGGTAGATTCTCATAGGTCCTGGGAAGGTCTATAACTATTTTGGGGGAGGGTACCACCACCCTCCCAAGAGAAATCACAATAAAATCGAAAAAAAATTGAAATATTCCTGCCGCATAGTGTCGCTAGCGTATGAATGTCTCTACGTAGCGTAGTAGCGCTGCGTAGAGACATGAATTTAACAGCTGATTGACCATAGACAAATTATTTCTCAAATTAGATATTTAAAATAAAAAAAACATTTAAATGCCACTAGAGGCCTCTAGGTGCGTCGCGAAGATTTTTGGTACTAGCGGAGAAAAAAAATATTTTTGTAAAAAGCTAATTTTAACATAGATTGACAAAAACAATTTTACGTGTCCCTAGAGGCCTCTAGGGGCGTACCGGCTAGTATTTAAATATCTCACCACTTATATGTCTGTCTAGTTTACATTTTTATGAATAAAGCAATTTTTCCTTTTTATTTTATCTATCTCTCTATGCATCTACTCATATCTCCTTATTTATGATGTACCTTATATCAATTCAATATATCTATCTATCTACCTATCCTTCTATTTATGTTTATACCTGAGGTAGATTATTGGTGAATGGCGGTAAAATATTAAACATTAGCGAGGATGAAGGAAGACTGGGAGGCAAAAACTTGATAAGTTAATACAATTTAGAAAATTGAAAATTATGTAACTTTTATTCCCTGAGTTAATTTATATATTGTTTTGGAATTGATAGATTTTTTATGCCCAACCCCTGCGGAGCCTTTACCTGGATTGCTATAACCCAGCAGGCTACCCAGTACCCAATATATAATAACCTAATCTGCCCTAAAGTAACCCCCCCCCCCTCTATTTTTAGGTTTATTTAAAACTATGGGGTGGAAGGGGGTTGGGGTTAGGGGTTTGATGCTCAAAAGCACTTTAAGAGATAACACTAATTATTCTGAATTGTAATAATGCCTGTGTAGAAAGTGTTGACTGTTTACTTCTCCATCTGTGGCGGGGAGCAGTACTCTGAAATAAAAATAATACATTTTCATATTTTTAAAAGCGAAGCTTCTCTATAATTAGGGTCGGTCCGTCCGTCAGTCCGTACGTCCGTCCGTACGTCCGTCCGTCCGTCCGAGATAGATAGCTTTTATTCGTTAATTTAGGCATGTTAGAATTGTCCTATCGATTTCAAACTTTGCATGATGATTCCTGTAGTAGTTAAGTACGATTTAGAAAGCGTAGCAACTCTATAATCATTACCAGAATGTCCGTACGTCCATTTTAAACATGTTGATTTTTCTAATTTTTTAACAGCAAATTTTTATGTGATCTAATTATCCGTTTGATCTGATTTTTGGTATATTGATTCCTGGGACAACAAAGAACAATATTTTGAGCGAAGCAACTCTATAATCAAATCTTAAAAATGTAACTATGTCCATAAACTCAATAAACATTATCCTGTATCAAGAAGTATTTCAACAAATTTACTTACAATTTTGCTTCGACTCTTATACTTTTATATTCTGATAATTCAGTTTAGACACTATACAAGTGTTAATGTCCGTTTGTCCTACCGTTTCAGTGATTCGCTTTTATGGATGTTGTCATCCTTGTTTTAATGTATATGTATATATATATATGATAAACAAATTTACCCCTTCTGTAGATCAAAATTATTGGTTAAAACGTTTGAATACCCTTGATTTAGAGCTAACAATCAAATCAAATAGAACAACACAAAGTTTTTGGGCTAACGGATAAGAAAACGTGATTATTAAACTTTGGGTACTAGAGTAATAAACAGTCCAATGTCCACTCCCTTCTTTGGTATCAGTTAAATTCTTGTTTTCTGTATTTAATGTTGTTTTAAATATTCACAATTTTATCTTTTTAAATACTAATTATTACTTAAATTAAATTTATTTAAAATCAAAGTGTCAGAAAGACATCAAGTTAAAGCAGTTAATGAACTAATAGTTATTGACTTCATACTGTTATATACGATTTAGTACAGTACACTATAAGTATTCATATTGGTTATTAAATATGAATTTTACGTATTTATGATAATTCTATTTGTTTTCATTTGTTCGTAAACAATGTTACATATTACATATATGAAGAAATACATGCATATAACAGTTAGGGAGTTGAATCCATTTTTATAGAAGCAGAAACATAATCTATAATTATGGTTTGGACCCTCTAAAACTATAATCTACCCTTCCACTTTCCCCTCTCTTGGTGAAGATATCTTCAACGCCGATACGATTTTTGAAATGTAAGATTCCACTTTTGCCTCTCTTGGTGAAGATATCTTCAACACTGATACGATTTTTGAAATGTAAGATTCTACTTTTAATAGAGGCGAAACTGGAATCATGGTTTACATTTTTAATATCTATGTTTCTGTAATCTTCCATTACTTTTTAAACATCGACATAATAGAAATGTACCATACTATTTTAAAATTATGTCAATTGTGAAAAAAAGCATAGATTTTATATATGATTTAAACATTGTTGTATATTCTTAACTTAATAAATAAAACATACAAAGAGCGTATATAAAAGATATTTTGTTTATTTAAAAAAAAAATACTTCAAAAAGGGTATCAAATGAGTATTCAAAATTATTTTAAGAAAGTCGTTTATTAATTAATTCAATTGTATATATTTGTAATTTCTTTGTTTAATTTATTTCATCTTAATATTTCCCTAGTAATCTCTCACCATGTAAGTAAGTTCTAAGAGGTTAATTGCTTATTTAATTGTGAATTTTTGTGGTAAATTACTGATCAATTACTGAACAATTTGGTCTGATTTGTGAGTTAAAAGTGGATGGAGTAAATAAATTCTTAGACATTTATAGTAAAAGTTGCTTGTATCAGTTAAAGTGAAGAAAAAGAAGGAGGAGTAATAATTAATCCCTTCCTTCCTGTAAGCAGTTTATGACGAAAATTGAAGATTTGGCTGATATAATCCAAATAAGCAAAAATTATCATCGATTGCTTATACAAAATTTAACATAAAAAGCAGGGAGTAAGGGAGGGGACAATGGATAGAATATTCAATTTTTAAGGAGTCTCAGACTTTGGGGACTGGCTTAAAGGGAATGTGCACGAATACAGCAGATTCTTACTGATTTTGGGGACTTGTGCATCAATGCCCCGCTAACTAGCTGAGCTAGTTTTGAATATGCAGACAGAAAAGTTTGTTATTTATCGCTGGTTTTAACAAATATTTTTTCCCAAGAAAATGTCTTTTCATGTATAGAAACTCTACTGTGATATTTATGTATTAAATAATCTAAGAACCGCTTGAATTTAGGGTCAGTTATAAATATATCAAAAGGGTTGAGGTAGTTCTAAACAAGATTTTTCTAGTGATTAATTACAGATTGTTTACTACATTGTGATGTGTTGATAATTTAATTTTCAAGTAAATGATTTTGTTCTAAATTAGGTTACCATGATCCCTTTACAATTTTGGTAAAATTTTCTTGATAAATCTGGTTTTCATTGCTTTTCAGCAAAAACTCTTAAATTGAATTAATTGCTCATTGTCCCCTCCCTTACTCCCTGCATAAAAAGGCATGATTTGGTATATAAGCCAAATAAGCAATAATTTTCATTGAATGCTTATAAGTAATTTTTTTTTAAAAAAAGTATGATTTTGTATATATATAAGTCAAATAATTTTCATTGATTACTTAGTAGGGGTGTCATGCTTAGTGGTAGCACACTGAGCTACAGTGGTGAGAGTTCAAGTTCAATTATCCATATGTTGGCTCTAATTTCTCATTCGCAACATTAATCATGCATCATCCCCTGGTTGTGTAAGAAGGGGATTATTGAGTAAGTTTGGATACCCAATAGTCACTTACTTAAAATCAGTACTACCCTTAACCCAAGCTCCTCTTTGGAGAAGGTCATTCATTACGGTGACTTAATTTGGGACATCTGCCATACTCGGCAAGGTTAAGGTAATAATGAGTAGATCTCATGAGATAGCAAGTCAAGTCATAATGTGCTTGAACATGGAGCTTGATAGTCCTATTTCTATGGAAAAGTGTCTCAGCCTACTCCAGGTCAAAACCATACAAAACTATGGCTAATCAATCAATCAATCAAATTGATTACTTATAAGTATTTTATCATAATATAGCATGATTTGGTATATGAGCCAAATAAGCAATAATTTTTATTGATTGATTATGAGTATTTATTTGTAAAATTACCATGATTTGGATAATAGCAAAAATTTTGGTTGATTTCTTGAAAGTAATTTATCAACAAATGGCATGATTTGGTATATAAGCCTAATAAACAAAAACTTTCATTAATTTCTTATAAACAATTAATCAAAAATTTATATTTAATTATTTTTGTACAAAATGAAAGAGCTAAATTTTTTTGCATTAGGGTGAGGGCAGGCTAAACCGGTAATTTTTTCAGTTTTTTGAAGAAAAAAAAGGGAAAATATTTATATTTTCTAATAAAACCAAGACCATTAGAAAGCTTACGGAAAAGACTATCAGGTTATCCTAGGACTTTAAGAAGTTTGATATAATTGGACTCAAAGTCGTTACCGATTAATACCCCACATGGGGGGCCAAACCAATAACGTTTTTTTCAACCTAAAAAAATCAATGTAAAACGGCCAAACAGCCAATAAAACATAATTAATCTTAATTCGGTTAGGTTAGAGGGATTATCCACAAAAATTTTCATAAGGATTGGACTATCCCTTCTATGTCAAAAATCATTTTTTTTAAAGACATGAAATTTAATTTTTTTTGCAAAAATTTTCTTTAAAAAAAATTTCTTTTTTGGCCTAATTCTTAAAAAACTCATTGAATATAGGAAAACCTGAAAATTGACCTTAAAAATCAAATTTTAATTTTTTTTCAAAATTACCTGAAAATGCCCCGCCACCAACTCTGGTCATTTTTGAAAAAAATATTAACTCTATTTTAAAGCTCTCAACCAATTTGGAAAGTACAGACAATTCATAGTTAAAAAGGTTTTTAAGGATTAGTTCTAGGTCTTACCAATTTTTGTGTAGGTCAATCTTTAAAATTTAAAAAAAAAAAAAATTTTGTCCAACTTTTTCTTTTATTAATTTAATAACAAACAAATTTGCTTCTATGTTTTTTTCTGTCATTCAAAAGGAACATGGATATAAAGGTCATTTTATGAAAGTAGGTCAATAATTACTGGATTAACTCCTTACTGGTCTATGCCCCCCCTCACCCTACTTAATGCAAATGGATCTTTTTTGGATACTTTGTACTGTACTGGTTTCTCTGTTCTAATTTAGGGAGGGGGGTTAAGAAGAGTTATAGATATTGCTCTGTTCTACAACAATTCACTGTAAATCAAAAAACCTTGATATGGATCAAATGTAGATAATGAATAAGAGAAAGGGGGAGGATGGGAGACAAAGATTTGAGGGTATCATTCACAATCCTTTTATGATAAATTGCCACTAGAAAAAATATTATTATACTTTTTTGGTTATTGGTTAGTAAGATCCCTCAGTGCACACACACTGACATTCATGCCACACAAGTGGACACCCTGTTACTTATAAATAATTATGAAACTCATCATGTAATTTTAACTTGATTTTCCTAAATATTTTGCTTTAAATTAAAATCCTTTGCTACCTTATATTGTAGACTATAGTGGTTGCGCCCCTAGCATCATGAAGCTCTGTTTTTAAATGGGTAGGGGGCTCTTTTCTCCAAACAGTTTTTCCAAACTTTTTCCTTAACTAATTTTGAAATCTCTTATATTTTTACCATTTTGCTTTTTGTCAAACTTTTTATCAACTTTTTTACTAGACTTTTACAACATTTCTACACAATCCTTTCTTTCCTTTAATATACATTAACAGCCTTGTGAGTTATTTTTGTAGTTCAAATGGTGGGCCTGGGTTGGGTAGTTACATGCCTATGATAGAGTCAAATGCACATTTGTTTGCATTAATCATTTCGGATCTGTCTACTATTCTACTTGGTTAGCAAGAAGTTGGTCAACTCATTGGTCGACAAACGTTCATATCCTGCCTTACTCATTTAACCCATTAGTGACGAACCGGGTATTAAAACCCGGTTCCAACCGGTTCCAGAAAATGTTAAAAAAAACGGTTTCCAGTCTTCAAATTGCATCATTCTCAGTATGAATCCCCCCTCTACTACCCTAGTTTTCATTTCCCCCTGGAGTAGGCAGTTTTGCTTACTTCTGTTTGCCGGTATAGCTCAACAAAATTTGTAAACCACAAAAATTTTGGTGAATTCAAAATACCCCTTCTAACTTTTTTGTTTTTATTGTAAAGTTGCTGATTTTTTTTGTGAAATCTAATGTTTATTGACAAGTACATCTATTTGTGAATTCGTTTTATTCATATTATTATTTTTTATCGTTTTTTTACGCCCTATTATGACCCGGTTCGGCACGGCCATAAATTTGGTTTTATTACCCGGTTTTAACTTTTCAACCATTAAAGTGATCGCGAATTTAATTTTTCAAAATGCATTTTCATTTACCTTTTTTTATATTTTAAGTAATTTTCAAAGAATTATGCCTTAAAAGTTCAGTTAAGTTAGAAAAAAATCAGTTTAAAATGCGGAGAGTGTTTCCACATGAAAATAATGTTAAAATCTGAGCATCAATTAAACTAAGAGAAAATAAGTTATTTCTTCGCTTGCAGATAAAAACAAAAAAATTGATACTTAGAAAATATTTTTGTAATATATCTCTTTTAATATTTATCTTTGAACTTTCTCTAAAATGTAATGAAAAAGTTTGGTTTATTTTAAAAAATCATTAACCAAATACCGCTTTGTTTATGCAGGTATAGTGACAAAAGAAAAATTGATTAAATCTGTAGCATGATATTTAAGAATTAAAATGTTTAAATAGAATAAACAAATATCATTTGCTGCTCATATTCAGCATAAAATATAGCAGTCTTTCTATAGTATTTACATAAAAAAAAGCATTTTATCATCGTAAAATAATCTTGTAATGTGTCGAATTTAATTATATATCTGTCATTATACACACACACACACACACACACACACTCATTCACTTACCTTGGGCATTCATGTTTCCCTTTTCCATTCTCCGTCCCCCTCCTTATCTTTTGTGGTACAAATGGTACCAACGGATTTTGTTAAGTTGAAGTATAGAAACCAAACATTACTAAATATTGTAAAAGTCGCAGTCCCTTCAGTGTATTTTAAGTTGTAAGTTTGGACCAGTACGGGAAAATTTCAATAGCTATAAAAAGTAAATAATTTTATTCCCATAACTGAAAAAACATGTTATTTTATTTCAATTTTTGTATAGGTTTATTGGTAACTGACTTGATTTATTACCTCAGGAACCATCTTTACATTGTGTTTAGGATTAAGATAAAAGCCTTGCTTTAATTAATGTACATCCATGAATAACAGATTAATATTAAAAGAATATAATTTGTGTTGTCTCTTTATCTTATTCCATGTTTTGAAGTATTAAACAATCAAGTTCTGTGGAGTCCTATGTATGTTTGTGTGTGTGTGTATTTGATTTAACCTGGCTGTGCTGTACTCAGAAAACGCTTATAGCAAATTAATTCATGTTTCAAAGATTGTTTCTTTTAAATATCTTTTATAGATTTTAGTTAATTAATCAAATATAATCTAAGCAAGAATTTTACCCCAAAATAAAAAAACCATAATAGCTAAAAACTTTCTCAATCTATAGTAAAATCCCCCAATTATGTGGGGGCCTAATCGTATTTTTAGCTCTGCAGTATGTTGAAGCTTTTTTAGCAAGTAGTAAATATTGAGATAGGATGAGGGTGCTATGTTACACAATCGACAACTATAAATCAGCTGACCTTATACCCATATTTGGTAATATCTTTTCGATTTTCGGTAAAAATCATTTAATCTCCCCGTAAAAAGAAATTACAAACTTTTTTGGTTAGTTTAATATGTATGTAACAAAAGAATTTATTCTACTCTAAATTTGCAAGTAAACTTCAACAAAAAGATTGTTATTTGTCGATTTTGATAGGTTTTAAGATATGTATAATAAAACTCAAAATACAACGATGTTTTCAAGGGAATAAATTCGTTTTTTTAAAGTTTGATTTATTTTTAAATGGGAAGTATTTAAGACTTAATTCTCAAAAAAGTACTCCTAAAAAACATTAATCAGTGACATATATCAACTTTTTCCCAGCTTCGTGAACACTTTAAATATTTTTTTATGATTTATTATTCTTGAGCCACCCTAATCAGTATACCCTAGTAATCTCTATATGTGTCCTCCAATATTTTTATGCTCGTTTTCTGATATGTATTACCCAATTTTTATATGTTCTTTTTTTGTAGTGTGTGTGTTTTAAAACTTCAAGAAACGGGTTTTTTTAACCGAAAATGGCGGCACCTATAACTGAAACACTAAATTGGATATAAATCGCTTTGTATATTACTTGTAGCTCTATAGATTACATGAGGTTGTGAAGTTTTCAATTACGGATCGTATCAACGGTCTAAAAAGTGTTTATCTCACTTTGGGCATTCAAAAATTACATTTTTGATTTTTTTGTCAAAAAAACTGGGTTTTTACTTCAAAACCGGGTTTTAATGCCCGGGGAAACCGCCCAAAACGGGTCAAAATGCCCGTTGTGCATTTATGGCCATGCCGAACCCGTTTTTTTTGCAACTTTCCTGTGCATGCCACTAGAGCAAAACAAAAAAATACGTTTTCCGTTTTTACCATTATAAAGCTTCCCTGAGATTTTCAGCTCGATCGGCCCATAAAAGTGGTGCTTGGCACTAATGGGTTAAAGTATAAAAAAATTTACCATCAAAACGGACAATGCAGTGTTCAAATAGGACCAAGAGACATTTAGAATCCATTGAGAATAAAATCCTAGCTGCTCCTACTTGGCAGATATTTAATTTCAAAGATTTGAGGTGAAAACACCAAATTCAACGAATATAGAAGGCAATTCTACTTTGAATACAGAAAGATAAGATGTGTTTCTGTAAATTGTGCTCAGTATACTTTTAGATACTTTTGTAACGCAAATAAAATCTTATTAATGTAAAATCAATGCAGCAGTTGTGATTTGACTTGAATTTGGTTAACTTGTCTTTGTGTTTTATTTGTTTTCTTTTTGATCTTACCCATTGAGGTATAGGATTCTTTACTTATAAGAATAGAGAAAATTTAGAGACACCATCTCTAAATCAGCCAATAGAATAACTGCAGAAGAACAATCTGGCTAAGTTATTGGTAGAAATATGTAAAACTTTTTACAGGAAAGAGATAAAATTTGCATTTCTTAAGACAAAGATAGCTTTTTAGAAATCATATGGTTGAAAAATTCCTTTACTGTATTACTGGAATGATTCATAAATAACAAAAAAAAAACAAAAGTGTTTATCTTCTAGAATTTCTCTTTTGAGTTGATGGATTATATGACCAGTTTGACCAAATCGATATCCTTTTTCAATTGTGCTAATATATGACTCTACAGGTTATCTGATTCTTGATTGTAGGATAAATATTTCTATAATTTTCTATATATTCCTAATAAACTGCTAAGTAACAAAATTGTAATTAATCTGTTTCTATTAAAATTTTTGAATTAAATTCATTAATAAATGGAATATTAAAGGAACCCTGCAAGAAATACCTCTCTTTAACTGCTGAAAGCCTGCCATAAGTAGACCCAATAAAAAAAATTTGAAGCCTCCACCTTCAAAAACAAAATTAATAGCTTATCTTTGTCAAAAACTTAGACTGCCAGAAACTGATAACATTTTTACAATAAAAACACCCTCTTTTATAGTCAAAATGTCTTTTAAAAAATTCAGTTTAAATTGCGTTTAAAAGCATAAAATCATAGCAGGAAAAAATGAAACTAATGTAAGTAATACAGATGCTTAGCTTTGATTGGTTGTTTAGCGTACTTAGCGTGGACTCAGACTTCTGATTGGCTAGAAATCCTAAAGGCTAGCATTCTCAGGCTACATTACTCTCAATACAATGCAAATTAAACTGAATTTTTTTTTAATGATTTTGACTATAAAGAAAGGTGTTTTTATTGTAAAAATGTTATCAGTTACTGGCATCCTAAGTTTCTGCCAAAAATAAGCTTATAATTTTCTGGGCGATGTATTTTAATAATGAAAATTTTATTATAGCAATGAAAAACTTTCAAAATTTTCATTGTACTAAAAATATGATTTTGAAATGTCTATAACTTTTTTGTTTTTAAAGCTGGAGGCTTCAATTTTTTTGTATTGGGTCTACTTGTGGTAGTCTTTCAGCAGTTAAAGCAGTTTATTTCTTGCACGGTTTCTTAAAGGGTATTAATTTGACTTTGATACAAGTAACTTTTTCTTATTTAAAAATCTCTTCTATATTAAACTACTGTAAAGCTTTCCACTTAAAAACAAAAACAGTGTGGGAATATGAATCTTAATATATGTAGGTATAGATTCTTCTAAATTCACTAAAGATCTCAATCATGTAAACATTGCCACAGCACAGCAAAAGCAAGTCTTGTAGTTAAAGACCCCAATTTTTTAATAGTTTTTTTTCAAAAGGTTTTCATGGTACAACTTTAAAGTTAAAGCTTTCTTTAATAAACATGAATTTCTAGGAGATACAGAAATTCATTCAGTATTAAAGCTGAGGTTTAAGTCAATTTGGACAGCAATTTTTCTTTATTGCTGGTAACTTGGATAATGTATGTATGTAATCATGCAATTTTACTAAAAGCTATATGAACTTTTGGGTCTGTCAAAAGTTCCAATTTTTTTCAAGCTAGCTGCGCAAAATCTTCTACATGGATTCTATCCTATACTTTTTCTTCTTTGAAGCAAACAATGAAAATTATTGCTTATTTGACTTGCTATATACCAAATCATGCTATTTTTTGATAACTTATGTATAAGCATTCAATCAAGATTACTGCTTATTTGGCTAATCAACAAAATCATGCTTTTTTTTGGATAAATTACTTATAAAAGTAGAACGATGTCCATCCATCTGTCCCTTAAGATCTAGGTAACCACTGAACCGATTGGATTCTACTCTTCAGGGTATATACCTATTGGTCCTGTGGTGGTTTTAAGCTATTTTCTTGGGGGGTGGGACACCCCCAACCCCCCAAAAAATGAAAATTCCACCCCCCCCAAAAAAAAATAATAATTTCTTGGGAACACATTAGACAATGAGCAGCACCAGTAGTACTTTATTTTTTTTTATTATCTCTTAGGGCAAAGCCCCTAGAGGCCAGGGGCGAAGCCACTATTTAATATAAGCAATCAATGAAAATTATTATTTATTTGGCTTATATAACAAATTATGCTATTTTTGATAAATTACTTACAGGTAATCAATGAAAAACTTTGCTTATTTGGCTTATATCAGTCAAATCTTCATTTTTTTCATAAACTGCTTACAGGAAGGAAGGGATTAATTATTACTCCTCCTCCTTTTTCTTCATTTCAACTTGTATAAGCCACTTTTACTATAAATGACTTAGTATTTAAAGTGTGCTACCTTTTTATATGTTTCATTATTATTTTGCCACAACTTAGTCAAAAATGCTCACAAATCAGTCCTTTTTCGACCAAAGATGCTCAAAATGGTTCCTTTACAAGCCCAATCAATCAGTTTTAAGATATCTTTATATTTCAAGGAAAATACCGAAAAAAGGCAAAGGACATAGGAAATCTTCTGCAAATCCCTTATCCCTTATCCCTGATTGCATGTTTGTATAATATATTTGAGAAATTTTTTACATAGATTTCTAAAATAATGTTGATTTTTAAAAAAAATTATTATTTTTATGTTTTTTTTAATCCAAAAATTTTGACAAGTTTCTGCATTATGGAAAAAAAGCTATAGATAATTTTTGATTTAAACCGCTTCTTCAGAACAAGTAGCAAAACTAATTATTACATGTGTTCTGAGATATTAAGAAATTTCAGAAAGTGCATTGAGAGAGAGAGAGACAGAGAGAGAATAGAAAAGGGGGAAAGGTGTAAGAGTTTTAGAGGGAGAAAGAGAAAGAAGGGGTGGAGTGTTCAAAATCTGTTCTTTTTTTCTGCTAGTGAAAAGGTAGCTTTGTAAATAAAAAATTGTTTTAGTGTATTTAAATACATTACATTAAAAAAAATGTTATTTTATATATACATATATACTATATGAAGCTAGCTTTTTGACAAGAAAGTGAAAAAACCATGAGATAGAACACTCCCCCAACTTTCAACCCCCCCCCCCCCACCACCAACTAGGCAATCTACATGGTTTTATTTTGGAGATAAATCTTTTTTTATCTAAATCTAAAAGTTTAAAAACTTTATATTTTCATTCTTATTTTCCTTTTTTTACTGTATGTAATTTTTAACCGAATTTAAATAATAAAATTGCAAATCAAATCTACAAAATATCACCCCCTTCAGACAGAGAAAGAGAGAAATCAAGAGAAAGGGAGAGTGGGTAAAGGTTACGAAACTGAATGATATCCAGTGGATTAGAACCGGTTATGTTTTTGATTGTACAGGAGGAAAGATGACTATGATACGATGCGATAATTGGGTGAAATATTCTCCATACAATGGGTTTATTATTATTAGATAAACAATCCTAATAAACTAATACAGTTTTTAGACTTCATAATTTCCCTAAACAACTTTTATCCGAAGCTAAATTCAAATATTTTAAGAAAGTTGTATTAATCAATTATTGCAAAAATACCTGTCAAATTGTTAACTCTCAATTAAATTTTTTTTTTGTGGTATAATTGTGTCTATGTATTATTCCTATTGGTCATATTAAGTGATTGGGGATTTAGACATCCTATCTATCGTAAAATATCTATAACTGTCCAGAGAGCAGAAAATAGTTAATTTTCTTTGATTAAATTTTTTGTTTAAAAAAAACATACAAATAATCAAAATTTTAAAAAATTAACACCATTTTTGAAATCTACATAAAAAATTCACAAATATATTGTACAAACATATTACAGGGATAAGGGATATGGGATTTGCAGAAGATTTCCTAGGTCCTTTGGGTGTTTCCTTGGTAATTTCCTCTTAGGATTTTTTTATCAAAATATTATTATGTTGAACAGGAAGGAAGGGAGGGGTGGGAGGGAGAGTAAGTGGAGACATAAGCCTCATTAGTCTAGCATGGCAACTGGTGAACAGAATCACAGTTCTGCACCACAAGCCACGGGCTTATTTATATAAAACTCCAACCAATTAGAGTCACACTCTCATTGGTTGAAGTGGATGGAGCGCGTGGAAGGAGTGTGAGAGGGCAGAGACAAGGGATGAGAAAGGCAGAGAGTAGGGCACATATAGCACATATAAATATTAATGTAGCACAGTTACGCTGTAAAGTTTACTAACACTTTTGCCAAGAAGTTTACCAACACATTTGCCGTGAAGCCCGGTCCATGCTTCCAACAGTATGAATCAAGTCCTATTTAGGACATAAAAATATTTTCAAAATTGAGAAGTTCCCCTGACAATGAACATCTCTGGCCATAGCGCTTGGCTCCCTAGCCTATAACCTAACCTAACCTAAAATAGTTTTTTGAAATTTTGAAAATTTGAGTACCCCTGACAACAAACATCTCTTGCCGCAATGCTCGGCTCCCTAGCCTATAACCTAACCTAACCTAAAATAGTTTTTTGAAATTTTGAAAATTTGAGTACCCACCCGACAACGAACATCTCTGGCCACAGCACTCAAAATTTAAACTTTTTCCGCCTCCCCTTTTTCTTCCCCTTCACACTCAATCCCCCCTACTATTACCCTTTCCTCTGTATGTCTGCAGAGCCCAAATTTGAAGTCCCCAATAAACTTTTTTGGGGGGATTTAAAAATTAACTTTTAGTGTTGCTGTAATCATATTGACCAGAGCAAAAGCTCTTTTTTTACTTTGGGTAATATTGTGGCTTACAGAACATTTTTATATAATTCAAATTATTTTGATACAATAAAAAAAACATTACTCTGTTCATTGGAAATAATTTTTTTTTCCAAAACAATTAATTTCATTGAAAAATCTAACATTATACAATAAAACAAATAATTCTGAAATCTAACCAATAAGAAGTCTTGTTTTATTTCAATTCCTAACAATTCAAAAAAAGAGTGTTTTCACAAAGTGACTTATTTCCAATGTAGTTAAATAATTCTTATTTAATTAAAATGAAAAGAATGAAAACCATACACATAAAAGATACATTCTTTTTAAAATTATTTTAAAAAATAAGTTTGAATAATCTTATTTTATAACGCATTTGTATATGTGACAAAAATAAATTTGTTGTATTGCATAAACATTTGTTGTCATTTAACCCTTTACAGCCGTTTTTTATGTTTCTAAAATAAGTGAGAGAACACAAACATGTTAATGTTAATTCGTTGATATATTATAAAGAATTAACTTTTTAGTGAATTTTTATAGTAAAATAATATGGCCTAATTTTACTCAATACCAGAATACAATATTTATGAAGCAAAACACTCTAAAAGCTACGAATTTTACCCAAATAAAAAAAAAACCTTTTGCTTCGGTCAAAATGATCAAGGCAACAGTAAAAATTAATATTTAAATCCCCCAAAAAAAGTTTATTTGGGATTTTATTCAAATTTAGGCTCTGCAGTCTGATTCTACTGGTGTCATAGTATATTTTTTATATACGTTTTAAAAATAGGTTAAAAACAGTTTAAAATAAAAGCTATGTCTTGCATTTTTTCAATTAGGTGTTTGATCACGAATTTCATATGATAAAAATATTTTTCTTATTTAATTGTTATCCTAATAAGATAAAAGTTGTGCTTGAAAATTGTTTTAATGGCTATTATTATATGTTGCATTTTTAGGTAAACATGAGAATTGTGATCAAAATTTGTGTATCATTTGTACTTATTTGCGTCATTTCTATTTTCAGATATCTATTACCCTTCATCAGGAAAGTCTAGTTCACCAAGACTTTGCCTTAGATTGAATTCAGACTCTGTCTGGAAGGGGGGGGGGGGGCCTAATTTTCAAAATTGATAAAAAAAATTCCTAAGAGGTTAATGCCGTTTCCTTTTATATGCACTGATACCAAAAAATCAACAAAAAAAATACTTATTTTTACTTTTCTCTCAGAAATAATAACTAGCCCAAAAAGTAAAATAAAATCACGCATGGTATATTTATCTTTTCTTAGGCAAAGATTATTTTAAATGTGCATTTATTTCAAACCAATGAAAATTCAAACTGAAGTACAAAATAGAATCCAGAAATTTTGCCTATCTATTTTGGCTTTCATTGAAGGTGGATTGAATTTATGTAAAGGTAATTCTTATCTCAGGATTCTTTAAAACTGTAAAAATAGATTTGAATATATTTCATATAGCTTGATAAATTAGATTCAAAGGCCTTATAGATTTAATTAACTTTGGGATAATGGTAAAGGACAATGGAATATAAATTATCCTTGCCAAACCAATTCATTTTTATGTAAAAAGGTATGATAACCAATCTGCCATTGTCCTATCACTCTCAGATATAGTTTAACTTTGGCCTATGTTATATGATATAACACATACTTAAGACTTAAAACTTAATGTAATGAAAAGCTTTCACTTAAGCAAAGCTAACAAATAAAATTATGAAACATATCAGGGATCTAAAGAGATAAGATAATGGCCGATAAATTAATGCACATCCATAATGATGACGCACTAAATAACCCCTTATGTAGATTAAAATTAGTGGTTCAAACGTTTATAAACACAATGTAATCAACCATTCAAAGCCAACGAATAAGAAAACGTTATTGTAAAACTTTGTGTACTATTGTAATAAGAAGTCAATTGTCTCCTCGCTCTCTGGAGTAAGAAAGAATAAAATGCGATGGTACTCTACAATTCACTTTTCTGCCTGTCCGTCCTTCTGTCCATGATTTTTTATGATTTTCCAGTATGGCTACGAAACCAATTATTATCTGCTTGATCAGACCCGTCTAATCCATACCTGAAACCATGTATTGTATTGTATTATAGACATTTTTCTACAAATAGTAAAGTAAAAAGTTGTAATATGAACACCAGTTTTGTTAGACTGGGCCTTCGCTTCTTCGGGACTAACAAAACTGGAAAAACAGATGCAATAAACAACTAATCTTGGCTGTTTAGTTTTGACAATGCCAGTTTTCATCAACCAATTAAGATTAAATAAAAGTAAACAAATTTATAAATCCAACAAATGTTTATAAAACTTCGGGTACTACTGAAATTTAAACCCTCCCTTATTTTGCTGAGAGTGAACATATTAAAAAGACATACAGAATTCTACCAACCCTTTTTGTAAAAAACGTCGCTTAGAAGCATTAACATTTTGTATGTATCTTATCAATTTATATTGTTTTAACTCTTAATATAAAAAGCGTCGTCAAATGTTTTAAATGGACGTTCAGGACTTTCTGATAACGATTACAGGGTGCTACTGTTCTTCTCATTCTGTCTTCTCATGTTATTATAGACAGAATTTATTTAATTTTTCGTCCATTTTTCCCTCCCTGTAGACAACTTCCCTCCCTGTAGACAACTTTTATTGTACCCAGGGAGGTAGGGAACATTGGACTGAAATTACCTTCTTAGCTGGTCCAAACCCTCTAGGTACTTTAATTTAAGTTTATCGCCACCAGGGATCTAAAGGGATAAGACAATAGCTGATAAATGGATGTACATTCCCAAAAATACCCCTACTGTAATTTGCCATCAGTGGTTGAAACGTTTCGACACTATACTAAATAAACTAACCAATTAAAATTCAGTAAAAGTCCCCAAAGATGTTAAGCAAACAAAAATGAAAACGTTATTATAAAACTTTGGGAACTAGCAAAGAGAGAGGTGGACAATGGACTGTTTATTATACTAGTCCCCAAAGTTTTACGATAAAGTTTTCTTATTAGCTGGATTAACAACTTTGGGGACTTTTATTGGATTTTGAATGGTTAGGTTATTAAGTACTAGCGGCTTCGCCCCTAGCCTCTAGGGGCTTGGCTGATGAGGTAATTTAAAAAAAAATAAAAAAAATAAAAATAAACAAAAAAATTCTGGTACTGCGCTCATAATTTATGGGCAACACCAGAATTTTTTTTTTTGGGGGGGGGAATTTTCATTTTTGGGGGGTTGGGATTGTCCCATCCCCCAAGAAAATAGCTTAAATCCACAACAGGACCAAAAGGTATATACCCTGAAGAGTAGAATCCATTCGGTTCAGTTGTTACCAAGATCTTAAGGGACAGACGGATGGACGCCGACGGACAGACAGACAGACAGATATCGTTCTACTTTGTATTATAGATAGTAGTGGTTAAACCAACCAATCAAAATTCAGTAAAAGTTCCTAAAGTTGTTAAGCCAACGAATAAGAAAATTTATATTTTGAGATTTCTAATAAAAAATTTACTTTAAGATAAACATTTTCTGAAAAAAATTGTTCTAGCTTCAAAAATAAGGAAATTACATCCATTTAACCTTTTAATTAACCTTAAAAAATAAAGTTGTTAAATGAAAGTGTGAAGTAAGCGAAAAATGACTTTGTCTCACTTAAAGTCGGAAATTTATTATTGAACAGGGAACATGCACAATTTTTTTTGCCATCTAACTCTTATAGGAGCCGAGATGATATGTGGGGGGGGGGGGGGGGCATTGAACGACTAAGGTCTGGAAATGGGCCTGATTGTTAAGTGTTAACAACCTTTATTTTTAGGTCCTTTTTTTCTTAAAAACTTCAAACTTATAAAAATAAAAAAAATAAACTATATAATATGTACCATTTTTACTATGTCGATTTAAATATATGATATGTTATCTTAAATGTATCATTCCAGTTTTGTCTCTATTGAAAGTAAAATGATACATTACTATTATGTCGATATAAATAAGGAAATCAATGTTTATGAATACGCTGATATGTAAACATGAATGTATGATTTCAGTTTCGCCTCTATTGAAAGTGGAATCTTACATTTCAAAAATCGTATCGGTGTTGAAGATATCTTCACCAAGAGAGGGGAAAGTGGAAGGGTATATTACAGTTTTAGAGGGTCCAAACCATAATCATAGATTATGTTTCTGCTTCTATAAAAATGGATTCAACTCCCTAACTGTATAAAATAAGGATGACAAAATCCATAAAAAAGAAGCTCTGAAATCAAACGGTAGAACAAACGAACTTGTAGAGTGTCAAAACTTAAAAAGCGGAATATTAAACAAAATCGCATATAAACTTATACAAAAAGTTTTTGTCAAAAAAGTGAATGATCAGTTTGTTTTAAAAGCATATACGGACTTTCTGCAAATTTGATGTTCCACTAAAGTTTGATGTCAAAATAATAACAATACCAACATTTAATTTGCAAATTAGCCGATTTTAGGCACCACTTTTTCTAAATTCTAATACTTTTTTAAAAGAATTTGTTTTGTATTTTTTGTATAAAACTAAAAATAGACTTGGCATATTATATGATATTAAAGCATAACAACATATAGATACAATTATAACTGAAAAATGTCATTTTTTATTATGATCGATATCATCAATATAATAAACAACACATTTACGTGATTATTTTGTGTTTTATTTCATTTTTTCGCAAAAGGAAATTATCCTTATATGAAATTATCCTTATATGAATTAACATGATGTATTTATGTCTGTCTGTTATGAAGAATCTAGCTAACCGCTGAACAGATATGGTTCTCCTTTACGTGGTAGCTTCTCATACGCCCTGAGAAGGTTTATAACTATTTTGGGGGAGGGTACAGCCATCCTTCCAAGAGAAATCGCAAAAAAACATAACTAACCCTGATCTAGCGGCTGAGAAAATATTTTTGGTAGGTAAAGAGCTGATCTTAACGTAAATAAAAAAAAATTGCGTTCCGCTAGTGGCCTCTAGGTGTGTAGCCGCTAGTTATTTAATACAGAAATAGTGTATATGTAAGGAAATATTCACAAATTATTCTATTCAGATTCCTCCCACCCTTTGTAAAAATTCATTGTATGAGCCTAATTTTAAGTATATACTTAAGTTGTAATCTATAGTTATATTATATACACAAAAAAAGATATAATAATATAAATTACAAATAAAGAAAGCATTAAACAATTAAGGTGATAAAACATTATATCACTATAGAACAGCTACTCTATAACTAGAGTATGTTTGTTCGTCCGTTACTTTTCCACGCACACATACACTTACTAAATCATAACCACAATTTTGAAAAAAAGACTTAAAAACTATAATTCTTGTTGAAATCTTACATTTACTCAATCCTTTACATTTTATAAAAGAGGAAGATTTTCTAAGTTTTGAAGCTTCAGTTTTTTCCGTTTTGGAAAGCTTAACATCAGTCCCGGGATGGTTATGGGCTACTTTTATTTTTTGGATTTAAGCCTTATTTTAATTTAAGGTCATTTTACCCTCTTATCCCAGAGTTCTAAGATGCTAGGGGCGCAACATATTATAAAATATAAAGTATTCTTCAATCTCTCCTTTACTATTGTGATCCTTGATATTTTATGGTTGTTGCTGCGCTTCTTATGCACAAAAATGTGCTTGTACTAATAGGACCAATTAGTAAAGGTGCAGTAAATCAATTATCAAATTGTTATCTAATTATTAAGTAATTTATGTTATGTATTTTTAATCGTTGCTTTTGTGAAGGTGCTATAAATAAATTCCTACAACTTCTAAACTTTTTTTGGTGAAAATTACTCTTAGAAGATGGGTGTCAACTACCACCTTTAAAAAGCAATTAGGACGGCCTGCTTCCCCGTTTTAAGACATTCCATCACCCCCTCGTGATTCACGGTGCACCTCACTGCTTTTGAGTATGTTGAAAGGATTACTGAACCGATTAGGTTCTACATCTTGGAAGTTTCTTGAGGGTTATTTTCTTTCTTTTTTACTTTAATACTAAAATCTAAAGTTTAGAGAATCCTTTGACAATAAACAATTAAATAATATTTATCGCAATAAAGAAGAGGGGAGAAGGGTTACGCCTATTATTATATCCTTTATTTCAAAGACGTTTTATCGATGCTGCTAATATTTTTTTAAAAATTTGGTTCAGTTTATATTTTACAAATGTTTCCATTTTCAACTTTTTGTGCATTTAGCATCCTATTCTATAAAGTAGTAAGGTTTTTTGCCTGAAATTTGAGATATTAGTAAATTCTGATCCGATTGAGTTTTCTGTTTTTTTAGGTAAGCTTCACTTAGTGATGGTTTTGGGCCATTCTATTTTCAGAATGTGTCAATCTTGATGGTTTTATGCTATTTTTTATAATAACTTTATTTAAACTATGACCAACTAATTCATATGGTTGTCATTTAGAATGTTATCACATATCTAGTTGCTGGTGGATAATATGTCAGCATTTACCACTTTTATTGGATGCCATACCATCGACATCAACTTCTAAAATATTAAATTAGTGGATGCACCCCTAGCATTTAAGAGCGGGAAGGGAAGTGGTAGAAAAAAGCATAAAACCATCTCAAAGAATATAAATGTAAACCATTCTATATGAGAAGCTTGACTTGAAAACCCAATCGGTTCGGTGGTTACCGATATCTACATTAGATATAAGATAGGATTTTTGTGTTGGTTTTGAAAAACATTGGTTAACTCTTTAAATTGTGAAACGAAGCTTGTTACTAATGATATTATTATTTAACAATTAATCTTCGTTTTCTCTCTTTACAAGTACAGTTACATTAAGTAGACAAATTAAATCTTTTTAAATAGCATTTTAGAATTTCAAAAAGTCATCGTTAAAGCTCAAAGAGTAAGATAAATGGTAATGTAAACAAGGATGGCATCGTACATAAGTGAGTAGTGAAGCCCAAAAGATCTTGTATACAATTTAAGGGACACTTGAAATGGAGAGGAGTGAGTGATAAATTCGACCAGCCCATTTTTTTAGTGGCTGTTAATTTTTGGCGGGGATATTTTTTTCTTTGGGGTGTGGTTTACCCATCCCCAAAATAGTTATAATCCTTCCAAGGACCTATACGTAGCTACACTGTAAGCCAGAACCATATCGGTTCAGTAGTTCAGAGATCCTTCAGTACAGACACATAGATACACAGACCTCCTGTCACTTTATTCTAAGGATTATTCATAATTATAATTTGGCTAATATTTTTTTTATTATTTTACTGTTAAATATTTTGCTTCTTTTATTAAAAGAATATAAGCTGTTTATTTCGGTACGATAATAAGATACAAGAAAAGAAATATCTTTTTGCTAAAGATTTTAATCGTTTTATCTTACAAACAAAATAATATTTGAAGCATAAAATTTTAATCCTCCTTTTTATTTTTGTAATTATAGATAATTTAAAACTTGGTAATGTTACTAATTAAAAAGTGCAAAAAATTCGCAAATGACTGTTTTAAAATTATTTGTTTACACAGGGTTTTAGCAAAAGAGATATATATGATAAAAATATGATTAAGTTAGATTTAAGTTTATGAAATAGTAATCAAATTAGTATAAATAGTAGGTCACTTCTTAGAAAAAAGTAAAGTAATGTTTGACTATGTGTGTGACTTTAATTTTTCTTTTAAATCTAAAATACGAAAAATTGGTTTGATTAAACCTCTTGGGGCAAAGCCCCTAGAGGCTAGGGGCGAAGCCGTTAGTTATAGATAATATATATATATGATAATATGATAAAAATATGATTAAGTTAGATTTAAGTTTATAATATAGTAATCAAATTAGTATACATAGTGGGTCACTCCTTATAAAAAAGTAACGTAATTTTGACTATGTGACTTGTTGTCTGTATGTAGCTTAGGATGGCCCAAGGAGGTGCTTGCCGCCCTCAATAAAAGTTCCATATAAATAAAAGTAAGATTTTTGTAAGCCATCAATTTACTTAAGTACTTTAGGGTAGATTTGTATATGTGTCTTAAGTGGGTTTTAGGCTGTTTTTTCCTGTGAAATAAAGCCCATATTAGTTTCTTAATCAAGATTCGTATCCCGGAATATATACTGAAAATGTGGTTTTAAAAACAATTTACTATTTGATCTTTACTGGTGTGAAATGACAAAACAAAACAAGGGCAGTAATATTCAAAACATGATAGCATAGCATGTAAAAGTGTGTAAAGAAATTTGTCAGGATAATTTCATAATTTTTGTTTGTTTCTAACATCTTCCCTGTAAAATAATAGTAATAAAAATCAAATTTCTTTTGCATTCATTATAACATAATACTGTCATACAAAAAAACATTTTGTACAACAATAATAATTTGATTCAAGCTGAAATTTTGATGAAAAAAGGCTTGTTACTTGCGTTTATTTTTCAACTTGCTTAAATAGCTGAAATCCTACTCCTGTCTCTAATGAGTAATAAAATGCCACAAATACAGTTACGTCAACCTACAATAAAACTATACAGTAGCTGTGCTTCTGATTATTCTACTGATAACCAAAATTTAAATTCATTGTTGCGAATTTGGGTGTGCATTCAGTTCCGCATAATTATCATCTTTTTATAGTGTTTCATGTCAGGGATCTAAATGGTTAAATTAATGTACATCCCTAATGATGATAACAAAATTACCCCTTCTGTAGTTTACAATTAGTCGTTGAAACGTTTGAACTGAATCAACCAAAAAAATCACCCAAAGTTGTTAAGCAAATAAATAAATAAACGGTATTATAAAATATTGGGGAAAAGTGTAATAAACAACCCATTGTCCACTCTCTCTCTCATTCCATGTTCAAATAATGACAAAATAGCAAGAGATATTAGTTTTAGTGCTGTAATAACAAAATGCGGTTCTAATAATTTGGTAAAGAAATGCATATGCGAAAGGGAATTCGCACCTCAAATTTGCAAAAGGTGGGGAATGACTTGTCATTGCTTAAATGTTGCAACTTGAGCCACTGTACAATTAACAGTCAATTCATTCTTTCAAAACAAACAAAATAATAAATTTAAAGCATTCAATTTCGTATAGTTTGTTATCATGTTTTTTTTTATGTAAGGTTAGGTAATTTTCATGCGGGTCATGGCAATGGATGTAAACTATAAGTGGATATTATGAGCGGCAAAAAATTGTCGTCAATTTAGGTTGCTAACTGGACATCACTTATTGGTCAGCTATTTTATCTAGTAGGAGGGGATGGGGTTTATGGGATGTATAGGGGGAATCGTTGTTTTATCCAGCTACGAACTTTACTTTATTAGAGTACAATGTACATGATGTTAAGACTCTAGGGGGCTTGGTGTCGCTTTGTGTACTAGGTAACTAGACCTCTCTCCACGCACCTTGAAACATACTCCGCTTATGGTTGCGGTGTAAAGCGTCCATTCGCCCATCAGACAACCAACTCTCTGAGATGCAAGACCTTTGTCTGAGAAGTCCCAACTGTGCATGGAAACGAGTTGAGCCTATTTTTTGGCCAAGGCATTCCCCACACTCTGACTATTTACGTCGCGCATATGACATAGTAGCAGTGGGAACCATTTTTAACGTTTTTAGTTATGACGCGGTGTCGGACCGAGATTCGAACCTATCACCTTCCCGACGACGAGCGGATGCGCTACGTAAGGAGCCACGGTAGCGGGTAGAGTTCATGATAATCTCGTAAAAGATCCAAGTAATAATAAATATATTTAAAAGTTTCCAAATTAAGTTTATAGTTGTAGGGGGAGCATGCTCAAATGAACCCACCAGTATAAAGTATTAGAACTTCTTTCTAAAATTACAATGTAGTTATTAGTATATAACTTGACCTAAAACACACAAAAACACATCCCAATGTGTAATACAAAACTTTTTTTCAAAAGTCAATTATTCATATGCTTTGGAACAAGTTTAAGAAAAACTAGTTATAGAGTAGCTGGCACTTCTAGAAAATAAATATAATTTTTATTTTTCAGATAAAGTGTCTCTTTCTGTCAAATTGCGAATAAACAGATATGCAAAAAAAATTGCAACCAGTGACATGTTTGCAAAAACACTGCCATAACCAGTGTACATTAAACAGTTAAACCTTTTGACCACATTTAGACAGATCATATATCATATAAACTTCTCTTTTAGATAATACCAGGGAGGGAGGGAGGGAGCATTGGGTTGTTTATTACTCTAGTCCCCAAAGTTTTCTAATAACGCTTTCTCATCAAATATGTGAACTATAACTAAATTTTGATTGGTTGGTTAATTAAGTTGAGTGTCCAAACGTTTCAACCACTAATTGTAATCTACAGAAGGGGCCAGTTTTGTTATCATCATTGGGAATGTACATCAATCGGCCATTGTCTTATCCCTTTAGATCCCTGCGATAATACACGTATAAGAATAAGGATATTATTAAGACAGAGGGCTTAGTTTTAAGAGTAATGCTTCTAGTTGGATATAAAAAAGGAACCCTAAGGGATAAGACAATGACGATTAATTGGTATGCACCATCAACGATTATGAACTAAAAATTAACACTTCTATAAAAAAAATATTGATGGAAACGTTTAACCACTGTTAGTTAGTATATCCAGAACTTTTTAAGAAAACGAATGAGAGAACGTGATTTATTATTTTAGTGACCAGACTATTTTTCAGCTTTATTTTGTATACTTGTCTAACACCCTGACATAAATAAAACCTGACTGTTATAAGTATGATCTAAGACATCAGACGATTTCAGGTTGATAAGATTAATTGCAACAAGACGTCAAATTATTTAATAAGTTTTATGGCATATTGCATAAATAAAGACTAAATCATAGACAATTTTTAAAAATTAAAATAGGCTTAAATTATTAGTATTAATTAGTTTTAATGGTTAGGGCATGAGAGATGGCAGGCAGCCCCAATTAATTCCAATTCCAAATCATCTCAGGATAAATTTAAAGGTGAATCTAATTTTGGAAAATTACCTACTGACCAGGATATTTTAATCAACAAATTCAATGCTGCAAATTTGAATGAACAATGCTAAAACTTATATAAAATATTATTTAGCTTTTTTTTCTGTATTGCTATTCTTATTCTAACTATGAGTTTGTTTCTTCAACAATTTACCTTTAAATTTTCATAATCATACAGATGTTAGCAGGTTTTTTTTTTTTTTTTTACATTTCTTAAATTTCTTACTGTGTTTGGTTTTCATTTTCTTTTTTATTAGAAATCCTCAAAGCCCTTTTATTTTTTTTTTATTTAATGATTATTTAAGGCACCCTAATATATCTATAAATCCCTTTTTAACCTGACCACAATTTTCACCTGTGCTCATGCACGGATTATCATCCCCCTTCCCCTTTATTCTGCCGCCATAATTTTATATCTCCGTATTCCCATGAATCTTTTAAACCAACTCCTCCCCTTTCCCTTTTATTCTGCCGGCCCCATTTCATATCTTTGTTTTCCCATGGTTAATTTAAAGCAACTCCTCCCCTTTTTTTTGTGTGTATGTGAGAAATATTATCTTATTGGATATTATGTTTAAATGGAGGAATTAATTCATCAAAATGGAGTTAATGCATTACAAAATCGAAATTGGCATAGGCTTCTTTTTTCAGAAAACTCTGACTTTGATGTAGATTTAGATATATACAAAGACATTGATATTGATTCTTCATATTATTGCCCAGAAAGTTTTAGCCAAAAATTTAAAAATTCTAAAAATATCTCACTTCTAAGTATAAATATACAATCTCTAAACTCTAAATTTTCTAGTTTATCCGATTTAATTGCATTCTGGAAAAGTAAAGGGGTTGTATTTGACATAATTTGTTTGCAAGAGACTTTCTCCATAATTATGCCATCCATGTATGAACTTAATGACTACCATCAAGTTTTATACAAAACAAGGAAAACTTTTGTAGGTGGCGGGGTTGGCTTTTATATTAAAAAATCCTTAAAATTTTCTATATTAAATGAATATTCTATCTTTCATGAAAAAATAATTGAATGCTTATTCATTGAAATTGAACTTGGCAATAGAAAAAAACTTCTTGTAGGTAATTTCTATCGTAGCCCAAGTAAAGGAGTAAATAATATAACAGCTTCTATGCAAACTGAAATGTTTCTTGAGCATTTTCAGGGTATTTTAGACTCTATTACTCAACGCAAATGTAAAGCAATCATTTGTGGGGATTTTAATCTTGATCTTCTTTCCTTTAATTCTCATAATCACACTGCTGAGTTTATTGATATGTTGTTTTCAGCTGGCTTTTTGCAACTTATTTCTAACCCAACAAGAGTATCTAGCCATAATAATCTTAATTCAGCAACCTTAATTGATCACATTTGGACTAATGATGTTAAAGACCAAATGGTGGCTGGAATAATAACCACCTATTTAAGTGATCATTTCTCAACTTTTCACATTATTAAAACAAACAAATATCAGCCAACCCCAAAAGTAATTTCAAGTCGAGATTTCTCTGAAAATAATATTGCAAATTTCAAAGAAAAATTAACTAACTTACCTTTTACTGAAGTCTATAACCATAATAACCCTACAGATAGCTATGAAACTTTTCAGAAAATATTTAAGGAAGCATTTGATCAGAACTTTCCATTGAAAGAAATTCGTTTTAATAAAAACTATCACATGATAGAACCCTGGATGACCAAGGGGATTCTTAGGTCTAGGGCTAGAAAATTTCAGTTACAGTCTCAGCTTTCAAAAAATCCGTCGGAAGTGAATAAAGAATTGTATAGAAACTATAAAAATGCTTACAACAAAGTTTTAAAAACGGCCAAAAAAGTATATTACAGCAATCTTCTTTTAGCTAACCAGGGAAACCTTAAAAAAAATTGGCAGATTATAAAACAAGTCGCTGGGCTTAAGTCAAAAAATAATTTCTCAACTGAAAAACTTATAATAGATGGTACTGATATTATTGGTGAAAACAACATGGGTCAAGCATTTAATAGGCACTTTTCAAATATTGCACATAATATTAGGCAAACTATCAATCCTACTGACAGGCCACCTGATAGTTATCTTGAAGAATCTGAATTTTTATTTAACATTCCACGTATTACACCAGCTAACATTATTGAAATTGTCAATAATTTTGAAAGTAAAAAGTCTGTTGATTATTTTGGAGTATCCTCCTTCTTGTTAAAACAAATTATTACACCAATTCTAGATCCATTGTGTTTTATTTTTAATCAATCTTTAGAATCTGGAAATGTACCAGATCAATTTAAAATGGCAAAAATAACTGCTGTATTTAAAAATGGCGGTGATCCTTTTAATTTAAATGACTATAGGCCAATTTCACTTCTTTTAATCTTTTCTAAAATATTAGAAAAATACATTGCTAACCACTTGCAAGATTATTTGTCTGAAAATAATTTGATTAATGAACTTCAGTTTGGCTTTCAAGCTAAAAATTCTACATTTCATCCTATGATACACTTACTAAATCATGTGAGTAAAGCTATGAATAAAAAAGAATACACAATTGGCATCTTTTGTGACATTAGAAAAGCATTTGATTGCGTGCCTAAACAGACACTTTTAATGAAACTTCGTAAATTTGGTATTCATGGTAATATGCTTAGTTGGTTTGAGTCCTATCTTTCCAATCGAACTCAATTTGTAAGGCTTGGGCTATTTGACTCTGAACCATTAGAAGTAGATAGTGGTGTGCCTCAAGGTAGCATTTTAGGACCAATCTTGTTCTTGATATTTTTTAATGATCTTCCAAAGTCAACATTACTTAAACTTCTCCTTTTTTGTGATGACACAACAATCTTAGCCTCGGGAAAAAACCTTAATGATCTTATTTCGTTTGTTAACACTGAACTTCAAAATATTTCTCAATGGTTCAGAGCCAATCAGATGTGTTTACATCCCAACAAAACCAAATTTACAATATTTTCCCCATCCCCATCCCTTATACCTTGGAATGAAATTAACCTTTACTTTGATGAAAATGATCCCAATACACTGAATCCAAATCCATTACTTAAACATAAAATTGACTTTGTAAACCATGAAAGTGAAATCCCTGCAATCAAGTTTTTGGGCATTTACCTAGATCCAGCCCTAAATTTTAAGTTTCATATAAAAGAATTAAACAAAAAACTATCTAAATCTCTCTTTTGCTTAAGGAAATGTCAAAGCCTTTTAACAGAAAGTGCTATGAAATCTTTGTATTTTTCTATTTTTCACTGCCATTTGGTTTATGGAATTCAAATATATACTTGTGCATCGCCTTCAATTCTTAATGCCATCAAAATAAAGCAAAAAATGGCTGTAAGATGTATAAAACAAGCAACATATTATAGTCACTCTGGTCCGATCTTTAAAAATCTTCAAATTCTACCTTTTGACTCTTTGTGTATCTTTTTTAAACTTAAGCTTATGTATGAATACAAAAACGATCTGTTGCCTAGGTCTTTTAACAACATGTGGCCCCGTAGGGGTGATTTAATTGCCAATTATAATCTTAGAAATGATGATAATCTAACTATACCTGCTTCTCGCATTTCTCTAGTTGAAAGACTACCTTACTGTTCCTTACCAACTCTATGGAATAATTTTAATGATATTGACAACATAAGAAATAGTTTGACTAAAAAGCAATTTATAAGCAAGCTTAAAAAGTGCCTACTAAATAGAATTGTAACCACATGTAATAGAATTTTATGCCGCTCATGTCTTTTGAGAAATTTAAATTAAGTAATAGCTTTAACTCCATACTTCATCTATTATCAATTTTATTTTTTAAAAATATTTTAATATCTAATGTTCTAGTCCTCTCACATACACCCTTCCTCACTCCCTCATTTTCACATTGGAATGAAATATAATCCTTTTAGTTAATTTCTGTTGTTGTTTCATATTCCTATTTTATTTTCTTTAAACTTGTATATCATCTATTGCAAAGGCTATCCAATATTACCTCTCACGAGATTGTTTAGTCCTTTGACACTGTACATAATTATTATTTGATCTGTCCTTAATATTTTATTCATATTCAATTTTTTTGTTTGTATATGAATATTTAATACCTGTATTATAACACTGTTATTATTTTTACTTGTTATGTGTGTCATAAAATAAATATCTAATCTAATCTAATCTAATGAACTCGTGTGATGGTTTTAGGCTTTTTTCCTGTAACCCCACTCATCCTTGCAAATGCAAAGTCTCTAAATTTCAGCAGCGCCGCCGACAATAGAGAAATAAATATAATTTCTAATGTAATTTCCCATGACGCATACAGGGACATTCGGACACTTCCTTAATTTTAGAGTAGCTTCGATAATACCAATAACAAAGCTTGTTTGGTTATGATACTTATTTGTCGACAATTTATACCATTTCAATCAATAACAAACATTATTACATAAGTATAATTGAGCCAAAACCTTGTTAATTATGTTCATAAATAGCGCAGCAAAAAAAAGTACCTTAAGATATTTAAATTATGTTGACTTTGTCTTCATAAAAAGTTTAAGAACAAACACAGCTAAAAAAATTATATTCTATGCAACTAAAAAATTTTCAAATTAAGTGATTTATTTCCAATATACTAATACATTGATTCTTAATAAACAATTTTAAATACATCATATTTTTGCTTGTCTTGACATAAAAATAAAGCCTTTTACAGTTGAAACGCCATAACATATAATTTCTCTGTTGCACAAGAACATAAAAATTGTCCCTAAAAATGACAATATTTGTGAATCTATCTAACGGACATTAAAAACTCTTGCTAAAACTTATAGAGTAGCTCCACTTCAAGCAAATTGTGTGTATGTATGTTCGTTTAACTTTAAAGTCATTTATTTTTAAGGAAAAATGACATGAAAGAAAGAGCTCAAAGTTAGTGTAAAATTAGCTACACTCACTCTTACAAACACACACACACACACACATACTGCAGGATTCAGGGATAAGTCAATGAAAAACAACAAGAGATCTTAATGGATACTACACTAGACACCCCCCATTATGACGAACAAAATTACCCCTGTTGTACATTAAAATTATCGGTGTATAAGTTGTAATACTACTAGTTTGTACAACTTTAGATGAAGATTAAATTTAAGGACCCAAAAGTTATTAAGACAACAAATGAGTTAACTTGTTTTTTTTAATGTATGATTTGAAATCTAAGTCCAAAGCATTATAATAAAGTAATATTGTGGGAGAGTTTTTCATAGTATTCACGTATTAGTTTGAATATCCCTGCAGTCCGCATGTATGCTTGTATAATTAAACACTTTCATAAAAAAAGACAATCAACGAATTCCTTTTTTTCGTTCTTAATATCATACTGATTGAATTATCTTATGGTTAAACACTCTTTAACCCTTACAGATCGGGGGGGGGGGCTCCAAGAGCCCCCCCCTCTAGTTTTTTCAATCTCATTTTTTTTGTAGGTAAGATGGAGTGCTGTGACTTCATGACTTTTTAAGTTTAGTAATTATACGTCGGCAAGAGTTGATTTTATTAGGATATCTGGTCTGTGTCGGTCGTGGTGTCCGGTCAAAGTCGGTTGGGTAGCACCAAAATTAGAAAAAAATTCTAAAAAAATCTTAATTTCTACATTATGACTTTTGTGTATAAGGAGAAACATAAAAATTTTTTGGTGAATACTTAGATATCAATGACCTTCTGAGAAAAAATGTGTTATGACCGTTTGACCGCTCCCTGACCGACTTTATGACCGATTTTTGTCCGGCTTTTACTACAGACATATATCATGAATATCGTGGCTTCTATTACAGCTAGAGTCCTATAAATTTTTTTGGTAAATCCTTGAGCAACATCAAACAGATAAAAATATTAATCAGCGCCGCCAACCGCCGTTTTACCGCCGTAACCGCCGAAAATGGCGGTTTCCGTTATTTGCCGTTTTTTGGCGATGATCAGAAAAAGTAATTTTTTTGTTATGAAAAATAAAAGTTCGTCCTAAAATTTGGTCATCCTAGCTGCAAAATTGGCCGCTCTACAGCTGTTTTAAAATTTAGCGGCTGGCCGCTAAAAAGCGGCTAAGGAGCGGCCTGGCTGCTATGACTAGAAAAAGTAATTTTCTCTAAAAATACACATGAACCACCAGAAAAAAATTTTACGTCTTTATCTGTAACAGGAGCCGAGATAGAGGGGGGGCTCTTGGAGCCCCCCCCCCGATCTATTAAGGTGGGAATAGGGGCCCGAGCTGTAAGGGTTAAAGTTTGACTTTTAAAAATAAAATCTAGAACATATTATATTTGTATTCCTCTTAATATTCTAACAGTACTTATACTTATTGAATAGTTTATACACTCTTGAAAACTAGCAATTACCATTCCCTTACCCCTGAAACAGGGGCGTCCAAGCTTTTTTTTTTGGGGGGGGTAAAAAATTTTAGGGGGGGGGGTAATTCGTGTTTGGGGGGGGTAAAATGGCGCGCGAAGCGCGCCGAAATTTTTTTTTACCCCCCCCAAAATTTTTACCCCGGGGGTAAAATTTGATTGGGGGGGGTAATTACCCCCCCTAAAGTCTGTTGGGGGGGGTAAATACTCCCCCCAAATCTGTTGGGGGGGGTAATTACCCCCCCCAAACTAATTTACCCCGGGGGTAAAATTTTTGGGGGGGGTAATTTAATTATGTAAAAAAAGCACCTACCTAATCTATTAAGTTAATAAGTACTATCCTATAACATAAAGTAGTAAGTAAGGTTTATTTGACTATAGCTTCAGATTTCATTACTTTTAATACTGAGTTCTCCTTTTTAGGAAAGCTTCACATAGATCCCATGATGGTTCCACACTATTATAGGTCAATCCTTTGAGTGGTTTTAGGCTATTTTTCTCCTCCCTTTTTACCCTTTAGAAAGCACGAGTTCTTAGATGCTTAGGGCGCCACTACTATTCAAATATATAGTAGTATCTCATTCTTTAGAACATAAAAATACAATAATTAACTCACTAACCAATGAACCAATATGATTATACTTTAAAGTGAAGCGTCTTATAGGTCCTGGTAAGTTTTATAACTAGTTTACTCCCTCCCCCCCAAAAAAAAAATTTTCAGTAAAATTTTTTTTTTAAGAACATTCAATTTGGGGGGGGTAAATACCCCCCCCCAAAAAAATTTTTTTAAAGAACATTTATTTTGGGGGGGGTAATTACCCCCCCCAAAATGGTTTGGGGGGGTAAATACCCCCCCCAAAATGGTTTGGGGGGGTAAATACCCCCCCCAAAATCGTTGGGGGTGCCTACGGCACCCCCAAGGTAGGGGTAATTTTTTTTTGGGGGGGGTATTGTTCACAAAATTTTGGGGGTGCCTACGGCACCCCCAAAATCGTTTGGGGGTGCCAAATGGCCCATTACCCCCCCCCTTGGACGCCTATGCCCTGAAAGGTATTATACATACTAGAATAATTCTTTTATGGTTCATGCACTTTTTTAACACGCCATAGAGATCACATTAAAACAGGGTTGACAACTTTTTAAATATTATTCGCAACAACAATTGATACAGAACATACGTGGATTTATGAAAGGCGTACTGTCGTTTTTTACATAGGCATTACTTATTGGTCAGTTTGTTCATAGAGTAGGAGGGGAGAGTATAAGGGGGGTGGTATCGTTATTTTAGCCAGATACAAATTTCACTTTATAATCTGGTGTAAGATCCAAGTTATAATAAATACATTCCAACGACGCACTTTTAACTAATCAGCCAAATAAATAAAGTAGAATTGCTTTGCAACAAGAAATTTTAAGAAAAAAATCTACGAAAAAATATTTGAAAAATGTGGCAACTATGGTTTGTATTGCATAAGGTAAAGTAGCTAAAACTGCACTATAATATATATAATCATCTTTAACCATTGGGAAAAATTTGCATATAGTTTTTCTATTTTTTCTGGAATCCTTTAGTTCTTTGTTTTCGTTTTTCTTCAAAATAAATTTAAAAACAAGGATGACAACATCCATAAATCATGGAATGACCTGACGGACAGGTAAAGTGAAATATAGACTAGCTTTGCTACCAAAAATATGAACGATTGAACGAAACTTTTGGAAGTTATTTTTGATGAACGGACAAATTACGTTAACAAAAAGTTCCGCTAGCTTAGGCCAAGTAACCGTTATACAGTAAAAGTTTTAAGTTAATCGAACAGCTCTAAAATACCATATTTGGCATTTCAAAAAGTGTTTAATACCAATGTAGATAACAAAAATAATATAATGTGTAAATAGTTGAAAAGTCAATCACTAAAATGACTCTCAATAATTTGTCAAAAGGATATAGAGTATATTCCTTAAAAAACAGCAAGTTATTGTAATTTATTTTTTTAGATCTTTCATATTGTATGAAAACTGTTTAGTCACTAGACTTTAGGGGGGGGGGGGGCAGGAAAAGCCTAAAACCATCCCAAGACTTTAATTTAGAATAACCTAAAACTCTCTCAAAATCTATGTGAAGCTACCATGAAATTATCTAATAAGATTTTTAAAAACTCATTGGTAATTTTATTCAAAGAAAAGAAATGTGAATTATAATACAGTACGAACAGAGGAAAATTTTTGTCAATTTGAGTATCCTAATTTTATTAATAAGTTTCTTTTAAAATCCATCAGTAAAAAATGAGCATGAAATTATAAATTTATTAACTCGTTCTACTATTTGTTCTTTGGGGGATAAGGTTGGATTAGGAATGTAACTATGAATTTTATATCAATAATTCAAATAAACCAAAGGGGTAATTTTGTTCATCAAGATTAAACCACCGTCCATTGTGATTTCCCTGTGTCTCTGATTTAAATACTGTAGGAAGTACAGTCATACTTATAGTAATTAGTAGCTGCGCTTACAAAATACATATATTAGTTAAGTTAAGCGCGTAGATAGACAGATAACGACGTATGAATTGCAAATTTGTTTAACTACATAGAGATAAATTTAAAGCAAAAACCTTGCACTTGACCCTGTAAAACATACATACGCATATCACAAGAGTAAGGATATAAGAGTAGAAGTAAACAGATTGTAAACGTGAATAAGCAACTAAACCAACATTAGTAAGTAATTAAGAGTAAAATTAAATAGAAATGAAACATAAACCTATATTCATATTCAATTAGAAAATTAGTGTAGTGTCACTGTCTATACTGAAAAAATATATGCTAAAACTAGAAGTGTGCAAAACGGGCGTATCCAGTGCCAATTAAAATTCCTGTTAGGGGGGGGGGGGGTGGATTAATCCCTTACACTGCTCCACAACCCCCTTGACATGAATCTATTTTAGTTTATGGTGGGTGTCGTGCTCCCACCTGGAAAAAAATTATATGCATGCCACTAGTTAAAATGATATGTTATTTCAGGTAAGTTAGGATTATATTTGCTTTTAAAATAATAAGTATTTTACTATATTTTTTTCTATATTTGAAACAAAATATTACAGTACAATTTACAATATATTATATATTGCTGTGATTGTTATGGTTTTGATAACTTTAGACACAGCGTTTTAACTAGCTGACTTGTTTGACAGTAAGATCACTTAAGTGGAACATCATCACAATATATGATCAAATATAAACATAGATCGGATGATTTAAAAATTTAAAAGGGGTAACATTTCAATATTATTATTATCAATATCAGGCACCTAGCAAAACATTATTATATACTATACTAAAGACCAATTTGGTAGGCTTTGCTTTTTTCCTTGCAAATATCTGGTGCTTTTTTTCAAAGGACAAAATTATATTTAATCTATGAATTTTAGATCACTGGTTTAAATTGAGGAAAACGTAATAGGGCACAGCTGGTAACACTATCACAATAGATATAGAATACGTGGATATAATGACTGGAACAATTTGTTATTACTTTAGGTTGCTAATTCGAACCTCATTTTTTGGTCAGTTCATTCATTCGGAAGGAGGCAAAATGGTGGGGTATTTTTACCATCTGGAAGTATCAATCTATTAAAGTACATGAAAATCTGGTGCAACATACCAGTAATTATATTTTGATTACTATCACTAAAAGGTTGCTTCAACAAGAATGCTAACAAGAATAACTAGCGCAGCTAGATGAAATTGTATTCTGGCTTGGTAGCATTTATTTTTAAGGATTTGGCATACATGTCATTTTTTTTCATTTGGGGGGGGGGGGCTTAAATCCCCAATATATCATTAAATAAAAGTTTGATTAATAATTCTTCAATAGGCAATGGAGTGATTTACTCCGGTTAAAAATTAACATTCTAATTAGCTCTATTATTGATACTAGCAGCCTCGCCCCCAGCATCTAGGGAATTTTTTAATAGTAACCTAAACCTATCCCATCCTAAAACCATCACAAGATATATCTAAATCCTCCTTAAAATTGAGAACCTAATCGGTTCAGTAATTATTAAAAACTTTAGTCACAGACAAAAAACATAACTTCTTTGTATAATAATAGTTATTTCTCGTATCGTATTATAAACGGCTTTCCGCGGATATAGAATGTACAATTTTAAGATTAAAACTAGTTTATTTACCCCCGAGGTGCCGAAGGCACCGGCTAAAAAAACTGGTTTTAATCTTATGATTGTACATTTTTATATTCGTAGAAAGCTGGATATAATACGATGCTAGACATAGTTTTTTCGTATGGATGAGAATTGGTTCCTATCCACCGGATTCGAATGAATACGAGAAAAACAATTATGCACTAATTTGATAGTTTAGAACATCGCTTTTATAAACTAAATTGACGTTAGTCAACTAATATTTTTATAGAATTGGTAACTTTAGAAGGACACTTGTCATTAAGTAATTGTATTTTTGACATGACCATACATTTACATTTTTATGATGATTACGGAAATAGATAATTTAAAAATAAACACATAAAATCAGTACTAAAGTCGTCTAATAATGATTCAATCACATCACAAATACATTATATACATACTAGCATAAAATATACTGTTATTAACAGTATACAATATCATTAGAACCCGACTTTATATCTAGCAATCATTCATTAACAAACATTAGCAAGAGTTAAAATTAATTATTTTTTAATTTGTTGTTAGCTTTAAGCTCGATAATCTAAATGTTATTGATCTCTATATTTTTTTTATTTAGATAGCGAGCACATACGATAATTCATTTCAAATCTTAAATGATGATCAACTAAATTACCCCTTTCTGTAAATTAAAATTACTTTGTAAAAGTACCCAAAGTTTTGAGAAAATTTATGACAAATTAATAATAATAAACCCTTGGGTGCCCTCATAATTTAAAGTGCAATGCCCCAAAATTAAAAAACCATCTATAAAATTATTGACATTGATTTAGTAGCCATAGCTGACAAATTATCGAGATTCGGTGGTCCTGTTTAAAATATTAGCGACATCTTGTTATTTAAATGACCTCATTTTTTTTTGACAGAAAAAAAATTTACATTTGATGTATATTAGTTTAACTGCTATTAACCTTTCCCTGCATGTAAAAAGAAGAAAAGGTCATAAGAACAGACAAATACAGAGGGATTATAAAATATGTAGCAGAATTTGTCAATTTTATAATAAGCTCTTATAAAATTCAAATTTGAATCTGATATGATATGATATGCAATACCTTTATGATAAATGTCAAAATATTTAGGTATTTTCATAACACATAGTCAAAGTAGATCTATAAATTTCTATCATTTGGTATAATTTTTGTGATATATCTGCTTTATTATCATAGGAATCGTTCGTTTGTTGCTCTATGATTGTATTTTTACATAATTAAAAGAAAATGTTGTATGTGGTATTTAGATTAATAGTTTAAAACCTGACTTTTGTCTCCTTCTGAAAAAATCTACTTCCTACTTCAGAAACATGATAGTTGTAAATAAACAAAGATACAACGTTTAGCATAACCGACAGACTGACGGCTCAAGTAAACTTTATACTAGATCCTCTTTGGTAAGGGCATCTTCAAAAAATCAGCACTCTATCCCGAGAAAATAGATATTACTTTTATAAAAGCCCTTTGATGTGTTGAATATTAGTGGCACATTGTTTCATACATATATGAATTATTAATATGTTTGCGCTAAACATAAAGGTCTAACAACACAGAGAGTGTCGTTCCAATATAGACGAGTATGTTGGCCGTATTAGCAAGAACGTACATGAGTGGAGGAGGGGGGATATAATCCCTAACAAAAGCTTTGTGGCTGCAAAATTTTTAGAAAAACATGGGGTTTCTTCCCGCCCCCAATGAAAAACTTCAATAAGATTATCCATAAATTTTTGTGGGGTATTACCTCCCCAAACAAATTTTTCAATGCGCTATGAACGCTATTTTACCCACCTCATTAATTTTTATTACAACTCCGTTGAGATTGTTGCAATCCTGATTTAAATATTAAAAATAAAAATTGGATGTTTGTCTCCCCTTTTTACTTTAAGATCTCGCTGGCCAATGGACTGGTCATCTTTTACTTTCCAGAAACGCTTAATACAAGTCCTGGTAAGGTATATTAGTGAAGGTAAAGTCAAATTTTTGGAAAGAAATCAAATGTTCTCCTTAATTTTAATTGATAATAATTTTTTAATGTTTATGAAGCTTTTAAAGTGCTTTTAAAAAATGACGTCATACTGTATACTGTATATTGGCCTGCCATTGGTAATTTAGTCTTTAGATTGGCCTATCATAGGTCATTTTTATTGTATGACGTCATTTTTCAATAGGCCATAAAAAGATCTTCAATGTCTACTGTTGTTAAGAATAAACACTTGCGCATATTCAAATGTAAAAATTCATGTTTTCAACAGATATAACTCTAAAGATCATATATATGCAGGGATTTAAAGGGCTTAGCAAATGGCCGGATAATTTATGTACCTCCCCTATGATGATACAGAAAAGTATCCTTTCTGTAAATTAAAATTATTTGGTTGAAACGTTTCAACACACAACTTAATGAATTAACCAATCAAAATCAAATAAAGTATCCAAAGTTGTAAAGCCAATAAATAAGAAAACGTTATCACAAAACTTTGGGGACTAGTGTAATAAACAGTCTATTGTACCCTCCCTTCCTGATATATATGTGTACCAGGGAAATTTTAAAATGTCACATATTTGACAATTTCATATTGTGACATTTAAATATTCATACAATCGTTTACATCTTTATGTATACATATCAGGGCTCGGCAGACGTCTAGTTTTGGGTGCCTGTGACTGCAGAATATCCAAGTACATAAAGTAATAAGGTTTTTTTTTCTTGTCTGAGGCTTAAAATCTCAATAACTAATGAACCGATTTAGTTCTTTTTATCTTAGGTAAGCTTCACTAAGGACATGTGATTGTTTTAGGCAATTATATTTTTCAATTCAAGTCTTTGGCCCATCTGAATGGTTTTAAGCTATTGTTATAGCCCCTCTCTACCTCTTCAATTTCAGAGCCCTTAGATGCTAGGGACATAGCTTCTAGGGGCTATACAAAAATCATATCATACAATACAAATGACTTATGATAGGTCAAATTACAGACTAAATTTTCAATGGCAGGTCAGTATACATTTTAAATGGCCAATGGTGGCTAATAAGGCGTCATTTTTTATAGGCACTATAGAAAAGCTACATAGACATTAAAAAAAAAGTTCTTTTTTATACAGACTATACAGACTAAATTACCAATGACATGCCTGTATTTATTTCAGCTGGCCAATATTAGGCCAGTATCGGCGGCATCTTGACAAACATTGCCTGAACGTTGATGCAGTTGCCGAGCTTTGTTGCATATAGGTGACGACGAGAAAATTTTGTAGTATACTCATTTTAAATCTTACCTATTTAAAAAAAAAAAAACACTTCAAGGTTAAACCGAAATATTTACAGCTGACGATATTTTTGACGAGCAAAGAGCAGTAAATTGCAATACAGATCGAGATTAGAGTAATCTCCTTAGATCAAAAGAATATGGTTATGAAAAAAAAACAAGGTTGACAACAAGTAAATTTGTTTTAAAAACTTTTTTAATTAATATTACTGTTTACGGACATACTTACATCTTTAGAACTTGATTATACAGTTGCTACACTTCCTAAATCGAACCAAATTATTACAGGAATCGTCATGAAAGTTTAAAATCGATAGTACAATTATAAAAAACATGCTGCCTTTTAATAAAAATGCTTCTTCTTGTATGGAAGTTTTTTTAATTTTCAAATAAACCTTTTTACATACAAGACAATCTAAATTTACTTTAAATTAGAAAATAATTACTTTTTTACAATACGAAGAGTAGATGGATTTCTAAAAGGTTTATGAAGCATGGAAAGGTATTCCAGCAAAACAGTGATATTTTACCTTGGATTATTTTTACGGCATTTTATATATGGATTTACCCCAAATAATTTTATTGCAGAGACCTGCTTAAAACTTTTAAAACCCTTCAAAAATTTGACTTTTGTAGATTTGCTAATAAAAAAAGATGAAAAATCTCTCTTATTGTAGAAACATTTATAAAATCCTTGAAATTTGTATTTTATTTAGCGTTGAAATTGAGTCGTATTGAGGTTTCCAATGGTGTTTCTTCAATTCTACACCTCACATCATATCAGGAAGGGAGGTGACATTGAACTGTTAAGTACACTAGTCCTTATAGCTGTATAATAGCGTTTTCTTATTCGTTTAATCAAAAACTTTAGGGACTTTTGTTGAATTTTTATTGGTAGGTTCATTCAGTTGAGTGTCCGAACGTTTCAACCAATAATTGAAGGCAACAGAAAGTATAATTTTGTGTATCATCTTTAGGGATGTACATAAATTTATTTGAAAGTGTGACAGAGGGCAAGGGGCAGTTTGTGCTGTTGTAATAGATGAGTTTCTGGTGATTTGAATTTTTGATACATGTCCGAAAGTAAATGCGCACTGTTTCAAATATTGTCCAAGTTAACTGCATACTATTTATTCAGGGTTGGGGGATGAACATTTTTATAAGAATTCAATTAGAATTATATAGACTAAAATTACGTGGTTTATGTCGACTATATGCCATTTAATACAAAGATTACAACAACAACATAAAAGCGAAGCTTTGAAACGGTAGAACAAACGAACATTAACACTTGTAGAGTGTCAGAACATAATAAGCAGATATAAGTATGATTAAAAATGTGCAGCTTATAGTTCCAAATAAAAAAAGGCGTCATACAATACAAATGACCAATGATAGGCCAGTATACGTTGTAATTGACCAATGGTAAAATGTATAATGTCCTATTATTGGTCATTTGCATTGTAAGACGTCATTTTGCATTTTACATCATAAGCTACTTTCTATGAAGTAACTTTGTCCCTAATCCTAGAGTTACTGCACTATATTTTGGTAGATTTATACCAGATAACTTTCTTTTCTTTCAAGTGGAGCTCCTCAATATTTTAAAGCGAAGCTTTTCTATTATTAGGGTCGGTCCGTCCGTCTTTTAGTTAATTTAGGCATGTTAGAAAGTCCTATCGATTTCAACTTAGCATGGTGATTCCTGTAGTAGTTAGGTACAATTTAGAAAGCGTAGCAACTTTATAATCAATACCAGAATGTCCGTACGTTCATTTTTAACATGTCGATTTTAAATTTTTCAACAACAAATTTGTATGTGTTATTAATATCCGATTTACGTATACTGATTCCTAGGACAACAAAGTACAATGGTAAAAGCGAAGCATCTCTATAATCAAGTCCTAAAAATGTTAGTATGTACTTAAACATAATTCTGTATTTCAACAGTTTTTAACAAATTTACTTAAAATTTTTTTCGACTTTTATACTTTGATTTATCAGTTATTTGCACTCTACAAGTGTTAATGTTTGTTTGTCCTACCATTGTTGAGCTTCGCTTTTATGAATGTTGTCATCCTTGCTTTTTTTTAAATTACTTAAATTAAAAATTACATAAATTATGTCAATCCGTTTTTAGCGCATAGTGAAACATTGTATCAACTCAATGTAACGATGAGGCATAATGTACATATATAACTAAATACTTCAAGATATACTAGTGGCTTTGCCCCTACCCTCTAGGGGCTTTGCCCCAAGAGGTTTGATCAACCTTATTTTTTCGTATTTTATATTTGAAAATTTTTTTTTCTTATTTTAAATTTTTTGGGGGGGGGATTTTTTTGGGAGGGGGGGTTAGTCGACCCCACTATTTTAATTTTAGTTTTAAAAAGAACAAAAAGATTGAGTTATAAACCTTCCCAGGACCTATGAGAAGCTACCCTGTAAAGGAGAACCCGATCGGTAAAGCGGTTAGCAAGATCCTTCGGTACAAACTGACAAAAAGACACCATTCTACTTTGTATTATAGATGTTATTATTTTCAATTTTTTAGCTGCACTAATTTGTTTAGCTTCACTTTTTCCTAAAATTACTTTTTTTTCTTCCTTAGTTTTATTTTTATTTTCAGGTGTCTGTTTTAAATCAGTAGCCTTCTCTCTCTCTCTTTCTCTCTTGCCCTCTCTCTCTATTGCTTTCTCTATCTAGCCATCTCTCATTTGATTTTATATCTAATCCTCCTTTTTCCAGTATTTTTCAAAACCGATTAATATCTGCTGGATCAGAACCGATTCTCAGCCATACTGAAAATTATTTATATCATCGTATTATATCCAGTCTTCTTTGATTATAAAAAAAACTGGTTTTAGTCTTATACTTGTACATTTTTATACCCGCGGAAAGCTGTTTAAATTACGATACGGTAAATAACTATTCTAAGTTCACATATCCAAATATTTTATGCCTTTTATTTCGAAATTTTATTCAATCGAATATGTGATTTAGACTAATACTAAAAGTGCACTAACTTAATATGATTAAAAAATAAATTTGCTGAAAACTTTATCTTGATTTTGTGCATGACTGAAATCAAAAGGTATATTAAAGAATAAAGTTTGAACTACAAAAACAACCAAAAACACTTAAATAAATTATTTTGAAATATTCTCATATGTTATCATATATTAAGTGTAAGAAGTATAGGTGTAGATGGATAACCCTGACAATTACCTGGCCCCTTTCTTAGAAACCTTTTTCGTCTGCTAGCAAAGACCCAATATATTATTTTACTCTTAATTCTAGTGTCTTTTTATATTGCAATTCAGTTCATAATTTAGATATCATTGTTTAATTGGGTTTTAAAAAGTTAAATGTGTATTTTGCTATATTTTCTAAATGATATTTTTTTTTGTAATTTTGTGAGTTAACCAAATGAAAAGACTTTTCCTGAAATGGCTGGGCACGATTTTCATGTTTAATCAAATTACTACATCCAAAGTCATCAAAGTATTACATACAAATTTACTCTAGATATCTTTAGATATCTTTCTATCTAAGATTATGTATAACTAGCTATCAAAGTATTATATACATATTAATTCTAGATATCTTTCATATCTTTCTATCTTTGGTATTTAAAGTATATGTTTACCTTGTTATCAAAGTATAGCATACAAATTTACTCTAGATATCTTTTATATATCTTTCTATCTTAGTATCTAGCAATTAAATCTAAATTAAGGTATATCACAAATAAATTACATCCAAAACTACTGTAGATATCTTCTATATTATATGATTGCTTTGTATCTAAGAAATGTAAATACCATGCAAGTAATCAATATATTTTTTGGTCTTTCTATCTATCTTTATCTGACCTCTTTTTCCAAAGAGATTTCTTTTCCAGAATAGCTTAAAATATTGAACAATTAACACAAAGAACTTCTAAAATTGGTGAATAGTTTCAAATTTATTTTCTGTGCAATTTAAAGAGAAACATCCATATTTTTATAATTAAGATAATTAAGCTTATTGCCAAATTTGGATAATGAGAGGAAAATAAATTGAGAATAATAAAAAAGTCATCGTATCTTGCAACCCTTAAAACAAATATACAAACAGAAAACAAATCTCAAACAAACAAACACATTGACAAACAAACAGAACAAGCTGTATATCAAATTAAGGAAACAAATAACCAAAGGAAGGTTGAATATACCACTCATCTCTTAAAGTCTTTTTTTTGTGGATTTTAACCATTGAAATTAGTCCATATATACTAAAGTATCCTATTGAAGTAATCTCTAAGAATATAAAATATTTTTTTTAAATGGTAATAATTATTTTTCTGAATAAACAAAAATAAATATTTTTTTAAAATCTTTTTTATTTATTTATAAGTTAAAATAGTTTATTTTCAAAAAATTGCCCTTTTTGAAAGACATATAATTTTAAATACAGACCAAAATACAAAAAAAATCAAAGATAAGAAATATTTTTCAGCCTCCTAACTGTTTTTTTTTTGCATTTTCAAGTGTCAATTTCAATTTAGCTTTTCTTATTTCTTGTGCATTTTTCCTTTCCTAACTAAGAAATGCCTTACATATTTAAGACTTTATCATATACCTTTTTCAATTAAATGATATTTAAATCTTAATTCGTGTGATTAACTTTTAAAATCTGCATATTTTTCTATTGGTCAATAATGAATTTATAAAACGACGCGTCATGTTAAAGACGTTAAGATATAGTTTGTTGCTGATATGTCAGGCATGTAACACGGGGAATGTATATGAAAGACTTTATTAATTAAAATCTCAACTTTTAGAAAAAAAAGTCATGTAAACAACGGTTTATTATTTGCGTTTTAGCAGAATTTTATAACTTAACCAATGAAGGCGAAAGAGAAACAAAGCCTAAAAAATGTATTTTAAAATGCTGTAGATGTTAAAAGTTTCTCTGTAATGAAATGACGGAACTATTTATTTACAAATTAATTATTGATGTTGTTATAATTCATTATGTTGATCACATCATATGGACACATTATTGTAGAATGATCAAGACACAAACTTTAAAATCCTGATCAGTCTTTATTCATAAAACCAAATTAAAGTCAATTAATAGTCATCAAAAGGCTATATAAAAACTTAAAAAGCTAAAAAAGTTTCAAAGGGGGAAGCATAGAATAGCATTAGTTATACAAGCTAACATTTCATTTAGAAGTATAGTATTTTTACAAACATTTAATATCATCTCTCTTAAAGTTGCGTAAGATGCAAGATGCTTAACATGCATATCCTTACTTTTTAAGTCTTATAGTTAAAGAAATCCAATGCTAAGTCCTCATCGCCTTAGGATTCGCCATATCAAATAATGAGGAAAATTGTATTAAATTTCAATTTTAATCTTTAAGTGGAGTTTGAACTCTAGAGGACGATTCTAAACTCCTTTTATTATCAATTAAACCTATACGGACGGGATCAGTAATATTTGACATAATAACGCTTCACATAAATTCATTTCACATAAAACATTTCACATAAAATCACTTCACATAAAGGTACATTTGACATAAAAACATTTGACATAAAGGTACATTTGCCATAAAGGTACACTTTACATAAAAACGTTTCACATAAAGGTACATTTGACATAAAGGTACATATGATATAAAGGTACATTTGACATAAAGGTACGTTTGACATAAAGGTACATTTGACATAAAGGTACACTTGGCATAAAGGTACATTTGACATAAAGGTACACTTGGCATAAAGGTACATTTCACATAAAGGTACATTTCACATAAAGGTACACTTCACATAAAGGTACATTTCACATAAAAAATTTTCTCATTAAAGAATTTTTCACATAAAAACGTTTCACATAAATATACATTTCACATAAATATGTCATGAAAACATTTGTCATGAGTACAGGATAAAATTTTGGGTACCAGTATAAAACACTTCACATAAAAACGTTTCACATAAAGGTACATTTGACATAAAGGTACATATGATATAAAGGTACATTTGAGATAAAGGTACGTTTGACATAAATGTACATTTGACATAAAGGTACACTTGACATAAAGGTACATTTAACATAAAGGTTCACTTGGCATAAAGGTTCATTTCACATAAAGGTACATTTCACATAAAGATACATTTCACATAAAAATTTTCTCATTAAAGGATTTTTCACATAAAAACGTCTCACATAAAGATACATTTCACATAAATTTGTCATGAAACCATTTGTCATGGGTAACAGTATAAAACTTTGGGTACCAGTATAAAACTTTGTTTACCAGTATATAACTTTGGGTACCATTATAAAACTTTGGGTAACAGTACAAAACTTTGGGTACCAGTATGAAACTTAGGATACATGTATGAAACTTTGAGTACCAGTATAAAACTTAGGGTACAAGTATGAATTTTTGGGTACCAGTAATAAACTTTAGGTACCAGTATAAAACTTTGAGTACCAGTATAAAACTTTGGGTACAAGTATGAATTTTTGGGTACCAGTAAAAAACTTTGGGTACCAGTATAAAACTTTGAGTACCAGTATAAAACTTTGGGTACCTTTATGTTAAATGTACCTTTATGTCAAATGTACCTTTGTGTGAAACGTTTTTTGTGTAGTTTACCCATATGTAAAATATACATTTTTGTAAAAAAAAAATTTTTTTTTATGTGAAGTGTACCTTTATGTCAAAAGTACCTTTATGTGAAATGTGCCTTTATGTTAAATATACCAATTTATATGAAACGTTTTTTGTTTTGTAAAATATATGTCAAATGTACATTTATGGCAAATGTACCTTTCTGTCAAATGTACCTTTATGGGAAGTAAGCCTTTATGTCAAATGTACCTTTATGAGAAATGTACCTTTATGTGAAATGTACCTTTGTGTGAAACGTATTTTGTGTAGTTTACCCATATGTAAAATATACATTTTTGTAAAAAAAAAATTTTTTTATGTGAAGTGTATCTTTATGCAAAATATACCTTTATGTGAAATGTTTTTATATGAAATGTATCTTATGTGAAATGTATCTTTATGTGAAGTGTACCTTTATGTGAAATGTACCTTTATGTGAAATGTACCTTTATGTGAAATGTACCTTTATGTGAAACATACCTTTATGTGAAGTGTACCTTTATGTGAAGTGTACCTTTATGCCAAGTGTACCTTTATATCAAATGTACCTTTATGTCAAATGTACCTTTATGTGAAGTGTACCTTTATGTGAAGTGTACCTTTATGTCAAATGAGTTTATGTGAAACGTTTTTATGTAAAGTGTACCTTTATGTGAAATGAGTTTATGTCAAATGATACTTTATGTCAAATGTTTTATGTGAAATGAATTTATGTGAAGTGATTTTATGTCAAATATTACTGATCCATACGGACGGGTGGACGATAACTCTTATTGTACGTACTAAAGTCAGGAAACTGAGGAAACGACATTTTCATCATTTTCAATTATTCTGTCCAAATTAATTACAAAACATTTATGCATTTATCAAGGTGTGCATTTACTTCCGCAAATCGTCAGATTTGAATAGTGTTTCATATCTTCGCAAAAACATAATCAAACACATAAAAGAGGGTGTTTTATGATAAATATGAGTGAAATATGAAAAAGGTTAGTATGCGTACGCTGATTTCATAAGATGTGGTTCTGGTTTTCGCAAGAAGAAAGTGGACAATGGGCTGTTTATGACACTAGTCCCCAAAGTATTTTAATAACAATTTCTTATTCGTTGTCTTAACAACTTTTTAATTTTGATTGGTTGGTTCATTAAGTTGAATGTCCAAACATTTCAACCACTGATTGTAATTCACAGAAGGTTTAATTTTGTGGATCAACATTGGAGATGTGCATTAATTTATAGGCCATTACCTTATCCATTTTATCCATGGGTTTTAATAATTTACATTTGCGAAAGTGAACGCACACTATTCAGCCATAGTCAATAGTAGATATATGTAATTCATGAACAAAATTTTACAAGTCTTTTTTTCCGGTGCTTATTTTACCACATTGTATTATTGGGGACAAGGGGAAAATTATTGATGTTTTCCCCGCCTAATAGACTAAAACCTGGCTTGGTCTATCAAAAACCCTCTGAAAATTGTAAACCGATCCTAGTACTTCAAAATACACTATCGGTTTCGCCCCTAGAGGCCTGCACTTTAGGTGATTTGAAAATTATACCGATTCAGCGGTTAACGAGATCGTTCGGTACAGACAGACAGACAAACATCGTGTTACTTTATTATAAGAATAATATGCAAATGAACTCACCCCAGTATAATATTGGCAGCAGACAGTAAAAATGCCAGTACACACACCCTTAACCGCTGTACCCCCACCCAGGGTACAACTTAAAGGGTCTGTACATGTGTTCACGCATCTCCGCCTCTCTTGAAACCCATGGCAGCCTAAAAAATAAATAAAATTATATCTTTTGAAATCTTATTTTTGATCAAACTTATATAATTAATCTAATCCAGTAACTTAAACATTGTTTGGCTTCAAAACAGATTAATATCCGCTGATAAGAACCTGTCTTAACCTCTTTTCGAGGAAGCTTTGTGTTTATCAAGATCGAAATTAATTCCTTATTCATTATCCCAAATTAAGCACAAATGTCGTCTTGTTTGACTTTCCTTTTCTAAAGAGACGCGGCATGGATTGTTTATATTTTGATGCGTCCACGTTCTTTTACTTTTGAATGATATGTGAGTGTGTGAAGATTTCGGAGAACAAAGTTGGGCCTATCATTGGTCTCATAGTGCGTGAACGACCCTAGTATAACAGGGGCTTGAAACCATAAGAACTTCAGGTAGAATTTGTTAAATTTATTTAAATAGAGTGGCGTATAGGACGATTTATTTAGTTTAAAAGGCTTTAGCCAGCTAAACATGAAACTTTATTATGATTAATTATTATGTTTTAGTAATTTTTTATGTGCTTTTATTTTTGCATTTAACAATGATTTATTAAACCAAATAATTTTCCTCTAAAGCCAAAGTACCCAAAGATTCTTAACCGTAGAAAAAAAGATTTTAAAAAGCAAATAAGATTATGTGGTTATAAAAACTGGAATTTTGTATTAATTGATTTGTAATTTCAGGACTTTGAAATAGTTGCCTCAATAAATCTATAATCAAACCTGCTGTTGAAACTTGATGGTTCCTGGTATTGGGGGTTTGTGTGTACGTCAACAAGATCTCTAGAACTTCCCGCTAATTCGGAAGTCACACTCAACCAAAGTGTCATGGTTGAGACAATTTCAAAGAAGTGAAGTTTGAAGTTTAGGCATTAGCAAATTTCAAATAACCTGATGTTTGAAGGAGCTGCACAAGCAATTTCAAATGGTTCTGAAGAATAGGCATTAGCATTCTTCAAAGAATCTGAAGAATAGGCGTTAGCATTCTTCAAGAGATCAATAGCATATAGTGATTATTGATGCAAAAAACATTGACAATTTTTCTGTGAAATAGTACCTAGTGAATCAATATGGTGCTCACTAAAAAGCAGAAAATTGAGCGAGCTATCGCTATTGGCAGTGAAAGGCTAGAAGTGTTTGATGAACAGATAAAAGTGTTTTATGAAAATCTAAAAGCCTGCCAAAGTTTTAGTTCATGTGAAAATGTGAATTTAAAATCAATTCGTGACATTTTTAGTGAGGTCAAGGACCAATCTGACCTAATAAAAAGTCTAAAATCTGCCATGGAGACTAGTGAGATGCGCGAGTTCAAGCGTGATTTGGATGAAGCTAGTGAACAGAAAACAATTGCAGATAAAGTTTATGCGTCGTTGGAGCAGTGTACAAAAATTCTGCACTGGCTTGACAATGATTCAGACGACGCGAGGTCGAGCACTGTCGCCAGGAACCTCGACGTCATTGAGAAGGTGAGGATGGATATGGGAGTGCTCAAGATTTCCATGGAGTTGCGCCAAGAAGTACGTGATATGTACCGAAGGCTTAGAGAGATGGAACGTCGTTCATCTAACTTGGATGAGAGTGGGACACCTGCCATACTCTCCAGAAGTATGTCTGCCGTGGATATTCGGAGTTCCAACCCGCAGTATGGGCGCTGGGACAACAGTTTGTTGCCGTCCTTTGACGGTACTGACACGGATTACTCCAACTTTAAACAGGTCTTTAAAGATCTATGCGCTGGTTACGGATTTTCTGACCAGAGGTTAAGTCTGATGTTGTGTATGGAGAAGGTGATAACCAACCCGGAGCTACGCAAGCAAGTGTCAGCGATTAGAGATCATAATGAACAATGGTTGTTTTTGGATCAGATGTTTTTATCAAACACCCGCCGGTTCATGAAGATTTTAACTAAGCTGAACAAGATGAAACCTGTGGATAAACCTGTGGACGTGGTTAGTGCAATTGCTACCTTCAAAAGCACTATGCAGGAAGTAGAAGCCATCGTTGGTTCTGAAGCTAAGGATTACCACCACCTAACTCTTATTCATATTTTCAAAGACAAATGTCCAGATGCCCTGAGAGAGAAAATTATGATGGAGCTAGGCAGCATGAACCTGCCAAACATCAAGAAGATTGTAGAACTTCTGGAGAGGACAAGGGGAGCAATGTTGGCTGGTGATATGTCCTACGACACTGGTGCCGGCAAGAGGAACCGTGACAGAGCTGCCGCCGCGCAAGTATCTGGCCGCAGTGACAATGAGAATGGACGGGCTGGAAAGGACAAAACTTCCAAGTGGAATAGTGCATGTCCTATTGAAAGTTGCAATGATAAACATCCTATTTTCCGTTGTCTCACATTTAAGAAGATGGATGTTGTTGACCGAAAAAAAGTTGTCCAGCAGAATAAGTTGTGTGAACTCTGCCTGTGTGATGGTCATGCTGCTGACAATTGTAATAAATCGGATAAGCTTGGTGTCTGTGGCACCAATAATTGCGACAGTTATCATAGTCGTATGTTGCATGAGGCTAGTGCTAGTGTAAATACAGTCTACAAATCAAGTTCTGCGCCTAGCACATGTACCTTCCTGCTGCAAATAGTTCCAGTTGTAGCACCTGGCCGCCGTCATGTTTGATTCTGGTGCAAATCTACCACTTGTGTCTGAGAAGTTGTCCAGCAAGTTGAAGCTGAAATCTACCGGCAGATATACAAACATTTCTGTAGCTGACGGCAGTGAATCATCCTGCCGCAATGTGGTGTTCTATCTGAAGGACAGGGATGGTAATATGAGAGAATTTGAGGCAGCTGTTATGCCTAACCTCGGAGGTGGCAACGAGATGCGCTCGGTCCATCCGGAAACCGCCGCCGAAATATTTAAGATGCTGCCAGAAAGATTCACATATATTAGTGGAGGCTTGGATATTATCATTGGAAATACCCATCCTGACGTGTTTCCGTCAACCTACCAGAAAGTGGGCCAGTCTATGTTGTGGAGAACCATTTTTGGAAGTGGTTTTATCTGTACAAGTGCTGACTGTGGAGCTGGTCAGCAGAAATCTGCGTATAAAGCTGTCAGTGTTAGTGGAGGCGCCTTGCCTGAATTTTTGTCCTCAGAGTCATCCAGGTACAGATTGGGTCCAGAATGGTTGCGCCAGGATGAGAGTGCGTGGCCGGTTGGTTCTGCCGTAGCTGTTGATAATGAACCGGTTGGTACTGCCGTAGCTGTTAATAATGAACCGGTTGGTACTGCCGTAGCTGTTGATAATGAACCGGTTGGTACTGCCGTAGCTGTTGATAATGAACCGGTTGGTACTGCCGTAGCTGTTGATAATGAACCGGTTGGTACTGCCGTAGCTGTTGATAATGAACCGATTGGTTCTGCCGTAGCTGTTAATGATGAACCTGTTGGTTCTGCTTGTGATGCTGTTGTTGAGAAACCTGTTATTTCTGCAGTTGATGCTGTTGTTTGTATTGCAGTCAATTCTGATGTTAAAGATACTGCCGCAGCCGTTGACAACACTGCTAGGGCGAGCACTGCCGTAGCTGTTGATGATGAACCTGTTGGTTCTGCTTGTGATGCTGTTGTTGATAAACCTGTTATTTCTGCAGTTGACGCTGTTGTTTGTGTTGCAGTCAATTCTGATGTTAAAGATACTGCCGCAGCTGTTGATAACATTGCTACGGCGGGTGAGGCTGTAGCCGTTCACAATGATGATGCTGAAATTGGTTGTGTTGCAGCCGGTGCTGATAATGAGGTTGGTGCTGTTGTGAATCAAGAATCGACCTGGCTGCTGCCAAGCTGGCCGCCCGACACAGGGTAAAGGGCCTGCAATATGGCGGGTGTTGCCGCCAGAAAGTTATTGAAAGTCTACCAACCCCACAAATCTAATTTACAACATAAACTATTTATGTGTGAAAATGATCTTTTAAAGAAAAAATAATACAAGTTATATATTAAGCTTGTGAAGGGAACCTAAAAAGGTTCTGTAAAGAATAAGTATTCATTATTCAACTAATTTTATTGTTCATATTTAAGCACAAAAATTCTACAAAATTGTTTAGACTTTTAAAGCAGATTTTAAAAGATTTTGTTTCTTTAAGTATGATTTTGAAAAGCAAATGTCTGTGTGTATTAACTACCAAATGATTTTTGCAGATTTTTTAGATTGAGAAAAATAGATTTTTTTAAAATTATTTTTCGAGGTATTTTTTTCATGGTTCACGGTTGCTTAAAAATGTTATTCTCAGATTCTCATATGAGATAATGCATTAAAGTAAAGAACACAACATGTAAAATTATTATGATAATGTTTAAAATATTTCTTATTATTATTTTAAAAGATTATCGCAAAATCAAGATATTGTTTAAATTTGTAAGCAAATAAAAGTTTTTCTTTCACTCCGGAGGCAAGGATTCCAAATAATCCACGCGTAAAGATTTTTTTCTTCTTCATTCCGAGAGCAGAGATTCGTAGTAATATACGTACCTAGCGATTTCGGGCAATTTTAAACCTTGAGAAAGTATTTTATAGCAATTATTTCCTAGGTACATATATTTTCGTTCATGTTTAAAATGTAAACTCTATTTTCTATGAGATAAGCATTTATAATAATGAACACGATGTATGATATTATTAAAATATTGATTATTATTTATATGAATATCACAGAATTAATTTAAGATAAACTATGCATATTTTAAATTAACCTTTCCTTCATTTTTATCGCAGATATTAAAATAAAAGCGGTTAAAAAAATTATGATTAATAATTGATTCTTATTTTATGAAAACTAAGAACATTTTTTTTAGTAAAAAGCTACATTTTCATATGCCTATTTTTATGCCTAAAATAAGAATCAAGCGAAATGCGATTAATTTTTATTCTATTTCATATGCTCAAATTTAATTTTATTGAGTTTAATTTCTTTTCAAAAGTACAATTCATTATAAAACTTACCTGAAAAGTTTACCAAAAAGGAATAAATGTGTCGAGGTTGCGTGATTCGATATTTATTCTAAGAAAAAAATCAAGTATTTTTTTAGCAGATTTTTTAAAATTACATATGAATTTCAATCAAGTAAAACATTTTTATTCAGATCAAGGAATGATTGAAAATTCATATTTAAAGTCTCATATTTCTTTTACAAAGAAAAATTGGTATTTTTTTTTCATAATTTTGATGAAAATTCTAACAAAAATATTATTATTATTTTGCTATTATCTAAGTATTGAAAAGTTTTATTGTTGATTAAGATAGTTACAGTTCTTATTCATTAAGTTTGAAAAACTTTCTGCCCAAGGATTTTGAAATATTTTTTCTTACTACTCTTTTTGATGCTTAACAAATTTAGTTTTAAGTACCTATAAATCTTAATTTTCTTGTCTAAGATTTATTTCGTTTTATATTTTACCATTATTTGTTTACATTTCAACCTGATTTCGTAGGTACTTATTGATTTATTAATAATGATTTATTACCTATTGATTATGAAATGATTATTATTTAGTATAAGTTGTTATATTTACAACATCATGATTAATAGGATTATCCATTTTAGGATTTGTGTATGTGATCTTGTGAGTGTCATGTGCCTGGAATATTGTATGGTACAAACCAATCCCCATCCTTCTATCCTAAACTGTGAGGTATTATGAGTCCTAGTGAGGAGTATAATATTGTGTATACATTTCACGGGGTTTCATTTAGTTAGGAGCAAAAATTGTCATGTTTTTCGGGATGTGGCCATTCTCATGTGATTATGGTGAGTTGAGTTTAGTGAGAAATGTTGCTAGTGCTCAGCGCAAAAAACCTTGAATCTCGTTAAGGAAGTTAATTTGACTTTCAAATGGGGGGTGTGTCTTAACCTCTTTTCGAGGAAGCTTTGTGTTTATCAAGATCAAAATTAATTCCTTATTCATTATCCCAAATTAAGCACAAATGTCGTCTTGTTTGACTTTCCTTTTCTAAAGAGACGCGGCATGGATTGTTTATATTTTGATGCGTCCACGTTCTTTTACTTTTGAATGATATGTGAGTGTGTGAAGATTTCGGAGAACAAAGTTGGGCCTATCGTTGGTCTCATAGTGTGTGAACGACCCTAGTATACCAGGGGCTTGAAACCATAAGAACTTCAGGTAGAATTTGTTAAATTTATTTAAATAGAGTGGCGTATAGGACGATTTATTTAGTTTAAAAGGCTTTAGCCAGCTAAACATGAAACTTTATTATGATTAATTATTATGTTTTAGTAATTTTTTATGTGCTTTTATTTTTGCATTTAACAATGATTTATTAAACCAAATAATTTTCCTCTAAAGCCAAAGTACCCAAAGATTCTTAACCGTAGAAAAAAAGATTTTAAAAAGCAAATAAGATTACGTGGTTATAAAAACTGGAATTTTGTATTAATTGATTTGTAATTTCAGGACTTTGAAATAGTTGCCTCAATAAATCTATAATCAAACCTGCTGTTGAAACTTGATGGTTCCTGGTATTGGGGGTTTGTGTGTACGTCAACAAGATCTCTAGAACTTCCCGCTAATTCGGAAGTCACACTCAACCAAAGTGTCATGGTTGAGACAGAACCCTAGAGGCAAACAAAACTGATTTTAGACTTTTATTCTATAATTTTAATATCCGCAGAAAGTTGTCTAAAATGCCATGCGATAACAATTCCAGTATGGCTTCGAAACCGATGTAAGCATTTGATAAGAACTATAAAAGACTAAATAATATCTAAAACATTAAATTACAAAATAACATTAAACATTTTAGTATTTTTGGGGTAATGTTTGAGCTACTTGTAATTTACATAATTAAAAGAACTAAACGTGTAAAGCAGGGATATAAAGGAATAAGACAATGTCCGATAAATTAGTGTGCCTCCCCAATTATGTTATTCAGAATTACCTTCTATATATTATTATTAGTGGTTGAAACGTTTAGACACCCAACTTGATAAACCACCAAATTTGTTAAGCCAAAAAATAAGAAAACGTTACTCTAAAACTTCGAGTACCAGGTTAATAAACAGCCCATGCCCCCTCCCTTCCTGCATACTAGACGTGTATAGACTGAATAACTGTAAAATCAAGTTGATGAGTGCAAATTTAGATATCTAAATATAACAAGATTTTTGCACCATTAGATTTATAACCCCAGATGGCCAATCAGACTCAATTTACGTCCATCGTATCATTAAAGCTTTCCACGGATATTTAAATGAAAAATTATAAGATTAAAACCAGTTTCCACGTTCAATTGTTGATTTTAATATTTTTATTTATTAATCGTGATAAATTGTCTGTAATACGATGTTATACATGATTTTTCAGTATTGCTGAAAACTTGTTCTAATCTAGCGGATATTCAACGGTTTCAAAGCCATAGTGGAAAAATATTATAATTTTGAACCTCGGGTTTACCTAATTATTATCAACAATAAAAATCTTGGAAATGCTTCTTTAGTATTTTTTAATGTATTGAAAGTTTGCTGTGTGATTTACATGACAAGATCTAGCCAGACGAGAAGTATAAAATAATGCATATTTCTAGAGTCAAATTGGCGTCAAGATGCAAATAGCAGACAGATAATGGGGATACAAAAAAACTAAATTTAATAAGATTAGCTTTCATGAAAAAATTTGTAGTGGCAATTAGTTCAGTAATGTGAAAAAGTTTACATTAAAAAAAATCACCATTAAATCCATAAAAATAAGGACAGGACTCATATTTTTCCCACAGGACTTATATTTTTCCCACTAGCCCTATAAGGAAAGTGCCAAATTGAAATCTGTAGTGGCTACTAAGGTTTAAAAGGTTTACATTAAACAAATCAGCTCAACATCTTTAAAAACAAGCTCAGAATTATAATTATAATTTTATATTTAGGAGGGGGTAGCGAGGGGGATGGGTTACCGCCGCCCGTAACCAAAAGTAAAACTTTGTAGCATGTAACAAATATGAAGGACAAATACTTGATTTTAAGCAGTAATCTTGCATACAAAATAAGGATAAAATTGTCGTCTTACCCAAACATATCTAGTTAATTTATGTTGTATATATATGGCATTATTCAATTTTTAGTAATGTCAGAATTTTTAAGATTTGATATAGAAAATATGTGGATATTATGAAAGGGGAAGATTTGTCATCCATTTAGGTTGCTAACATGAACATCATTTATTAGCCCTTTCGTTCACCCAGTCAAAGGGAAGGGGGTAAATATAGTGGAAGGGGTATCGTTAATTCAACCAGCTACGAGTTTCAATTTATATGAGTATATGATAATCTGGTTTAAGATCCAATAAATAATAAATCCATTGATGATATAAGCAAGCATCACTATTTATATTATACCAAAAGCAGAAAAGAACAAATAAACGGGTGGTTATAACCCTTCATTTTCCTATCCTATCTTAGCTTGTCTGTTTAATTTAGTTCCCAAAGTTTTCTCATTCGTTTGGCTTAACAACTTTGGGGAATTTAATGAAATTTGATTAATTAGTTGTGAGTACAAACATTTCAAACTATAAGTGGCAATTTTTTGTATCATCATTTGGGATGTATATAAATTTGTCGGCCATTGTCTTATCCCTTTAGATCACTGGTTGGTTGTAATCCGCCATTGTCCTATCTGTGCATGTCTGTCTAATTTAGCAAAATCGTGCACAAAATAATCAGGATATACTCGCTTTCGGGGATATTGCACCCGATAAAAAAAACTATTATTGTCTTGTCTGCCGGTTTCATTGACTAATTTTCTTTGTGCATGTTGTTGTACAATAAAATTTGTCAAATATTGTTTTCTCTCTATTTTTTACAGATTTTTGGTTGTGAAAATTGATAGAAAAATAGTTTTTCTTAAAGTACCAAATCACATTGTCTGTTGAAAACAAAACAAATAAGATTAAAAGTCCGCATTAAATTTATATACAAAATCAATGTGATGCTTGGATGTGTGTTCACCAATATATATTAAAAAATAATTGTGTATCTTTAAAAGAGATAGAAAGAAAGATAGATAGGAAGAATGATAAAGAACCAAAAGCATTAAGTAATAAAAGATGATAAGAGAGATAGAAAGATAGATAGTATTTTGGGTGTTAACAATTGTTCACCATGAAATGAAGCAAAGACATAAATATAGACATGTGCTCTGTATATCCTCTTTTTTTACAACTTTTTTACAAGCGCTGCTACTCTATAACTTGGTTATGTCTGTATGTGTTAATCTCTACATTCGTACATTCCCAATACCATTGTTTATTGTGGGGTTTTGATAAGTGAAAATACAAATAGCAAAAACATAAGTAAGGTTTCTTAACAACTTAAAATTAAGATAAAATGTGCTTTTTTTGTTGCTGCTATAGCTTTTATTTTTAGGACAAAATTATTCTTGGTATTTTGGCAAATGGTGCTACAATTTTACTAAAGAATTTTTTCGTTAATTGGCAGAATCAAAATTTAGAAATAGGGTCATTTTAATCCCCATCCATCACACTCTTTAATTTTAGAAGAAAAACTTCTGATAATTCTTTTATTAAAGATTGAGCTTATAATTGGGCGTCATGTGGGTGTCAACACCTCCTCGAGAAGAATAAGAAAACTCTCCTATAAAAAAATCTAATTCATTATAAAGGATTTTGACGAAGCCCAATCTGTACCACTTTTGACGTCATATTCTCCATCTCTTTTTAGGGGGTTTCTTTCCCATTTCTAATCTTATCTCCTTCATTTTATGACGTCACAAGATTTAAAAGTGGTACAGATTGGGCTTCAGCAGTTTTTTTTCCAGTAGGGCTCCAAAAAATTTAGACAATTTCCTACGAATAGTGAAATGAAAATCATAATTTTAATACCAGTTTTGTTAGCCCGGGCAATATGCCCCACGGAGCTAAGAAAACTTCTTTTAATCATACATTTTTTTTAATATCCGCGAAAATCTGTCTATAATTCGATACGATAAAAACCTATTTCTTTATTTGAATGGTCAAAATTAATAACCCTTTCTTGTTAATCAAAATTTTGTAACACACTAAACAAATAGTGTACAAATAACATATATTGTTATTTTCAAGCTTTATCAATCAAAATTGCATTATACAAAAACATGAAAACACACAAATAAATTAATTATATTTCAGAAAATGCAATATTGCAAATTGAGTTTTTTCTTCCAAATTATACATGAAAATATATTAATTTTGTTTTGTTTGAAAATAAATAACTTGAAAATATTAAAATTAGTAAATTATTAAATATATACCTAGTAAATTTAATTTTGTGTAGGCATAAAATACATTTTTTAAAGTCCTTTTAAATTAAACTGCACGAAAACTTTAAAAAACGTATTTTAGTACAATCAAAGCTTTGTAACTTTTTGGTGGTGGTATCTCCATTCCTCAAAATCATATCTAGAATATCTCCCCCAAATTAAATTCCCGCAGAGGCCTCATTAGGGTCGTAGTCACTAGTCAACTATAAGACATTTCATAAAAAGTGGTCATTACTGACAAAACATACATCTGCAGCCATATGCATATTGGTTAATGTTATTCAGATAATGACAACATCACAGAACGTTTTTTAATATATAATTAACTTGATTTTCCATTATAATATATTCTATGTTACAATGTAAATGATTATCCATGTTATCATTATTTGAGATGGCATGCATATTTCCATAAAGTTTTCTGATTTTACTCATGCACAACGAAAAAACCACCATTAACCGTATTTTTTTAGTAGTTTGTTTTCTTTATGATTTTGATTGTAAAAAAATCTTTATTCGTTAAATTACTCGATTTTTTATATTTCTTATACCAAATTGAAATTAAAAGGTTTTAATCTATAATTTTCACCAAGATTCCTGAGGTTATATAGCATGCTTGTAATAGCACAGTCATGAAAATTAGATCACCAAACTTTTGATTCTATTTTGAATTAAATACCCTTATTATTACAAAATCCCCTATTAAAACAATTTAATCCTTAAGAAATGGTTATAGGCACCCAAAGAAATTAAAAATCTTATCACAACCCCCCCCCCCATCACTCCCCACTTTAATACAATACAGATATCTATGCACGTGCCTGCAAAGAAGAATTATGCATTGATTACTTTGACTTTCTTAACCTATGAAGCGTGTAAACATATTTCAAATCTCTGGTTAACTTCAGTGTTCATGTAAAGTTGTGAAAGAAATATTATAAGCAAAACTTTTCTATGTTCGGGGTGTGTCAGAATGCTTTTCTACATTCAGAATGTATCAATATGTTTAATACAGATATCTCTTATGGTTCTAAAGCGACAATGGCCGATAAATTTATGTAAATCCCCACAAAATTACCCCTTCTGTAGATTACAATTAGATGTTGAGACACTCAACTTAATGACAAACCAATCACAATTCAATAAAAAGTCCCCAAAGTTGTTGAGCCAACGTTATTATAAAACTTTGGAGACCAATGTATTAAACAGCCCAATGTACATTCCCTCCCTGGATAGCTCTAGTCATTTTGGATATGGATATTAATATCAAACCTTGCAGAAAGGATTTCAGTAAAAAGAATCAAGAAATCAAAGATATTCTTCTCAAAATAATTACTATAAAGTCGGTATAGACAGACCTATATAACAGTTGATGATTATATTTACTACTTTGTGACATCCTTAAGTATATTTAATTAATAAAATAATTTTATTTGTTACAATGAATAAATCTGATAAATATCTTATCAAAATTTCATATGCATGTAATAAATATTTAATAAACTAGTGTTGTAATAGTTATTCGAAAAGTTGAATAACATATAATTATAAAATTTTCATTATCAAAATTTAGGAAAACTATTAGATACTGATTAATTGATAGGCATGCCCTTTCTAGATATGTATATACTTTGAATTTGTAAGTATTATGAGTGCATTTAAATATATTAATCTAATGAAATAACAAGAAAAAAAAACAATTCAACACTTCTTTGCTAAGTAACTCAGAAAAACGTCGTCTGGACAACCGTAGATAACCTATTTTTTAGTAGCTGCGCTACTTATAACCGCATTCTGCACTTGATTTCACGATAATCAATTTAATGATTGCATAATGATCGTTATAGATTTCTAATTTTAAGCAAATTAGAATGTAGACTAATTTAATCATGTTATTAAAGGTAATAACAATTTAAGCTATTGTGATATTTAAATGGAATCTTCTCTTTGATGGACAAATAAAATATTTACATGCATTGATCTTAGACAATGGATTATAAATCAATATACATTCCCAATGATTATAGGCGAAATATCTCCTTCTCAAGAATATTATCTATATTAAACCAACAAATAAGATGACGTATTTATATAGAAATTTAGTTGACTGTTCCTTAGACCATGGATCTAAAGTGATAAGCAAATGGCCGATAAATTGGGGTACAGTCCAATGATAATATACAAAATTACCTATTCTATAGATTACAATTAGTAGTTGAAACGTTTGGAAACTGAATTTAATGAACCAACCAATCAAAATTCAATTGAAGTCCACAAAGTTGTTAAGCCAATGGTTAAGAAAACGTTATTATAAAACTTTTTGGACTAGTGTAATAAACAGCTCAATGTCCCCTCCCTCCCAGTCCACTAAGTCCTTTAAAGTAGCTTTTTGGCATTTGCTACCGTAGAAAACTATTGCTTTTTTAGGGGGTGGAATAAAGCTATTTTCATTAGGCTGTATATTTTGTAGAATATCCACCCCCTTTATTCATAACATTATATCTCTTTTAGACAAACACATAGCTTTCCTTGTCAAATATAGATAAACATCCAAACATTATTGTTTTAAAAAACACTGGGAAAAATAATGATTTTAATTTAATTTGATGAGAAAATTTGCCTTAACCAGTTAGGGAGTTGAATCCATTTTTATAGAAGCAGAAATATAATCTATGATTATGGTTTGGACCCTCTAAAACTGTAATCTACCTTTCCACTTTCCCCTCTCTTGGTGAAGATATCTTCAACGCCGATACGATTTTTGAAATGTAAGATTCTACTTTCCCTTCTCTTGGTGAAGATATCTTCAACGCCGATACGATTTTTGAAATGTAAGATTCCACTTTCCCCTCTCTTGGTGAAGATATCTTCAACGCCGATACGATTTTTGAAATTTAAGATTCCACTTTTGCCTCTCTTGGTGAAGATATCTTTAACAAGAGAGACAAAAGTGGAATCTTATATTTCAAAAATCGTATCGGCGTTGAAGATATCTTCAACAAGAGAGGGGAAAGTGGAAGGGTAGATTACAGTTTTAGAGGGTCCAAACCATAATCATAGATTATATTTCTGCTTCTATAAAAATGGATTCAACTCCCTAACTGTTAACCCCAAATATTATAGAAACGTTATTGTTCCAAATAATGTTTATTTCTTTATGAAAGCTTACAGTACGATTAATCAGGGATATGGGATAGTTATAGCAAAATATGTGTGTTGTTGATTTAACAACATAAGACTGTAGTTTAACTTCAAGTCCCTTATATTTTACAAAATTGTAGTTTAATAATTCTGGGTACTTTTCCATAAAGTTTATGCTGATCAGTGACACCCCCCTCCACCCCCCCCCCTTATTTTTTAATAAGATTAAAAATAAATTGATATTTTTCTTGCCTAGCATATGGAAAAACACAAATTAAATAAAGATAAAATTTTTCTAGTAATTATCCCTTATCTGCGGAAATTTGCATTTGAAAATCAGTTGAGGGATCAACATGAATTTGCAAACTTTGGATAAAGAAATAAAAACAAGGATGACAACATCCTTAAAAGCGAAGCTTTAAAATCAGACGGTAAGACAAACAAATATTAAAACTTATGCAAATTCGGGACTTAGATAGCAGAGTATAAATTTATGAGTCTAAAATTTGTTGCAAAAGTGTTTACATAACTGGTCTAGGAATCACCATGCTAAGATTGAAAACGATAGGACAATTCAAACATGCCTAAAACAACGATATTATCCATCCGTTACGGATGCACGGATAAACTGGCGTTATAGAAAAGCTTTGCTTAAATAAATTCCAGATTAATAGACAGATAAATGAATAAATTAATAGATGAATATTTTCAAGTACATCCAGGCACATTAAATTCAATTAAACCATTTTTAAAGAAAGTTTAAAAGAAATAGATCATATAACCCCGATATATTTTTATATAGCGCAGTTTTATAGCCTTTTCGGCCCGGATTGAATCATTAAAAATCAAGATTCAAGATAGTTCATAATGTCGACGAAGATATCAGATAAAATATCTCTTATGTTTCATTTAATCCTTGTGTTTTTTAGCAAACGGAAATAGATAAATGGCTAAGAATAGTTTGCAGATAGACAGAATAAACACGATTTCCCAAACCATTCAAAACTATGTTGTTACAGTATACTATTTCAACTATGAACACTTCTAACGTGGTGTTAAATTACACTTTTAGATGATTACAAACCCAACTTCGGTTGTTTTAAACTGTCGTGAGAAAATTATGGATTATGCGATATCATAGTAAACAAATAGTTTTATTTGGTTGTCTACAACCCTCTGAAAAAATAAGGGGGGGGGGGAGCGTACCCACTCTTTTTACCAACATTCCCCCGTGAAAGATCAGCTTTCCTCCCCCCCTTCACAACTCAGGGAGGAAGGAGATTTGGACTTTAAGTTACTCTTGTAACCAAAGTTTTAGAGCCATATTATCTTATTCGTTGGCTCAAAATTTTTGGGTACTTTTGTTGAGTTATTATGGGTTAGTTTCAAACTGACATTTAAATTTTAATCTATAGAAGAAGTAAACATTGGAGAATAATATCAATATAGCTAAATTCAGTGATATTGGAATGGCATACTATTCAGAACTGGCCCTAAAAATGTTATAAAGTAACTTCAGAAATTAAGAAATAAATTTTTTTAAGATTAATTTTTAGCTGTTTTGTAAAGTTTACGAAAAGGTTATATAAAAAGTTATCTTTCAAAACAGATTAATTAACCACTCAACATTAGAAAACTCTTAATAAATTGCATATAAACAAGGATGACAACATCCATAAAAGCGAAGCTCTGAAACGGTAGTACAAACGGACATTAACACTTGTATAATGTCAGAACTAAATAATAATCAGAATGCATGTATAAGAGTCAAAGCAAAATTGTAAGTAAATTTGTTGAAAAACTGCTTGATACAGGATAATGATTATGGACATACTTACATTTTTAGGACTTGATTATAGAGTTGCTTCGCTTATAATATTGTACTTTGTCGTCTCAGGAATCAGTATACCAAAAATCAGACCAATCGGATAATTAGATCACATATAAATTTGTTGTTAAAAATGTTAAAAAATTTAACATATTTAAAATGAACGTACGGACATTCTGGTAATGATTAGAGAGTTGCTACGCTTTCTAACTCGTACCTAACTATTACAGGAACTACCATGCAAAATTTGAAATCAATAGGACAATTCTAACATACCTAAATTAACGAAAAAAGCTATTTAAAAAAAGTAAAAAAATCAACATGTTTAAAATGGACGTACGGACATTTTGGTAATGATTATAGAGTTGCTACGCTTTCTAAATCGTACCTAACTACTAAAGGAATCACCATACAAAATTTGAAATCGATAGGACAATTCTAACATGCCTAAATTAACGAAAAAAGCTATCCGTGACGGACGGACGGACGGACAGACGTACGGACGGACGTACGGACGGACGGACCGACCCTAATTATAGAAAAGCTTCGCTTTTAAAAAGTTTATAAATTTCTAACACAGAGACATATAACTAATAAGACTTTTAAAAAAAAAATCAAATTGTATTAAAATTATTTCAAGCATAAAAAAAAACAATTTTAAATCAAAATCAATCAACAATTTGATGAAGTATTTTTTTGAGAATAACACATTTTGTCCAAAAGAAGCACAGCAACAAAATATATTGCAACAGTTAAGACGGAAAATTAATTCTAAAATTTAGTTTTACTTCAATAGAATTTTATGTTTTTTTCTCGTATTCATTCGAATCCGGTGGATATGAACCGGTTCTTATCCATACGAAAAAACTATGTCTAGCATCGTATTATATCCAACTTCTTACAAATATAAAAATGTACAATCATAAGATTAAAACCAGTTTTTTTGCCTTTGGCACCTCGGGGCTAAAAAAAATTGGTTTTAATCTTTTAAGTGTATATTCTATATCCGCGGAAAGATGTTTATAATACGATGCGAGAAATAACTATTTTAGCATATTATCTAATGAAAATCAACAACCCTTGCCCACAAAATGCAATTATAAAAACCTGCTTTCTCCTTTTATAAAAAAAACACGAAAGGCTAACACCATCAAAGCAAACGCCACTGATTTTTACACCTTATTGTATAAACATTTAGGGAAGTGATTGCCATGTCACGTATTCACAAAAATACACAAACTAAAAATGTTAAAGTGTTTTTTTGGTGGTGTTAAATAAAAGTTTTAGCCAAAATATAATCTTAATAAAAGATAAGGGATAGGATCATTTCTAACAAGAAATTACATTTAATTCGTGTAATTTTACAATTTTCATTTGTTTGAGTATCTTTAAAGGATTTTTTACCACGCATGAAAATTTAACTATTTAATAGCTAACTCAAAAAGCTCTGTTTTTGATTTAGAAACATAATAAAAAGACATTTACACTAATAATATGTAATAGAATTAATAAGTATAAGACTAGGCAACAATTAGTTATGAAAAGGATTCAATTGAATCATTGATATACGTATTTTTTTAGCAAAGCAAAGCAGTAGTGGCTTTAGCATAAAAAAGGTGTTTCAGATTCTATATGAAGTTTATTTTAATTTCTATTATCTATCAATCTAGAACCATATATCGATAAACTTACACAATACCCTCATAGAGTAGCTACATAGCTAAAAATATAACATTTATTATTAAAAGGACAATTGATTTATTAATTGAAAGGTGTATGATAAATATAACAAGGATGAAAACATCCATAATTATGGAATCTTGTAGAACATCTACTTTAATAGCAGCGAAAAAAAAACAATATACAAAGCTACAAATATCCAGAATTTTCAGACATATAGCTTTCAAAGTTGCCGAGAAAGTTCTCTGAAAGACATACTTTTGATATTATAGAGTAGCTGCTCAACCAAAGTTATGAAGTTCTAGAATGTGACCTTTTTATTTCTAGTGCCAGTTCACTGATTTCTGCCAATAATGCTATCTCTCTCTCTCTTCTTTCTCCCTTACTCTATCTCTCTCTCTCTCTTTCTCCCTCCCTCTATCTCTCTCTCTCTCTCTCTCTCTCTCTCTCTCTCTCTCTCTCTCTCTCTCTCTCTCTTATGTGGATTATATTCAATACATTTTATACCTAATGTAGTGAGGGTTTTAAAGTGATTCAGATATACTAGAAAGACTAATCTTCTATCGTTTTTGTTATTTTAACAGATCTATAGTACAGTTGTATTTAAAGACAACTACCTCTCTTCATTTTTCAAAGACCTCTTTCGTCTGCTTCTAAATTATTTTCTGCTACTTGGGTATATTAATATAAGTGACACCATTGGTTGATTTTCAATGACCCAATGGGAAGGTTGCACAAGACGGTTGCGATTTGGAGTTACAGTTATTTAACCCTTTCTTCCTTAGTGTTTTACTCTAATGTTATTTTTTATACTATACAACTGTGTTTTTTTTAAATCAGTTATCAGATCTTATTTTAATATGTTTTTAATGTGTTTACTGTAAACTTATTTTAATAAATTAGTTTTTCCTACCCACTACAACTTATTTTATAGTATTTTTAAAATGGCATAATTTCAAATACCATACTCTATTCTAGTTTTATGCTTGATATTACTGGAATTGAAAATAATTTTTTTGCCTTTGAAAAAGTAAAGCAACTGGGATTTTATATTGTCTCTCTATCGGGTTATAATCAAGAATCTTAAAGACAATTGATTGGCGATAATTGATTTTCATGATGATGATTAAAATTACACCTACTGTGGATTAAAATTATTGTGTTCTGACACTACCAGTTTGGAGTATTTATTAAAAATCTTATTAAAACACAAGTACCCAAAGTTTTATAACAAACTAATGGGACGACGTGGTTAAAACACTGTGGATATCATTGGAATTTATAGTCAAATGTGCCCTCCCTCCTTGGTCACATTGCTTTAGTTACTCATTCGTTGCGTGATTGATTTTTATTATCCACTCCTCTTTCTACTACCAACCCTATATAAACCTCATTAAGGATGTACAAGAACCCCCCCCCCCCCCCAAATTTAAATACATTTTTAATTCGTTCCATAGATTATTTCAATCAGGAGTTTGAATAAAAATTTTCATAAAATTGTCCGGACTTTCTTAAAATCTCAGAAATTACCCCTCATCAGTAATTTCTCTCACCTAACTCTCACCCTTTCTATTAAACGTTTTTATTAATGCGTTGAAATTCGCAGATTTCTAAAAGAAAGTTTTCTGTCGGTTTAAAAACATCAAGAAAAAAAATGCGTCAAAATCTGAAAATATTTTCCCCTCCGTTGATTTTTTAATGGAGGATTTTTTGTCAGACAAGGACGATAAAGTCTTAAGTTGGCGATTGTTATTAAAAGTACCCCCTATGTTTTTCGTGTTTTTTTTTGTGGTGTTGTTAGATTAGGTTTTATTAGATACAACGAAGTACCGCAAGGTTAAAACACTGTATTTATAGACCCCACAGTGGAATAAAAAATACCCTGTTCCTTAAAATTTATTTAAAATTTGTTTTAAATCATACAGGGGTGGGGAAACGTTGTTGTGCTCGCTAGGCACTTTGAGGGAAAGCAATCATTTACTAAAGTATCTGAATGTTTGTCTATTGTAATCTGAATAACCTATTAGCCTTTTTTGAGGGAGGGGGGGGGGAGGTCGGAATCAAATAAGTATAAAGACTCTGAGATATTTTTCTGAAAAAACACCAAACACCTCTCCCCTCTAAATTGTAAAACTGAAACAAACCACAGAAAGCCGAACAGACAGACTTATAGAGCTGCTCCACAACCATAATAAAATGATATAATATCTAATACTTTTTGTTTTCCTAAAATCACGTTTGAAGAAGATTTCACCAAAGAAAGTGAATCTCTTATGATTAATGCCTTTCAATTAAAAAAAACAGGGGGAAAATCATACAGGGATGACATCAACCATAAAAGCGATGCTCAACAAAGAATAAAAAGGAAGAAATATTAAGTGGGCACGATCTTAATATTGAACAAACAAAAGACTCGAAAATTGACTTGTATAATTCTTTAACATATTCTAGCGGATTCGCCCCCCCCCCCAAGAGGCCTCTAGTGGCACTTAAAAAAATTTTGAGGGGGGGGGGAGAGGGGCGTTTCCGAATACCAGTTTTTATTTTAGATTAAATTCTTGTTTTTTGGAGGGGAGGTAATTTTTTGGTTGGCGATTTCTCTTAGGAGGGTGGTGGTACCCCCCCCCCCAAAAGATTTATAAACCTTCCCGGGACCTATGAGAAGCTACCCTGTTAGGAAGAACCCGATCGGTTCTACCGGTTATCGAGATAACAAACAGACAGACAGATAGACAGACACGCTGACATTGTTCTACTTTGTATTACAGATTTGCATGTAAAATGGTTTTGAAGTTTGAATAAATTCTGGCGGCAATATCCCCAGAGGCCCGACGGGGGCAATTAAAAATCGATCCTTCCCCCACTTTAAATTTTAGTTTAAAAAAGAATCAATACAAAAAGTTTCGTGGAGGGTTACCCTCCCCCAAAACAGTTATAAAGGACCAATGAGAAGCTACATTGTAAATGAGAACCATATCGGTTCCGCGATTAGCGAAATCCTTCGATACAGACAAAAAAATCTTTATACTTTAAATAATAGGATTTGTTTGTAAAATGGTGTTGAATGTTTGGTGAATGACGTCGTAGTTTGAATAGATATAAAATCTAAGGTAAAGCTCACCTGAACTATTTAGTATAGCCACTAGAAAAGCAATTCGTTTTGCCATTCTTCATACAGAAACTCACAGATACGTAAAAAGTATTCATAAAAATCACTTTTTAACTCATAAAATAAGTCTTTTTTCCCTTATTTTATGCTTAATACATGAAAATCTAACTATGAAATATGCGCAAATTTAAGTCATTGTTCACAAAAAGTAATTTTTTAGAGAAAAAATCTAGTTTTATGATTTTAATTCACTTTTCTGTCTTTGTTAACATTTTTATTTACAGATTTTTAAAAGATTTTCTGTGATAAGTTTTTTTGTGTGTGATTGTATCGTGTTTTTTTAAATAAATAAATAAAAATACAATTTCCTTTAGTTCAACTTACATAAGAATGTATTTTTTACATAATTTAATTTTGTTATTAAATCAAAGAAATGAAATAAAAACACAAACAATCACACACAAAATTAGTATATAAACGCACTTTTCTTCCACTCTTGTACTTTATTTTCAAGGGTGACTAACTGGCACGGTCCACGGAGATGTTGTCACCTCTGCAACCAATCTCCAACTGAGAGCAGTGGTTGTGGGTGAGTCACACTTACATAGGCGGACGGAGAATGAACACAGATAGATAGATACAAAGAAGATTAAAGAGATAGTAAGTGGAAGAGGGTAAGAGTCGGAGAAAGAATCATCCAAAGTGTTTTAAACAGGTTGTTTTCAAATTGTGATTTGTCTGAAATTCTAAATTTCTGAAGAAAAAAAACGAGCAAAGAGACATCCTGTTACTTTTATATAAGGATATTCGAGCGTTTGTTCACACACTGCACTGATTGGTGAGCTTTTATATAATGCTTTATAGGTTTTTTTTTGTCCATGTTGTTAGGGATTTTAGAATTATCCTAATGAATAATTATAGATATGATTTAGAATCATAAAAATAAACTGTTAGTTTTTTAATTTTGTTACTTTACCCAGTCCATTAATTGCAAAGCACCTAGAGGTCAGGGGTGATGCTAAAAGAATATGAAAAAGAATGGTATAAAGTATAACACATAAAACTGAAAAGAAGAGTTAAAACTTTTTTGCTCTGGTTTAGAAATGAAAAGTGAATGAAGCGAAGCGCATATAAAAGAGTTCATATACGGGTGTGTAAATTATTTCATGCGAATAGCCAATTCATTTATCTGTGTTAACCATTAAAACACATTAAATGGAAAACTATATAACATGTATTACAGTTTTTTTTTATAGTTTTGAAAATATGTTTTTTTAACGATAATTCAATTTATACTTTAGACATTATGACAATCGAAATTTATCAACTTAGTTTTCAACAAATTTTAGACATAAAATGTAAAGTGGTGGCTCGACAGCCCCTTCTCCCCTCCATTCCCTCAAGTGTATCAAAGAAAACAAGTTACATTAATAGACAATTATTTCATTATTAAAAAGGCAAAACAATGATTGATATATTATTACTTGGATGTTGCACCAGATTTTCATATACTCTGGTAAAGTAAAGTTCGCAGCTGGCTAAAATAACAATACTCCCCCCCCCACCCCAAAAAAAAACAACCCCCTTTACACTATCCCATTGAGAAAGCCCAATCTGCCCGATTTTGTATCACTTTTGAAAAGTGCGATTCCTGTGGCCTCATAAAAAAAGGAAAGGGGGGAAGAAAATCTCTTCCCTTTTCTCCCATCTCTTTTGAAGAGATTTTCTTCCCCCCTTCCCTTTTTCTTTCCCGAAACGTATATGACGTAACTGGAATCGCACTTTTAAAAGTGATACAAAATCGGGACAGATTGGGCTTTCTCTATCCCATTTCCTCCTTCTGGATGACCGAACTAACCAATTAATGAGGTCCATATTAGGAAGCTAAATTGACGAAATTTTTCTCTGTCAATATATTCACATATATCCTAACTCCATTGCTACATTCTCCTGTCGATATAACGCTACCCTAAATATAAAGAAGTCTCCTTTACAATAAAACAAGCGTATGCGCCCTTAGCCTCTAGGAGCCCTGTATTCAAAAGGGTAATGAGGTGACAGAAAAATAGCCTTAAACCAATTCAAGGTCTAAATCTACAAAAAAAAATAGCCTAAAACCAACCGGGAACATTTGTAAAGCTTACCAAAAATGAAATTAATCAGTTCATTAGTTGTTGAAATCTTAAGCTTCAGATTGAAAAAAAAACCTTACTACTTTATATAATAGGATGTAAAATGGTCGTCAGAAATATGCAACCGAATTTTTTTTAATGTCATTTTACAATGTTTGTGGAAACACTAAATGTCAATTTTGTTTGTGCCATCCGAATTAATTTGTTTAAATAAATTAAATTACTTCCGGAGGCATAGTTTTTAATTCATTCTCAAGCTTAGAGAAAGTAATACGTACTTTTTAATTATTTAAGTTTCTTTTGTCTGTAGCTTAAGATTTCAACAACTAGAACCGATTGAGTTCTCTGTTTTGGTTAATCTTTACACTGGCCCCGAGATAATTTTAGGATATTTTATTTATGAATTTAAGTATTAGCATGGTTTTAGGCTATTTTTCGGTATTTCCCCTAGGTATTTCTAGGTATGGAACAATTAAGATTAAAGGAAAACAAATTTGAAGCTTCCCTGAAAGTAAAAACCCAATTGGATTGTTATATCCAAATTATTTTGAAAACAAACATACATTCTACTAGTTTTAAATTAGGTTTCAGATGCTTAATAAGTGGTTTATGCACTGCTGTTTATCAAATTTGGCAGCTAAGATTAGGCTTATTTTTCAACATATTTTGCTATCTCTTTATTCTAAATTTTTGATCTATTTATAAACTAATTCAATTCAACCTTTTTTCATGATTTCAGTATGTTCTTTATATGTTCTATTTTTAATCATACAAAAAAATATTCAAGAGACCTTTACTACTGCAACCTAATTTTGCATATAAGTTTACAAGCTTTAAAGCTATTTACGCTTTCTCTCAAAGAGCAAAGAAACCCCTACGTGCCCCTTAGTAGATTTTCATTTTTTTGTCATAACCTTATAGGTCGTATGTTAGGTTTGGTTATATTTTTTACTGGGTAGCCCCAAGGGATTTGGGCTTCGCAGGTAAGGGCCCTCTGGAGGGCTAGGGTTAGGCATAGGAAATAAAGTGCAACTCATTTCCATGCACAGTTAGGACAAATTAATACTATTTATAGAGTAGCCACACAGCTAAACCATTGCGTTTGTTTCTTAAAATGGGCTAAATCAAAAGAAGTAAAATATACTAAGATAGAATATATAAATAGTTTGAATAAAAAAGGAAATAAATGTCGTGATACTTTGATCGGAAGTGTAAACAAATTAATCTTGTTTACTCTAAATAATATGTCATTAGTCCATTTATAAAGTTGTCTATGGCCAATATTTAAGGTTTTTTCATATTTTAGGTTATTTAAGTTTAATCGGCAAATCTTTTCCAAACAAATTGTAAATAGTTTGCACTGTTAACATCAACGTCTTAGTTGAAGATACGTAAAGTGTCATGTAAGACGTCAAAAAATACGTTCATAATTCATCTCTTTTGTAGAGGTTTCTTTTCCCACTTCTCCTCTCATCCTTCCTTTTAGACGAATTTTTATGACGTCACGCATGACACTTTCCAAAAAATAAATAAAACTCTCGCTTTGGATCGGTGACTGCGAGAAACTAAATTGTTTGGATATCAATAAACATTAAATTTGTAGGTTATAAAAAAAACTCCCCCAATGGTGATACACAAAATTACCCCTTCTAAAGATTAAAATCAGTGGTTGAAACGTTTGAACACTCAACCTAATTAACCAACCAATCAAAATTCAATGAAAGTCCCCAAAGATGTTAATCCTCCGAATTATAAAACGCTATTATTAAACTTTGGAGGAGACGAGTTTACTATTCCGCCCATTGTCCCCACTCTCTGCCTTATATAATACTTGTTTTTTTTACATCAAAGGACATTCTTTAATGATACAAATTTATTGGAAGTAATGTGATGTTATGTTATTTATAATAAATCTAATTTTGTTCATATATTTTTAATTACATATAATTAAGACTTTGACTATTTATTATAAATAGCCATATAGCTCTTTTCATTTTTGATTCCATTTAAATATTTTTGCTGCAAAATTTTTATAATTAGGGTCTGTACGTCAATACAACACAACGTCATTGAAAAATATTTTTGCTATAAATATTTTGGCATTAAAATGAAACTTGTATATTTTTTTCGATAGTGTTTTCAGCAAACCTTCTCTATATGTAAAACCAAAAAGTCAAGTATCTAAAGAAGGCAGCTGTTTTTTAAAGATGTTTTGAATAGAAATTCCCTTCAATTTTAACAAAGTTTGGATTTAATAGCTTAGAAGCTTCGCTTTTATTGATGTTGTCATCCTTGATTTTCAAAAAATCTAAATATACCTCTAAATACTCATTGATAAAAATGAAAAAAAAAATACAGTTATATGATAATTTTCCTAGTTTAATGAATAAAAGCAATTTGGTTGTTTTGTTACATATATAAAACCATTTTAAATGATAATGATCATTTGTCGAATCAATTTAAATGACAAATATTTTGTAATTATATTTTTTATGTAACGGAAATGCTGAAAAATCATATATCGTATCGTATTATATCCAGTTTTCTACAAATATAAAAATGTTCGATCATGATATTAAAACTAGTATTGTTAGCCTGTGCATATTTCCATATCCGCGGAAAGCTGTTTATAATATGATGCGATAAATAACTATTAAACTTATTATTGCTTTGCTACGTGTTCATATAATTATTCTTGTTTCTAAAAATTAAAAATGAACTTTTTAAACGTTTTTCTTTAAGGCAAAGAGCGTTTCCGAAATTGTAAAGTAAATTTGAAACAAGGATGACAACATCCATTAAAGCATTATAAAATCCTATATATAAATATCATAAAAAGAATGCAAATGCATGATACTGAATATTGACAAACTTACCTCATTGTTACAGAAATCTACATAGACGGTTTGAAATAAATCAGGGATCTAAAGGGATAAGACAATGGCTGATAAATTGATGCACATACCTAATGGTGATACACAATGTTACCCTTTTTGTAGATTACAATTAGTGGTTGAAACATTTAGACACTCAACTAAATGAACCAACCAATCAGTCCCCAGGGTTGTTAAGCCAACAAATTAGAAAACGTTATTATAAGACTTTGGGGACTAGTGTTATAAACAGCTTAATGTCCCCTTCTTCCCTGGAAATATCTAAGATTCCAACATATATAGAATTATGATAAGATCCATCTGTTAAATAGTATGCACAGACGAACAAATGTAGAAAAGTTTTTCTGTTTAAAATTATGGTGAAATTGTAAATTGTTGCAGCAGAAAATTAATATATTTGAATTAAATGTTAAACACGGAAAAAGGAAATTTCATATCATTTCTACTTTGGAATTTAACATGGACTCATGGATAGGGATGTGTAGTATAATAAACAAGAACAATTATGTCCACTCGTAGAAAAGCTGTCTGAAATCAAAAGCAAAATATATGGTCAACTACTTAGAGGAAAGCGAGAGAAAATTAGAATAATTTGAAAAATTATTTACTTGTTTTATAATATTTTTTTAATTTGTAAAAACACTACTGAATTTATTTTGTATCTACTCATCGCAACCGTCTTGTGCAACCTTTCTATTGGGTCATTGAAAGTCAACCAATGGTACCGCTTATATTACATAGCCAAGTAGCAGAAAATTATTTAGAAGCAGACGAAAGAGGTCTTTGAAAAAAGAAGGGAGATAGTTGTCTGTATATACATCTATACTGTAGATCTGTTATTTATTTTAAAAATCTTAGACCTTGGCCCAATTATGAATAGTCTTATAACAGATGACCTTAAAGACACAAAAGATATTGTCAGACGCCTGTAGAGTGCTAATCTCCATGGTTAGAACCTCCATTCCACGCTGCTTTCCTAAATATACTTGGTACTTGTACCCTTACGTTAGGTTTTTGGACACAATTTTAATAAATAATTATCAAGCTAAAAATTAGGTCTTTACTTTTTGTGTCAAATTTGTTTTATTTTTTAGAAAACTTGTCTCAGTTTTATTACTGCCCCCATTTTTGTTTCCCCTTTAGCCTCATATGAGTTATCAGAACAGCTAAATATGAAACCAACAAAAATTAATAATAGGTAATCCAAATTTTCTTTAGAATTCCTTAAAGTTTTTTTATCGTTTATAAACTTATAAAATTTCGAGCTATTTATAATCCAATTTATGACTTGTTGCCCTAAAAATAGCATAAAACCTGCCCAGGACCAATATAAAGCCTTTCTGAAAATCGAAGAAGTACTGTTTTGAGAAAACACCACGTTTCTGGTTTGAAGAAACAATTTGGTAAAATTTGCATTTTTCCGCTGAAATTCAATGCAAATGCGAAAATATTTGGGGCCAAACAAGCCAACAAATTCATTTTTTTAACTTGGGCAGAAAAAACGCATTACATTTAGATGTTTTCATGTTTTTTCTTACTATTAAAACATCATTTTCTTTCGAATTAAACATAATCAAGGATAATTTTTTGTTGTAAGGAATTATACTGAGCTGGATCTTTAAATCATTTTAGTGGTGAGCCAGATCGTGGTGAGCCAACTTTCCACCAATGAGAGCACAGCATTTTATGAAATGCCGCGCTGTGATTGGCTGAAATTCGGCGCATCCCGATCTGGCTCACCACTAAAATGATTTAAAGATCCAGCTCTGACCTACACTGTTCTGTCATTTGTTAACCTAAAATTATACTTGGCTTATCATTAATTTGTCTTTAAAAATCCAATGTGTCAAAAATTTTACATCAATAGTAATACTTTACGCAAGAGTAATCTTATGAATCAAAATTAGAAGGTGTCTTAACCTCTTTTCGAGGAAGCTTTGTGTTTATCAAGTACGAAATTAATTCCTTATCATTAATCCTAGAATTAAGCACAAATGTCGTCTTTTTTGACTTTCCCTTCATAAAGTGACGCAGCATGGATTGTTTATATGCGCCCACGTTTTTTCACTTTTGAATGAGACATGTGTGTGTGAAGATTTCGGAGAACAAAATTGGGCCTATCATTGGTCTCTTTGTGTGTGAACGACCCTAGTATATCAGGGATTTGAAACCATAAAAGCTTCAGGTAGAATTTGTTAATTTTATAAAGAAGTATGGTGTATAGGACGATTATATGTAGTTTTAAAAAGGCTTTAGCCAGCTAAGCATGAAACTTAATTATGATAATATATGTTTTAGTAATTTTTATGTGCCTTATTGTTGCATTTAACAATGATTTATTAAACCAAATAATTTTCCTTTAAAGCCAAAGTTTCCAAAGATTCTTTAACCATAAGAAAAGAAAAAGATTTTTTTTAGTGCTCAAAGTTTTAAGATAACGAATAATATTTTATTCTGTTTATTAATTGATCTTGTAATTTCAGGTCTTTGAAATAATTTCATCAATAAATCTATATTCAAACCTGCTGTTGAAACTTGATGGTTCCTGGTATTGGGGGTTTTTGTATGTTCGCCAACTGATCTCGTGAACTTCCCGCTAATTCGGAAGTCCAAGCTCAACCAAAGTGTCATGGTTGAGACAATTTCAAAGGACTTGAAGTTTAGGCATTAGCAAATTTCAAAGTCTCAAAGTTTGATGGAGCTGCACAAGCAATTTCAAATGATTGGAGTTTGAAGGAGCTGCACAGGCGAATTTCAAAGAAGTGAAGGTTGAAGTTTAGGCATTAGCAAATTTCAAATAACCTGATGGTTGAAGGAGCTGCACAAGCACCTTCAAATGGTTCTGAAGAATAGGCATTAGCATTCTTCAAAGAATCTGGAGAATAGGCGTTAGCATTCTTCAATAGATCAATAGCATATAGTGTATTGATGAAAAAAACATTGACAATTTTTCTGTGAAATAATTACCTAGTGAATCAATATGGTGCTCACTAAAAAGCAGAAAATTGAGCGAGCTATCGCTATTGGCAATGAAAGGCTAGAGGTGTTTGACGAACAGATAAAAGTGTTTTATGAAAATCTAAAAGCCTGCCAAAGTTTTAGTTCATGTGAAAATGTGAATTTAAAATCAATTCGTGACATTTTTAGTGAGGTCAAGGACCAATCTGACCTAATAAAAAGTCTAAAATCTGCCGTGGGGACTAGTGAGATGCGCAAGTTCAAGCGTGATTTGGATGAAGCTAGTGAACAGAAAACTGTTGCAGATAAAGTTTATGCGTCGTTGGAACAGTGTACGAAAATTCTGCACTGGCTTGACAATGATTCAGACGACGTGAGGTCGAGCACTGTCGCCAGGAACCTCGACGTCGTTGAGAAGGTGAGGATGGACATGGGAGTGCTTAAAATTTCCATGGAGTTGCGCCAAGAAGTACGTGATATGTACCGAAGGCTTAGAGAGATGGAACGTCGTTCATCTAACTCGGATAAGCTTGGTGTCTGTGGCACCAATAAGTACGACAGTTATCATAGTCGTATGTTGCATGAGGCTAGTGCTAGTGTGAATACAGTCTACAAATCAAGTTCTGCGCCTAGCACTTGTACCTTCCTGCTGCAAATAGTTCCAGTTGTAGCACCTGGCGGCGGCGCCTGCCATGCCGCCGTCAGGTTTGATTCTGGTGCAAATCTATCACTTGTGTCTGAGAAGTTGTCCAGCAAGTTGAAGCTGAAATCTACCGGCAGATATACAAACATTTCTGTTGCTGACGGTAGTGAATCATCCTGCCGCAATGTGGTGTTCTATCTGAAGGACAGGGATGGTAATTTGAGAGAGTTTGAGGCAGCTGTTATGCCTAACCTCGGAGGTGGCAACGAGATGCGCTCGGTCCATCCGGAAACCGCCGCCGAAATATTTAAGATGCCCTCAGAAAGATTTACATATATTAGTGGAGGCTTAGATATCATCATTGGAAATACACATCCTGACGTGTTTCCATCAACCTACCAGAAAGTGGGCCAGTCTATGTTGTGGCGAACCATTTTTGGTAGTGGTTTTATCTGTACAAGTGCTGACTATGGAGCTGGTCAGCAGAAATCTGCATATAAAGCTGCCGTAGCTGTTGATAATGAACCGGTTGGTACTGCCGTAGCTGTTGATAATGAACCGGTTGGTACTGCCGTAGCTGTTGATAATGAGCCGGTTGGTACTGCCGTAGCTGTTGATAATGAACCGGTTGGTACTGCCGTAGCTGTTGATAATGAGCCGGTTGGTACTGCCGTAGCTGTTGATAATGAGCCGGTTGATACTGCCGTAGCTGTTGATAATGAGCCGGTTGGTACTGCCGTAGCTGTTGATAATGAACCGGTTGGTACTGCCGTAGCTGTTGATAATGAGCCGGTTGATACTGCCGTAGCTGTTGATAATGAGCCGGTTGGTACTGCCGTAGCTGTTGATAATGAACCGGTTGATACTACCGTAGCTGTTGATAATGAACCGGTTGGTACTGCCGTAGCTGTTGATAATGAGCCGGTTGGTACTGCCGTAGCTGTTGATAATGAACCGGTTGGGTCTGCCGTAGCTGTTAATGATGAACCTGTTGGTTCTGCTTGTGATGCTGTTATTGAGAAACCTGTTATTTCTGCAGTTGACGCTGTTGTTTGTGTTGCAGTCAAATCTGATGTTAAAGATACTGCTGTAGCTGTTGATAACATTGCTACGGCAGGTGAGGCTGTAGCCGTTCACAATGATGATGCTGAAATTGGTTGTGTTGCAGCCGGTTCTGATATAGAGGTTGGTGCTGTTGTGAATCAAGAATCGACTTGGCTGCTGCCAACCTTGCCGCCCGACACAGGGTAAGAGGCCTGCAAATGGCGGGTGGAAATATGGCGGGTGTTGCCGCCAGAAAGTCATTGAAAAATTTCAAACCACAAATCTAATTTACAACATAAACTATTTATGTGTGAAAATGATCTTTTAAAGAAAAAATAATACAAGTTATATATTAAGCTTGTGAAGGGAACCTAAAAAGGTTCTGTAAAGAATAAGTATTCATTATTCAACTAATTTTATTGTTCATATTTAAGCACAAAAATTCTACAAAATTGTTTAGACTTTTAAAGCAGATTTTAAAAGATTTTGTTTCTTTAAGTATGATTTTGAAAAGCAAAAGTTGGTGTGTATCAACTACCAAATGATTTTGCAGATTTTTGTTTAGATTGAGAAAAATAGATTTTTTAAAATTATTTTTCGAGGTATTTTTTTTCATGGTTCACGTTTGCTTAAAAAATGTTATTTCTCAGATTCTCATATGAGATAATGCATTAAAGTAAAGAACACAACATGTAAAATTATTATGATAATGTTTAAAATATTTCTGATTATTATTTTAAAAAGATTATCGCAAAAAATCAAGATATTTGTTTTAATTTGTAAGCAAATAAAGTTTTTTCTTTCACTCCGGAGGCAAGGATTCCTAATAATCCACGCGTAAAGATTTTTCTTCATTCCGAGAGCAGAGATTCGTAGTAATATATGTACCTAGCGACTTCGGACAATTTTAAACCTTGAGAAAGTATTTTATAGCAATTATTTTCCTAGGTACATATATTTTCGTTCATGTTTAAATATAAACTCTATTTTCTATGAGATAAGCATTTATAATAATGAACACGATGTATGATATTATTAAATTATTGATTATTATTTATATGAATATCACAGAATTAATTTAAGATAAACTATGCGTATTTTAAATTAACCTTTCCTTCATTTTATCGCAGATATTAAATTAAAAGCAGTTGTTAAAAATTATGATTAACAATTGATTCTTATTTTATGGAAATTGAGATTTTTTTAGTAAAAAAAAAAGCCACATTTTTCATATGCCTATTTTTATGCCTAAAATAGGAATCAAATGAAATGCGATTAAAGTTTATTCTATTTCATATGCTCAAATTTAATTTTATTGAGTTTAATTTCTTTTCAAAAGTACAATTCATTTAAAAACTTACCTGAAAAGTTTAACAAAAAGGAATAAATGTGTCGAGGTTGCGTGATTCGATATTTATTCTAAGAAAAAAAATCAAGTATTTTTTTAGCAGATTTTTTTAAAATTATATATGAATTTCAATCAAGTAAAACATTTTATTCAGATCAAGGAATGATTGAAAATTCATATTTAAAGTTTTTTTTTTTACAAAGAAAAATTGGTATTTTTTTTCATAATTTCAATGAAAATTCTAACGAAGATATTATTATTTTGCTATTCTTTAAGTATTAAAAAGTTTTATTGTTGATTAAGATATTACAGTTCTTATTCATTAGGTTTGAAAAACTTTCTGCCCAAGGATTTTGAAAAATTTTTTCTTACTACTCTTTTTGATGCTTAACAAATTTAGTTTTAAGTACCTATAAATCTTAATTTTCTTGTCTAAGATTTATTTCGTTTTATTTTACCATTATTTGTTTACATTTACATTTCAACCTGATTTCGTAGGTACTTATTGATTTAGTAATAATGATTTATTACCTATTGATTATGAAATGATTATTATTTAATATAGTTGTTATATTACAACATCATGATTAATAGGATTATCCATTTTAGGATTGTGTATGTGATCTTGTGATTGTCATGTGCATGGAATGTTGTATGGTACAAACCAATCCCCATCCTTCTATCCTAAAATGTGAGGTATTATGAGTCCTAGTGAGGAGTATAATACTGTGTATGCATTTCACGGGGTTTCATTTAGTTAGGAGCAAAATTGTCACGTTTTCGGGATGTGGCCATTCTCATGTGATTATGGTGAGTTGAGTTTAGTGAGAAATGTTGCTAGTGCTCAGCGCGAAAAAAACCTTGAATCTCGTTAAGGAAGTTAATTTGACTTTCAAACGGGGGGTGTGTCTTAACCTCTTTTCGAGGAAGCTTTGTGTTTATCAAGTACGAAATTAATTCCTTATCATTAATCCTAGAATTAAGCACAAATGTCGTCTTTTTTGACTTTCCCTTCATAAAGTGACGCAGCATGGATTGTTTATATGCGCCCACGTTTTTTCACTTTTGAATGAGACATGTGTGTGTGAAGATTTCGGAGAACAAAATTGGGCCTATCATTGGTCTCTTTGTGTGTGAACGACCCTAGTATATCAGGGATTTGAAACCATAAAAGCTTCAGGTAGAATTTGTTAATTTTATAAAGAAGTATGGTGTATAGGACGATTATATGTAGTTTTAAAAAGGCTTTAGCCAGCTAAGCATGAAACTTAATTATGATAATATATGTTTTAGTAATTTTTATGTGCCTTATTGTTGCATTTAACAATGATTTATTAAACCAAATAATTTTCCTTTAAAGCCAAAGTTTCCAAAGATTCTTTAACCATAAGAAAAGAAAAAGATTTTTTTTAGTGCTCAAAGTTTTAAGATAACGAATAATATTTTATTCTGTTTATTAATTGATCTTGTAATTTCAGGTCTTTGAAATAATTTCATCAATAAATCTATATTCAAACCTGCTGTTGAAACTTGATGGTTCCTGGTATTGGGGGTTTTTGTATGTTCGCCAACTGATCTCGTGAACTTCCCGCTAATTCGGAAGTCCAAGCTCAACCAAAGTGTCATGGTTGAGACAGAAGGTATATTTTTTGTGTCCATTGCCCAATCCCTGTGAAAAAATGCAACGTATAGATTTTTTGCTTGACCATATAATTCCATTAGTAAGACAACACAGGCAAAAGTGTGTGAACCAAAGTTGTATACAATAGTTATGCGTATCATTATAAGCTTAGCTACTTTATGATATGTGGTCAGGTACATCTGAGGTGAATTCTTAAAAAAACTTTTGCCCCCCCACCAAAATCAGGTTGCCTCACTAAACGTTTAGTGAGGCAAAATTATCCCCTCTAAATATGTAGTGAGCTTCACTGATTTTAGTGAGGCAAACTGATTTTAGTGGGGCAAATTTTTAAAAAGAAATCACCTCTGTTTTTTTACATACTGATTATTCTAAACTGATTAACAGATTAATTATTTTAAACTGCTTTTTCCTTTTTTCGATAGATGTCTCTCCTAGGAAGGGATGGTACATAGGTCAATAAATTACACTAGTCCCTAAAGTTATATAGTAACATTTTCGTATTCCTTGGCTTAACAACTTTGGGAACTTTTTAGAATTTTATTGGTTGGTTCATGAAGTTGAGTGTCCAAACGTTTCAACCACTAATTGTAATCTATATAAGGGTTAACTTTGTGTATTAATATGTATTAGGGACATACATCAATTTAACGGCCTTTGTCTTATCCCTTTAGATAAAATGTTACTTAGACCTCCATTAAACTTCCCTAATAATCAAAACCTAATCAGACCTGCAGTTCTTGAGATCTTAAAGTATAAACAAACATACATGTACCATCTACCCATTTGAGATTGCAAAACTTTATGGCATTAACTTTGGAATAAATATGCGAAATGTGTGCGAAATTGTTTGCAAACAAATTCAAAGCTTTTAGGTTCAATGTTTTATCCCGTTTGACACTTTGGGTATAAATCAGATAATTCAATGATATGTTATAAGATCTTAAAAAACGGAGGAAAGAGAATTTTTCTTCTTCTGTGGACATTAATATACGCAAAACCCCTTTCCCTACATATATTTTATCATTATGTAAGCACCTATCAAAGCTAGAGTTCTTAGCATTGTTTGCTAAGTGTAATGATTTTAAAATAAAAGTCCGATTATCGTTATATATATAATCTTTTTTTATTTTCTTTATACACTTTTACGGTCATACAAATTTTATTTTAAAACAAAAGAAACAATTTTTACATGAAATGTCTTTTAGTTGGTCTGAAAGGGATGACATGTTTCCATGAAGTTGAAATATACCATAAAAAAAATCTTAATTTGAGTACTAATTGAGAAACAGAGAAACTAAACATAATAACTGGGAAATAAAGTTTGTTTAGACCTTTATTTCATAATAGCAAAATATTTTTATTTAGCTTTCAGCGACACAATATTTAAAAAAAATATTATCTAAAATGTATGTATTAGCTTTTTAATAATATTCCATGCATAAAATCTGCTATAAATTAAAAATAGTGCCTTTGTTTTAATATATAATCTAAAAGTAGCCTTGATATGTCTAAAAAAAAGGCATAAAAAGTAATCAAGGATGATTATGTCAGTTTAAAGCAAAGCTGAAACAAAAATAAATATTGTCATAGTTTTATTTATTCGCATTTAGCCTGCTATTACAAAAATATCCCAAGAAATATTTAAACTAGAAGCCTTTTTATGGTGCCTATAATATGTCATACTGACCTACCATTGGTCAATTAAAGTGCCTACTGGCCTGCCAATGGTTGTTTTGGAATATCTTTGTTCATTTGTATTGTATGACGTCTTTTTTATATACACTATAAAGAGCTTCTTTAATTTTTTAAAATTTATATTTTGGAGCAATTTAATTTTCCCCTGCATTAAGTTTTAGCTTTTCGTTGATTATGGTTTGTGTTTACAGATAGACGTACGTACAGTGCCTAATTATAGAGTAGCCACGCCGTTGCTAAATATCGCCATACTACGATACTTGTGGTGAAAATAATTAGATGCTCTTACGTAATCTACTTTTACACACCCAAATAAACTGAAATAACGAACAACATATACATATAAAGCAGGGAGAAAGGAGACATTGGGCTGTTTCTTATACTAGTCCCTAAAGATTTATAATAACATTTCTTTATTCGTTGTTTTAACAACTTTGGGGATCTTTAATGAATTTTGATTGGTTGTTTTAATAAATTGAGACTCCAAACATTTCAACTATAATTGTAATCTACAGAAGTGATAACTTTTTGTATCTTCATTGGGTATGTTCATTAATTTATCTGCATTGTCTTATCAATTACATCCCTGAGAAAAAGTGTTAGTATTAAAACATCGCAGCTATTCTACTTCACACATCCTCTCGTCCGTAGGTAATGTATCAAGATTTACAATTGAAACTATTTGCATTTTCAAAATTAGGTTTGTTGTTTAATTTCCATTTCCTAACTTTCTTTGTCTCATATTTTATCTTTTTTGTTTATTATGTTTTTATGTACATTCTTTTTACGCTACTAAGGACTTCTTTTTCTTGCAGTAAGAATCAAAATTATTTGTTTTTCTATGGAAATATAAATCACATAAGGTTGCGTGATTAGAAATTTATTACTTTATTGAATTTTTGTCTCAGAAACGAACCTTGGTCGAATTAAAAGTTGCTGCTGTTAGATTTAGCGGTTGAAAGCGGTTGCAACTTCCTAAAAGCTATATCAATTAAGGACTGCTGAAGCTAATCTGACATTTTATGAGTCATCTTTCTTTCAGCCCCGCCGGGACTCGTTATCTGGTGCGTTTATCGCCTAATGCAAAAAAATGTGAATTTTCCAGTAACACATCTGCCTGCAGTATCACAAGAATCTTTACTTTGGCCAATCCTATGAATAAAAGTTTTAGAATGTCTTTCTATATGTCAGTCTGTATAAAGGCTAGGGTCATAGCCACTAAACCTAAAAAAATAACAAGTTTTATTCAATTTTATTTATGGAGATTTAAAGAGAGAGAAAAGGATGAAACATGATAAAAAATACATGATGAATTTAAAATACTTTACATTCTATAATTTTAAATTTACAAGTTACTTTTAAATTCAACTATTACATATATTCAATAATCTATATTATAGGATAAAGGGGGGGAGGGGGGGGGTAATGCAACCATTTCGTAATCAGTGAGCAAATGGCACTTAGAATTCGAATTTCGATCTGAAATTTTGCATGAGTAATCCTTGGTATGTCCATTTTCCCTAAATCGAACAAAAAGTTGAAAAAGTAACGGCTAACGGCTCAGCCGTTTAGCCGTTTTTTGCTTTTTTTAGCGCAAATCTGCCATAAATTATGTAGGAATCAACTTTTTGAAACATATTTTTGCTTTAAATCATGTGAAATGATACAAAAAAAAAACATTTTTAGATTTCTGGTACCAGCAACTAGCGGCTAGAACCGTTTGAAAACGTTTTGGAGCAACAAAGAGTATTATGTGGAGATAGGTTTCGTGATAATTTGCCTTGAAAATAGTTAAACAATGGCTAAACGGCTGAGCCGCCAGCCGTTAGCCTTTTCTTTTCCAAATTTTTGTTCAATTTAGGGAAATTAGACCTACCAAGGATTACTCATGCAAAATTTCAGATCAAAATTCGAATTGTAAGTGCCATTTGCTCACTGATTACGAGATGGTTGCATTAAAAACTCCCCATTAATAAATTGAGCTGTTATAAGTGAAGTCTCAGTTCCATTTGATAAATTTTAATTAACTGTATTCTATTTGTTCTTCTAATATAAAATTTCCAAGACATATTTTGTAAATCATTTAATGCAAAATCAAATACGAATTCTAATGTAATATTCAAAAATGGTTATTTATCGCATTGTATTATAGACAGCTTTCCGTAGATAGTAAAATGAAAAATTATAACATTAAAACCAGTTTTGCTAGCCCCGAGGGGATCGAGGGGATAAAGGCCCGGTCTAACAAATCTGGTATTAATTTTATTATTTTTTGTTTTATTATTCGAGAAAATTGTGTATGATACGATGCTATACATAATTTTTCACAATGGTTGAACTGGTTCTAATCCATCGGATATTCATTGATATGGAAATTTCATACTAAAAATAATGTCAATTTTATTGTTTTAGTAAAAGGAGGATTTATCTAACACGTTGTAGAATCATTATTCACGTGTATTAATTTTGAAATTTAAATGAACAATTTAATATTTAAATGTTTTGATGTAATTACTCTAATACAATAACAATATTTAATCATATAATTTCAGAAGATTTATGCATAATTAAAAGTCTTATATACAATAAATTTTCTATAGATATTAAATTTGAGAAGAAATAAATTGAAAAAAATTATTTTTCATTATAAAGTAGCTTTGCTTCTAATTTTATTTTTTTTAAATGCAAGATCAATTATCTATGTACATTAAAATAGTTTTTCTTCATAATTATTTATATAACAAACTAACGGCTGAGCCCGTTGTCATTCGGGAATCTCAGAAAATGGCATATCTATCAATTTAAAATTTTAAAGTGTAAAAAATCTTTGGGGACAGTGGGGGGGGGGTTCTTTTCAGGGTTAAACTTTCATCTAGGGCTTTATCTGTTAAAACTTGGCGAGATAGCTAAAGAGGTCAGCTGATTAGCAAGATAATAGACAGACAGTTTTACACACACATACATCCTACACCTTTAATATGAGGACATAATAAATCACAAAAAATAAGAAACACGAAGCAATTTTGTCCAAATTAATTGCTTTAACTAAATATTCACCTAACAGTCTTTCAGTAGTATTTACATTGTCCTAATATTTTGTTCAAATTTTAACAGCTTAACAATTTTGAACTCAAATTTCTTAATTTGTCAGTGAAATTATGTTTACTATTTACTATGAAACTGTAATTTACCAAAAAGGGATAGGTTTGGTTAACTAATGTATTAGTGAAAGTAATTTAAAGGCTGGGAATTCACAGAAGGTATTTATTATAATTGAAAGGAATTTATCACTGATTCACTAGCGAATTAAGAAACTATAAGAATTTAAATTAGATCTAACAATTCAACAATTCGCAATCCATGGAAATATGACAGAAAGCGATGAATAAGAACCTCGTAAAAGTGTCGAACTATGACGTCAGAAAAAAATAACAGTTAACCAATGAGAAGCCAGTATTCACTGTAATTGACCAATGGTAAAATATATAGCGGTCTCTCATTGGTTAATTATTAATTTTTTCTGACGTCATAGTCAGACACTTTTACTGGGTTCATGAATAACATACTTTTTAAAATAGTCTATTAAAAACACGAAATTTTCTAATTATGGATAAAATAGTCAAAAGAAAATCTAAGTTGTTATGCATAAGAAAAAGAGTGTTTCATTCCCTTTTTATGCAACGACCAAGAGATTGAAAATTTGGTATTATAGAAAGTAATGTTAATTAGATAATAATGATAAAAACAATATACTTCAATTATTCTTTTTACTTTTGCAAGTGTAATATTAAAGTTTTTTTTAAAGTGTATTAATATGTTTGTTTCTGTAATTAAAAACTTTTCATACAAAAGATTTAATAATTGAAAATAGTTTTCGGTCTTAGCTTAATATTTTTAGGGAACAGCGGCATGCACAGCGATTCGCCAAGGGGGTGAAACAATTCTTCGTGAAGGGGGGGGGGGATGGCTAAGTCCTATATGAGTCAGGCCTTATTTAATATTAAGGAAAATTGTTGACACCCCTCCTACTACAATCGATTGCATTGCTAGAGTTTTGTCAATCGATCTAAGAAATACTATTTCTATTTTTCTAAAACAGTTAAATTTTAAGAGAAAAATCAAATACCAAAATTACCTTGTATGTATTTTAGACGCAGTGTTATGTATTTGCTGGATGATTTTTAAAAATGTTTATTCAAACAATAACATATACATACATAAAAGCAAAGCTGAATGAATCATACAAACAAACAAAATCCTTTTAGTCACTAAAGTTTTTATTGGATTTAACTATATTGGCTTTTTTACATTTAAAAGTACGTTCATTAAAGGGTAAAAAGCTTTTAATTTCGAATTGCCAAACGAATATACCCTTATTGTAGAAAAGCTTCGCTTAAAAAAACTTTCATATATATACACATATTAATTTAGAACATTCCAATAATGTATCTAAGTCACTGATTTAAGTAGCGCAGCTACTATATGATTATCTTTTTTATTGCAGAGGTAGATATCAGATTATTAGAAAGCAGTCCCGTTCATCTGAGCATAACTTGTGTTTTTAAACTGTAGACACCAGTTCAATAATGGTTCTATTTTACTATGGTCCTCGGTATTAAACTCTAGAAAGGATAACGTCTGAAATAAAAAAAATGTAAATGTTTTTTTTCTAATACTTTTATTAGTAGCATTATGTTATTCATATTTTCCCTTTGTTACAACTGGTTTACCGTTTTATTGGGTAGTACACCAAAAATCAAGTAATTATGGCCACTTAATTGCATCAAGCCCCTACTCCGTATAGGGGGTTTAAAGTCTAACCTAACCTTAAAAACTAACATAACCTTTCTAAAGGTAATTTTGTGGAACAATTTTATAGCACTGAAAAAAATCTTCTAAAATGTTGAAGTTCTTGAGGACAAAAGTAAGAATAAATATTTAATATTGATTTTAACCATACCGGGTTTGTGTGTTCTTTCATATCTTCTAATCTCATCAGGGACTTTATCTCATTTACAGTTCTGAAATTTATAATTATTATAAAACTTTTTAAATTTAATTTTAAACTTTTTTAAAATCTCTCCTTTTTATTCTTGTCGTATAAAGGAGGACATTGTGCTGGTTCCTTAGGCTTTAAAGACACGTTTTCTCATTTGTTAGATTAAACACTTTTCTCGTATTTATTCGAATCCGGTGGATAGGAACCGGTTCTCATCCATACGAAAAAACTATGTCTAGCATCGTATTGTATCCAGCTTTCTACGAATATAAAAATGTACAATCAAAAGATTAAAACCAGTTTTTGTAGTTGCCTTCGGCACCTCGGGGCTAATAAAACTAGTTTTAATCTTTTAATTGAACATTATATATCCGCGGAAAGCCGTTTATAATACGATGCGAGAAATAACTATTATTAAATCTGAATATGTAAAAACTAGTGTAAACACTAGTGTGTACAAATTTTCTACCCATAACTTTAACTTAAAAGGAAATTTAATTTTGGTTATCATAATTGGAGATGTGATCAATACATTGTCCTTTTTTCATAAATTTTAAATAGTTTTCATTTTTTTAATGTTTTGTAAAAAAAAAGAGTAATTTAAAATTGCTCTTTGCCATAGCTTACATTAAAAAAATTTTTTTCTTTACTTTTCATAGAATCTTTTTGCAGGAGGGTTTCCATAAGAAGTGTGTGACAATAATAAGATAGCTCTAATAATATGTGTAAATCAGGGAGGAGGGGGGGGGGGGGGGGGGGGTAAATATTGGATTAGTAATTACACTGTTACCAATTTTTTAACCACTCTATCTTATTTGTCTTCTATAAAACTTTGGATACTTGAATTTTGATTGATTGGTTCTAAACTTGTAATAATCAACCAATGATTTACCAATTACTGTGGGGGTGATTTTGTTTATATTCGTTTCGGGTGAATATAATTGTATTGTCCATTGTCTTATCCCTTAAGATCACTGATTGAAAATACTTACACAGCAGAACTAAGATCAGTTTTTGTGAATACAATAAGAAAGGGAGCATTTTTCAATGCTGGAAGACTCATAAGTTGAATAAGATCTACTGTGGATGGACCAATCTTCTCAGGGCTACTGGAGTCTACTACATATATAACCTAAAAAAATATAATATAAACTATTAATTTTTAGCTGAAGCTCAAGATTTCAATAACCACAGAATTGAATGAGAAATCTTCACTTAGATCCCAGGATAGTTTCAAACCATATTATTTCTTATCCCTTTGAAGATTGAGTGCCTAGATGCTAGGGGCGTAGCGGCTAGTAATCATAAATAGAATTAGCTCAACAAAATTGAAGAAAAAATATTTGGTTTTGAAAATAAAGGAGAAAATTTTTATATAGTAAGAAAAAAACTAGTATTAGCAAAGTTGTGTTCATCAAAGTTAAAGGTTCAAAACTCCTGCAATAAAGGCATGGCAGTTTTATTATTTAAACAATAACTTATTGCCATTGGCTAAAAACTACAATTTAAAACTATTTTCTATAATTGGTTCAAATAAACTGCTTGGATTTGATTAATACAGACTATATTATTGGTCTGTATATTTTACATAATGATAAATTTAACTCCATTTTAGGATGGTTATAAAAAAGACTTATTACTCTTAACTTTTCTATTTTAGTTCATATAGAAAACTTTAAACATTTATTGTAAATGATTCATTCATTTTCTTTATGATTTCTAAAGGTATTTGATGTAAATTCATCCATATTAGACACAGATTAAACCATTTAATCCACTACTACACCATGCAATGCAAAAAATGTATTACAGATATAATCATAATACAATTACATTAAAATTTAATCATTTCCTTATGTTTTTTTTTGCAGGAAAGCTCCTTTATAATTTACTTTGAATGTCTTAACATTTATTGCAATAAGATACGGCTTTATATTTTGTGTATGATTTTGTAACCAATAACAATCTGATCTATAATTTTAATTGTCCGTTAATCTGTCCATAGCGCTACAGACAATGTTTGATCTATATATAAAAAAAGTGTAATTTTCAAAGCTGCTATTAATTTTTATACTTTAAAAAAATTAATTTTATCCTTTTACTAATCTACTGGTTCTGGAAAATCTGGTAAAAAGTGTGACAGAAGAAAATTGAAATACTTGCCTGTGTTCTGCCTGGTTCAACAAAATTACCCCAAATGGGTGACATAGTCCCCCCAATTTCTCGTACACTCACTGTGTCTGGACAATCTGGCTTTTTTGGGTTGATCTAAAGAAAGATTAAATGTTTAGTAACTATTAGAGTAAGACATTAGAGGGGGGAAATGATTAAATAACTGTAAGTCTGCACCCCGTAAACCCTGTGTCGACTTTCAATTGGATACCTGCCAATAGCATCGTAAATATCAACAAAGCTAAGTCACTACAAAAGAGCAAAAAGCAATCTGCTAGCAGACGAAAAAGGTCCCAAAGACATGGGCCAGGTAGTTGTCTGGGTTATACAATATATCTATACTTATTAAATTTATTAGTGAACTTTAATGTTTTTTTTAAACATATAAATAAAGTTTATTATAAAAAATCAAGTAGTATATTTTTTGATATAGTCATATGTTCATGTGATTACACTACTGAGTGTAAAAGACAAAAGAAATGTATTTTGGCTTAAATTTATATCATTTTGTCAAATGCTTTGCTTAAGTCAATGTAACACAAAGTCAAATTTAATTTTCTTTTACTTTACCTTTGTGATATTTATGATATTTGCTCCATTTGTTGCTACTACTTGTGACGTTTTATTTATAGTTCCTAAAATTATATGAATAATTTTATATCTGAAGACATGCTAGAACAATGAAAGTCTGTCCGTCTGTCCTTAAAGATCTCGCTAACCTCCACAGGACCTTTTATTTTTTCAGATGTATACTTGAGTTCTGTAACGAGGTTTTATACTATTATCCTGGAAGTTGGGAAGTGGAAGGATAATCAAGTTCAGAAACAGCGCAGCAATAATAAACTTACTCTTATAAATTAAAATACAATATTAAATTAATAGATTTATGATTCGGCAGGAATAAATAACAAATTTCAGAAAATTTACATGTGATAAATAATTTTTTTGATCAATTAATCAATCAATGGAACCTATGAAATATGGAGCATATATAATACACCAGTAACATAGTACCTGCGCCTCTAGAAAATTGGGGAACTATACCTGGTGTGGCATTATCTGCTAGTGCTCGTAACATCAATGTTTTCCCTGACCCAGTGCTTCCTGTAAAAAAATGATTCTTATGACAATAAGGTATACATATCCTCTTTGAAAATCTATATGGTAGATAGAAACATTCCTATTTGAGAAATAGATACACTTTTGTGGAATCACATTAAATCGTAGGTTCAATTGATAGTTCAAAATAAAGTTGTGAATTTAAACATTAAATTGAAGCCAATTTTATGTAATAAAATCTAATTAATTATGTTTATAAGGACAGAAGATGTTTTTTTATAATAGACTTTAATCAACATGTAAATTGTAGAAATAACTATCTATCTACTAACAGCATTGTCAAATTTCTTCTACCTATTTAGGTAAGCCTAGATTAATCAATTATATAATTATATAAGTCAAAAGCTAAATAAGAGTTCATTAGAAATAAGAAATATCAAACTTTGAAAGTAACAAATAAACTTATTTTCTTAAATTATATCTATTAGTGTTCCAATAGGATAACTCTTTAAGATTAAAAAAGTGTCAAAAAATATATTTACCTACGCACAGGATCATTTTTAACATTAAAATATAAATAATAATAATAATAATATGTCCAGGCTTTATTTTGACAGTTGAAGTTGTTATAATATATACATGTATATTATATTATGGTAATATTCTTGTACTAACTAATATTGTGGAGAAATGTGTGATCAATATTGTAAACATACCTGACCAATAAATGTCGTCTTTGATGGATTCACAATAAAATATAATTTTGTGGAGCTCAGCTTTAAAGTTTATCCGTCCGTCCTATATTTTTAACTGGTAGCTCTTAAAAGAGGATTAGAGAGGATGGATTTAATACTTCCAAGAGGATTCCTATCACGATAAGTAATTTTAATTAATTTTGTCTGGTCTTAAAATCATCACTAGAAAGTCCATATATGAATATCCCTTTTACTATTTTCTGAATGCTTAATATTATAATTATTTAATTATTTCAATTATTTCCTTTTTTAGATTGTGATTACCAGGATAATAAGGCATGATTTTAGAAGCGTAGCATCCCTATAAGCACCTTAAAATGCAAGTAAAGCATCTTGCAAGTGAAAATGCTTTACTACAGAGTAAAGCATATCGAGGTTTTATTTATACTAATTGTTTTATGATCTAAATTGCAATAATTAAAGAAACTGTATTATTTTACATAATATTTACAATAAAGTATACTTATTCTAATAAGTATTACCATTAGCCAATTGAGACACTTGAGAGAAGGAAGAGGGGAGAGAAGCTTCACTGTAAAGGAAAACCATATCGGTTCAACTGATAGCAAGATCCTTCGCTACACACAAAGATATAAATCATATTTACTTTTATGATAAACTAAAGGAGCTGAATATATTTTTGTTTCTCTAGAAGGATTTCGCAAATATTTTGACTTCCAGAAAATTTTACAAAAGCTCCAGAAAAGTTATAGTTAGGTTTTTAAATTATTTTTAATACTAGTTATTCACAAAGGTACCCTTTCTCTACAATCTAACAAATTCAAATATTTACAGACACATAAAAGTTAGTTATTCCTTTCGAATATAATCAAAACTATAATGTTTGTTTAAAGCGAAGCTTTTCTATAATTGGGGTCGGTCTGTCTGTACACCCATACGTCCGGAACAGCTAGCTCTTTTTGTTAATTTAGACATGTTATAATTGTCCTATCAATTTCAAACTCTGCATGATAATTTAAAACATGCTGGGTTTTACCTTTTTAACAACAACTTTTTTATTATTTTATTAATACATATATAAATCTTATTTTTGAAATACTGATTCCCTGAACAACCAAGTACAAAGCTATGAGCGAAGTATCTTTATAATCAAGTCCTAAAAATGTTAGTTTGTCCTTAAACAGTAACATGTTTTTACTAGTTTTACAGCAAATTTACTTACAATTTTGCTTAGAATAAAACATTTATATTCTTCTCTACAAGTGTCATCCTTGTTTCTATGTATGCTAGGCTATCCATTCTCCTTTCATGTCTATGAAAGCAATAAAACTAGCCATCACTCAAAAACAGTGAGGGCAATAACTCATAATATGTCTACTTCATAATTGGACACTGGACACATACATACATGTAATATCTACATTAATATTCTCATGAGAAAAAGTATATTTTTGATAAATAAAAGTATTGAAATTGATAGGTTTGGTGATATTTAAGCAATTTTATGTGAAGATTTTTTATCCAGTTAATTCAAATTTTGACCTTGAATATAAATGAAGTAATAAGACCTTCATGAGATCAAGTTTATATTTAATACTAGCGGCTGCGCTCCAAACATCTAAAATATCTGTATATGAAGGGTTAAGAGGATGATAAAATAGCCTAAAAGTAACATGGAACCTATGCGTAGATTTCCTAGAACCGAAAACTCAATTGGTAAAATAACTTTATAATTTTTAACTTCAGACAAAAAAAGACAAAACAAAACATACTAATTTATTTAATACTAGCGACTACTCTCCAAGAGACAACTTAAGGCACTTGTACAAAGTAAATTTATTCACCAAAATACAAAAACAGAAACACAAATAAAAGAAAAAGGAAATACTTAAGAGGTGTAAGAAAAAATATTCAGATGAAAGTTGTTATCATTAATCTTATAGTCTACGGAGATGGATAATGGATATGCATTCTTAAATAACATAATTTTTAGAGAAAAATAAATTGCTAGCATCCTTTTTTTGTAATGATAAAGGAATGGCATGACTATACTCTAATTTTGTTTTATTTTGATAAATCTAATCATCTATCAATTTCCTTTAAGTTGTCTATTCCCTATAGAAAAATATATAAAAATGGATATTGTGAGAAATTTTTCATATCAGGATAAATTGTTTCTCTCTACTGGCTAATATAACGATTTCCCCTCTCCTTTATGACCTTTCCCCACCCCCCCCCCCTCCTGACTAAGAAGGAATGTATTGACCGATAATTGAGGACTATATTAGCAACCAAATTGACGAAAAATTCCCCAGTCACAATTTCCAAGTATTCTATACAGAGACGTCCAAGGGAGGGGGGAGGGGGTGATTACCCCCCCAATTAAAAAAAATGCCTCTATTAAATAAATATTACCCCCCCCCCAAAAAAAATGAGCTTTATTTTCAAAATTTTCCCCCCTCCCAAATAAAAAAGCTTGGACGCTCCTGATTCTATATCCATTTTGTATTTTTTCTATAGGGGCGTGTGAGTTAAATCATCGCCTTCCGTTTGGGGCTATAAAAAATTTTGGTTGTTTTTAAAAGAAAGATTACATTATATCAACTAATTAAATGAAATCATTTTAAAAAAGCTAAATTCTGTTAATAAATTGTATTTATTTTACAGAAAAGCATCCCCCACATTTATACCTGTGCATATTAAGCCCTCCACATCATCAAGCAAATGAAAGGCTATTTATTATTTTCTTCACTCAAACAAAACAAAAACCTATTCTGGGGGTATTGGATTTGGCCCACATATTTTCTGGGCTTTGAGATTTGTTTTCTGTAAAATAGAGTATTTAACAGGGAATTAGAAAACTTTGAATTAGTTATAATCAGTTATAATGACTTCCTTCCTAGCCTCATTGAATTTATTATAACTATTCACAATCTATTTACTTTAGAAGGATTAAGCTACCGGTTTCAAATGAGACAAAAAATGACTGAACTATTTAAGATTTTACAAAATTAGAACCACATTGTTTTGATGTTTGTAGAATTTTTGATTGTACGGTATCTATCAATATTATTAGTTGCGCCCTTTATGTGAATTTAAATTTTGCATAAATATCTTGCGTCCATGGGTTTGTAAGAAATACAGAAATGTTTAGAGATAACAAAAAACAAGGTTTCGTGTTTTGTAATTTTCTAATGAAAAGTGATAGGTTTTGTTTTGTTCTTCAACTTTTCAACAATAAAAGATTCTTCAAACTCTCCCATCCTTTAAAACTTTTTAAAAAATATTAAATTTTTACCTTAAATCTTTTGTTCTATTATAAAGTAGTTGGATGTTAGTGTGTGTGTTTCAGAGATATCTAATTAAAATTCAAAAGATCAGCTTACAATTTTAGGAAAGCATATGATTAACCCTTGTCAGGTTTTAAGCTATTTAGATGGTGGTTTGATATAACTAAATAAATATATTTCCCAATGAAACACCATCCTATATCATTTTTTCAATGTTAGGGTTACCGTCAGCGTTTTTCCCCCTTTTAGATTGAGCTTTTAAAGGTTATGGGTGAACATATTAATGATTTTACCTTTAATACAAAATACCATCTATGAAATTATATCTGTGAGTATCTTTATACATACATCCAGGAAAGACTTCCCTGTTTGTGTATGTATGTGACACGGCGGTTTCCCTCCAAGTGACTATTCTAGCATAAACAATACATTATCTCCTTTATGAAATAAATCAAAAATTTTATTTGTAATGAATTTTAAAAAGAGGAGAGTGTTTTTGTGTAAATGTGTTATTTTTAAAATTAGGTTAATTAGGTTTTATTAAGTACAGATATCCCCATAGGTTTGGGTAACAGGTGTTATATACAAAGAAAAAAATACCTCCTTCTTATTGAAAATCTTCTCAAAATTAATTGGAGGAGGGGAGATGCTTTGCTCCCTAGGAACTTTAAGGGAAATGACCTGTAACACTGCCAAGAAGTATTTGCATATGAATCATTATGACTGAATAAAATATGACATGGGATTAATATGTCATATCAAAGGTTATCAACAACATAAATAAAAAGATATATCCTTTTCCTTTTTATAAAAGTAACAGGATGTTTATTTTTCTTATGCGTGTTTGTTTATTTTCAGACCATTGATGACAAATAAATTTTCTCTCAAATTTTGATGTATCAGCATTATCGTAAATAGCTATGTTTGTCATTATCGAGTCCGGTCGCAACACCGTGTCATGCTAGAGACGTTAACATGGTACCTGTTGCTGCCATGTCTGGTGAGTATAAAGGTAATGCCTTTGGCCTTAAACAGCAGCAACTAAATACCATGCACAGTTAGGACTTCCTGACAAAGGTCTTAATGCTCTGGATAATCTAGATGATCCCCTAAAATCGAAGTAAAATCTTCCCTAACAAGGTACTACTACTTTTTAAGGGAATAAAGGATGAAAAATAAAAAAAAATCCATTGTCCATCCAATGCCTGGCATGAACAGAAGAATGTTAATAAAACCATGAAAGTCTAGATTCCATTGACAGCAATTATTGTTGTCTGTTATGTAAGCTTTATGAGAACTATAAAATGTTTGATGTCTCATTTTTCCTCAAATTTTCGTTATCTTATATCTTTACGAAAGACAGTTATAAAAACAGAAGTAAAAAGTTGATTAAAAAGCGGATTCCTTTTTTAAAAATCTCCTAATCTAATTTTCTCTACAAAGACAGTAGCAAATGAAATAAAGCTTACACAGACAGAGATATTAAAATATTTTTAAAAAGTTCAGAAAATACTCATTACACGATTCACAATATTCAATTAACAAGAAAATTTTTAAAATAATTGTCTCCTATTATAATTTAAGCAGTATTTAATACGTTTTGATCTTAGCATGGCATTTAATAAAAAGTAGATTTTTGCTATTATTATCATTTTTGTAAGTAATTTCTTATTGGTAAAAATTTTTTTAACTTTTTCTCACAAAACTTTATAAAAATATTTTAAATTAGTACGTATTTATTTTGTGCTTTGTAGCTTCTGTTTTATACCGCAATTATTTTTATCTTTATTTATTGAATGTAATCCTACTTTCACAAATTTGTTTTTGAGGATGCTTGTTATATTTGTGTGGACAAATGCTCTTCTCTTACACATTGTGTTTAGATTGAAGATATCTATCTTCATCCATTACCAGGCAAAGCAACAATACAATTCTAAAAGCTGCCAGCTTTGGGTCGTTTCGTGGCTCAGAGAATGTGTTATTTACGCACTACATTAATTAGTTAAAATGAATATAAGATTATTATTTACATTTAAGATTAAGATTATTTATTTTAAGAAATTAAAATGCTGTTAAACCGTTCTATAATTGCGGTTCGGTCGATATTAGCAATGTTTATTTTAATTTTGGGGGGGAGGGAGAAGAAAATTAAGAAACTCTAAATCTTCTTTTCTCCCATTCCTTGTTTTAAATATTTTCAAAGGTTTAGAAAACGGAGTATTTTTTAATGTAGGATGCTAGCAACCTTACAGGGTTATCTACATACCATTAGAAGTTTTCAAATATTCATTTATTTTAAAATTTAAAATTTAATTAGACTTTGGACGGATCCTGAGACTTAATTTACTTTATAAAAGTACTAGCAGCTGTGATCCTAGCATCTAGAAGCTATGAATTAAAGGAATAATAAAAGTAGGAAACTAGCCTAAACCAAAACTTATGTATAAAAATTAGAAACCCTAAAACCATTCAGGGACCTATAAGGTGCGTCTGTAAATGGAGAACTCAATCTGTTTAGCAGTTATTGAAATCTTAAGCTACAGACAAAAAAAAAACTTCGGAAAGATAATAACCAATTACTAAATTATAAAGGACCCAAATATTGCAGCTTTCAATTGTACAGAGAGAAAGAGTAATTTCCTTCGAGAAAGAGAGTAATCTTCCAGTTAAATTACAACCATTAATAGAAAAGATAGTTAGTTAGATAGGAAGATAGCAAGCAATTAGGAAGAACATAACTAGATAGATAAAATAAGCCATAAATTAAAACTAATTAGTTAGTAAGTAAGCGGAAAAGTTATGAAAAGACAGGTAGTTGTTTTATTGACTTCATTGATCTAATGTATATTGTATAGGGATGAAGAACACTCACTAGAGTTGGTTAGGAGAGATTTCATTAGATATCAGATCCCCTTTTGAAAGTTTCTAAATAGGCCTTAGTATGGCAAGAGCATTATCCCATTCAATCTCATAATGTACCAGTAACAAAGTAGCAAGGTTTTTTTCTGTGGTTAAAAATTTTGATAACTTCTAAACCGATTGAGTTCTCTATTTCAAGGAAGCTGCAAATATATCCAGGGGTGGTTTAAGGCAATTATATTTATGTTTTCAGATGGTTTTAGGTCTTTTATGCACTTCTTTTTATTCCAATACAGATTCCCTGGAGGCTAGAGGCACAAACAGCAGTAAGAAATAATTGAAAAGGTAGACTTGATCGATATTACTAACCTAAAACATCCTAAATCATTTATTTTATCTTACTAGCTAATTACCTTGTTAGAACTGGGTTTAAACTCCACATCTAACAGAAAAACAACACTTTGATTGAACAACAATTGTCAGGACAGTACATGGGGATGAGTTGCACCAGTTTACGGGCCAATGTATTTACATTATTACGTTAATGCCACGTTTATTTTTAACCATTTACTTAAGAACTGAACTCCTTGCAGGGCAAAATTTGAAATAATTGATTAGATTGATAAATATTGAGCAATATTTAGTTGTTTTGAAAGACGATAACAATTACATTGATATTATTTGAACAAATAATTTCATATTCATTAGAAAAATACTATAAAAGTGTTTTTCCTCAAAAAATGTCCCACGTTACTATCTAGGACATCCAATTATAGCTTTGATACTGTCTTCGGTATTCACATCATGAACAGATTACAGATATGTATATTTATTTATCCTGTCTTTAGGTTTTAATAGAAGTATGTAGAATGTCTAAATGCCAAATTGAAGTAGCCACCAATTTCAATTTTTAGTGCGGACTGATAAAAAAATGGCCTGTAAGCAGCTTATAGTGTCTATAAAAAATAATATCTTACTGGCCTACCAATGGTCAATTAAAATGTATACTGTCTATCTTTGGTCATTTGTATTATAAGAGGTCATATTTTATGGGCACTTTAAGCTGCTTTATTGACCGGCTATGCTTTATATCTTACATCTTAGAAATGATCTTATGGATGTTTGTTGCCTTTGACTAAAAAAAGAAGGGGGACGAAGTGTCTCAAAAAATCTGCCATGTGACATTATGAAAATGAGGCATTATTCATCTCTTTTTAGGGGTTTTCTTTCCCACTTTTCCTCTCATCTGATTTTTAAAAAACTTTGTCCCCCAACAAACAAAAGATTTCATGGCGGCTGCAGTTTTAGCTTAAACCAACACTAGCTGTAATTTAGGCATTTCTGAAACGTCTATATAAACTTTTGGTTTTCTGTCACTTTATGTATATTGTAGATGACTCTATATATTAATACTGATACCTTTATATCACCTACAGATATGTATGTAGGCATAGGAGCGTTTTCAAAACATAGCAAATTTTAAATTTCAGTACATATTCAATAAAAAATTTGTAAGATTGGTAAGTTGGTTTTATATGTTTTCTAGTAAAAATAGTTTTTTTTTCATTAATGCCGAAAATTTCAAATATTATTGCACAACTTTTTTGTTGTTTTCAAAACTTTTTTAGATTTGAAGAGATGGTTATTCAGCTATTAAAAGGGTTAACTTTGATTTTTTTGTTTATTAATTTTTTTGATCTTTTATAAGTCCCAATTTCTTGTTATAAATAATTTTTGCATGGCAGCGGATTGTATAATTTTTAACTGGTACAAAGGAATGCAAAACAATTTTGTGCCAAATTTACCACTGAAGACACATTTTAGCTGTTTTGTATGGCTTGTACTTTTTATTATGCGGTGAGTGTGCTTATGAATGGATAGATAATGTATTAATAAATATGCAAATATATTACACAGATAATTCTAAAAAAATGTACATTTTTTCGAAGCTACTTTCTATTTTCGAATTGAATTAAGAGGGACCTTAATTGATAAGTAATGTGGAATTTATGACCGTTCAATGGCAGTGGGACCTTCTGGGTACTGTATTTTATTTATTTTGATTTTGAATGGCTCCTTAGGCCGACAAGAAGGATGGATCTCAAAAATGTTAACTATTTGTGCTATTTGAAAATGCAAGACAACTAAAATGAGAGGCAAACCATGTAGAAAGGTTAAATTCCCCTCTTTCCTGAATTGAAAGCATTCTACAAACAAACAATAGAAAAACTATTAGATTTTTACACAATTTTTCTACTATAATAAAGTTACGTCAAAATTCAAAATTCAAATGACTCTTTGTTTGATTTATTCAACTTTATGGATGTTCTCATTCCTGTTTATTTATATTTATTCTCTGAATAGATTAGTTATGTTAATAGGTACAAAATAATAAATAAACAAATCATAAATATTAAATTACAGTAAACAGGGTCGTTTAAGGCCCCCTAAAGTTTTTTTGTCTCTCATTTCATTTGCTATAAGGTAATGTTATTTTGCTTTTGACTGAGTTTTGAAATCTCTTATAGTTTCCGAGATAGGATGGGGGAATAGGGTTAAGATACGAGTTTTAACATAAATAAAGCATTTTAAGGCACTCTTCCCTAAAAAGTATTGCTTGATCATTTATGGTATCATTTATTGCAGACAATGAGCCATGAATTGTAAGTACATGGATTATATTTGATTAAATTCTAATCCAATGACCGAAAATCCAGAGAGAGAGGGGACAATGATCTATTTGATACACTTGTCCCCAAAGTTTCTTATTTGTTGGCTTAACAACTTTGGGGACTTTAGTGATTAAGTTAAGAGTTCAAACGTTTCAACCACTAACTTTAATCTACAGAAGGGGTAATTTATGTATCATCATTGGGGATGTACATCTATTTATCGGCCACTGTCGTATCCCTTTAGATTCCAACCCAAAATCTGTTTAAATGTTTAAATCAGAAACGGTTTGTATTCAGGTTGTAAATGTGATAATATAAATGATATTTAGGTTGACATATGTTAGTTTAAGTATAATAATTATTAGGCAGATACAAAATTTAATAGTTGATAAGTTTGTGCTGTGTAATAATTACAGGGATAAGACAATATAGATAAATTAATACTCCTACCAATTGGCGACAAATAATTTTACCTTTTCTGTAAAATTATTGGTTTAAATTTATTTTAATGTTAAAGTTTGGAGAATGCCCTGGTCTATAGATAGGTGAGTAATTGTACCTTGCAATGACTGACAAAATTATAAAAATTCACTTTTTAAAGAAAATACATTTTTGGTACTACCCAACCAGATTATACTTGGTTGATATTGTAATAATGTATAACCTCCATTTCTAAAACTTAAATTTAAATTCTAAATGTCTATAGTTCAAATCTATAACATATGTAAATGCGTTAATACCTAATTCATTATTCGGGGAATCAATTTAGGGCTCGAATTTCAACATTTAATCCCATTACTTTTGTCTGAATGACCTAACAATGCCTGGTAATGAGTATCGCCAGTCGACATAAACCATTATAAATAAATGGCGCTTAATTGCTACGGATATGAAAATGGATAATAAGATCTTACTCTCAATTTTGATTAACCTTTATGCAGATAAGAATGATTTGTATAATCAAACCAAGACGGAATGTTACCCATCAAAGCAAAAAAAGGTTTTAACTTTTAATTCACCAACCATCCTAAAAAAGTACAGACTGATAAGCAAATATTATAGAGCAGGTTTGCTTACATTTTGTCCAAAGTACATATGGGTAAAACAAATGGCAAACAAGTAATAAGAAAACTAATCTAACTTTACTTAAAAAATTGTATATTACTTTTTTCCAAACTTTCAAAATCTAATTTAGTATTTTTTCCTAATCTGAAAATTTCAGAAGATTCTAATATTGTAAGCTACTCTATAATTCATTTTTGTAGGTTGGTTTACAAGTTTGTTTGTCTTAGGATTGCAAAGTACAGCTTTTCATTGGGAATTTTTTTTCATTGTAATATAAGTTTTTTAAATAAGTAAAATAAAAAATGAAAATTTAAAAATAAGTTTTTATTTTCAAAGAGTGGTAAATACAGTGGTATATGATTAACTTTTATTAGAAAATTTCCAAAATTTAGAAACATAAATGGTAGTGCGAATGGGGCGCTTGTCCAATATTATGGTATGGAGATCGCTCTTCTATGAGTACTACTAAAAATCCTACTTTTACTGCAATACACATAGACATTCTCATCGTCGGCTCGTCAATTTAGAATGCTTATCCCTCTATTCTCACAAGTATAATATGAATTTGGTTGAGCTAGTGGTAGCTCAACAAAAGACCCACGCGAGGTATTATATTGCTTTAAACTAAGAATAAATGGTTGGTTATGATATTCGATCGGAATTATATAAGTATATTAAGCACTCAAGAAGAAAGATGGTTTTATAAAGTGTATTTACATTACAAGTGAATAAGTTAAGTATGAAAATATTTACAGGATAAGTGATAATAATCATAAGTAGTGTAGGACAGAAAAGTGCCCCAAGTCCTAAGCACTGAATTGTGCTAAGTGTTAGAGTTCTAACATAAGGCCTAAGCTCAATTCATGCTAAGTACTGAGGGTCCTAAATTTAAACTACAATGCATGCCAAACAACTAAGTCATTACCTTTTAAAGCCAGAAGAACTTGATGGTAGGAGAGTCAATAAATAACTGAGATATTTTAAGAAGTGCAAGCTATAACATCAACTTATAATAAGGATCTAAGTGTTTGTCTGTTTAATTAAGTGTCTGTACGTTAACTTGTGACGTAAATCAAACTATGGTTGTAGGCATACATACTTGAACTAAATGGTTACATGATTACTTTAACAATAAACATAATGTTTTAATAAGCATATAACATTAATAAATCACATACAATTTACCATGATTAGGCTAGCATTACCCATATATGGTATTATATTGGTAAAGATAGGCCTATAAATGCATAAAAGTATACAAAAGATGCCTCGGGCCTAGCTAAAGTAATTGTGTCTCGTGCCTGAGTTGTGCTTGATAATTGCAGGGGCACGTCAATCAAATATTTAGCTTCTACTCTTATATGGTGTAAACTTTATATTAAACATAGGTAGATAGACTGGATGCGAAGCATTTCTGTAAAAGTCTTATTCGTACGTTCAAAGAATTTTGAAAATTGGGGATCGCATCTCCATAAACATGTGGGGGAAGGGGGATAGTGAAGTCTTTGAAACTATTTGACTCTGTATTGAAATTGTATTGCTCAACTCTTACCTCAAGTATATTATATAAATGTAAATACTAAATGTAGATTAAAATAGATTTTAAGGGATAACTCTTGGTACAAGGTTACTTCTGCTAAAGGTCAAATAAATGTTATTTAACAAAATACAACCAAAAAAGATATGTTCTAGGCTGAATCTCAACTGCAATTACAAATATTTTACAAAGTCAAGGCCACAGTTTAAACTTTATTTAACATTATTCAACAATCTACAGCAGATCCCTAATTATTAATATTTATACAAAATATAAAAAATTAATATATCTTTGGATATAATCGTCCTTGTTTAAATCAGAACCTAAAATATATCTAGCTCTGTTGTGAATATTGAGAATAAATTGATATAAATATCACTTTGGAATTCTATCAGAATAGAACTGACAGGGATATTTCATCAGAATTTAAAATTATTTTGTCTTTTTTTATTTAAAATTGAAGAAGATCAGGGACAATAAATTGATGTACATCCCCAATGAAGATTCACAAAATGACCCTATAAATTTAAAGCATCGTTTAAAATTTAGGACACTGTTGGTTTGAACCATCCAATCAAGATTTTTATAAAAGTAACCATTTAACAAAGCCAACGAAGATAATGATTATGTCTTTGGTTACATGTATGATTTAAGGTACAATGTTCTTTCCCTACCTGAAAAGAAGTAGGTGTTTTCATGAAATAAAAAAAATATATTTCGTAAGATGAATTATCCCTTTTTTGAATTGACTTGCTAGCAAGCCCTATAATACAAGTAATAGAATAGTCAATTCTATTTAAAATTCAAACTTGAATTTAAATAAGTTTACAATATTTTCATTACCAGTATACCAACTATTTTATCTATTTTTAATGACTATGGAGTTGCGACGCTTCTGAGGTTACACCTTTTATCAAAGTGTGGTTTAAATTTTAAAAAAAGGGAGAGAGAAAAAGAGAAGACAAAAAGAAATGGATAGAGAGTTAGAGAGAGAGAGAGAGATAGAGAAAGAATGAAAAGAGGACTTAATCACAGCAGCAATAAAGACATACAGGCAATGACTGATGATAGGGTAGCTTTTCAATAAACCTTCGATAAACCAACTTTATTTTATGCTAAACTGTGTATTTGAATAAAATCTTTGACTTATTTTGAATGACAATAAGGAGAAGTATTATACAGGAGAGTGTATAATATACATTATACATACTTGTATAATATCAGTTTCATTTCAGATAATATTCACATTTAGAAGCTTTAGAGGATTTTAGATTAGAATTTCTTGAATTGTGTTATGAAATTGTAAATCTATGGTCATCATAAAATAAACAATAAACGTTCAGATTTAATATTCGATATTTATTATGTATGCCTTTCTGTAACTTAAAATCCTTCTTTGCTCTTTTGTAGCGACTTGGATGGTTATTTTTTGTGTTAGTATTGGCTGATGTTCAAAGACTCAATTGAAAGTCAGCACAGATTCCAGGGGTTAGGGTCATACAGTTATTTAAAACCCCTTCCCCCCTATTCTTTTACTCAAATATTTCTCTATTTGTAATTGACATAAGAAGCATTGCCCTTTTCAATCTTTTGAAAAAATGAAAGATTAATCTATCTTTAATTCCTGAAGTAATCCTTTTGTAACTGGACCATAAATTATATTATCTTGTGAAAGATTTATATCCTAAATGGGCCATGCAAATAATCTAATAATTATTGGCTGTAGTACTTTTAAAAGTGAACATCTAATGTTCGGAACAATTAATCAGAGAACAACAAGGTACAATATTTTAAGCTAAGCATCTCTATAATCAAGTCCTAAAATTGTAAGTTTGTCTTTAAACAATATACTGTATTTAAGCGTATAAATTGATATTCTGTTTTAGGTTCTGACACTTCACAAGTATTCATGTTTGTTTATTCTTTCCTTTTAGTTTAGTTCTTAGAGTTTAAAAACATTTTAAAGTATCACTGGATAATGTGATAATTTTTAAATTATTCTCTTTTAAGTTTCATATTTTATATGGAAATCACTCCACCTGTCATATACATCCAATGTAAAGTCCAAGACACACACACATTAAAGCCAATTTGTCTCCGGCATAAGCTCCACACATATTATGTATGGATTTAAGCGGAATAATGGATTTCAATATTTTATAAATTGCTGTACTTTCAACATGGATGAAATTTTAAAGCTTGGTTAGAATATTAATTTAATTTAGATTAAGAAGGCAAATTATTTTAACTTTTTTTTCAAAAATTTTATTTCAAAAAGACTTTTTTTAAATTGCTATGAAAAGTGAAAAAAAGTGGTATGAAAAATTGTATATTATATTGTCAAAGCTAACCGAACAGTTTATCAAGTTTAGGCTAAAAAGGCTGTAGTAATTTTTCAAAAGTGACCAATATAAAGCTTCTTTGAATGTGTAATATTTCGTTTATTTATTTACTATTACATTTTTTTAAATAAAAAATTATAAATAAAAATTTGTTATTGAACTGACAAGGATAGTTACGTTGGGTATAGTCCCTTTCGTAACATCGCACCTTATGGGGCGATTTTTCGTATTTTCACAGTAGCTTTTCTCCTATTTCTAGCCCCTGCGGGGGGCTCTAACCCTGCGGGGCCAATTACCTAACCCTGTGTGGCAATCACCTAACCCAATATAACCTAACCTAACCTAACCTATAAAAGGCATTTTAAAAATACGATAAATCGCCCCTTATGGGGCGATGTTACGAAAGGGACTATTCCTGTTACGTTTATCATTAGCGGAGCAATATGAATTAAACAACAGTTTAAATGAACTATAATAGAAAAGTACAATAAGTATATGAAATTCAGTAAATAGTTGTTTTGAATTATAAAAAAAAAGTTAAACGTTTGCTAAAATATTCCTATTATTTTGCTGTATAATAGGCTTATTTATCTTTTAGATTTGGTTAAACTTTAAAACCAGGTAAATATAAGAGGGAAGGGGTCAATAAACTAAAATTGCAAATATCAGTCCACCTTTTTCCCACATGTTGCTGGGACTTTAGGAATAGGTAAAGCCTGTAATCGCAGTTTCGGACATTGTAAGTTAAATATCAAACATGAAACAATAAAAATTTGTTAAAGTATTAATTAAAACACTATGGGGAATATCAATACAGCAAAGTCGCTACAAAAGAGCAGAAATCAATTTGCTAGCAGACGTAAAAGGTCCTTGGAAAAAGGGGGGCAGGGAATTGTCTGGTTATACATATGTACTATAGATTTATTGTTAAAGGCGAAAAATATCTACTCTTAGGGTCCGTCTCTTAGTATAGGACAACTCCAATTAATAGTTTAGGCATGTTAAAATTGTCCTACTGATTTATATTTTTTGTAACAATTGGATAACATTTTAGAAAGCATAGCAACTATTTAGGCATTATTGGAAACTCCGTGTGTGTAAATTTAATATTTAAACATTAATTTTATTACAAATTATTATGGTTTTTTTTTATAAACGATATCAGCCTTGTTAATATATTTTTCCTTTGAATATGACACTTTATTAACCAAAGAAGGCAAACCTCCACAGCTTATTTTAATTTTTAGAAGTTCTTTTTTTGTCCAAATGTTAATCTAGGATAAATACATTAGAAAATATATAGTATTTACCTATCTTTTGCACTATGCTATCGGTGCAAAATAATAATAATGGCTACTCCCCGGAAAATTTATCCTAAAGCCTTTTTGCACCTTATTCTATCGGAATTTCCTAGAATACACAAAATATAATCTGATTTATATAGAGTTACACTTTATATTTATATAACAGCGGCTAAGTCTAAAGCATAAAAGGCTCCATTTAGAATAGGGCGGAGGGGGATATAGTTATCAAAAAGTATTTCAAGCTTGATATAAAAAATAGCCTAACTTTTTCGGAAGAAAAGTGAAAAGTCAATTGGTTCTATGGTTAGAAAAAACCTTACTATTCATTTATAAGGACTAGCGGCTAGCAAGAGACATCTTCGGACACTTAAGAGGGGGGGGGGGGGTGGCATGGAAATAGGGTAATTCTAACTCCCAACCCTCTACATCTTTCAATTTCTTATTATAAAACATTTCCAAGACCAGATGAGATGAGATTAAAAGCTATACTGTAAAGGAGAACCATATTGGTTGAGCGATTAGCTATATCCCTCGGTAAAGATAGAAAAAAAAAACACTTTCCTTTTGCCTATATATATCGATTAGCATATAATGGTACGTGTAATAGCGCAGCTACTCTATCAATAGCAACTTTTAGTCTGTACGTCCTGGCTTTTACATTACCAAGATATTCAAAAACTTGCATCTTTTTCAGTATGGTTTCGAAACTGATTAATATCTGCTGGATTAAAACTGTTTCTAGACCCTACCGAAAAAACATGTACAGCATTGTATTAAAGACAATTTTCACAAATATTAAAATAAAAATGATGAATTTAATACCATTTTTGTTAGCCCGAGTCTTTGGCCCCTCGTGTCTAACAAAACTGATTATAATCTTATAATATCCATTTTTATATCTGTAGAAAGCTATCGTGATAAGATAAGATAAATAACTATTCAACCAAATAAATATGCTTAGAGATTAATTCGTATAATTTCTAACAGTGTATAGCATAATCTCTAACCTTATTCTATATTTGAAAACTTTGTTCATTTTAACTCTTTTCTATTTAGGTTAAGCAAAGAAACTTTTCTAATATTAGTGTATTAAAAGGTATATTAAATTCTCAGTTATATGTGAATTGTTGATTTTTAATAGTGAGGCTACTCTACAATTAACATCTGTTTAACTGTTAATCATTCTATCAGGATCAATTTTTAAAATTGGCCTTCTTTCTAGTTCGATCCTTTCTTCCTAATGAAGATCCTCATATACCTATTCTATAACTCAGTTTTTCTGTTTGCTCGTTTGTTAGGCCAATAAATTTATTGTAAACTGCTTTGTTCTTCTTTGTAGCGACTTGACATTAAATTGAATGATTTTCATGGAAGGGAGTGACATTAGACTGAAAACCAAAGTTTTTAACAACACTTTCTTTCATTTATTGGCTTAAAAATCTGGTGTTCTTTTGGTAAATCTTGATTCTAAGTAAGTCAAACTTGCAATCAATAATTAATATAATAAATAAAAAAAAATAATTTTGATATAAAAATTAATGCTAATTAAAACTCTATAGCTAGCTATTATCTAAATAAACTAAAGATAAATGCTTAAAGTTAATATGTGTTTTTACAACAAAGCTAATAAGCTCACTGCTTCTGTGTTTAAACATGAAAGTTAACAATCCAGTTATCCAGTAACAGACACTGGTAACCAGTATGGCCCAGTAGGTTAAGAAGTACATACAATGATTTATTAATTTATAGGAGACTCCTTTGATAACAATTATCAAACTTATAGGTAGCTTTTCTAGCCCATTACATAAGAATTAAATTTAAAATGAAACTATCTTTTAATATTCTTATATTCTGCTTAAATTTTTCTTTCAAATTAAGAGGCTCTACATTCAAAAGCACTTTTTTAAAGAACAAAAAAGCAAGTATAACTTGACCCAATGGAGAATTTTTATCTCTATAAGGAGCCAAATTCTCTGGGGAAAAACCTGGTGGTTTAAAATGTAAAAATTTGAAATGAACACCAGTTATATGTAAATGTGAGGAGGTAAAGTGAGAGTAGGGAAAGGGTACTTGAGACTAAATTAGAATTTACAAGTACCCTCTCATCCATACTCTATACAGTTGGGAATTTAAATTCATTAATGTCTACTTAAGTGGCTATTTTGTAGAACTTAATTATGAGTCATTTCATTTGAAAAGCTCCCAAACATTTTTTTACTTTTAGATCAAAATCTACTTAATTTTGAAAATATATTTTTTTTGAGGCGGAAGGAGATAGGTTAGGGATGGAGGAACCAATTGGTATAATCCTTGAAGTTTACAACTTAACTTGAGGAGTTAACTAAAATAGTTCTGCTTTGTATTACAATTAGAGTTAAATCACAGGGACCTTGTGCCGACCCTTAATTGGGTCTTTGAAAATCAACCAATAGTGTCGGGAATATTATCACAGCCAAGTAGCAGAAAACAATTTGCTAGCAGACGAAAAAGTCATTGACAATGGAGTGGGGGGGGGGGGGTAGGTAGTTATTTAACATCTGTTGTATTACAGATTTCTTTACTTAATATATTATTTTGAATTTTGTATAATTTTCAACGAAAATAAAGCTTATAAATATGTTATTTGTTGTTTTCCACATTTCTGCTAATCTCACATCCTTATCTATCACAGCAAAACACCATCATCTAGAAACAAGAAAAATATTTTTCCACCAAAATCTGTTACAAAAGATGATATTTTCATTTTAAAGTAAATTATAAATATAAATATGTAATTGTAAGCTATTGTATCAAATTGGTCTAATAGCTTTTTACCTTAATCTACTGACTGACAGACATACATCCTGTTACTTTTATAAGGACATGAAATCAAAAAATGCCTCATTTACAACCAATCTACTCCATTATATTGAACTAGAGGTTGCGTTCTAGCATCCAAAGGCTCTGTATTCAAAGGGGTAAAAAGGTGCTATAAAGAATAGCCTTTAACTATTCTAAAGCTTAAATGTAAAAATGAATTAGCCTGAAGCCATCATGAAACCTATGAGAAGCTTCTTTAAACAGGAGAACCTTTTGAGGCAAATAAATCTCAATATCTCATATAATTAAATGTAAATTCTACAGGTCACGTTGAATTTAAGGTAATTTTTCCCCAACAATTACTAAACAAAGATGACAACATCCATAAAAGCGAAGCTCTGAAACGGTGTGACAGACGAACATTAACTCTTGTAGAGTGTCAGAAATGAATATACAAAATATGAATATATAGGTTTTGACAAAATTTTACGGGAATTTGTTGCATAACTTCCTAGGAACAGAATTCTGTTTAAGGTCATACTGACATTTTTAGGACTTGATTATAGAGATGCTTCGCTAAAATATTGTACTTTATTGTAATAGGAATCAGTAATCCAAAAATCTGTTTAAGGTCATACTGAAATTTTTAGGACTTGATTATAGAGATGCATCGCTCAAAATATTAAACTTTATTGTAATAGGAATCAGTAATCCAAAAATCAGATCAATCGGATGATTTTATCACATAAGAAATGGTTGTTAAAAAAGTAAAAAAAAATCAACTTGTTTAAAATGGACATACGGACATTCTGGTAACGACTATAGAGTTACTACGCTTTCTAAATGATACCTTACAAAGGAATCATCATGCAAAGTTTGATATCAATAGGACAATTTTAACATGCCTAAATTAATGAAAAAGGCTATCCGTTACGGACGGACGGACTGACCGACCCTAATTATAGAAAACTTCGCTTTTAAAACAATTTCTTCTAACCATTTTAGAGATTTTAAGTAACATACACATACACATATGGGCAAATAATTTAAATTAGCATCCTATGGAATGTTTATTATTAAAACTATGCAGTGAAGACTGCAAAATTACCCTCGGGGGTTGAAATGCAGACACATTAAGCTCTTTAGTCTAAAAGAGAGACAACATGAGAAATGAGAAATCAAGAGCTCGAGAGTAAGGAGAAGAGAGAGAAAAAGAATAAAATTATTGACCATAGGAAAATATCGACAATTGTGTTCAAATGTAAATCAGCAAACTATCACAAAATTGATGGTATAGGAATAAAAATATTTCTAATTAATTGTTTTTCTTAGCAAGCAATGATAAAGAAGTGAGGCAGTTAAAACATAATTTGTTGAAAATTACAAATCTGCAAAGTTTTACATTCTGTCAAAATACTAGTACTGACATTTTAGCTATTGAATAGCTACACCACAAGTTACAGTGGTTCCAAGACATCAAAGGGGAAGGGGGGGGGGGGTGAGAGGAGAAAGAAGTAGAAAAGAAAAGGAGAAAGAAAGAAATAGTATTTACGAAATTAGTCTCTAGTAGTAAGAGAGAAAGAGAGAGGGGGAGAGAGAGATGTAGAAAAAGAGTAAGAGACAGTTTGTAAGAGTGGTTGTAAGAGAGAGAGAGGAAGAGAGAGAGAGAGAGAAAGAGAGAGAGAAAGAGAGAGAGAAAGAGAGAGAGATAGAGAGAGAGAGAGAATATATAATTTCTCCGACAGAGTATACGATATATGTTTGTGAGTGTGGTTGTAAGAGAGATAGAGATAATGGGAGAGATAGAGAAAAGAGAGAGAGAGAGAGAGACAGAGAGAGAGAGAGAGAGAGAGAGAGAGAGAGAGAGAGAGAGAGAGTGAGAGAGAGAGAAGAAAGAGAGAAGATAATAAAATTTCTCCGACAGAGTCTACGATATTAGTCTCCGTGAGTACTCTAGTCTTACTAAAATAGTAATCAGTGCAACATCACAAAAAATATACGAGTTTTAAAATAATTCACAAAATGGTTTATAGACAATAACTGTCATAAATCAACGTCTATATATATATATTTATAGGCGTATTAAGTTTAAATCTAAAGAAATACCTATTTTCAATAATATTGAAGGTTTACATATTAATTTAAAATTACAGATAGTTTCGAATATGTTTGCCCTCTTCAGATGTCACTGTATAACTTTAATTTAATACTATTATACTATTTTCCAGTATGGCTTCGAATCCGATTAATACCCGATGGATTAGAACCGGTTCATAGCAATGCTAAAAAATCATGTATAGCATCTTGTTACAGACAATTTTCCACAAATATTAAAATAAAATGAAATTATAATATTAAAACAAGTTTTGTTCAAAACATCCAATTTCATAATATTAATATCCATGGAAAGCTGTCCATAATTTTTTTTTCTAGCTACCAAAAACATCTAACACGTAAGAATTTGTAAAAGATTGATTTTGTGTTCATGTTTCTAATACTGAAAGAAAAAGTGAAAAAATCTTATCTTATTAACTTTAAAGTTTAAATTTACAGATTTTGCAATGAAATTAGAAAGTGGTTATCTATTGCTCATTTTGATTGGTAAGTTATTTTATTCATATTCTCACAATTTTTTTTTGTAAATATAAATAGTACCATAGAGCCCTAGTTTGCTTCTAAAAATAGTATTGCTTTTCTTTTTTTACATTTTTGATAATCATTAATTTAAATAAACTTAGGCTGTCAAAAACAACCTTTGAGGAGAATTGTCTCTTCAAAGTCTCTTTTAAACAATGAATCCTCCCACCCTCTCTTTCCCCCCATCACATAATTTTTAAAACAATTTAAGAAAGGGGGATGGGTAGTTTCTGTTTATTACTTTAGGGCAAGTTTGGTTAGGTTAGGTTATATTGGTACTGAGTAGCCCTACGGGGTTAGAGGAACCCGGTATTAGTGTCTTAGAAATTATCTTAGTGACGTAACTAAAAACGAGGGATTAGAGGGGAGGTGGGAAAGGTAACCCCTAAAAAAGAGATGGATAATAGAGGTGATTGATAATTGATAATTGATAAAGAAAATGTAGGAAATAATTTATACTCTCTGTACTTTCTACCATAGATTAATTAATTTGTATTTTCTAGACAAGGATGACAACATCCATAAAAACGAAGCACAAAAATCAGAAGGTAGAACAAACGCACAATAGCTAGAGTGTCAGAACTTAATAAGCAGAATATTAATTTTGAAGTCTAAATGAAATTGCACATAAATTTGTTGCAAAATTGCGTAAATATAGCATACAGTAAAAGGACATACTTCCGTGCAAAATTTGAAATCAATAGTATAATTCTAATATGTCTAATAAATGTTGTCAAAAAAAGGTTGAAAAAAGTCCGCATATTTGATTAAATTTTTCTTAAAATCCGCATATTATGTTGATATAAACTATAATATATTATCACTAGCAGTAACATCACTAGAAGCTTTTAGGGTGGTAAGGGGGAAAGTTCATTCTTCCAATTTTCAATTTAAGTTTTAAAACAAAAAAGTAAAATTGCGGAGATGGTACTTTTTTTCTAGGTGTTATTTTTTTTGGAGAGTGGAGAGCCCTCTTCCTAAATAGTTATAAACTTCTCTATACCTATAATAAGCTTCACTGTAAAGAAGAACCCTTTAGGTTCAGCGGTTAACAAGATCCGTTGCTACAGTCAAAAAAAGCTTAGCTTACTAATTTATATAATAGGATATAATAAAGTCTCTTTGTTTGTTTGTTTGTCTTTTCCTTTTAAAATCTAGAAAAATAAATTGGTTTATTAAATTGGACTCTCTCCTCCTCAAGTGCCCCAAGAGGCCTCTAAGGCGTAGCCGCTAGTAATAGGATACAGTAACAAAATGCTAATCCTTATATCAAAGTAAAAGAATGTTTGTGTGTGTGTGTCTATTTATATGGAAGGATCTTCCTAACTAATATGCTTCTCCTTTGCAGGGACATAGGTCATAGGTCATGGGAAGGTTTATAACTATTTTAGGATAGGGTACCTGCACCCTCACGCGCTTAGAAAAAAAACCACCAACATTTTTTAAATTTTTTTCTTTTAAAACTAAATTGTCCTTTTAAGTATATCTGTCAGACAGACAGACAATAAATATATGGAGCAGATCTGTATAAATATAAGGTATCTTGACTAAAACTTACAGCTGGCTATCTAAAAAAGCAGTCGTGAAAATAACATTTCTCCAACAATAAGGTTTTTTAAGCATGACCGACAGTCAGACAGACAAAATAATGTATAGAGTAGATGCAGGGGGGGGGGGAAGGGGTGATTACTTGAGGGCACCCTCAAATTTTGGAAGTCGTTAAGTAGATGCACATATATCTTGGGTATAGTCCCTTTCATGACAATGCCTCTTAAGGGACGTTTCTTGGTATTTTCACAGTAGATTTTATCCTATTTCTAGCCACTGCGGGGGGGGGGGGGGGCTCTATCCATGCGGGGCCATTTTCCTAACCCTGCAGGGCAATCACCTAACCTAACCTAAAATAATCCATCAAAAGCTACTGTAAAAAAAAATACATTAAAACACCTCTTAAAAGACCTTTTCACTTAAAATTTCAGTTGTCTTTCTTCAATAGCAGCCAAAAAACACACAAAGCATGTTTTAAATGGACGTACTGACTTTCTGTTAACAATGATAGAGTTGCTTTCTAAATTATACCTAACTGTCATAGGAATCATCATGAAGAGTTTGAAATTGATAGGATAATTCTAACATGTCTTGTTTAATAATCTAAAATCAATTAATAATTTTATCTAATTTCAATTTCAATTTATCTATGAAATAAATGTAAAGCTGTACAGGTTAAGGCTACTATCTGACTCAATACATTTCTTTTTCTCCTCTTTTTAGCAACCGAATGAAAGTAATTCTTTTCAATTCCAGATAATTATAAGAATTGGTAACATTTGCTTAGATATTTATTTTATAAAAACATAGCAAAAAAATAATAACCGTATTATAATACAGGTATTAAATATTTATATACAAACAATTGAATATGAATAAAAATTAAGGATAGATCAATCAAATAATAATTATGTACAGTGTCAAAGGACTAAACAATCTTGTGAGAGGTAATATAACTTATGCATTTTAAAAAGATATTTGTTAAATAGACTGATTATTTAAAGATATATTTGTTAAATATGTTGCTCTACTGGATATCATTACCCTTGTTAGAATGTACCATTCATAAAGAAGGTTATTTTTTAATGGCAAAACTGTTTAAGCTAGCTTTTTTAACAATTACGTTCAAATTCCGTTAAATTTATTGATATAAATAATCTAATAATTGATTGTTTTGTTTTTATTCGTAATTGTCTTTTTTATATATACATTATTATGCTTAATTAAAAATTTCTGATAAACATCTCATTATATTTAAAGAAAAATTAGCTGTCTCTAAATTTAATATAGAAATAAAATTATTATGGAAAATCAATTTGGTATTTGTTGTGCAATATGGTGGAATTTCAAAAAATACATTAAACGTGTCTCTAGGAGCATTTTGGCAAGCGGCCCAGGTCGTTCGGAATAAAACGTGGAAAGACAAGGATAAAAAGTTAATATGAGAAGTCTAAAGTGACACAGTTTGAGAGATCTTAAGCGAATTATGTGAAAAAATTCGCTCGTAGTATTGAATAAAAAGTAAAAGGGCTGATGTAGAAAGCCTGGAGAGTTAGCAGACAGAAAAAAATTAAATTAACCTTAGTTGTCAGCTACGGCCGTTAGATGGCGGTAGAGAGACGTAGTATAGAGGGAGTACCTCTTGCGGCGTATTCGTGCATTATAAATGATATACAGGCTATATGAAGCGGCAGGGGCCGACAATGATGTACAGGCACGTTTATATACTCTTAACTGAGTGGTAGTAGAGGAGGACTCTACGTATGGCGGTACAGGCCAGATAAGTTTCTCAATTGCGGTAGGCAGATTGTGAGACGGAACGGTACAAGTTTAGATTAAAACCACGAGGGGTGGTTGTTGTCAAGCTGAGCGCGAAAGCAAGTAGTCATACACACACACACGCACACACACACTTACACTCGGACTACAGGGGCCGAGAGAAAGCTCGCTGTTTTACTTCATTCTTTATCTGACCATTGAACGAACAACATCTAAATACAAAAGTGAAAGAATAAAGAATAAAGGATAGTTGAAACATAGATTTATGCTACAAAGTCGCTTGTGATATTAATCGTTTAAGTTTTTTCTAAAAATTTATTTTTTGTAGCATTAGTTTCGCAATCCTTTATGAAACGATAATATTAATTGTATATGTAAAGTGAATTAATCTTTTTAAATGAGAAAGTAGATTTAAGTTTCGAGAATGGTTTTTTATAAGGATAAAATATTTCAGTTTAGATAGTGGTATGTAAATCAGAATTACCTAAGATTCAAAATTAAGCACGTTTTCGTAAAAAATCGACAAACGAACGTTTCAATTGTACGAATAAGCGTTCAACTGTGAATTTTTATCGAAAATTTTCTATCGAAAATGTGCTTATTTAAGATTGATGAACGAAAATTTGTTAAACGATTCGAATGAAGCACATAAGACAAAGAACTTATTCTGTTCCTATAAATCCTTTAAATTTACCATTCTCGAAACTTCTGGGTTACTTTAGATGGAACAGATTTACTCGTTCCGAGTCTTTCCGCGTTTTATTTCGATCGAGCTTCGGACAATATGACAAAATTGAGTAGGTACACGTTCCAAACGGATTTTTCTGGAATTCAAGCTATGAAATAATAATGTGAGGTTTTCATTGAAGTATTTAAAACGAAAAAGAAAATGATTCTTCATGGTAACAGTTATAAGTTATAAAATACAGACGAATTTATAGATGTAATCTTGAAAAGATAGCTTTAATTTAAAATGATAAATATGCGTTATTTTTACCAAAAACTAGACAAAACCCTTTTTTGTTGTTGTTGATAGCAATATCTTATTTCTTTACTCTCGTTTATATATAGTTTTAACCTAATATCTTTTGATTTAATTGTTATTGGTTTGAAATTTTGACTAAAAAGCTGGCTTAAAAAATAGCTCATATGTGATAAAATATATAGCATTTTGCGCTAACTTATGAGATGTTTATACAATAAGTATAATTATAAAAGCAAATATTTGAAAATTATTTAAAATCATTCAATGTTTAATGTAAGATTAAGCCAATTATTAATCACGAAATTACATATAGTTTTTTTATTATTTTGCTAAATAATCTATAAAATATTTACACATTGTAAGTCAACTCTTGAGTTATGTAAGAAGTACAATATCAGATGATAGATCTTATTTCAATTTTGAAAGATAATTTTATAAAAAAAATAAAAAAAAGTTGATTTTGTTTTTTAAAAGTGAGCAAAAATAATGTAGAATTTTTAGAAATATTTTTAATATTTTTTAAAAGCACAAAAAACCTTGATTTCAGGCCTATATTAACAATTCTTAAAAATCCTAGTAGTATCGACACATCCTATTTTTTTTACGTCACTAAGATAATTTCTAAGACACTAATACCGGGTTCGGCTTAATAGGCACTTTCAGGGAAAGCACCGACATGTCCAGTCCATATAGGACAATATCACTATTTTAAAAGAAAATATCAGCAAATTTACATTTTTAAAAGCGAAGCTTTTCTATAATTAGGGTCGGTCCGTCCGTCCGTAACAGATAGCTTTTTTCGTTAATTTAGGCATGTTTTAATTTTGCATGGACCGTTTCAGTGTTTTGCTTTTATGGATGATGTCATCCCTGTTCAATTTTGTTCTAGCTTCTGCTTTTATCCAATTTACAGCATTTATAATCGAGTGTTTGGCAAATAGTTGTTTTAAAACTGAATTTACATAGAAATGCGGAAATTATTCGGCATTATAGGACATTCATGTTCTCACAAAATTGCAACCATTTTTGCAATTTTAGTATTCAGTTGATTAATCCGATATAAAATATTTTCCGACCTATTCATTCAATTGATTTTGGTGTATTATTTGTCAAGTGGGACACTTTTCTGCCCTACCTCTCCGATTTTGGTAATACTGGATGTCTAGATATCTAGCTATCCATGAATGTAGGTACCAAAAAGTGTCCCACTTGTCAAATAATACACCATTATATTTAAATTCTCTTGAACCTAACTATTTTTGAAAATTTACTAATGTTTCCTAACCACTGCTGGGAGCTTGAACCATGCGGTGTCCTATTCAGGCGGGGCAAATACCCGGAGGATCTGTCTAAATTTTTATGTAACCTAACCTTGCCTTAAAATAAGCAAGACATTATTTTCTTGTGAAACACTCTCAGTTAAATGACAATAACCAATTTGTTTGTTGTTTTTGTTTTGACACCAAAGAGTACAATTTTCATGTTTGAATGGGAAATAGAATACAAAGCACATTGTCTAATTTATAGACAATTTTATATAATTCCACACAGCGGGGGTATTCAATTCATTTAGTTTACCAAATACAAATGAACAATGCTGCATACGGTCATAACACACTAATATTAATTTAAAAATATATTTGAAGTAAATTTGACCGAACCCTGCTTCAATTCTACTAATAAAAACTATAAGCGCCTCTGAAAACTTCATAGATAGCTCCATCTAGATAAAGATAGAATCTTTATCATAGTTGTTTTTCTCTTCTTTCCAAAGCATAGTCTACGCACAATGGTTGAGATAAAGATAGAGTAGGGGTTTGGCAATTATTAAAGAAGAATTAAATTTTATAGATTTTTGGAGATAATCGTTGCCAGGAACATTTACCGTGAATTTACCGTCAAATTTTATATAAAAATTTTATAGGGAATGGAATGGGCAATAGAGAAAATAATATAATTATTACTCAATTTTCTTACAGATTTATGCTTTTTTTATATGTTATTACACAGGGATCTATAGGGATAAGACAATGGACGATAAATTGATGTACATCCCCAATGTTGACACGCATAATTACATATTAAAATTAGTGGTTGAAATGTTTAAACACTGAGCTGATTAAAAACCAATTAAAATACAGTAAAGTCCCTAAAATGGTTAAGCAAATGAATAAGGAATATTTACTTCTCGCATTGTATTATAAACAGCTTTCCGCGGATATTGAATGTACAATTATAAGATTAAAACCAGTTTTTTTAGCCCCGAGGTGCCGAAGGACTCTGGTTTATGGTGAGATTATTTACGGGTCATCCCAAGGGTTTTTGCTATTTTATGTGAACCCAACCCCTCTACAAAAAAATAATGATAATAAACAGAAATACTATTATGAAATGAAATATCCTCATCTGACATTGGATGGATAAAGGCGCGAAGATTTCTGTATGTCCTAGTTATAGAGAAGCTACGCTAATAAAATCATGGAAACCATTTCAGATTATTTAAATGCATGTAGTATTGGTAATAAAACAATTTAAATTTATTTCTAATGTCTAATGGTTATTTTTTTGTGCTTCCATTTTTAGAGGCAAAGCTTTTTTATAAGTATGTATGTAAATATGTCAGTACAATGGTATAGAAAGAAAATACGTAATAGGTAATCCAATAAATCTTGTTTTTAGTATTAGTATAGTATATTTAGTATACTTTCACTATTCATTGACAACAACTCTTTTGAGTGCAGGATTATTGACTGGAAGTCATCTACTCATTGTTTTAAATTGCGTCCGTTTTTGGCTATTAACATGCTTTAGGCAAAAATTATAAAAACATTATATCATACATAACCAACAAATACGTTACTATCAGCGCCAAAACATTTGCTTTTTAGGATATTTGTATCCTTGTTCTATTTAAACTCACAATGTATACATCAATCAACCCCAAAAACATGCGTTGAATTACTCAATCTGTCTCAACCATGACACTTTGGTTGAGCTTGACTTCCGAATTAGCGGGAAGTTCACGAGATCAGTTGGCGAACATACAAACCCCCAATACCAGGAACCATCAAGTTTCAACAGCAGGTTTGAATATAGATTTATTGATGAAATTATTTCAAAGACCTGAAATTACAATATCAATTAGTTCATAATTCCAGTTATTTATAACCACGTAATCTTATTTGCTTTTTAAAAATCATTTTTCTCTACGGTAAAAAATCTTTGGAAACTTTGGCTTTAAAGGAAAATTATTTGGTTTAATAAATCATTGTTAAATGCAACAATAAGGCACATAAAAATTACTAAAACATATATTATCATAATTAAGTTTCATGCTTAGCTGGCTAAAGCCTTTTTAAAACTACATATAATCGTCCTATACACCCTTCTTCCTTATAAAATTAACAAATTCTACCTGAAGCTCTTATGGTTTCAAATCCCTGGTATACTAGGGTCGTTCACACACTATGAGACCAATGATAGGCCCAATTTTGTTCTCCGAAATCTTCACACCCTCATGTCTCATTCAAAAGTGAAAAACGTGGGCACATATAAACAATCCATGCCGCGTCTATTACTGAAGGAAAGTCAAAAAAGACGACATTTGCGCTTAGTTTTCAGTTAATGATAAGGAATTTAATTTCGAACTTGATAAACACAAAGCTTCCTCGAAAAGAGGTTAAGACACACCCCCCGTTTGAAAGTCAAATTAACTTCCTTAACGAGATTCAAGGTTTTTTTTTCGCGCTGAGCACTAGCAACATTTCTCACTAAACTCAACTCACCATAATCACATGAGAATGGCCACATCCCGAAAACGTGACAATTTTGCTCCTAACTAAATGAAACCCCGTGAAATGCATACACAATATTATACTCCTCACTAGGACTCATAATACCTCACATTTTAGGATAGAAGGATGGGGATTGGTTTGTACCATACAACATTCCATGCACATGACAATCACAAGATCACATACACAAATCCTAAAATAGATAATCCTATTAATCATGATGTTGTAAATATAACAACTACACTAATAATAATCATTTCATAATCAATAGGTAATAAATCATTATTAATAAATCAATAAGTACCTACGAAATCAGGTTGAAATGTAAATGTAAACAATAATGGTAAAAATAAAACGAAATAAATCTTAGACAAGAAAATTAAGATTTATAGGTACTTAAAACTAAATTTGTTAAGCATCAAAAAGAGTAGTAAGAAAAAATTTTTCAAAATCCTTGGGCAGAAAGTTTTTCAAACCTAATGAATAAGAACTGTAATATCTTAATCAACAATAAAACTTTTTAATACTTAAAGAATAGCAAAATAATAATATCTTCGTTAGAATTTTCATTGAAAGTATGAAAAAAATACCAATTTTTCTTTGTAAAAAAATATGAGACTTTAAATATGAATTTTCAATCATTCCTTGATCTGAATAAAAATGTTTTACTTGATTGAAATTCATATATAATTTTAAAAAAAATCTGCTAAAAAAATACTTGATTTTTTTCTTAGAATAAATATCGAATCACGCAACCTCGACACATTTATTCCTTTTTGTTAAACTTTTCAGGTAAGTTTTAAAATGAATTGTACTTTTGAAAAGAAATTAAACTCAATAAAATTAAATTTGAGCATATGAAATAGAAGAATATTTAATCGCATTTCATTTGATTCTTATTTTAGGCATAAAAATAGGCATATGAAAAATGTGGCTTTTTTACTAAAAAATCTCAATTTCCATAAAATAAGAATCAATTATTAATCATAACTTTTAACAACTGCCTGACTGATACAGCATGTTCTTCTAGGGGAGATTTATCTGTCAGTCTGAACAAGACTCTTGCCGTCTTTCTTCCATCCTCAATTCTCGTCACTCGGCCCATCCTCAAACATCTCATCAGCGGATTGGTACTCGTAACCAGAACTATATCTCCATCAGTTAGTGGCTCCGCCATCTCATCCTTCCACTTGGACATCCGTAATATCTTCGGTAGGATCTCCTGGCGGTAGGCAGTCCAAAACTGGGCAGATAAATCTTCCAACAACTTCAACCTGGAGGAAATTTGGTCCTCCGGTTTCATCGCCACATTGCACAACGGCTGGCGGTCAACATTTCCCAGCAGCTGGCCAGGGGTAATCAGCCGCCAATTCTCCACGTCGTTCGCAGCTTCAATCGTCAGTGGTCTGCTATTCATCAATTTGCTAACCTCCGCCAACAGCACCAGGAGCTCGTTGAAATTAACAGAACTATTCACCAACTTCTTGGACAGCAATCTCTTGGTTAATCCCACCATTTTCTCCGCTTGCCCAATATAATGGTGGGCTCGGGCCGGGATCTGAGACCAAGAAAACTCTACCTGGCTGCCCAACTTCTGCTCTAAAACCTTGCGAGCACCGGATAATTGTGTGCCCATGTCGCTTACTATGATCTTCGGCAGACAATGAACAGCTTCCAACTTGCGCAGGGACAACAGGATACTGCTGGTATCATACTTTTCCAAGGCATCTAACCACAACGCCCCTGAGAACCTGCAGACCACCACGAACACCCACACCTTCTTCGTTGCTGTCTGACTCCTCGTTTTGGCGGCAGCTCTCCTCGTAACCAGCGGACCCATCAGGTCGACTTGCACAGCTTCAAAAGGCCTGCTCGGGACCAACTTGTCAGGTAACACGTCCTTCATGGTAGCACGACATTCCTTAGCCCTCTCAACACTGCAGGGCCAACATTTCTTCACTTCCATGATGGCCAACCTCCTTGCCTTCACAATCCAGCACCAACGGCGGCTCTCAGCTAAAGTTCCACGGACACCAGAGTGAAGCTCAACATGTGCTTCTCTCATAAAAACAGCAGCTAACCAATTACCAGGCTCCAAAATTATTAAACCTGGCATGTCTTCAAATATCATTTTACGGCCGCCAGTAATGGCGTCAATGACTGGCTGTCCACGACCAACCATTTTAAGAATCCTCATCTCCCTGGTCACATAATTTCCTCCGGGACCAACGACAGGCCAGGTCAATGATACTTCATGCACTAATGGATTTAATGACGCATAATTGCCTTTAGCGTCATTTATCCACTCTTCCTCTTGGCTTCGTGACACAATGAAAAGTTCCGCCGCCGCCATAAAATTGTACAAAGACGGCTTGTACACAGCATCTGCGGCTGCTACATGACTACGAGCGGCTGTAGTCTTACCTTCTTGTCTGCTCTTTAGCTTCTTCAACCAGGTGTTCGCAACTTGCAGGACAGCTGCCATAATACGTTTGGCCTGTCCAAATGATCTCCTGTGCTTAAACCTAAAGACATCTCCAGCGGCTTCTCCGGCAACTTTCATTGAACATAACTTAACCATTTTGGTATTCAACTCCTCTGGGGGTAAAACCTGCTTGACTTCTTCGGCAGTTTTCACCGGCCACGCACTTTCATCCTGGCGCAACCATTCTGGGCCCAATCTGTACCTGGAACCTGGTCCCAAATCTGATACTTTGCAGGTGCTTCTGGTGCCCAAATCTGCAACGTTTTGCGTCCCGGGGACCCACCTCCAGTCATCCTTGTTGGTCGCAGATTGAATTTCTCCAATACGATGAGAATTAAATGTGTTCAACATAGCACTGTTGGAAACTATTTGTGATAAAACACACGATGAATCAGTAAAATACATCACTCTGATAATATCAAAGGGCAGGGCATCTCTGACGGACTTTGCCAACCTTGTGGACATCTGGCACCCCATCAACTCAAGGCGTGGAATTGATTCACACTTGACCGGCGCAACTCTTGACTTGGTGGCTAGCAGAAACGTTTCAAAACCTTGTCTAGTTGGCCACCTCAAATATGCATTAGATGCATAAGCCTCTGATGACCCATCCAAAAACATCATCAAGGATGGAAGGCCAGTTGGTTCATCCGGAACCACACAACGGTCAAACTCCAATTTAGCGACCTCAGCTCTGTCCTCCAGCGACTGAACAAGTTCATCCCGTAGACTTTTTGGAATGAAATCTTGCCAGCCCAAATTCAGCAAACATGTTTTCCGCAGGACAAGTTTAATTCTCAACAGAATAGGGCTGCAAAGCCCGATCGGGTCGAAGGTTTGGGCGGCGAACCTGTGGACCATCTTCTTTGTCAGATTCTCGTCCAAGGCGTCCTGGAGGTTGTACAAATCAGCATCCTCTTTCACCTTCCTTCCCTTGACTCTACCATCTTGGTTGACTCTTGTGGCGATGGACAACACATCGGTGGCTGGCTTCCATATCAGCCCGAGAACCTTGGTAGGCTGGCAATCATCTCCAGAATAAATGACTTGTTTGAAGGAAAAACTACCTTTACCGATAATCCTGTCGGCCTCTTTCATCATCTCCTTGGCTTCTGGCTTCGATCCTGCTCCCGAAATAACGTCATCTATGAAGCTGTGCTTCTCAAGCTTGACTGCAACTGGAATCTGAGGTAACTTGAATTCCTCATCAGGGTAGGTAGGTATTTGTGGCTCCTTCCATAATTCAGGTTTAGCAACAATTTCACTACCGTTTATTTGTCCCTCTCCATACATCTCCTTGACCTCTGCTTCACTCTTTCCGCTGAACAGGCGGGACGTCAACTTCAGGGCTGTAACTGCCAAATTTCCCGCAGCTAACTCGCCGAAATTTACAACTTTGGTCAGGTAAATTTCAAGTGGACCATCTGGCGTCGGGGAAAGTAAAACTCTCTTCATCTGGCTGTCGAACTCTGTGGCCAGGATGGAGTTATAAAACTTGGAGATATCCGCGGTTATACCAACCTTGTAACCGCGGAAAAGCATCAAATGATAAAATATCTTCTGCATTGGCGGCGGGCCTCCCAGCATTATGTTATTAAAACTGGTACCCTTGAACGTCAGAGAACTATTTGCACACAATCGCATGGGTGTGGAACTTGAATCCTCCTTGAAAGCAACCACTATTGATGAACAAGACTTAGGTCCTTCATACTGCAACTCTTCAGGCGTGGCTTTTTGGAAAACGCCTCTTCTTATGGCGTCGTTGAATACCTCCACATACATTCCATAGGTACCTTCCTTGACCATCCTGGCACGATCCTTTTCAGCAATTTTGCGGGCTAAACTCTCATTGTAGGGTAAAGTGTGAGGATCTTCAATATAAGCATATTGACCTGTCCACTTGTTGGACTGCAAGTCTAGTGTTAAACCTGCCTCAATTATCCTCTGCCTCTCACGCTGGTCCCAGGTAGTGCCGTCGGCCATAGCCTTGCACTCTTGACAAGCAGTACATCCTGGACAAAGTGCCTGCGGCTGTATGCCAAACGATTCAGACGTCAGAAAGTCTGGCAAAGTGCCTCCACTGACACTGACAGCCTTATAAGCTGACTTTTGATCTCCAGCTCCACCATCAGCACTCGTACAGATAAAACCACTACCAAAAATGGTTCGCCACAACATAGACTGGCCCACTTTCTGGTAGGTTGAAGGAAACACGTCAGGATGTGTATTTCCAATGATGATATCTAAGCCTCCACTAATATATGTAAACCTTTCTGGCGGCATTTTAAATATCTCGGCGGCAGTTTCGGGGTGGACCGAGCGCATCTCGTTGGCCCCGCCGAGGGTAGGCATGACAGCTGCCTCAAACTCCCTCAGATTGCCGTCCCTATCCTTCAGATAAAACACAACGTTGCGGCAGGAAGACTCACTGCCATCAGCTACAGAAATAGTTGTATATCTGCCAGTAGATTTCAGCTTCAACTTGTTGGATAACTTCTCAGACACAAGTGGCAAATTTGCCCCGGAGTCAAACATTACCGTGGCGTGGCAGGTGCCGCCGCCAGGTGCTACAACAGGAACTAACTGAAGTAAGAAGGTACAGGGGCTGGGTGCAGAACTTGACTTGTAAACTGTATTCACACCAGCACTAGCCTCATGGAGTAACCTGGAATGGTATCTGTCGCAATTATTGGTACCACAAACACCAAGCTTATCCGATTTATTACATTTGTCAGCAGTATGGCCGTCACATAGGCAGAGCTCACATAACTTCTTCTGCTGGACAACTTTCTTTCGGTCAACCACATCCATCTTCTTGAACGTGAGGCAACGGAAAATCGGGTGTTTCTCCTTGCAGCTCTCCACAGGACATGCACTGTTCCACTTGGAGGCCTTGTCCTTTCCAGCCTTTCCATTCTTATTGTCGTTGCGGCCAGATACTTGCGCGGCGGCAGCTCTGTCACGATTTCTCTTGCCGGCGCCATTGTCATAGGACATATCACCGGCCAACATGGCACCCCTGGTCCTCTCCAGCAGTTCAACAATCTTCGGGATGTTTGGTTGGTTCATGCTACCTAGCTCCATCATAATCTTGTCTTTCAAATTTTCAGGGCACTTGTCTTTAAAAATATGAATGAGAGTTAGGTGGTTGTAATCCTTAGCTGCAGAACCAACGATGGCTTCTACCTCCTGCATCATGCTCTTGAAGGTAGCAATTGCGCTAACCACGTCCACAGGTTTATCCACAGGTTTCATCTTGTTCAACTTAGTTAAAATCCTCATGAACCGGCGAGTGTTTGATAAAAACATCTGGTCAAGAAACGCCCATTGTTCATTGTGATCTCTAATCGCTGACACTTGCTTGCGTAGTTCCGGGTTGGTTATCACCTTCTCCATACACAACATCAGACTTAACCTCTGGTCAGCAAATCCATAACCAGAGCATAGATCCTTAAAGACCTGTTTAAAGTTTGGGTAATCCGTGTCAGTACCGTCGAACGACGGCAACAAACTGTTGTCCCAGCGCCCATACTGCGGGTTGGAACTCCGAATATCCACGGCAGACATACTTCTGGAGAGCATGGCAGGTGTCCCACTCTCATCCAGGTTAGATGAACGACGTTCCATCTCTCTAAGCCTTCGGTACATATCACGTACTTCTTGGCGCAACTCCACGGAAATTTTAAGCACTCCCATGTCCATCTTCACCTTCTCAATGACGTCGAGGTTCCTGGCGACAGTGCTTGACCTCGCGTCATCTGAATCATTGTCAAGCCAGTACAGAATTTTTGTACACTGCTCCAACGACGCATAAACTTTATCTGCAACAGTTTTCTGCTCACTAGCTTCATCCAAATCACGCTTAAACTCGCGCAGCTCACTAGTCTCCACGGCAGGTTTTAGACTTTTTATTAGGTCAGATTGGTCCTTGACCTCACTAAAAATGTCACGAATTGATTTTACAGTCACATTTTCACATGAACTAAAACTTTGGCAGGCTTTTAGATTGTCATAAAACACTTTTAACTGTTCATCAAAAACTTCTAGCCTTTCACTGCCAATAGCGATAGCTCGCTCAATTTTCTGCTTTTTGGTTAGTGGCATATTGATTCACTAGGTACTTATTTCACAGAAAAATTGTCACAGTTTATTGCATCAATAATTCACTGGATGCTATTGATCTCTTGATGAATGCTAACGCCTATTCATCAGATACTTTGAAATTGTCTCAACCATGACACTTTGGTTGAGCTTGACTTCCGAATTAGCGGGAAGTTCACGAGATCAGTTGGCGAACATACAAACCCCCAATACCAGGAACCATCAAGTTTCAACAGCAGGTTTGAATATAGATTTATTGATGAAATTATTTCAAAGACCTGAAATTACAATATCAATTAGTTCATAATTCCAGTTATTTATAACCACGTAATCTTATTTGCTTTTTTAAAAATCATTTTTCTCTACGGTAAAAATCTTTGGAAACTTTGGTTTTAAAGGAAAATTATTTGGTTTAATAAATCATTGTTAAATGCAAAAATAAAGGCACATAAAAATTACTAAAACATATATTAATCATAATTAAGTTTCATGCTTAGCTGGCTAAAGCCTTTTTAAAACTACATATAATCGTCCTATACACCATACTTCTTAATCAAATTAACAAATTCTACCTGAAGCTCTTATGGTTTCAAATCCCTGGTATACTAGGGTCGTTCACACACAATGAGACCAATGATAGGCCCAATTTTGTTCTCCGAAATCTTCACACTCTCATATCTCATTCAAAAGTAAAGAACGTGCGCATCAAAAATAAACAAACACTCTATGCCGCGCCACATTTTGAAAGGAAAGCCATAAAAAGACGACATTTGCGCTTTGTTTTCAGTTAATGATAAGGAATTTAATTTCGAACTTGATAAACACAAAGCTTCCTCGAAAAGAGGTTAAGACAAATATCAACCAATAGAGTAGGACAAATTAACACAGGCAAGTAGGAACAAAAGTGCAGAAAGCAATATGCTAGCAGAAGAAAAATATCTTAAACACTGATTCCATGTAGTTATCTTGATTATATATCTATATTTATATATTTATTTTTTAGAAATACACGATATATGTAGGTTTTTTAAAATCATCTTCTGGTCATTTTTTTTATTATTCTAATTTTGTAATTATCTCAATTATAGACTATTACCAGAATGTTGTAAATAAGAAAAGTAGAACAGAATAGATATAACTCGTTAGTAGTTATGGCAAATTTGGTCAAAATGGCATCGAGATAATCATAATTTTTAGTTTTACTCCTGTTTTTATATAAAAGTTTAAAGCAGTGGCGTGCGAAGCACTTTGTCTAGGGGGGGGCATTTTGAAGATTTTGTAAAATTTTGCCCCCCCCTAAATCAAAGTGCCCAGGGGGGGCACTTTGCTTTAGGGGGGGGCATTTTGATTATGTATACTAATTTTAAATAAGGGCGTTTTAAGGGGTGGGATTATTTGATTATGGGCCTTCTAGTCCTTATCCCTTCTTCCCCATCCCTATTTCCAATTTATATCCCCCATCTCTCCCCCCCCCCCATCTCTTCTCCCCCATCCCATCTCCCCATCCTGCAATGATCGAAGGGAAGGGAGCTAGAAAGCATCTTCGAAAAAAAAGTACAGAAGATAATTTAACCTCCCCCCCCCCCGCACCACAAAACATTTTTTATGGGTGGAAGGGGATGTTATAAAATCTCAGCAGGAAGGATGAATAACCCATTAAAAAAAAAAATTGGGGGGGGGGAGATAAAAACACTCCTTTTGGAAATAATTTACCAAAAATTAACCTAATATGTAAAACTGATTTTAAATATTTCTTTATTGTATGACAACAAGGATGACAACATCTTTAAGTAGCAAAGCACAAAAAATCATTAATAAGAATACAGACAAGTAGATTTAAAGATCATCTGTTGAAATAAATATATATTTTAGGTAGAAAAAGTCACAAATCCTGTATGTTGTGTGATGACAGTCAAAGTAAATTACATACTGGATGTTCGAAACAGCGAGAATTTTTTTTTTTTTAATATTATAATCCACAAAAAAATTTATTGTACCATAAAAACCAAAGATATAAAGAACTATGTAAAAATAAAAAATAAATACTTGTCCTTTCATCTACAGATATAAAAATCTCTTAGAAATATGGAAAACTTTGGGGTATAGTCCCTTTTGTGGCAACGCCTCTTAAGGGGCATTTCGTCGTATTTTCATAGTAGCTTTTAATAGGTTCTTCTTTAATAGGTTAAGTTAGGTCAGGTGATTTCCCCGCAGGGTTAGGCAATTGGCCCTGCAGGAGCTATACATACGAAATGCACCTTAAGAGGCAATGTTACAAAAGGGACTATACCCGAAATTTAAAAGATATAAAAATAGCCAAAAACGTCCTGAAAAGCAGTCCCACTCCATGAATTTTTACTAGTTAATTATACTCCATAATGATGGGAATGTTAACATTAAGTTTTAGCCTTCTATCTTTAATTGCAGTTGAAAAATCACATTTCCCCCTTAGCATTACGTACTGACAGCCATAGTGAATTATAGAGAAGCTAAAAAGTTATATCAACATATCCTACCCTCTTTAAATGGCACTTTAAAACTCTGTTAATTTTTCATTAAGTGGTGTTTCCAAGGATTTATAAGGGCGGTGCGTTAAGCGCACCTAAAAATATTTACTCCCCCCTTTGAACTAAAATCAATTAAAGACAACAAGAGTGGCGTATTTTATCAAGTTAGGAATATAGAGTGTAGTTAGTTTTAAGGGTTTTTAATGAAAATTGCCATAAAAAAACATGTCTTTTTGTAAGTGTATGTACACAAAAAAAATGATAAACTTATCCTGAAAATAATATAGTTATTCATTTAGACAGACATACAGTGTTGAGAAAAAGGCTTAGATAAATATCAACGCTGTTTCTTTTTTTATATAAAATAACTTTTTGATTAAATATTTGTTGTTTTTATAGAATTAAAAACAAAATATACAATATGATAAAAAGCAGAAACCATTAGGAAGGGCGCAAAGCGCAAATTTTTTTCTTCAAATATGTAGGAAGGGAGGGGTTTTTGGGCTATTTATTACACTAGTCCCCAATATTTCATATAAAATTTTCTTATTTGTTGGCTCAACAACTTTGGGGACTTTAATGGAATTTTGATTGGTTGGTTAATTAAGTCGAGTTTCCATACATTTCATCCACTAATTGTAATCTATATAAGGGGTAATTTTGTGTATCATCATTGGGGCTGTAAAAAAATTCTTTGGTAAAAAGTTTATATTATACAAAATAAAATACTTCCTATTACCTGGTTTGTTATGTTTAGTGAAAAAAGATTATAACCTAATTTCTACACTAATTAAAATTTGGTAAGGTTAAATGAATAGTAACTGTCTGATTGGCGCGAAGCGCCAGAAATTTTTTTTGGAGTATTTCTTGATCTTTTTTTTTGGAAACTGGGATAGTTTTGCTTTTTGTAGGGTAGGGGGCAAAAAGGGGCATTTTTGTTGACCAGGGGGGGGCAAAATGGGGCATTTTTCAACATTTAGGGGGGGGCAGGGGGGGGCGGTGGCTAGGGGGGGGCAGGGGGGGGGCTTTTTGGTCGCTAGGGGGGGGGGGCGATTGCCCCAAATGCCCCCTTCGATTCGCACGCCACTGGTCAACACTATGACATTACGTTTAACATGTTTCCCTAACATTACAAGATTAAAATTGAAGTGCTGTAACTTGTAAGGATTGCATAAATATGCAATACAAAGGATAACAAGGTAGAAGAACAGATTAAAGTAAATTTTTATTAAAAACAGTACAACCTGTACTTTTTTTTCATTTTACACCTAGTTTCGAGTACTTATAGTGACATCAAAGCATTAAATTCTTATAATAAAGTAACAGGATCTATTTAGTTCTGTGTGTCCCTAAGGAACTCGTTACCCGCTAAACTGATATGGTTCTCCTTTATAAAAAATGTAGCTTTCGGGGAATCTTTATAATTATTTGGAGAGATAAATCGCCCTTAGAAAAAATCGAACCTAGTAAAAGTATCTGACTCTGATTATGACGTAAAAAAAATAGCCAATAAGAGGCAAGTATACACTGTAATTGACCAATGGTAAAATTTATAGTAGCCTCTCATTGGCAAATTTTTTTTACGTCGTAATCAGAGTCAGACACTTTTACTAGGTTAAGAAAATCTCCCCCCCCCCCCAAAAAAAAATAAGATGAATTTGTCGTATTCCATCCCACCCCCTTGAGCAATCCCACCCCCTCAAGTACTTAAATTACAAAATATAATCAAACGCTTTACTAAATTCAAACTGCTTCTTTTCATTTAAAATATTAATATACCGAATTATTTAATTTTCAAATTATAATTCTTAAAAACGTAATTAAGCTTATGATATAAATTACATAATAATTTGATTTTTTCAGGTTTTTCAAGCCAGCAACGAAATGAACAGTTGGAGTTTGAAAAGTTTCAAAATGGATCATTGTCAATGTAAGTTAATTTTTAGCAGCATAGATACTTTATAAGTTAAAATATCATTCATTGATATAGAAGGACAGACGGCGTAAGATATAGAGTAGATTATCAGAGTTCAGAGGAATTTCTCTAAAAAGTATCGTAGCAGTAGCACTATATCATATAAAGAGCTGCTACATCCCTAGCATCTAGGGATTTTTAATTCCAGGGGGGAGGGGGAGAAATAGCCGTAAACCATTTTTACGTAACCAATTTGAGCCAATCGGTTTAGTATTTATCAATATCCTAATAAAAAAAACTAAAACAACGTTACTACTTTATTCAATCGAATAAAAGTATTAAGCCCTGTTCATAATCTTTTATCTTTATTTTAACACCATCGGAATAGAATAGCATCATTAACATGAATAATATACTTCTTAACAGGGAAAGAGGGAACATTGGACTGGCTTTTTATAAATTGATTGTTCGATATTAACAAATTTCCAACCAATAATCTTAATCTGCAATGAGGGTAATTTTGTTTATTAGAATCGGGTATATACATCAATTTGTAGTCGATTGTCTTATCCCTTAAGATACTTAACTTTTTACTTGCTCAAAACATCCATTATGTCCATACTCATCCACATATTATTACATTTGAATATTCCTTTTTACCAACAAAATCACAATAAACAATATGTTTAAAGTGTTAAAGAAGTATATCAAAGGGTAAAGGGGATATATTATATATTTTGTTGTAATTAATGTGGGTCTGATGATTTGATAATGTGATACATAAGTGCGGAGGTTAATGCACACCCCTCTTTCCATTCAAATATAGATAGAGTCAGAATAACACTCTATCTCTTTTTTTATCAATGTTGGTAAATGTTTAATTTAATTGTAGAAAGATTTTAGTGAAGTTTCATATTGATTATAGGATTGTTTTAGGTTATTTTCCTTCCCCAAACCTCTTCTATCAATTACAGAGTCCCTAGATGCTAGGGACGTAGCCCATAGTAAAAGAAAAAAATAACCAACAGAGCATCTTATTTTCATCACTAATTTCCCAATAAAAAAAATTAGAAATCGCCACTTTATTAAAATATATGACGTTCAACTTTACTTTAAGTGTTCCAACAAAATTCAACCTTCTTAAATAATTAAAATGATAATTTTTTATAGTTGAGGGTTTGCTATTAAAAAGCAAATAAACGAGTTATTAGACAACAATAAGTATTTGTTTTTACCATCTAAGCTAAGAAATCCAGACACCTTAAAACATACGAAACCTAACATTGCATTTTTTGCGGTATATTGTTTTTTTTTCGTCATAAAAATCTATTTGCGGTACACTTTTAATGGAAGGGAAATTAGCATCTTGAAAAGAGAGGAGACAGTTATAAATATATTAGTTACATATCTATCCATTCATTTGTGTCTGGGAATAATTTATCTTGTAACAAATTATATTAATCATCTTTCATAAATATAATCTAATAAGAAGGAAATTAAATAGTTAGAAAACAAGGATGACAACATTTGTAGAATATAAACAAATCTAAAGGTCTTAACATTAGTTTTACATAAGTGATGATATAAGAGGCAATATAAATCGAATCAATGACCGAAAAAAATCAATTGTTAAATCTACAGGGTTAGGATAAAGTTAGAAGGGTTGGACTCAAGTTTAAAAATTGAAAAAGAGGGGTTGAGAAGATTTAAAGAATGGTGGAACCCTATCAATTCTTAATGCGAAAAAATGACTTGTTTGTGGCTAATAAATGCCATCCTTTATTTATTTATTATCAAAATGATTTTTTTTTCAATCTGTTAAAAGCAAAACGACCTATTTTTTCAGTAGTTTTATGGGGTATGTTAGGTGCCTAAACCATCTCAATTCAAAAAGTAATATATGATATTAAAAAATGAGGGCAGTTTGATTATCTCATTTTACTATAACTAATTATCTATTTGAAATAGATTTATATGAAGCATTTGCTATTATTTTAAGTCCTTGAATACTTCATTTACAACATTTTGTTTTGTTTTAGTGATGGAATTGGACCAAGATATGCCGTAGTTAAAAAAGGTAATTTAATCCTTATAATAATGTAACAGGATCTCTGTGTGTCTGAACTGAAGGATATCGCTAACTACTGTACCTATATTGTTTTGCTTTATATTGTAGCTTCTCATAGGTATTGGGCAGGTTTATAACTATTTTGGGGGAGTTTACCACCACCCTCCCAAGAGAATTCGCCAAAAACCCCAAAAGTTATAAATAGAGCTGCCTAGCGGCCTTCTTTATATGTTTTGGAAAACAGCTGAAGTTAATACAGATTAAAAATACATTTTTTGTGCCGCTATAGGCCCTTTTGGACATAGCCAATAGTTATTTATAAAGAAGATACAAAAATCCAATAGTTTATTAAACTTAAAGAATTAACTAGATTCATTATTTAAAATTTGACATAATCTTGTATAACTTAAGTTAAAATTTGATATTTAGAAATTTATAAAATTTGTTAAAATATATATTTTATTTATTTGTTAGTATACAATATTTTGGCGCTATAAAATTTTGAAATTGTACTAAGGCTTAAGAAGCAAAGCTACCCTATGAGTATGCAAGGTTGTCTGTATTTTTTTGGAAGCAGGAGAGGGGGGAGGAAACTTTGTATATTCTTTTTGGGGGGTGTGCTAATTAATTTTTTTGAGGCCTCCTAAAACTTTCTAAAATGGTCTTATAAAACATTGGGTACAAGCATAGACGTCCAAGGAGGGAGGGGGGGGTTAAAGGGGTGATTACGCACCCCAAAAATTTTGGATTTTCATTTTTACCCCCCCCCCCAAATAAAAAAAAATGCCTCTATGAAATAAAGATTACCCCCCCAAAATTTTTATTTTCAAAATTTTACCTCCCCCCCACCCCAAATAAAAAAGCTTGGACGCCCCTGGGTACAAGTATATTTCTAGTCTGATGTCTCCTCCATCCCTGGTTATACTTATTCCTACTGTCCCTATTCCTTGCATTATATCCTTACACTTGGTAAAAGTTTGTAAAATACCCTGGCACAAGTTTTACTAAAATATTTGGTCAGATTTACTAAGTTTAAGGATAATCTCATGAGAGCTGTGTGAGAATTATTTCTGTCTATCTATCTATCTGTCTATCTATCTATCTGTCTATCTATATCTATCTATATATCTATCTATGTATCCTTCTATTTGTCTATCTATCTATCTATATGTCTATCTGTCTATCTATCTGTATATCTGTCTATCTAGCTATTTGTATATTTATCTGTCTATCTATATAGGTGTCTTTCTATCTATCTCTATTTCTATCTGTCTATCTATCTGTATATCTGTCTATCTATCTATTTGTATATCTATCTGTCTATCTATATAGGTGTGTTTCTATCTATCTTTCTATCTATCTCTATTTCTATCTTTCTATTTATCTAATGTTTATAATTTTTATTTCTTAAAATATATCTAATATTTATCTATCCATCTCTCTATCTATTCATCTATCTATAAATTTGTATTGTTATCTATTAATAATATTATAATATCACTATATCGCTCTATCCTTCTGTTTTACGATATAGCAATCTAGTTAAGTTAGGGAGTTTTTAGGCTAAAAACGTTTGAGGCGCAACCGCTAGTATATCTAAATTCGAGAGAATTCCATTACTTAATCAGCCAAAATGAAGGAAACTATAACAAATTGTTAGTAAATGCTTGCTGTTTGCTAATTCGATTCTTTTCTTATACACCAGGGAATAAGACAATGGTCGATAATTTGATTTACATCCCAAATAATGATACACAAAATCATCCCTTCTGTAAATTAAAATTAGTTGTTGAAACGTTTGAACACTCAACTGAATGAATTAACCAATTGAAATTCAAAGATATTAAGCCAACGATTAAGAAAATGTTATTATAAACATTGGGTACTAGCTAATAAACAGTCCATTGTCCCCTATCTCTCTCTCTCTGTATGTATATATACACACTCATAAGGAAAATTAGAACCATACATGAGAACAATAGTTCAGTTAATTAGAAGGTTATATAACAAGGATGATAACATCCATATGCAAAAACGTTAAGGGCATGTGCTTTAGAATAGTTTTGCTTAAATGAAGTTTTAAACTAGAGTTTTCTATTAAGGCAGCTAATCTTTAATTAACTTATTTTTACCTGTCATTTTAAGTACGTTGTTTTCAAGAAATAGTAGTTTATTCTATAAATCTATTGTAATCTATCTTTCATTGTTGATTTAATTAGGGCATCCACTTTGTTAATCAATTGATTGGAATATTTTATCATGTTTAATTGATTGCATTCGGGAATAAATATTGAATACCAACCAACAACAAAATATTTTCCCTTAAATAGAGAAAGAGAATATTATTCTATATTGATTATTTTTATGCCCAATTTTGGAAACAGCTTATAGTGTCTAATAAAACTGAGGCCATACAATACATATGACCAATAATAGGCCAGTATACATTTTATACTGGCCTATCATTAGTCAATATTTGTATTGTATGACGACATTTTTTACTTAGCACTTTAAGCTTCTTCCCAATTTTGATTTTAAGTTTAAAAACTTAGCTAATTTACCAAAGGAAAAGTAGGAGGTTAAACAATCTTATTTAGTTAAAATATCTCAATAATGTTGCTTTTCTTCACAATTTCCATGTTTGACAACAAAGGAGATGAAATTGAGAGCATTTCTTAGCCCATTGCTTACCTAAGGCGGAATTTTAATGACGGAATTGGGTGGAAGGTGAATTGAACGTTTTTATTCTGTGCATTTCATGTTAGTTTGATTTTAGCAAAGCATTTGACGGACTAAACTCAATATATTTGATATTTAACTTTTCAGAATTACTGAAATAATCCTTCTAACCAAAGTAATTACCATAGAACGTCCAAACATATTTTATTCGAGTGGAGCTATATTCGAAAAAACATTATCAAAGAATTAAAATTCTACATTAGTGTTTGTAACGGAAATATCATATTTTGTAAATTGTTTACAATAATAGCTAACCAAAACAAATAAAACATTTGTTTTACTTTCATTGACATACTTGTCCTTGTTTTTTAAAATGCTTTTAGTAAAATCAGAAGGGTATCTTTTGTTTTAAAAATTACAAATTGTTTAGTATGTTGAAATATAAATATAACTAACTTCAACATTTTTGTGATTAAAATATTTGACTATTTTCCGAGTGCAAAATGCTTGAATTAATTAAATAGTATTTAAAGGGGAATTTAAGTGTCTTCGAACATCTTCCAGATTAAGGATTTCTAAGTACAGAACTTTGGTAAATCAGAGGTGGAGGGAAAGGACAATTGGAAATTAATTAAATGAGTTATTTAAGCAAACAAAATTTTGCATAAATGGATATTTAAATCCCAAGGTATTAAATGATCGAGCGTTAGCTCATCATTTAATACCGAGGGATTTAAATATCCATTTATGCTAAATTTTGTTTGCTTAAATAACATTCTATTGCAACAAAAAGGTGATGTTAGCATATAATTTCTCGAATAAAATCATAAAACGTTTTTTCCTTTAATTTTCATTTTTTTCACTGTTTGTTTTTATTTGACATTAAAAATAAAAATCATAAAAAATCTTCCAAATCAAAGAGAAAAAATCTTTGAATTATTGGTCAATTTAAGTTCAAAGATTTTTTTATTGTAAAAAGTTAATTTTTTAAAAAAAATTTAAGGGAAAAAATCTTCTAACAGAAAAAAATTATCATCCAAGATGGCGTCAATACATGTAAAATAATATTTTCAAAACAAAAAAATTAAAACTTGAATATCTTTTTTCACAGATTGAATTTCAAAAATCGGTCTGACAGTTTTTCCAAAGTCAGTATGATCTATCGAATGAAAAAGGTTTGAAACTGATAGAACATTTCTTTATACTAAAACATATTTTTCTCCCTTTTTTTTTCCCACACTTCCAAAAAATGAAATTCAATGAAAATTAAATGGTTCTCACGTTAAAAAAATTTTCTCACGGGTCCAAAAAATGAATTTAAATGAAAAACATATGTACCATTTAAATCAAAATAAATGGTTCCCACATTCTAAAAATTTTCCCACGCTTGACATTCTTGAAAAATGCTAAATAAATGGACATTTAAACAAACCAAAGATCGCGTTTTTTGCAATGGAATGAAAATTGTTCAGTTCCCATTTTTCAGACACAAAAAAATTATTTAAGTTTGTTTTTTTCCCTTAAAAATAACAACAGAAAAAAAACATTTGATTTGGAAATGATTATATTTATTCCCATAGTTTAACAACTGTTTAGATATAAAACTTAAACATTAAGAATCTACATGTAAATTTGTTAAATGTTTAAAGTAATTTAACTAGCCAAGTTAATCTTTCACTTGATCAAATTGAAAATTGAATTAAAAAGTCTAACATACAGAAAACCTATGATTTGTTTTTATCTACTTATTTTAGATGACATATCCTTCAACCCTGAGTTTAAGTAAATTTTGAGTGAGAAATAAAGTTATTTAACTCTCACACTTTGAAGATTATTTAGAGTTAGAAACCATAGGACGTCATATATGATATAACTTTCAATTTAATCAATTTGATACGATATATTTATTTTGGGAGTATTTTGTACTATTGCTCCATTATTTATTATTAATTCTCTTTGGCAAAAAAAGATACATTTTTTCAACTATAAGTGATTAGAAAAATCACATTTTTACATATTACATTAGTTTTGAAATGTCAATATAAGCCTATGTGTGTGTTTGTGTAGTTATACTAGTCTATACAGGTGTGTTTGAATGTGCGGAAGGCAGTGAAGATATATAATGATATACGTTGTAAAATATGATCATGAAGTTTTTTCTCCAATTTGAATAAACATTAACCTTCCCTTTATAATTCAGCTGTTGACCTTTAATATTTTCTTGAAATATTTTTATGAATTTTCCTTTTTAATTAAGTTTAAAACAATTTACAAAGTTTTGAAACAATGAAGACAAGAACTTGAATTCATTAGCTTAATCTTGAATTTGAATTTAGAAGGTAGGGATTAAGTAAAGTAGATATAAGGTATAAGTCTGATAAAGGTTAATAACCTATAATCAAGTAAATCCTATTATATAAAGTAGTAAGGCTGTTTTGTCTGCTTAAGATTTCAATATCTAATGAACCGATTGAGTTCATCATTTTGGGAAGCTTTACATGGTTTTAGGCTATTTGCTTTTTGGATTTAAGTCTCAGGATGGTTTTAGGCTATTTTTCTGTCCTTCCTATTACAACCAATACAGAGCCCCTACATGCTAAGGGTGCAGCTGCTAATATGTATGTATAAAGAATTAAATCTATAATAGTATTTCAACATTTATTTGTTAAATCCATTGCATTGGAAAAAATCACATTTATTACGGAAGGAGTAGCAAATAGTTGAAGAGTAGATGCACTAGAAAATTATCAAATTATAGAACAGGGTGGCATGTTTGTTTAAAGACTTATAAACTCTTCTTTAATACATATCAATTTATTTAGACAGACAGTAGGGAAGGGATTATAAAATACTGCAGAATGGGACGGTTTTAAGAGACTTTTAACTTTATCAAATTGCAGTAAGATAGGAGATAAATTGAGCCAACCTTTCACTGTTATACTAAAGCATAGAAGTACTTTAGGATCAGCATATCGTGTATCTTTGAAACCTCTATAGGTAAAGTTATTCAGAACAAAAAGACTTGATTTAGGGTGGTCATACAATTTGAAGAAAAACATTTTTGTGAAGAATCAAATGGAAGCATTACAAAATCTCCAAAAAACAAAAGTAAATAAATCCAAAATAATATGATTTATAAATTTATCAGATGCATGCATTTCTTTATTTTAAAATTGTAAATTAGCTTCACTTCAATTAATAGGCTTAAATTCATAAATTAACTGAATAAAAAATAACTAAAATTATATATGTAAATCACAAAAAAAAAATTTCAAAAAGTGCAGACAATTATTTCAATTTTATAAACTGATTTTACACCGTTCTTGATGAAGCTATGGTCATGCTCTAATTGTTTAAAATTCGATGTTTAAATTACTATTCTATTTCACATATTTACTTGTTTTTTGCGGATTTTTACTACAAATTTTGGCAGATTTGTAGACACACTTACACTGATTTGAACAAAAAGAGATTTAATGTTACAGATAAATGAGCAAAGTTTCCAAATGGTTTCATACATTCAGCACAAGTAAATGGTCCCAATCAGGGAGAATGGGGTCACAGGCTTAGATTCAAATTTAGAAGTTTGTCTAAAAGTTAGGTCTCGGCATCAGACGCGCATATGCCAGAAATTTAAACCTACATGTTAAAGCATATTGATATATCCATATTAGTTAGATGAGCTTTTAGATTTTGGGAATTATGATTATTTTAAAAGTGACTGTCATGCTATTGACCTAATTATGAATACTTTTTAATATTAAAATAAATTTAGATTTTGGAAATAAATGGGAACATCTCTTGACTCTAGGAAAAAATGAATGTACAAGAACTTGGTACTTTTATGCAATGAAAACATTTTGTAACATTAGCCTAAATGTATACTTTTCTAGTAATATTTACAGTGTGTTTTTTTTTGAGAACTTTTTTGAAAGCAATTTTACCCCACTTAAAGTTATCAGAATTTAATGATTAATGGCTTATTTTCTTCGTTTTTTAATGCAATTGATAAAACAAACAAAAAATATTACAGTTTTTGTTTAACAAGAACAGTAAAATGTAAAATTCAAAACTTAGGTGTCAACATCTAAAAATGGTTTTAGCGCATTTTTCTTATGTTTAAATCTTCTACCTTTTGCAAGAATGGCTACAAAATGTTGAGATATAGAGCTAAAAATTAATACATATACTATTAGGGACATTTACTAGAATATATCATAGTTTGAAGGCCATATCTCAATCAGGGAGGGAGTACTGAGCTGGATCTTTAAATGTGTAGCCGTTGGCCGTGGCCGTAGCCGTTGCCGTAGTTGTAGTCGTAGTCGTAGTCGAAGCCGTAGCTGTAGCTGTATCCGTAGTCGTCGCCACAGTGCTGCTAATAAAACATGGATTTTTAAATGATTTTACAGCAATGCAATGCCGGCTATCCTAGAATTATGGATATCTAAAATCTTTTATGGCCCACCTACAAGTAAATTATTTTCATCAAAGAAATGAAATTATAACGTCTAATTTTTGAAGTTTTTTATACAAAATTACTATTTTAATAATACACTTTAAATGTTTTGAGGTTTTTACGTATTATTACTATCATTTTTACAGAAAAATTCAAAAAGTGGATGTATGAAGATAGTAAACAGTGTATAACAATAATTTGATTAATTTAGCTCTCTAACTTCCACAGTCTCCAAACAGTCAAATGAATAAGATTTTCAGCAAAAGGCATTGTAAGTGTTAGTATGTTTGTAAACTAGTATACGTAATGTAGTATTTGTAATGAATTTGTAATTTGAAAATAAGTGTTACCAAACATTTCATTATTAATTATCATATTCAGCTGGTAGGAATAAATTTGTTTACTAATATTTTTTAAAAAGAAATAATTTTCTTTCCTATCAATAATATTGTAGTAATAAATCAAAAAAAAAGTGTATTTTAAGTATAGTATTTATTTATTTTAAGTTGTCCCTTAAAAGGTTAGACAGGCAACATGAATGGCGGGGTGGGTCATTATTTTTCTTCATCCCATCCGCGCCTGTACAATTATTTATACATTTATTTAATTATAATTCATATAAACCTTACTTTCAATGTTTTTACGTTAAAATTATCAAATTATTTGTGGCTTTAGCAACGCTTTAGCCACACTAACGGACTGTGGTCACTTTTAGCGTGGCCAACCACGCTACGACTACGCGTTGCCAATATGATTTAAAGATCACATTGTTATTTTGTGGCAACGGCAACGCGTGGTTAAATGATTTAAAGATCGCTATTAGGTTGTTGGCTGTAACTCTGGCCACGACTACGACAACGGCTACGCATTTAAAGATCGAGCTCAGGTCCCCCAAAGTCAACTACTGAAAATCCAATTTTTTTCTTGCAAAGGGTAGAAGATTTGAGCTTAAGAAAAATGCGCTAAACCCATTTTTAGATGTTGTCACCTAAGTTTTGAATTTTAGATTTTTTTGCACTTTTTAATAAAAAAACTGAAATTTTTTTTAATGTTCCATTAATTGCATTAAAAAACGAAGAAAATAAGCCATTAATCAATAAATTCTGATAACTACATAAAAAAACACCCTGTATAAGTGGGGTAAAATTGCTTTCAAAAAAGTTCTCATAAAAAAAACACACTGTATAATGAACTTACTTTATAGACCATTTATTTCCCTAATTATTTCCCTATTTCCCTAATTCATCTAGCCAACTAGCCAAAAATAAATAGCTGTACACATATGGACTGATATATTTTTGTTTAGCTAGGCCCTGGAAAAACACAATATTTGAAGGAAATAAGTAACTTTATGTATCTATCTATCTCAATACATTTATATTTTTCTATATTTTTAGATTGTTTAGGACCGCTGGGCCCTGGAAATTACACAATAGTTGGAGGAATGAGTGCTCTATCATTATATCTCTCTATATGTACATATATATAAATATAAATTTTTTGAATCATTAGCACTACTGGGCCCTGGAAATTACACTATAGTTTAAGGAGATGAGTTCTCTATAATTATATCTCTATAAGCATATATCTATATTTTTAGACTGGCTAGGACTGCTGGGCCCTGGAAATTACACAATAGTTGAAGGAAATGAGTTGGCTCTTATCTGTCAAGGATCTGAACATCTTGAGTTAACCTGGCGGAAGCTGGTAAGTATTTTTATCAAACAGCTAAAATTACAAACTTTTATTTGAAAGTATGATTTTACACGATAATAGATTAATAAGCATAGTTATATATAGCAACCTGGTTCAAGTGGTCAGGGGCGTCCAAGCTTTTTTTTGGGGGGGGGTAAAAAATTTTAGGGGGGGGGGGTAATTCGTGTTTGGGGGGGTAAAATGGCGCGCGAAGCGCGCCGAAATTTTTTTTTACCCCCCCCAAAATTTTTACCCCGGGGTAAAATTTGATTGGGGGGGTAATTACCCCCCCTAAAGTCTGTTGGGGGGGGTAAATACTCCCCCCAAATCTGTTGGGGGGGGGGTAATTACCCCCCCCAAACTAATTTACCCCGGGGGTAAAATTTTTGGGGGGGGTAATTTAATTATGTAAAAAAAGCACCTACCTAATCTATTAAGTTAATAAGTACTATCCTATAACATAAAGTAGTAAGTAAGGTTTATATATTTGACTATAGCTTCAGATTTCATTACTTTTAAAACTGAGTTCTCCTTTTTAGGAAAGCTTCACATAGATCCCATGATGGTTCCACACTATTATAGGTCAATCCTTTGAGTGGTTTAAGGCTATTTTTCTCCTCCCTTTTTACCCTTTAGAAAACACGAGTTCTTAGATGCTAAGGGCGCCACTACTATAGTATCAAATATATAGTAGTATCTCATTCTTTAGAACATAAAAATACAATAATTAACTCACTAACCAATGAACCAATATGATTATACTTTAAAGTGAAGCGTCTTATAGGTCCTGGTAAGTTTTATAACTAGTTTTGAGACACCCTGACATCCTCCCAAAAGAAATCGCCTATAGAAATTCTTTTTCATTATTTAATATAATATTTAATTTAGTTAGGTAACTATTTTATGGAATCTTCAGTGCTTTACAATTACATCATAGATCCCCGGGATGGTTTTAGCCCTTATAAAGGCCCAAGCAAATAAAACATGATCAAACTATTAAATTTTTTGTTATCATGGTTAAGAACTGTTTTAACTGGTTGGACTATATTGGGGTAACGCTCTTTAAGGGGCGTTTCTTCGTTTTTTTCACACAAGCTTCTCTCCTATTTCTAGCCCCTGCGGGGGGCCAATTGCTTAACCTTGTGGAGCAATCACCTAAACCAATATAACCTATCCTAAAATAAACTATCAGTAAAATTTTATTTTAAAGAACATTCAATTTGGGGGGGGGGGTAAATACCCCCCCCCAAAAAAAAATTTTTTTAAAGAACATTTTTTTGGGGGGGGGTAAATACCCCCCCCCAAAATCGTTGGGGGTGCCGTAGGCACCCCCAAGGTAGGGGTAATTTTTTTTTGGGGGGGGGTATTGTTTACAAAATTTTGGGGGTTCCTACGGCACCCCCAAAATCGTTTGGGGGTGCCAAATGGCCCATTACCCCCCCCCCCCCTTGGACGCCTATGCAAGTGGTGGGGACCTTTTTCGTCTGTTAGCAAATTACTTTCTGCTCTTTTGTGGCGACCGTGGACATAGTTATCTAACGCCTACTCCCTCTATTCTTTTACTTTAATCAAAGTATAATGAAAAAATATAAATACACTAAACAATTATACATTATTTATTTTCAAAGATACATTGTGGGAATCTAGGCATTATATAGAAAACTTTATATGTTAAAAAGATATGCACAATGATCTTACCACAGGTTAGCAAGATCGTAGCGGCGTAATTGATTTTTTTTTTAACATTAGCTGTATTGTAAAGCGTATATTTTTGAGTCACATTAAAGGTACAGAGTAATTTCCTTCCAACAACAATACATGGTATTTTTAAGGAGAAAAATATATTTGAATTTCCCTTTTACTTTTTTAAAATATAAAAATACTGTTATCATACAATGTTTTAAATCTAGGGTATAATTTAACAACGTCTAAAATGGATATAGTTTTACTTCTATCTTACACCAGATTATCATGAACTCTAATAAAGTGAAACTTGTAGCGGGCTAAAAAAATGATTCCCCCATCGGCTCCCTTCCTGTTGGATACGAATTGAGCAATAAATGACAAGGAAAGTAGAAACATAAATTGACAAGATTTTTTCCCAAGTCATAGTATTCATGTATATTCTACATCCATAAAATCTGGCGGGTAACAGGACAGACTTTAATTCTGGAAAATATTTGTCCTGTAAAAAAATAAGGAAAAGTAAAACTACAACGTTGCAAATAAAAAAAATGCTCGAAAATTGTTTGCGTTGACAAAATATAATTTAATTAATTTTGTCCGTATTTTATGATCTACAGACAAATATCATAAAATATCTAAGAAAATATTTTTTTTAGTATCAAAGCAAAAGCCAGCTAATATTAAAAATTTGAGTTTTGATATTGATATAACGGACTTGAAACAGAGTAGCTGCGTTTATGCCATTTTTTATTAAAATGATTTTATTTAGATCGACAACCACACATATCAAGCAAACAATTAACCGCAAAGAAATTGATGTTTTATATCTTTATGAAGTTTAATCCTGGTTATAACATCTTTCTAAAGCCACAGCAACATTTTTCCTAGATAGCTCCGGCTCCCGGAGCCGAATCAAAAACAAACCAAAAATGTTGCATAATTAATGACCTAAAATAATAATTTAAAAATATTTTGTTATGTCATTTTCAAAACTTACAAGAAGATTTTACATTTGAGATTATTATGCACGGTCTCTAAGCCCTGTTCTTGGGTGTAATAATTAATATTATTTTTGTCAAGGATGGTTTAATGCCAAACGGCGGGGAGGAGATATCAGGCGAACAAGTAATCATACAACATGTTACCAGACATCATGCAGGAATTTATATTTACAATTGATTTAGTTCATCATCTTTATGTGTTCATCAAGTTTGCGTTCCTTTAGAGAAGCTATGATATGGTCCTGGGACGGTTTTAAGCTATCATAATTATGAATTAAAACACCTTCACCACAAAAATTTTCTTTTAAATTAGAAAAAGGATTTTTAACAAAGCAATAAATTAAACAAAACTTTATTTCTTTTTGAGGATAATCAATGAAGAAATTATGCACTATTTTTAAGGACTATTTACCTTGTACTTTAGCTTTCTTGTTGGCGGTATAATAGTTTTTCTTCCTGTACTAAGTTCCATTTGTATGAAGTAGCTTTTGTTAGATAATTACTCTAATGTATGAAATCTTATTTTATTTTTAATATTTTAGATTAAATTAAGTAAGGTTATAGGTAAGGTATTGTCCTATATACACTAGTAAAATATAGGTTTTTTAGCCAAAAAGTTGAATACTCTAGAAATTCGACCAGATTTCATTTATTTATACCTATATAGAGAGCCCCACGTTTTTATTTAAATCATAAGTGCATGGCCTAAAAAATAAATTGCATTTGAACTTGAGTGTATTTTTTCTTGAAAAAAAGCTGTAAAATTATATTTTTAAACTATAAAATTCATTTAAAAATTCCGCAAGTAAAAAAATGAAAAATCCGTGATTCTTTTTAGTAATAAAATTCACTCTTAGTGTGGTTGTTTCTTAAACAACAAACATACCATAGTTTGCAATAGATAATTTAAAAGATCCAAAATAATTTGTGTTGCTTGTGAAATAATTGCCAAGATATAGAGAAAAATGAAACTCTGTTCGTTCTTCTAAATCTAGTGCAAATGAAGGAACCAACAGGTTTTTGTAATACTTGTAAAACATGTTTATAAACATATTTTTAATTATGAATTATAAATAAAAGTGATTTGTCTATTAAAAGCAAAACTTTTCTAAAAATAGTGTCGGTCTGTTCGTCCGTCCGGATATTTTTTCCGTTAACTTGGACATGTTAGAATTATCTTATTGATTTTAAACTTTGCATGTAGTAGTTAAGTATTTGTGATTTAGAAAACGTAGCAACTGTATAATCGTTACAAGAATGTCCGTACTCAGTTTTTCAACAAATTTACTCCAATTTTGTTTTGACTTTTAGAACATTTACATATATTATGATTATTCTATAAGTGTTAATGTTCATTCGTCATAGTGACCTATTCCAGTATGAGAATCTGAATTGCTATAATAATTTCTTTAAAATCTTTATATTCTTTGAAATTTATTTTAAATCTTGAATGACATCTTAGTTAATTATGTATTTCTATACAAAAAAAAACATATATTACTGTGGATTTAAAAGAACTTCATATAAATGTTGAAATGATGCTATATCTATGGAAAATAGCGGGTTTTATTATAAAATATGAAAAAAAATTACGCCATGCACTTATGATTCAAATAAAGACGTGGGGCTCTCTATATAGGCATAAATAAATGATATCTGGTCGAATTTCCAGAGTATTCATCTTTTTGGCTAAAAAATCTATATTTTACTAGTGATAATATTTGTTATAAAAGGTCTTATCTTATCAAAGATAATTGTTGTGTTGACATTTTTCCTTACATTTGCACTGCCATCCAAAAATTACACCCACTTTATTGAGAAGGTGTTCCAGCAAAACGAATATATAATTAAATAGCAAATCAACTTCTTACTTTACGTAGGAAAGACTGCAACGACAATATGATTTATTATGTTTCTTCTATTCCCCGTTTTATTTAAAACTTTTTAAAAACTAAATTACAGAATGCAAATAAATCTGACGGACTAAAAAAATTGTAGAAAAGAAGTAAATTACCTAGGAGAATATTTACAAGTAAATTCGTATATTTTTATATAGCAGCCAAGTAAATCATATTTAAACGTAAAGATGACGGGTAAAGATAGTAGCTGCGCTAACAAAAAAGTATTGACTAGAATGTGAGAACACCATATTATTGAGATAAGTAGTTGTACTGATGGGAATGCTTTAACATTTGGCAGCCAACAGACGTAGGTACTTAGACATTAGATATATAGATAGGTAAATAGTTTTATAGATAGATAGATAAAAAGTAAAACCAGATACACACATAGAGTTTTAACCAATAAAACCGAATAAAAGAAATAGCTTTAAACTTACATTCATGAAAAAGAAAACTTAATGCTAGAAAAATTAGCGAACTGAGTACATATACTGGTAGATAAAGACTAAAAACATTATGATGAATTTCTACTTCAGAATATTATTTATATTGTCAAGTAGTGAGGTTATATTAGCAAAGAAAAGGATTAAATCAAATTAAACAAAATAGATAGATACACTGTGAAGCATTTGGCAAAGAATGCTAAATACCAGGAGCAATTTATTAATAGGTTAGCATTCATTTCCGCACGTGTCGAGCACAAAACACCTTGTTACCTTAGGATGGTGAGGTTAAGGTTATATTATGTACAGAGTAGCCTCGGAGAATTAAGGCACTGCAGGTTCATGCCCCACGGTGGTTGAGCATACCCTTCCTTATTTTTATGTTTAAAAAGTGGTTGACATTTTCAGTAAATCATCGCGAATACTTTTTCTTCTCCGTTACATTATTATAAAAAATCCTCTTATTTTAGTAAATAGAAAGTTTTATACTAATGTGACAAAATGTGGACATGAATTCATATCATTAATGTAGCATATAAAGAAGAAATGTAGATTGGCCAGGCTGTTCACTAATGTTTAGCTGCCAAGCTGGGATTACAAGGATAAATAGACATACTTAGAGAGTCATATGATTGTTATCCATATAATAAAGTATAATGATAGGGTTACCCCACCCCCCTCTTAGTACACTAATACATTTAAGTAACTGTTATAAAAAATCGCTACCTAATTTATTAAATTAAGCTGGACCAAAACATTTGTAAATATATATGACTCCACAGGAACGTACAGATGCCAAGCAAAGAATAATCCGGAACTGTATACAGATAAGAATGTCAATGTTCTATGTAAGTTATTTTTTTATAAAAAAAACTGTTAGAATTAAATAACAACCTTACTTTTTGCACATATTTACAGTATTGGCACAGCATTGTTCCCTACTTCTCTCTTTTTCTTTCCCTCTTTTACCCTTTACTTTAGTAAATTATTTGTAATTTAATTGTAGCTTTTCTCCTACTTCTATCCCCTTAGGGGGGATACAACCCTGCGGGTTAATCATTAACATTTACCTAACCTAGAATGACATATCAAAAGCTACTGTGAAAATACGACAAAATACTCTAATTCATTTTCTTTCCATGATCCAATTTCAATATTATTGTATTCACTTTTTCAAAACTATAAAAATTCAAATCTTGTAACTCTTTTTCAGATGGTCCTGAAGTGAAAGTTTCAAAGATTTATGTTCATGACCAAGGTTCTGTCCATCTAAATCTAATATGTCAGGTAAATAATCAAGATAGGTAGATAGTCAGTTGAAATTTTAATTTGAGAATAGTTAATTCTCGCATCGTATTATAAACAGCTTTCCGCGGATATAGAATGTACAATTATAAGATTAAAACCAGTTTTTTTAGCCCCGATGTCAGGTGCGTCAAAGCTTTTTATTTTGGGGGGGATAAAATTTTTTTAAGGGGGGGGTAATTTGGTTTTGGGGGGGTAAAATGGCGCGCGAAGCGCGCCGCAAATTTTTTTTACCCCCCCCAAAATTTTTACCCCGGGGTAAAATTTGCTTGGGGGGGGGTAATTACCCCCCCCTGAAATCTGTTGGCAGGGGGAAAATTTGTTTACCCCCCCCCCAAAATTTACCCCCGGGGTAAAATTTTTGGAGGGGGTAATTTAAATTTTATAAAAAATTTAGTATTAAAAATGCGCGCGAAGCGCGCAAAAATTTTTTTTGTTAGAGATTTTCTATTTTGGGGGGAGTATTTACCCCCCAAAAATCGTTTGGGGGGGGTAAATACCCCCCCCAAAATCGTTGGGGGTGCCTACGGCACCCCCAGGGTAGGGGTAATTTTTTTTTTTGGGGGGGGGTATTGTTCACAAAATTTTGGGGGTGCCAAATGGCCCATTACCCCCCCCCCCCCCTTGGACGCCTATGCCCGATGTGCCAAAGGCACGGGCTAAAAAACTGGTTTTAATCTTATTATTGTTCATTTTTATATTCGTAGAAAGCTGGATATAATACGATGTTAGACCGGTTCCTATCCACCGGATTCGAATGAATACGAGAAAAAAATTACTTCTTTTGACCATTAAGATGCAAATAGTTTTTTTTATCGCATCGTATTATTGACAGTTTTATAGTAAACTGAAAAATTATATTAATTATTCTAGTAGTGTTAGCTACGGTTAACGATTTTTTAAGAATGGTCCTAATCCAGTTTAAAACCAGCATAATTGAATCGTATACGGAATACTGGTAATGGTTATGAAAATTTTACTATAGTCATATATTTTCATTCCTACGTTTTAACTTTATACTAAGTCAACTTGAGTCAGACCAGGATATATTTTTAAAATGTCATCTATGATCCTTTTTTATTTAGTGTTAAATAGTCGACAAAATTATTATTCTATGTTTGATAGACATTACTTTTCATTTTTTTAACAGCTAATAATCATTCCTTTGAATTTTTAGCTTCCTTACAAATTTTAAATTTGGATCTACTGCAGTTCACGGTAAAATATTGCTGGTAACGAATATTGCCAAAATTTTATGAATTTTAAAGGCTGCTAACTGACAAACGGCTGAACGTACAGATCATACCAGCACACCATTTTAAGCGGTATAAGAAGGCCTACAAATAATCTGGAATAGCCAAGATCCAATGATGCACAGGGAAAGCTTCACTGAAGAAAAAAAGGCGTAAAATAGGCCTTTTTCGCGCATTTCTCTGTACTGCGAGATAATTATGCATTATTGATTTATGGCTATTCCAGATTATTTGTAGGCCTTCTTATGCCGCTTAAAACAGTGTGCGGGTATGATCTGTACGTTTAGCCGTTTGGCAGCTAGCAGCCTTTAAAATTCATAGATTTTTGGCAATATTTGTTACCAGCAATATTTTACCGTGAACTGCAGTAGATCCTTAAATTTAATTCTATTCAATTTATGATATTATGTTTTAAGTAAGAATAAGGGTAAAAACATCCAAAAGTAGCAAAGCTAATAGATTTAAAACATTTTCCTAAAATAACAAAGACAGCTAAACAGATGGATGTATTGAATTGAAATGGAATAGATAATATCTTAAATACAGTTTCAATAATATTTTGACAGACCGACAGAAATATTGGGTCTAAGAGAAGCTAGCAATACCTATTAAAAATTTTAATAAAAATTGTTTTCTTTGTACTATATGAAAAGATGAAATTAAAATTTCCTATGATATTTTAAACTATTTAGTTAATTTTTTTTTCAATATCAAAAATTTTAATACAAAATCAGAAATATTATACCACCAGTCAAGAGCAGTCGCATGTTGAATTTTAAAAAGCGGCAAAGGTATAATAATGGAAAATTGCGACTTTGGTTTATTTTGCGGGCAATTATAGTTTGTATTGCGTAATATATTTTTAAAAACTATTCGGACAAGCTAGGAATTTTACAAAATTAGACAATAGGCTGCGGAAGTGTGACTGCAGCTAACGAGCCTTGCAAAAGAGAATTCCAAATTTCCCGTGAAAATATAAAATATTACTAAATAAAAGTTCGACAATATCTTATAACAGCAAATAACCCTCCCTTTGAAGAAGAAAAGTTAAACAAATTCAACTTTTAAAAAAATTAAATCCAGGGAGTTTTCCGTAAAACAGATGATCATTTTTTTGTGATGAGATGCTATTAACTTTTGAAAAGCTTATAAAATTTATAATTGAATATAAAATACATTTTATAAATCAGAAATATATTTTTTTTTAAATTGTTATTATATTAATACCCCAATATTTGATGTTTTTTATATTGGGAGGGGGGGGGGGGGGGTTAAAACCAATACTATAAATTTAATGGGAAATTATCGGAAGTTGTTGAATATTTAAGTTTAAATTTTTAGGTTGGTTCGAATCCTATCTCTAGAATTTCCTGGTATAAAGATGGTTTCCTCATCAAAACTTTAAACCAGGTCAGTAGTCAGTACCAGGCAGGAATGGGACATTGGGCTGTTTATTACAATAGTCCCCAAAGTTTTATTTTTTCTTATTGGTTGGCTTAACAACTTTAGAGACTTTAGTGAATGTTGATAGGTTGATTTAAGTTGAACGTTTAAACGTTTCAACCACTAATTTTAATCTACCAATGGTGTAATTTTGTTAATCATTATTGGGAATGTACATCAATTTATCGGCCATTTAGATTCCTGGGTCAGTACGGATTTATTAAGATCACGCCGGTCCCTAATGGATTTAAGACATTTGATACAGGATCTAAATGGATCAAAAATGCATGAAAACAGCCAGATTGACAAACAAACAATCATGCACACAGAGGCATACTAGTAAATTGACAAAGAGTTTCAAAACTCAGCCATGTGACGTCATATAAATAAGGGAAATGAGAGGTGAAGTGGCAAAGAAAACCTCTAAAAAAAGAGATGGATAATCCCTCATTTTTAAGACGTCACATGCTGATTTTTTGAGACACTTTGTCCAGTTACGATATTCTAGTATGGAAACAGCCTGATAGACAGACAAACAGACAGACATAATAGACATAACAGTATGAAAACACCAAGATTGACATACAAACAAACATGATAGGCATACTTGTATCTAGACAGTAAGATGAAGGGAGAAACAAACATACAGATAGACATACACTGTAGTTTGGAAACAGTCAGATGGACAGACAAACAAACAGACATGATAGACATACCAGTATGAAAACACCAAGATTGACAGACAAACAAACATGATGGACATACCTGTATCTAGACAGTAAGATGGAGCGAGAAACACACAGACCTGATAGACATACTATGTAGTATGGAAACAGTCAAATGGACAGAAAAACAAACAAACAGACATAATATACATACTATTATAAAAACTGCCAGATGGACAGACTAACAAACAGACAGACATGATAGAAAACTAGTATGAACAAACAGACAGATAGATATTCTAGTATGGAAACAGCCTGATAGACAGACAAACAGACAGACATAATAGACATACCAGTATGAAAACACTAAGATTGACATACAAACAAACATGATAGGCATACTTGTATCTAGACAGTAAGATGGAGCGAAAAACAAACATAAAGATAGACATACAATGTAGTTTGGAAACATCCAAATGGACAGAAAAAACAAACAAACAGGCATAATAGACATAAAAGTATAAAAACAATCAGATGGACAGACAAACAAACAGACAGACATGATAGAAATACCAGTATGAAAAGGAATGGAATGGGGTCAGTGAATAAAACTATTGCAAAGATTTTATACTTTTCAAATTTTACAAAATATTGGATATATAAGTTGTATATATATATATTATATTTGTATAGAGAAAAATATTTATATGTATATACTTACAATCGAGTATAATATTAATAATTTTATTTATACAAGGATGACAACATCCTAAAAGAGATTCTCGTTAATAAAAACGAACATTAACTCTGCTAACTGAATATAAATGTATAAGTCTGAACAAAATTGTATGTAAATTTGCAAAACTGTTTAAATATAGGACACGGTTTATGGACATACTTAATTATTCTACATTAGGATTAATTGTGTGCATTATCATTGGGATGTACATCAATTAATTAGCCTTTGTCTTGTCCTTTTAGATCCCTGATTGAAAAGTAACTGTGTGTTACTAAAATCTTCTAAGATAATAGAAAAATTATCCAATTTTGTTTTATAGGAAATATGTACCACAATATTAGATTTAGAATATTTGGTCATTTACAATATGCACTTGGACACATAATGGTATGTGCAGATATTGTACACTTTCTTTATATGCATGTGCATGATGTGGAGTTTACACATTGTAACCGATAATGTTGTTTAAAGCAAACCATATTTTAATAATTTGGCTGTGGTTTTTTAATGCGAATTTTATTAGAAATCCAATGCATGTTAGATGTATAAAAATAAAGCATTGAAGCAATGGCGTGAACAGAGTAAAATATTAAAACTCCGATTTTTGGCACCATCTTTAAATCAACATACTCAAGAGTAGAGCAAGTGTCTTGTGATTAGTAAATTGACGCTTGAAGCATGCAATTTTTTCACATTTCACCTTGGCTGTTTTAGAGTATTAGGGGGGGAGGGGGCTGTAATAGTAGGTTTATAAAGGGGGATGCAGATAGGTTAAGATAATTTTTCTTCACGATTCTGGGATTGAGTATATCTCATGTCTTTGAAATACTTTTTAGCTTTGCATAAAACTAATAAAATGCTGAAAGAGTATATTAAATTGTATAAACTCTACGTTACAGATGTCAAATATACTTTCTTATATAAGAAACAAGTACAACCATCACCATAGGCAGCGAAGCAGGAATTACTAAAAACTTTAAATTTAAATTTTGAGAATGTCATTTCTCATTTTATCCTCAAACTAAGGTTGGAAGTATGCCCGTTTACCATTAATGTTTTCTTTTGAGAAAACCCTCAAGAACGGATAGCTTAAATTTTTCAGTATAAATGGTTCTTGGAAAATTTCCCCTTATCCTTAAAAAAACATATTTTGTCGTTCAGTCAATGGGAAACTTTTTACACAAATAACTGATTAGTGTTAAAAAGCTTAATTAGCGTTAAATTAACATGATTAATCGACATAACAAACAGAAAAAGATATTTTATAGTGAGAATATTAAGTATTGTAGAGAAGGTTCGCTGCAGAAGATATAAAAGTGCACAAGTAAAGATTGACCATCTGATATTAATAAAAATTGACATACCAGCGAGTATTGGTTTCTTACAAGGCAGGGAGGGGGAATAGACTTTGATTTTTTTAACGTCTAATAATTATAAACTTGCTTATATTTCATTTTAAATCTTGATTATGAACAAAGTATTAATTTACAACAAAAAATTGTAATATTATAATTTATAGAAAGGGTAATTTTATTTTTGTGATTGTGATAAGAAAAGTCTCATCCCTTTAGATCCCTGCTTTCTTACAAAATAAAAAAGGATTTTATTTAGGATATATTACACATTTTATTTATCTTACTTTTTTATATGATGGTCTTTTGTATTGTTGGTCTTTTGTAGCAACGCCGATATTACTTTGTAACTTATATTTATCTGATTGTTAAATAGTTCATTTTTTAGTTTAAATGTTTACTCCCTAGCCTGCAGGGACAACTTATAAGAGGGAAAGAGACCCAAACAACTTTTAGTTTTTTAGCTATTTCCGTTGAAGGGTTTAAAACCCGTGTTTAAAACAAACAAAAAACTTCTCAACTCATATAATAAACTCCTTTAAAACGAGATATTGGTATTTACTGTTCCACTCCTTACATCCTTCGTCTATATCCAATTAGCGTTTTTGGAGTTTGCTTTAGTTACTTTATACTATACACAATTATCGCCAAAATATTCTCAAAATCATCAAATAATTATTTTTTATTTAACGTAAATTAGACCTTAACATAGCATTCGATATTAACAAATATAAATTACAAAATTTAACTTTCCATAAATTTAAAATTTATGAATGTTGTATTTTACAATGTGCGTCATAAATAATCTAGCATTTAATATTTATTATAAAAATTGCTGAATAAATATTCAATTGAATGAAAAAAATGAATTTTCTCAAATGACATTTTAAATACTAAATTCTTTCAATTTACGTTAATAGTTATTTCTCGCATCGTATTATAAACGGCTTTCCGCGGATATAGAATGTATAATTATGAGATTAAAACTATTTTTTTTTGCCTCGAGGCGCCGAAGGCACCAGCTAAAAAAACTGGTTTTAATCTTATGATTGTACATTTTTATATTCATAGAAAGCTGGATATAATACGATGCTAGACATAGTTTTTTCGTATGGATGAGAACCGGTTCCTATCCACCGGGTTCGAATGAATACGAAAAAAATAATTAATTTAAAAGTTTATATTTTTTTAAAAGTACAATTAATAAAAGGTATACTAATAATCTGTTGGTTTTCAAATGTCTCATAACCATATTCTTACACAAAATAAATTGAAATGCTCGAAATCGATAAATATCTTTATTCTTAGAAAACTATAATTAAAACCGAAGCTATTCTATAGTTATGATCTGTCCATCGGTCTGGAACAGTTGGCTATTTTCGTTAATTTAGACATGTTAGAGTTATCCTAACGATGTCAAACTTTGCATTATGATTCCAATAAAAGTTAGTCAAGATTTAAACAACAATTTTTTATGTGATAAAATTATCCCATCATCTGATTTTTAGTATACTGATTCCTATACTTCCAATTTTGTTTCGACTTATACATTTATATTCTGCTTATTTAATTATGACACTCTACAAGTGTTAATGTTCATTTGTTCTACTATTTCGGAGCTTCACTTTAATGGGTGTTGTCATACTTTTTTTTACTTAAAAATATGGTGAAAAACATACTAACTTTAAAATACATCATTAAAATATTTATGTCAATAATATTTTTTTTGTATGAGAAGGACATTCTAGTGTACAATATAGAGCACCCCGGGCCAAACCATCTTGGTGTCTACACATGTTTTTATTTGTAGGTGAAGGATAGTCTAGTGTACAATATAGAGCACCCTGGGCCAAATCATCTTGGTGTCTACACATGTTTTTATTTGTAGGAGAAGGATATTCTAGTGTACAATATAGAGCACCCTGGGCCAAACCATCTTGGTGTATACACATGTTTTATTTGTAGGAGAAGGATAGTCTAGTGTACAATATAGAGCACCCCGGGCCAAACCATCTTGGTGTATACACATGTTTTTATTTGTAGGAGAAGGATAGTCTAGTGTACAATATAGAGCACCCCGGGCCAAACCATCTTGGTGTCTACACATGTTTTTATTTGTAGGTGAAGGATAGTCTAGTGTACAATATAGAGCACCCTGGGCCAAATCATCTTGGTGTCTACACATGTTTTTATTTGTAGGAGAAGGATATTCTAGTGTACAATATAGAGCACCCTGGGCCAAACCATCTTGGTGTATACACATGTTTTATTTGTAGGAGAAGGATAGTCTAGTGTACAATATAGAGCACCCCGGGCCAAACCATCTTGGTGTCTACACATGTTTTTATTTGTAGGAGAAGGATAGTCTAGTGTACAATATAGAGCACCCTGGGCCAAATCATCTTGGTGTATACACATGTTTTATTTGTAGGAGAAGGATATTCTAGTGTACAATATAGAGCACCCCGGGCCAAACCATCTTGGTGTCTACACATGTTTTTATTTGTAGGAGAAGGATATTCTAGTGTATAATATAGAGCACCCTGGGCCAAACCATCTTGGTGTATACACATGTTTTTATTTGTAGGAGAAGGATATTCTAGTGTATAATATAGAGCACCCTGGGCCAAACCATCTTGGTGTCTACACATGTTTTTATTTGTAGGAGAAGGATATTCTAGTGTATAATATAGAGCACCCTGGGCCAAACCATCTTGGTGTCTACACATGTTTTTATTTGTAGGAGAAGGATAGTCTAGTGTACAATATAGAGCACCCTGGGCCAAATCATCTTGGTGTATACACATGTTTTATTTGTAAGAGAAGGATATTCTAGTGTACAATATAGAGCACCCCGGGCCAAACCATCTTGGTGTCTACACATGTTTTTATTTGTAGGAGAAGGATAGTCTAGTGTACAATATAGAGCACCCCGGGCCAAACCATCTTGGTGTCTACACATGTTTTTATTTGTAGGAGAAGGATATTCTATTGTACAATATAGAGCACCCTGGGCCAAACCATCTTGGTGTCTACACATGTTTTTATTTGTAGGAGAAGGATAGTCTAGTGTACAATATAGAGCACCCCGGGCCAAACCATCTTGGTGTGTACACATGTTTTATTTGTAGGAGAGGGATATTCTAGTGTACAATATAGAGCACCCTGGGCCAAACCACCTTGGTGTCTACACATGTTTTGCAAATAATACACAACACACTGGTTATGATTCCATATATCTTACAGGTATATTTATTTTTTTGGTAGTAAAGAAACTCTACTTGCCTTAAAGTTTGTATGTACTTTTAGACAGTTAAAAGTCATTTATTGCATCAAATTATAGACAGCTTTCCGAGGATAAAGGGAAAAATTATAAGATTAGAACCTTTTTATGAATTATTTCAACATTTGTGGAAATTACTCTGTAAAACTCGGCTATACATAATTTTTCAGTGGATATAATCAGTTTAAAGCTATACTGAGCTTGATCTTTAAATCGTTTTTAAGCCGCGCTGAATCGGGGCGATTCAGAGGTTAACCGTAGGCGCGCTGGTGGTAAGCCACAGCGCACCTGATTTTTAAAAGATTTTCGGTGCGGTGTTGTTAAATCGCTTGCGCACTCACTAAAATATCGATCCGCGCCAGTACAACTTTATTACTTAAGCAGTGTCAGTAAGGTATTTTATATAAAATACCGTGTCAGTATAGTATTTTATATAAAACATTAATATATAATTTATTTTAAAAATAACTATAAAAATGTTTTCACGATAGTTTTGCAATAAAATATTAAAGTAATTAAAAAAAAATATTTAATTATTAAATAAATCACCCCGATTTAAACCGCCAATGCCACTCGGTGAGTGGCATTGGCGCGCCGGGCCCGCGCCACTGCCCGATTCAAATCACCCATGCAAATTCGATTTAAAGATTGATATTAATAATTTGATGGTGCGCCAAATGAATCGCCCCGGTTTAAATCACCTATAAACGATTTAAAGATCGAGCTCTGGAAATAATTATCAAGGATATTTAAACAATGCATTTTTGTATGTAAGTTTATAGTTAAATACCTTGACCTGACTTTGACTAAAGCTTGGGGGAAGGGGGGGGGAGTAAAGAAAAATTACTGAAACTGTGAAACTGAAAGGTTACTTTAATATCTAGATTTCGCTTACAAGTGTTTGATAAAAAATACTATTGCTCAGCAAATGTTTATGTAGATAGTTTTTTTGAATTTAACAATTTGTATTTGTACTAGGGGCTCTGAATTTGAAAGGATAGAAAAGAGCAGAAATAAATGAAATAAAACCACTTCAAGACTTAAACTAATTTAAGGCTTCTCTAAAACGGAAAACTTAATCGGTTTAGTGGTTAGTGAGATCTTAAACTAATATTGTAATACTTTATATAGTTTTATTATTTCAGGGTTGGAAGGTCATGTAGTAGAATTGTCAGGTGCTGGAAAAATACAAACATCACTATTTTCTTTATTGTGTATATCAATGATATTTTCATTATTCTATTAATGTATACAATTATTGTAATTATTAGTAATAAAACAAGTATAATTATTTCCATAAGAAGCTGATAAATATTTTATTTTATTTTTAAAAGTTAATGCTTATTAATGATTTATTTTGATGTAAGATACACTTTATCAAAAGGACATACACACTTCCACTGTTTTTAAAGAGTAGCTGCTAATTATATTCTATTATTTAGTCAATAATGTAAACTAATAGAAATTAGGTTTTAGTTTTTTTAAAATTCATAGATACTAAAAAATCCAGAGTAAACTGAAAAAAGTACAGAATCATTTTTGTAAAAACAATTTTTAAAATCTAATCTTAAACATCATAATAGAAAATATAAGTAGACTTTTCTGTTTAAAAATGTAATTGTTTACTTTACAAAGTCTAATTTTAGTTTCTCAGAAAAGTTTTGATGTAATAAAGTTTATATGAAAAGAAAAAGAATGTTAGAAATATTCCATGAAGCGTCAAGTGGAGGACTTATCCTTTCCAGGTAGGGAGGGGACATTCAGCTGTTTATTACACTAGTCCCTAAAGTCTTATAATAAAGTTTTCTTATAAGTTGGCTTCACATCCTTGGGGCCTTTATTGAATCAATTTGGTTGGTTCATTTAGTTTAGTTTCCCTACGTTTCAACCACTAATTGTAATCTACAGAAGGTGTATGTTTTATGTATTATCATTGGGGATGTACATCAATTTATCAGCCATTGTCGTATCCCTTTAAATCCCTGTTTTTCAGTGTAAAAGTTAGGTAAGGTTGAATATAGGATTGCTCTGCAGGGTTAAAGCCAATTGTGGTAAAATCAATCGAAAAGAAATGTTAAACTAAGGTGGGGAAGGGATGGTTTTATGATCCATAGACGCTTCAAAGGAAAGTACCAGAATGTTTTGTACAAAGTTTTTGAGAGTCAATTAGCACATTTTTCACAATTCTTAATTGGTTCTTTTTATAAATTATGTGAGGGGGGGTAATAAATTTGTTCCTTTCAAGTAAACTTACAATAATTAATTCTTAATAACAAGTAACAACAAATCCATACTATATTTGAAGCAAGATAATTATTCATTAGTTAGTCATTTTAAAAAATTAATGATCATTTCAACTAAATATATTAACCTTTGTCTGTATTTGTTGTTTTACAAGAGTAATATCTTTAACAAGTAGCGCATTTGATAACAGTAATCTTTAATATTTAAGTACTAGAGTTGGCTCGATATAATTATCTCCCTATTGGCTAGTTTTCTATATGCATATCTATTTCTCAATAAATCTATTTTCCTCACCCGGCATTACTATCTAAAAGAAAGTAAATATTTAATAATTTAAATGATTTTTAAAAGATTTTTTTAAATTATATTTTTTTCTTTACATTACCATCACCAAAGGGTTAATGATGATGATTACAATTTTAGTTTAATATTTGAACACACAAAGTGTCGCCACAATCGAATTCTTTTAAAACAGAGTTTTCTTAAATTTATCATATTATAAATTTAAATTTTCTTTTTTATGATTAGAAATTAAATACATCAATATAAGGTAAATAGCAACATGAAATGAAAAAAATGAATTTATTTTTAATAAAGTAAAATAATGGGTCTTATCGTTCTGGGCAATGAGAGTTTATTATGGATTATTGGAGCACTATGAGTTTTAATCATATATTCCTTGGAAAACTTGAGCTCGTTTATAGACATTTATTTCCTATATAGATCTGTCATGGATCTTGAAGCAATTAAGCAGGCCGTTTTGTACAGGTTAAAAATTGGAAGATTTCATTAAATAAAAGTAATCGCAAATATACTTAGTAAATGATATAGTAATCTATTTGAACCATGGACCTAAAAGGATAAGACAATTAAAATTATTCACCAATGATGATATAATTACCCCTTCTATTGGTTGAAAAATGTTGGAACTACTAATTTGGAACCTTCCAATAAAATTTAATAAAAATGCCCAAAGTTTTTGAGCTAACGAATAAAACCTTGGGAACTATTGTAATTTACAGCTCAATGTACCATCCCTCAAATCTTAGACCTTTTTTTATACTGCGTAGATTAAATCTTAAAGAATATACTTCAATTATGTAGTAGCTGCTGTACTTAAATGTTCATATTACAAACAGGGATGACAACATCCATAAAAGCGAAGCACTGAAACGGTAGGACAAACGGACATTAACATTTATATAGTGTCAGAACTGAATAATAAGAATATAAATTAATAAGAGTTGAAGCAAAGTTGTAAGTAAATTTGTTTAAAAACAGGATAATGTTTATGGACATACTTACATTTTTAGTACTTGATTATAGAGTTGCGTCGCTTATTACATTATGCTGTGTTGTCCCAGGAATCAATATACCAAAAATTAGATCAATCGGGTGATTAGATTACATAAAAATTTGTTGTTAAAAAAGTGAAAAATCAACATGTTTAAAATGGACGTACGGACATTTTGGTAATGATTATAGAGTTGCTACGCTTTCTAAATCGTACCTAACTACTAAAGGAATCACCATGCAAAATTTAAAATCGATTGGACAATTCTAACATGCCTAAATTAACGAAAAAAGCTATCCGTTACGGACGGACGGACGGACCGACCCTGATTATAGAAAAGCTTCGCTTTTAAAAATATGTAAAACTACAACTTTGTTACAAAAGTTGTGTCTTTCAATGTTTTATTTTTATTTGTTTGCTTTGTTATATTTGTAACTAGACCCATGGATAAAATGATAAATTGACAAAGTTTTAACAATACATTTGCTGAGCTACAGGGATGAAAAGATGGATAAAATGAAAAAAGATATTTGTATTTTTAACATTTTTAAATTGTTTGAGAAATGAAAAGAAAAACAATTTATATTTAAGGCCAGTAGAACAGATTAAGTAAGGTTTAAGAGATCCCCGTAAGACCTACAGGGTTATAGCACCCCAAATGGGCAAAAACTACATTTTTTGTTTTTTATCCATCCCATGTTCCCTGCAAATGTTGTGAATTATGAAAATGTTTGTATTGAATTTAACAGAGAAATAATAAATCTTATTCTTACAATATTCGTTTTATTTATTTTTTATTTAATGGCATTTCATATACATTAAGGGTCTGTCGACCTGGTTTATAATAATCCTCTAATTGAATTTAAAGATTTCTATAACGAAAAGATATAATATTAAAAACATATAAACTCTATTTTTGTTAAACTCTATTACTAATTGCCAATTATATGTATATACATTTCCAATGATATTACACCCTTCTGTAGATTAAAATTAGTTGCTGACACTGTTAAAACCTCAACATAAGGCTAAACAATCAAAAAACAAAGTACCGAAGTTGTTATGCCAACGAATAAGAAAACGTTATAATAGAACGTTGGGGACTAATGTAATAAACAGCCCATTGTCCTCCTTCTCTCTGATATTAAGTCTTGCATGTTAATAAAATTTATAAATCAACAATGTTTAGAGCGAAATTCAAAATAATATTTAGTTTTAATTCTATAAATCATTATAAATGAATAATTCTATAGAAATCCAATAATAAATTACAATTATTTTTCATTGTACAAGTTTTCTTTTCTTTATGTTGAAAAGAAATTCTATAAAATTGTAAATTAGTGAAGGTATAAAAAGCTGTAATTTATTTTGTGCGTCTTTTTATAAGCGTAGCTACTCTATATTTTTAGTTAAATTACTTAATAGGTTCATTACACCTCCGTTAAATTTAAAAGGAGTATGACTTTTTAGCTGATATCTTCCTTGGTTGTTTTAGGGGGTGTATCAAGGGGGTGTAGACTCATGTCAATATGGAGTGTATAAGGTTATAGGGGGTGGAAAACTAAGGGGGGATGTATAATCCCTCTTTATAAGTGCCTCTCTTGGACTTTTTATAGGCGCAACCACTCTAATAATAAGAAAATTAAACAACCAGTCATCAAGTTATGTTTTAAAATTTGACATCCTTATTTAGGGTATTGAAAAATCTAAAATAAATTTGAATTATTTGAAAATAATATAGTAAAGATGTATAATTGAAGTTATACTACAATGCTATAAGAATGATCTACAAAGAAAAGATTGAAGGCAAAGTTGTATCAAGCTACGTTACAATATATATTGTGTTTCTTGTTTATACCCTAACAAATTACCAGGTTTTCACGCTACATATACACAAAAACTAGGAAATACAAAATAATAACAGAAGTAGTTTCTGTCTGCTTTTAAACAGCTTTTCTAAATTTAGGGCCTGTCCTTCTGTCCGTCCGTGACATACAGCTATTATTGTTAATTTAGAAATGTTAGAATTGAATGTCCATCATATTTTAATATTTTTCTTTATAGAAATGCAATACGACATTGAAGTAAAAGAATAGAGGGGACACGAACTGTATGGAACTCTACCCACGGGGTGGGGACCCTGTGCCGAATTTTAATTGGGTCTTTTTATATCAGCTCATAGCGTCGGAAATAGAACACAGCCAAGTCGCTGAAAAAGAGCTGACACCAAATTGCCAGCAGACCACTTTGGCCCTTTAGTTGTCTGAGTTATACATCTAATATAATTATACATTTATTTTATTGTTATGACTGTTTATAGGCAAGGTAAATTAATTCTGCGGGTTTGTAAATGTTTAATGGTAAATATTTTTAGAATTTTAAGTGAGAAAATAGTGTATTGTAAGTTTTAAAGAGGAAAGCCTATTTCTTATATTGTCGCTAAAACACTTGGTCAAACAAGATAAAAAAAGACACAAAAAGTTGACAGAAAATTTGTTGTAAAAACAAGACAAAGTGTTTTTATTCCATTTCCAAGATAAAATATTTGTTTTGGTGATTGACAACACACAATAAACACATCCCTCACACATACTAGGGATCTAAAGGGATAAGACAATGGCTGATTAATTAATGCACCTCCCCAATGATACATAAAATAATCACTTTTGTAGATAAAATATAAATTCAATTAAATACCCTAAAATTGTAGAGCCAACAAAAACAATAAGAAAACGTTACTGTTAACCTTTAGGGACATAGTGTGACAAACAGCCCAATATCCCCTCCCTCCCTGCACACATACACATCAAACAAGTTTCATTAATTTTTGTTTGGATGTTTTGATCGTGTAAATTTATGTAAAATCTATCACTTAAAAACTTTTACTTGGATGTTGCACCAGATTTTTATGTACTCTAATAAAGTGAAAGTTGGAGCTGTCTAAAATAACAATACCCCTTGATCATCTATTTACCAAGTCTCCCAATCTCCTATTGGATAAACGAATCTAATTATTAAAAGCAATATATGAAGAGAACAATTTAAATCAACGTGTTAGGTTATGAAGAGTAGCTTATCTACAAAATATAAATGCTGCTCAAAACACTTCCTTCTTATTTACTGTTTATTTGTTAACCCTTACAGATCGGGGGGGGGGGGTCATATTGACCCCCCCCCCCTCTAGTTTTTTCAATGTCATTTTTTTTGTAGGTAAGATGGAGAGTTGTGACTTCATGACTTTTTAAGTTTAGTAATTATACGTTGGCAAGAGTTGATTTTATTAGGATATCTGGTCTGTGTCGGTCGTGGTGTCCGGTCAAAGTCGGTTGGGTAGCACCAAAATTAAAATTCTAAATAAATCTTAATTTCTAATCATGACTTTTGTGTATAAGGTAGAAACCTAAATTTTTTTTGGTGAATACTTAGATATCAATGACCTTATGAGAAAAGTGGTGTTATGACCGTTTGACTGCTCCCTGACCGACTTTATGACCGATTTTTGTTCGGCTTTTACTACAGACATATATCATGAATATCGTGGCTTCTATTACAGCTAGAGACCTATATTTTTTTTGGTAAATCCTTGAGCAACAATAAACAGATACAAATATTATTTGGCGCCGCCAACCGCCGTTTTAAAGCCGTAACCGCCGAAAATGGCGGTTTCCGTTATTTGCCGTTTTTCGGCGATGATCAGAAAAAAGTAATTTTTTTGTTATGAAAAATTAAAGTTCGTTCTAAAATTTGGTCATCATAGCTGCAAAATTGGCCCCTTTACAGCTGTTTTAAAATTTAGCGGCTGGCCGCTAAAAATCGGCTAAGGAGCGGCCTGACCGCTATGACTAGAATAAGTAATTTTCTCTAAAAATACACATGAACCACCAGAAAATAAATTTTACGTCTTTATCGAAAATCCCCTCATACTCAAAAACGGGGAGTTTAAAATGCCCAAGTGTCTTTAAATTCTGCAACTTTTTTAACATTCATTAAATCAACCCCCACTTGCTGCGAAGCCTCTACAGCCAAGAGGCGAAGCCGCAAATACATATAAAGCTAAAGAGGTGGATTGAATAAATATAATTATCATGTACGTACATTTTAACAGGAAGGTAAAGGACAGCCAATAACGGATAGGTTAATCTTCAGCCATTTTATCTGCTATTATTGGAACTGGTACCAAAGTTAGAATATAAGATTTTAAATAAGATTATTTTAAGGCTATACCCATGTCCATGAATCCCTGTGGATAAGACATAAAATGTAATCAGTGATCATTCTGATATTTGTCTGCACAGACACTAGAGTTATTTTAGACATTGCAATAGTAAAGCAAGGACAACCATGGTCAAAATTACAGCAGAAAGTGATTAGCTGAAAAAAAGCATAGTCGACTGTTATCAACAGATAGTACATTGCAAACCTTTAAATATTTAGTTATTTTTTTGGACAATTCTTTTTAAATTACTTTGGTGTGATAGGCGATAAATAACAGGAAAGCTGCCATCCATTAGTAGCTAAAATATTTCAAGTAAATCATGAAAGATATTATACAATTAAATGAATTTTGCCTACAAGAAAACCAAATTTCTAATATAAAATTATCTTTCAAATTTATGTAATAGTTTCAGAATAAAACTAACAAATTTCATTTATCTAACTTTATTAACAATCAAGAAGAAAACAGGCGCAGTAAGTTATAATTAGCTTTTCAACTAGAAGAGTAGTTTTTTCGTTCTTTTTTTGATATTGGTGATTATACCGATGTCTAATATATCAATGTAATTGTATTTATCATATTTGATTTGGGGTAGTTCTAAAAACAACAAAATTATGTCAAGTAAATCTGCTATTCAATAACAATACCCACCCCTTTAAGAAAATAGCTTAAAACCACCACAGGACCTTTAGGTACATTCCCTGAAGAGTAGATCGTAATCGGTTCAGCGGTTTCTGAGATATTAAGCTTCAGACAGATGGATAAACGTCTTGTTACTTTATTATCATACTAGCGGCTTCACCCCTAGCCTCTAGGGGCTTTGCCCCAAGAGGTAAAAAAAAAAAATTTAGGTGAAATTCGTAAAAGGACCAAGGAAATCTTCTGCATAAAAAAGGACCAAGGAAATCTTCTGCAAAAAAAAGGACCAAGGAAATCTTCTGCATAAAAAAGGACCAAGGAAATCTTCTGCAAAAAAAAGGACCAAGGAAATCTTCTGTAAAAAAAAATTGGGGGGGGGGGAATTTTCATTTTTTTTTTTTTGGGGGGGGGGGGGTTGGGGTGTCCCACCCCCCAAGAAAATAGCTTAAAACCACCACAAGACCAATAGGTTTATACCCTGAAGAGTAGAATCCAATCGGTTCAGTGGTTACCGAGATCTTAAGCTTCAAATGGACGGACGGACGGACGGACAGACAGACAGACAGACATAAAGCTACTTTGTATTATAGATAAGGAAATGCTATTTCATAAGAGCTTATTTTGCTTTCGTATTGCAGTATACTACAATGTAAGATAAACTGGACCACTGATTTGATTGTATAGGAATAAAGCAATCATATGCTTCATGGACCACAATTATTAGATTACAACAATGTCTTATCAATGTTTTTATATAATATTTGTACATCTTACATACATTTATGTATTGTACGTATATGTGTTTATACAAATTTGTACTTTTTACTCGCGGTTACGCAACTAGAGGCATTAAGGGGCACTTAAATTGGTTAGTTTTAAAAGGAAAAGTAAAAATAGATATTTTGTGTGTGGGTCATATTTTAGGGGCGATTTTCCATAGATGGGTGGTGGTACCCTCCTTCAAAATAGTTATAAAACTTCCCAAAACCCATGAGAAGCTTCACTTTAAAGAAGAACCATACTGTTTCAGCGGTTAGAGATGCTTCGGTACAGACACAAACACAAACAGAAATCCTTTTAATTTTGTATAAGGATTTCAATTGGCTTCTCCTTTTTTAAGTTTGGAATAAAACATTTTACTCCAATCATAGGCTAAAAAAAACAAAAGTATTTCCTACCCAATGTAGTTCAAGGTCTAGATGATTATTGGATTATAAGGTCTACCATTTACAAAGAAGACCTAAAATGACCTTGAAGATTATTTAGGTTTTAAAAAGCAGCCGCTTGTTGCTATAAAGTACATAGTAAATTAAATGATATAAAATGAGAAAGAAACCTGTTAAGAATAGTACAACTATTGAAAACCTAAGTATTTACAAATAAACAAGGATGACAACATCCATAAAAGCGAAGCTCTGAAATGGAAGGACAAACGGACATTAAGACTTGTATAATGTCAGAACTGAATAATCAGAATGCGAATGTATAAGAATCAAAGCAAAATTGTAAGTAAATTTGTTGAAAAACTGCTTGATACAGGACAATGATTATGGACATACTTACATTTTTAGGACTTGATTATAGAGTTGCTTCGCTTTTAATATTGTACTTTGTTATCCTAGGAATCAGTATACCAAAAATCAGACCAATCAGATAATTAGGTCACATACAAATTTGTTGTTAAAAATGTAAAAAAAATCAACATGTTTAAAATGGACGTACGGACATTCTGGTAATGATTATAGAGTTGCTACGCTTTCTAAATCGTACCTAACTATTACAGGAATCACCATGCAAAATTTTAAATCGATAGGACAATTATAACATGCCTAAATTAACGAAAAAAGCTATTTAAAAAAGTTAAAAAATCAACATGTTTAAAATGGACGTACGGACATTTTGGTAATGATTATAGAGTTGCTACGCTTTCTAAATCGTACCTAACTACTAAAGGAATCACCATGCAAAATTTGAAATCGATAGGACAATTCTAACATGTCTAAATTAACGAAAAGAGCTATCCGTTACGGACGTACGGACGGACGTACGGACGTACGGACGTACGGACGGACGGACCGACCCTAATTATAGAAAAGCTTCGCTTTTAAAAACTTTACAAAAAAAAACAATCACATAGGAGAAAAATAAAAGATGGAGGTAATAGAGGCACTTTAGATAGTTCAAAGTAATATGTATTTTCATGTTTTAAGGTTATTGGTAAATTCACAAGAGGAGTTAAGGGGAAGTTTTTCATATATTCTTTAGTAATTCAATAAAATCGTTGGGTAGCCGTGTGTTTAAAAATCAAAATTTACGGAATTTTTGTTAGTTCTTTCTATATAACTTCCTATAAAAATGTTTAGTATGTTCAATAGATACAAATATCCAAATCTAGTTGAGACCCTTCAAATATTTTCACATATTTATAAACACTTATTAAAGTCAAAACAATTTTGGATGATTGTCATTATGCTGATGTGGATTCTTTAAAAAATTGGGTCGCTGCTCGATGGTGAGGCAAAACTGTTTTTGTGAAAACTCCTCCAAAATCTAATTAAAAATCTACAAAAATCAAATACAATCCTGTATTAATAACCAATCTATGAATTTATATAATTTTTGTAGATTTTTTATGTGATTTTGGAGGATTTTTTTGCAAAAACAATTTTACCTCACCAGCGAGCAACGACCCAATTTTTATTAAGAATCCACCTCAGGTTTATAGAAAGCTATATTTCGTTAGATTTTGGAAAATTTTTATTTCAAGGGATCCCTAAATAAATATCTTCCTCTTTTTTAACTTTTATTAAAGATATTTTGTCTATCATAAAAAATGATATTGTAATGACTCTATTTATAATGTCTACTATGGTTTATGCCGTGTAATCTTATTTGTCTCCTTCTTTTGTCTACTTATTTGGCTATACAGTGTTATTGCCTTTCAACTAAATATTAGAAACTTTCTAATAGTTTTTTTTTTATTTTTATTTAAAGTAGTAAACCTCTGGGAGGGAGGAGAGTTTTGCTGTTTATTGCACAAGTCCCTAAAGTCTTATAATAACTTGTTTTTATTCGAATGCTTAACAACCTTGGGGACTTTAAACGGATTTAGATTGGTTGGTTTATATTGTTGAGTGTCCAAACATTATAACCATTAATCATAATGTACAGAATGGTTAATTTGGGTATCATCATTGGGGATGTACAATAATTTATCGGTCATTATATTATCCCTTTAGGCGAAACTACTGTCAAAGAGAAATGATTTAAATTTCTTTTAAATATAATTATTTTATATTTTATAATAATTTTAATTTGCTATAAATGGATATAAAACTAAATGTATGAACACCTCTTTATCTTGGTATTGTTATTTACAAAGAGTGTGTACAAGTATGTGGGTGTAATAATTGGATGTAATAAATATGGAGATACATTCGCAAAAAATACGAAAAGTCTTAGATTCAGTAGTAAATAGCGTAATAATCAGATAAATTGAAAGTAATTTGATGATCATATGATAAAGTGGTAAGGTTTTTTTGTCTTGGGCTGAAGATCTCTGAAATTGATAGTCTGTGTGGGTTACTATTTTAGAAAAATAATGCTAATTATTACATCTTGGATAATAAATGTTTTATTATAGATGTAGTGTATAATCCAGATAATTACCTGTTCTAAGTGGTTCTGTCGTTTGCTAGAAAATTACTTTTTTATCGGGACACGACTGTGTTCATATTTCCGAAGCTATTAGCTGATTTTAAAGAACCAGTGTTCAGAGTTAAATATAGTTAATGCCCCTCTTTTCTTTTACTTTAATGATTTGGTTAAAAGGAATCAAGGCTAACATAGATAGTACAATATGCTGCAGAAAACATAAGATGTACTTTATTAAATTACCTTATCCATATATTTCTTTATCCACTAGAATGTTCTGTCTAATATTCTGACCACATATTTCTAAACAACAATGAGAATGAAAAGGGCTGACATAAAAGATCAAGCTAGAAAACAGTGTATTACTCAAAATAAAGTAAGATACGCTTTATCTATAATACAAAGTAGAACGATGTCTGTCTGTTTGTGTGTTTGTGTGTTTGTTTGTAGCGAAGGATCTCGCTAACCTATGAACCGATCGGGTTCTCCTTTACAGGGTAGCTTCTCATAGTTCCCGGGAAGGTTTATAACTATTTTCTTGGGGGGTGGGACACCCCTAACCCCCCCAAAAATAAAAAATACCCCCCCCCTAGAGGCTAGGGGCGAAGCCGCTAGTATATAAATATTGTTACACCCATATTCATTTAAAGAAAGGGCTTTTGTTATTAAAAAGAAATAGGAATCATGATGATTTTTATAGTGCCTATAAAATGACGTCATACTGGCCTACCATTGGTCAATTGAAATGTATATTGGCCTTCCGTTGGTAATTCAATCTGTAAATTGGCCTATCATTGGTTATTTGAATTGTATGACGGCTTTTTTTATAGGCACTATAAATAGCTTCATTAATCACATTTTTAAAAATATCATCTCATGATTAAAGTTTCTCCACAGATTATGACGATAGAATAGCCAATGAGAGGCCAAATTACACTGTAATTGACTAAAGGTGAAATTTTCACTGGCCTCTCATTGGTTATTCCATCGTATGACGTCATAATCTGTGGAGGGACTTTAATAATCTTCCTCATGCAATGTTTCAAATACTAAATCAATTGCCTAAATTAACAAATGCTTTTCTAAAGTCAAGGTGCCGTTGATTAATAAAAAATATATTTGCGATAATAAAAGTTATTTCCAGTATTGGCTTCAAAATCGATATTAATATCCGCTGGATGAGAACCAATTCTCGGTCATTCTTAAAAAAACAGTTTATTACAGACATTTTTTTTTTACAAATATTATAATAAATTTCATAAAATCAATTCCTGTTTTGTTAGCACGGGCTTTCGGCCTATCTGGGCTACCAAAACTGGCTTTAATAGATTATAATACAAGATTTTTAGTGTGGCTTAATACCGGTTCTAATCCAGCGAATATTAATTGGTTTTGAAGCCCTAGAATATAAAGAAAATATACACATTTTTAACAAAATAGTCTAAATTAGAGCTCCTAAACAAAGTCTGTAAAATCAAAGGGTAGTCTGCTAAAAGAAAAATAAAAGTATTTTAGAAATGTTTAATATATACCAACTTAATATTAGATTTGTGAATCACAAACAATATGATATAACTATATTTACTTAATAATGCATTATAAAAGATAACAATAGGTTTATACATAATAAACAGAAATGCATACATAAATGTCCCTTTTCTTTTATTGTTAGAAACAAAGCTTCTTAAAAAACTTGTGTGACTGTACTTCCACCTGAAACGCTTTTAAATTGTAATGAATAATATTTCACTGAACAATGAACATAATTTCTAACTTGTACTTCTGGATGTCTATCAATCAATAAGTGCCATGGATTTGTTACTTGTGAGCATACCCCTGTAAGGGAGAACCCAATCGGTACAGCGGTTAGCAAGGTCCTTAGGTTCAGACAGATAAACAAACATTCTTTTACTTTATTATTTTTTCGCTACTAATGTATGTTCAAGTTGTCATTCTTGTTAAGGTTATGAAAGCTTTTATTAAAGCTGGTATCAAAGAAAAATTATTCCATTCATAAACAAGATTCCCTATTCGTATTATAAGCAGCGCAACTACCTTATTATTAGGGTTGTAAGTTTGTCATTCTGAGCTGGATCTTTAAATTGTTTAGAGGTGCGCTGAACCGGGGCGATTCATTTCAGCGCACCATCAGATTATTAATACCAATCTTTAAATCGAATTGGCATGGGCAATTTAGCGCGGCCAGTGGCGCAGTACCAGCGCGCCAATGGTACTCAACTAGTGGCATTGCCGCGCTAAATCGGGGTGAATCATATTTAATGAATAAATATTTTTTAAAATTAGTTTAATATTTTATTGCAAAACTATCGTGAAAACATTTTTATAGTTATTTTTAAAATAAATTATATATTGTATTATATAAAACACCGTACTGACCGGCTTAAGCTATAAAATTGTACCGGCACATATGGATATGTTATTGAGTGTCACCGTAATCTAGCAACACCACGCCAAAAATCTTTTTAAAGATACATGTAAAATAGCAGTAGCAGTGGCGCACCATCAGCGCACCTCCGGTTCACCTTTGAATCGCCCCGATTCAGCGCACCATCAAAACGATTTAAAGATCCAGCTCTGATTAACACATGCTATGAGAGAAATTAGAAAATTCGTCTGGAGAAGAGTTATTCAATAAATAAATTATTCTCTCCAAGGAGCATCCAAATTGGCTTTTTCTTGCATATAATACTGGCATTCCTCATTTTTACAATATTTGATCCCTGCTATATATGGATATTATTGTCTTTGTTTATATTTATCTTCACATACAGTTGCATTCAGAGTGTACTTATATCATAAAACGTTTTATTTCCCACATTTTATTCTAAATTACATATTCAAGATTTAAAATAGTGTGTACTCAAAACGTTGTTAGATATCTTGATTTTTTCTATGTTTCCTAATTATCCTTGGAATCATCATTTAGAAATCATTGTGTATGTGAAATATTTACAAAATCAACATGTTTTAGTTTGACATCGATAGTACAATTAGAACATGTCTTGTACGAAAGCTATTTATAATAACACAAGAACCTACGTAATTATAGAAATACTTCACTTTTAAATACATGTAACAAAACAAAAAGAAGGCGTAATACTTAATTGAGATATAATTATAAATTAGATGTAAGGTACCAATGCAACACTGTAATTTACATAAACAACTAAAACTTTTAAATCATCCTACACAATTTAGATTAACCCTTTTTATCCCTCCTTTACAAATTTTGAGGTCTTTTATAACAATGGGACATCGGTTTGTAAATTATACTGGTACCCAAGGTTTCATAAACTATCATTTGTAAGCTTAAAACATTTGGGGCCTTAATCATTAAATCTTGATTGGTTGGTACAAGCTAGTAATAATAATTTTAATCTATAGAAAGGGTAACTTTGTTCATCATATGAGCGATTTGCCTCAATTATATTCCATTTAATATCTATTTTATTCGTAAAATTTTTTTAAAAGCGAAGCTTTTCTATAATTAGGGTCGGTCCGTCCGTACGTCCGTCCGTAACGGATAGCTTTTTTTCATTAATTTAGGCATGTTAGAATTTTCCTATCCATTTCAAATTTTGCATGGTGATTCCTTTAGTAGTTAGGTACGATTTAGAAAGCGTAGCAACTCTATAATCATTACCAAAATGTCCGTACGTCCATTTTAAACATGTTGATTTTTTACTTTTTTAACAACAAATTTTTATGTGAACTAATCATCTGATTGATCTGATTTTTGGTATATTGATTTCTGGGACAACAAAGTATAATGTAATAAGCGAAGCAACTCTATAATTAAGTCCTAAAAATGTAAGTATGTCCATAAGCATTATCCTGAATCAAGCAGTTTTTTAACAAATTTACTTACAATTTTCCTTTGACCTTTATGAATTTATATTATGATTATTGAGTTATGATACTATTCAAGTGTTAATGTCCGTTTGTCCTAACGTTTCAGTGCTTCGCTTTTATGGATGTTGTCATCCTTGTTAATTTAAAAACTTATAAAATAATATCAAACTAAGTAAAATTGTATTTCTTATTTATAGCTTTTTAGTATTAAGGGGTGGAGGAAAAAGGTCACTTTTAATTAAACATATTTTGTTTAAAAGTTTTGCGTGTAACACGTGTTATTTTATGTTTTGCAAAACCTTGTAGCTGGACCTTTATAGTGTACAAATTATCTAGGCAGCAACTGTTTTTATATTTCAGCTAAATTTTAAAGATTTTTCAATACTTTTGTTATAATAAAGGGTGTGCAAAAAAATGCGGACATTTTTAAAATTCAAATTGTGCGTATAGTTTAGGAGCTACATGTTAAAATGTCCCAACTAACTTAAAACTTGACTTGTGAGTAAATTTTGGGACATTTTACCCCCTAGCTACTAGATTATTTGTAGCACAGGAACCATAATTATATTTCCAAAAAAATACAGTTCACAGCGGTTCTAACGGAATGCATAACAATTTTTCTACTATTACCACAAGCCGAGCAATTTGAAATTAAAAAATCTACGCATCTAATTTTGCAAAATCTTTTCTCTAATTTTTAGTTATATACTCGCAAGTCATGTTTTACGTCAGTTGGGACATTTTAACACACAGCTCCCTAACTATACGTAGCAGAGGAATCGTTCTTATAAAAATAGACTTCTTAGCGGTTCTAACGATATGCATAACATCTTTCTACTATTAACACAAGCCGCGCAATTTGAATTTTAAAAATGTCCGCATTTTTTTGCACACCCTTTAATGTATTGTATATGTAACAATGTTGATATATATTTTCTGGTTAGATTAGAATATTTATATAGGGTTTAAAACCCCTGCTATGAAGACCAAGTCCTGCTAATAGTCTAACCAATTCAAATACTAAATGCATGATTATTTTTTTAGTACGGCTCAGAACCGGATTTGATACAGATGAATAAGATTGGAATCGAGGTCATACTGAAATATTTTTTTATCGCATTGTATTATCAAATGCTTCTGCAGATATAAAAATGTACAAATATAAGTTTAAAACTGTATATTATACGATTCTATACATAATAGAAAATATTTTTTTTTTTCATGAGGTAGTTTTGCTTAAACACCTTGGTCCAATTCCGATACTAATTCCAATATTGTTAATTAGCACCCAGAGACTAGAGAGCTATGGAGAGGGGGGGGGGGGGGAGTAATACACACATACAAATTTGCAATAGAGCAATTTTTTATGTAGAAAATATTATACTTGGGATTAGACAATGGACAAAAATGTTATTTCATAAGATAAAATATTAGTAAAAAGTTTGAACACTACCTGTTTCGAAACAACTAATCAGTATTCAATAAGGTTGATTAGCCAACTAATAAGATACTGTTGTTATTAAACTTTGGGTACCAGTGGAATTTACAGTCTAATGGATCAACTACCAAATTACTTCACATACCTTATCTATTTTTATTTTGCACATTCCTTAGTTGTTTAGATTTCCAATTTTTGTTCAAAAGTACCTATGTTAAATCATATAAATTTTACAGTTTATACTTTTTTTATTGAACTATACAAATGATGTATAATAGGAGTAATGCACTTATATTATATTTAACCTAACATATTGTACAGAAACTTTTACAAAAACTTTCATACTAGAAAAGCTACTGAATAACTTGTTATGCTAGTATTTCAAATGTTGTACTTTATAATTTTTAGTATTTTCACAGTTGCTTTTCTTATATTTAAGTTTATTTTTAGGCACTGCCATGGGCTCTTGCCCTTTGGTTCCAATCTCCTAACAATACGTGGCAATCATTAACATTTACCTACCTAATCTAACATAACATCAAACGCTTCTGTGAAAATACCACGAAACCCGCTACTTCGTTTTCTTTTCATGATCCGATCTGTTTGATACTCTTTTTAAAAGAAAAGTATAATTGAAAAAGGAATAATCAACATTAAAGGGGAAGATTTACATTAATCCATTTAGGATATATGAAGTATATATAAACAAATTTTTTGTCTGCATATTTTCCATAAAGTTAATAGTAACCATTCAGTCAAATGTTCTTAGTAGGTCAAACTGTTCTTAATAACGACCAAATGCATTGTATATTTAAATGGATATATATAAAATCGTCATAATTAAGACCAGTTTGACTTAATAAGAGTAAATGGTTAAACTTAACTTTTCAGAAAATACACAAAAAGACCCGCTTTATATGTTTTTAAAACATTTTTTTTCTTGTTCCTTCCAGGAAAAAAAGTTATTTTTGAAGCTCAATCAGTCAATTTATATTTTTGTATATTGTTATATACAGTACTAGCAACTTTGCCTCTAGAGTTTTCTTAGGGCACTTGAGGAAAGGGAGGGAAGAGACAATCCTTCATTTTTAGTTTTAGTTTATAAGGCAAACGTTAAAAAAATATCATATAGAAAAATCCAAAACAGATAAACCTTCCCGGTACCTATGAGATAAACTGTAAAGAAAAACCCGATCCGTTCAGGGGTTAGCGATATCCTTAGGTACAAACATATAGACAAACAAACATCCTGTTACTTTATCATAAGAATATCCTATATACATACCTTTTCCCTACTTGTAAGTTATAGTTTGCTGAAAATTATTTTGCAAATTTATGAAAACACTGTTTAGTGTTGCAGGTTTTTCCCTGTGGGGATTAACCTTTCCCTTTTTTGTTTATCTTCTATATCTAATTAATTTTAACCAATTCTTTACCACTTCTATGCAGGGAGAAGGTGGACATTAGGCTGTTTATTACACTAGTCTCAAAAGTCTTAAAATAATTTTTTTTTCGTTTGCTTAACAACATTTGGGATTTCATTGAATTTTTATCGGTTCATTTAGTTGTTGTCCAAACGTTTAAAACACTAATTGTAATTTACAAAAGGAGTAATTTTGTGTATCATTATTGAGGATGTACACAAATTTATCGGCCATTGTCTTATCCCTTTAGATCCCTGACTACTATGTCTGTGTAGCTAAAAGTTTTTCTCCCTGCAGCAGAATATCTCTTTAATTGGTGAGCTGAATAAACTGGGATCTTCAGTGAAGCATGATGTAAATACACTGCTCTAACTGCTAAAAAACTGCCACAAGTAGACTCAATACCCCAAATTTGAAGCCTCCAGCTCAAGGAGTTAAAATTCTTCATAGGTTTATCAGACGATTCAATATTGAATTTCACAATCTTAAAGCAATATTCAACAAAAACACCCATTTTCATAGTCAAAATCTCTCAATAAAAACTCCGTTAAACTTATGAGACTGAAGGTAAAATATTGACAGAAAAAAATGAAACTAATATACCTGCAGGCTTCCTTTAATGTCTCATATTATTTTAAGGCCATTAGGCGAGGACAAAACTGCTTGAAATAGTAATTGTATATGAAATTGTACTAAAAATATCTCATTTTCTTTTGCTATATTCTTTTCAAAAGTTATGTCCGTACGGTTGTTTGTTCGATGGCAGGATTGTAAATATTACTCTGTCTATTCTTGTTACAAATTTATTTTATTGTTTTACTTACGAAGACAGTTGTCCTTGTTTGCTTTGATGGGCTTAACTTAAATAGGTAAGGTTAGACTGAACATCAAGTGGGAATTAGAGTAAATCAATAGAGTTGGAAGGGGTTCAATTACTGTATATCCCCAACCCGAGGACCCTGTGCCGACTTTCAATTAGGTCTTTGAAAATCAACCAATAGTGTATAATGTTAAGAATCTTGATACAAAAGAGCAGAGAGCAATTTGCTAGCAGACGAAAAAATGCCCCAACAGGGGGATCCAGATAGTTGTAAGGTTATACATCTACATTAATAGATTTATTGAGGGGTATGTTTTTTCCCTCCCAGACGAATATTTTGGTAAACCTACCAACCTGAAGTAAACTATAAATGATCTTTCCTGACTGTTTTTCTTAATCCAATGAAAACCCAAATATATTTGCACATCTCGTTCATTTGTTGCTTCGTGCAAGGTTTAAGGAATATAAAATAATACAAATTCAAAATAAACTAAAAAAAATTAAAAGTATATCTTGTAAGTCTTTCTAATAACAGAGTAGCTTATGAAAAGCTTATGCTAGTCACAAACTTAATCAATATAATAAACCAAAACTAATGAAGATTAGTATGCTATAAAAATCTATCAAATACTACAAGAAATGAATTAATAGTTATTTATCGCATCTTATTTAATCTTAAAAAAAATATATTTGATTAAAACCAGTTTTGTTGGCCACGACGGCATAGACGTCCAAGCTTTTTCTTTAGGTGGGGGTAATTCGTATTTGGGGGGGGGGGGGGGGGGTAAAATGGCGCGCGAAAGCGTAGCAACTCTATAATCATTACCAGAATGTCCGTACGTCTATTTTAAACATGTGGATTTTTAAAAATTTGTAAAAACAAATTTTAATGGGATCTAATTATCCGATTTATCTGATTTTTTGCATATTGACTCCTGGAACAACAAAGTATACTGTTATAAGCGAAGCAACTCTATAATCAAGTCCTAAAAATGTAAGTATGTCCATAAACATTATCCTGTATCAAGCAGTTTTTCAACAAATTTACTTACAATTTTGCTTCAAATCTTATACATTTATATTCTGACTATTAAGTTCTGACACTATACAAGTGTTAATGTCCGTTTGTCCTACCGTTTCAGTGCTTCGCTTTTATGGATGTTGTCATCCTTGTTTTATTACGCTTAAAAAGAATTGGTGAATAGAATATTTGAAAACTGAACCAGATCCTTTTGTTTGCGAAATTTATAAATAAGTTTCATGATACAAAATTATTATTTTTTTTGTTTGAATGGTGTGCTTTTCAAGGAAGCCTTTAGAAAAACTATTAGGATAAAAAAAATCTCCAGAACGGTCACCTTTATTATGCTTGTGCCTTTCAAGTAACATAACTATTGAGGTATTTTTTCGTTTTAAATAAGATTTTAATATACGAATTGACAGAAACGTGTTGGGGAAATTGGAAGATTCTATTCCACTATTGCTTCGAAACCGAAATATATCCGCTGGATTGAACCGGTTCTCAGCCATACTGAAAAATCATGTATAACATCGTATTACAGTCAATTTTCCACAAATATTAAAATAGAAATAATATCATTGATACTAGTTGTGTCAGCCTGGGTCTTTGGCCAGTCGGGGCTATTAAAATTGGTTTAATTCAATATCCGCGGAAAGCTGTTTATAATACGACGCGATAAATAACTATTACAGACACAGCAAATTTTATTTCCCTTCATTATTTTCTTCAAATCTGAAATATTCAATTCTGAAATTCTGTGAAATTTCTTTGTTTATTCCCACATTTCAAGGGCTTGAAGAAAGGTGTGAGTTGAATTCCGCATATTATCACAACTGCGTGATATTTTATATCCACCAAAAAACAAAAATTTTGAGATTTCTAATAATGAAAGTCAACAAAAATATTGAGAAAAATCTACCTAAAAATAAGTTACTGGACAAAGTGTCTCAAAATCAGCCATGTGACGTCATAAAAATGAGGGAGATAAGCGGAGAAGTGGAAAAGAAAACCCCTAAATAAGAGATGGGTAATCTCTCATTTTTATGACGTCACATGGCCGATTTTTGAGACACTGTGTCCAGGTACAAAAATATAAATATTCACAGAAAATAATACTACTGTCATTTTTTAGTAAAGAGGACCAAAATAAAGGTTGCCGAAAAAAAAGACGATGACGCAATATGTCACTTTTACTGTGTTAAAGTAAGACATTATTAATTAAACAGACAACCTATCAAACATTTTTAGCCTTCTAGCACTATTAGAAATTATGTTAGGGAAATCCAACTCATCCCCCTCCCCCCGCTTCCCTTACACCAACCGTTAAGTTCTTGAAGAGTTAGCCTTATTTTTCATTTCATTTTTAATTCTAAAAGAAAGCATATATCTTTTTGATACAAAGTTGGTATTTCTTTGATGCTTTGAAATGTGAAAATTGTAGCCTTTTTTGGCAGTTGGAAAACAGATTTGAAAAGATTGGCACCTATTTATATTTTAGATATGTTGAAAATTGGCAAAGCTTTGATTTCAAATGCATAGCGATTTTATTAGTGTTGTTAGGAAAAAAATTAAATATTTTTTTGTAAGGAAAAAAGACCCATAAAATCCTATAATTAACAAATAAATTTTGGAGCTACACAAAATGGTTTAGGAGTCCATAGTTTTTTAAAATATAGTTAAATGTCATATGTCAAACTTTTTCTTTTGTGACGTTTTTAAAATAAATGACTGTGAGTATAACAACTATTATTAAAATAGCGTCATTTGATAGAATATATATATATTGGCTTTACTAGTGATCCTTACTGTAATGTTTTCATCATTTAATTTAGGCTTATTAATATAGAGACAATAAATGGAAAATAAAGCTAAACCTCTTGAGATGGGAGACCCCTCACCAAAAAAAAAGAACTAGGCGTTTCTGAAAATCATAAAATTATTGCCCAGTTCACAAACAACTTTTAGAGGTCAACCGATTTATTCTGTAGGTCAACCTAAACAAGTACAACTAACAAATGTCTATATAAAATCGGTCAACCTAAAGCTTCTTTAGGTCGACCTAAAATTTCCAGAGGTCAACCTATGTCTTTTGTGAACTAGGCTTATGTATTTATCAGTTTTCGAAATATATCCAATTACATTCAATTGATAAAAAGAAAAGGCTCAAATGAAAAAATCGTCACAATCTTAAAAAATTGAAATAAAAATGCATGTTTATCCCCTCAGCTATTTGAAAAATAGATAGTTTTCAGAATACATCCAGAAACTTGGTGTGCTTGCAATAACACAAAAATAGCTTAAAACCAGAACAAACATTTTGAAAGGTTCTCAAGTTGAAAAAACGCACAATGAATGGTATTTTTATATGGTTATATCACTTTAAAAATGTTGATGAATTATGGATCAGACCAGGATCCCCATGGGAAAATTACACATAGCTGGTTTGATGGGCTTGAAATTAACAATCATCAATACATTCTAACTTTTTTCTTTTTTAATAATTAAGTCAAAAAGTGCCAATATAAAATAACGTCAAACAATATAACTGACCAATGAATGCCCAATACTCAGACTAAATTACCAATTGCATACCAGTATACATTTTAATTGACCAATGATAGGCCAGAATGACGTCATTGTTAAAGGCGCTGTAAAAAGCTTTCAGAAAGAAACGAATAATGTTTTTTTTTGTCTTTTTGTTTGCACACGTTATTTCCAAATCTTGTTAAACATGAATAGAAAGATTTAGCATTTTTTTTTATTTAAAACATGAAAATGTTTTTTTCGCTCTCCACAATTTACAGGTATGAAATGTTCAATAGTTGTTATGTCATGGAGAAGTTATTGTTTTCAGGGAGGGCATGGACATTGGGCAGTTTATTAAACTAGTCTCCAAAGTCTGTTTTAAATAACAAGGATGAATAACAGGAAGCTCTTAATTGCTAAGACAAATAATAACGTTGTCTTATTCGTTGGTTTACCAACCTTGAAAACTTTTATCAACTTTTGATTGGTTGGTTCATTTAGTTGAGTGTCCAAACGTTTCAATCACTAATTGTAATATAAAGAAGAGCTAATTTTGTGTATCATCATTGGGGATGTAAATTAATTCATTGGTCATTGTATTATCCCTTTAGATCCCTGTATTGTTTGGTATTCAATGATTGTTCTTTAAAGTTTACCGTCCCTCTGTTTCTATGGATTTTTTTGTGAATTTATGTATGTAACTCTTTCCTTTATCTAGTTTTAATATCAGTACTAGCTATTTAGAAAAATAACTTAATACCATGAAAGACAGTCAGATATCTTTTTACTTTATATTAGATAAAGGGAAATAAGCTTAAAATGAGTAATTAAAGATATTGTTATCTGAATTTAAATTCAAACTTAAATCTTTTTTAAAAATATAAAATGTTATGACTTTATAAAAGTATTGTATTCAGCATTCTATAAAATAGATTGCTCATTAAATGTTGACACAGCTTATTTACCATGTTCCAGTTTCATATTATGCAAACAAAATTGTTATACAATTTGAATTTTTCGTCATAGTAACTATGCAAACATGTGACAGCAGTTTAAAACCAGTCAAGTAGCAGTCTAGGGAATACACTAAAAAAATTACCTCTACCTTTAATAGCGTCTGATAAAAATTCCAATTATTGTTTTAAAAAATAGACAGACGAACACTGCTTAAATACTTTCATGTAGTGACAAACGGAGGAACTAGCTGGTATCTATAGGAAGGAAAAAATAAATATTTATTACTCGCACATCTGTTAAATAGATTTTCCTTTATACAGAAAAACTTTTGTTTACTTCCTGCAAAGAAATCTATTAAAATTCTACACAGTTCTTCACAAGAAAGAAATCAATTTTCAGGTATAATGCTTCAAATTGGTATTGATACAACCGCACCCCCCTAACCTTGTAAGTTTTCAATTACCTCTCTGCAACGAAATGATGCTTCGGGCACAGCACTGGTCCTGGACAGACAATTAACCTTAGTCCTGGCTTTGCATGGTAATAATTTGCGCTTTTGTACATAGCAGCAGTAGGTCTCTTTCCTAATATATCTAGTAAAATGTGGTGTAGTCCAGACTCTAACCCGACAGAAAACCGACACGTTACCAATTGCTAATATGTGTTTATAAAGCTTGTCCTTAATGAAACAGGACACAAAACTAGAAATCAAGGAAAAGGCTATTAATTCTACCCGTCAGTTTATCTAATGGATCTATGATACTACGTTTTTATATACTAGCCGCTACGCCCCTAGAAGCCTTTTAGGCGCACTCAAAATAGGAGGGTAAAAAAGATCCTACCGCCATTTTCATCTTGAGTTAAAGTATAATTTTTTTGAACGAAGTATATTTTTTTGGGAGGGTGGAGATACCCTCCTACAAAATAATTAAAAACCTTCCCTGAACATATCAGAAGCTTCTTTGTAAAGAAGAACTATATCGGCTCAGCGGTCAGTAAGATCCTTCTCTACAGACAAAAAAAGCTTACTACTTTATATAATAGGATAGCTAGACATTACTCAGGCATCAACCCGAAAGGGCTTAAAACCTACGGACCTGCAAAATATCCTCCTATTTTTTCTTTATGAGGTTTGAGGGTAGGGCAATATATACTTCAATAGTAATTTTGAGGAAAATTGGCAATTTTCACACTATAGAAAAGATGAAATAGGTTGCACAAAAAACTAAATAGTTAACTACAATACAAGAAAAACAAGAACATATTTTCCAAGAAGACAGAGCTTTCATTAAACTAAATTTGAAGCCTGTAACAAATAAGAACGAAAATAAAACTTTTTTTTCCGTATGGCTTCGAAAACGATGAATTCCCGCTTGATTAGAACTGGTTCTAAGCCATACTAAAAAAACTATGCATCGTATTATATCCAGTTTCCTACGAATATAAAAATGTATAACCATATATTAAAACCAGTTTTGTTAGCACGTGCCTTTGGTATCTCGGGTCTTACAAAACTGGTTTTAATATATGGTTATACATTTTTATATTCGTAGGAAACTGGATATAATACGATGCGACAAATAACTAATCTTATATTATATACATAAATAAAAACAATTACTTTGAATGAAAGTTTTAAAAGATAATAAACAAAACACCATCATAAGAATTGTATTCGTGTTACAAGCTACTTAAATGTATAAAAGTGTAGATACTTAAAGGATTTTGTTTTAATACTTACTAAGTAATGTAAATCTCTATCTTATTCATCCAACCTTTTCTTTAATATTTCTTTTATTCATTCGTGTATGTCTATCCGAATTAACGGATAGCTCTAATTGTACGCTTATGTACACTTAAATCTTGCAAATTCATAGAGTTAAACCTGTATATAAAACTAACAGCATTAAAATCATTATCAGAAGTTTTGATGTCAAACTATTTCAAAATATCAAAATTAAGCATTTATTGAGAAAATAGCCTAAAACCATGGTCCATGGACAAGTAGAGCCTAATCGTTAGCTTTTCTGATTATTCGAGCTTCCCTTTTATAAATCCTACCATCTTTGTTTTATTATAATATATGTTTGTATGTAATAATGTAAGTATTTACCATAATCCTAATACTTTAATGTATTTTTTATTCAAAACAAGTAATACAACATACATAAGTAGCGAAGCTCATAATGGTAGAAACATAACAAACTAAAATGAGTAGCCAAAATTTGGATTACAGTTAAAGTTAGATTATTCTTAGCAAGAATGAAGAATATCAAATACAAGTTATAGAATAGTTGCGCACTTCCTCTGAAGAACAAGTAGTCAGACTGAAAAATTAAGCTACATAATAGCTTCGCTACAAAACAATATTCTAAAACTAGTGGTATTCTATATTCAATATGTTTTATTGAAGATTTATTCAAATTATTCCAACCGATGTATGAGAGGATTTGTGTTCTTGTAGTAGAATAGTTACAGTAAGAGCGCAGCAAATATTACTTCTGATTTTATGCTTGTATTATTTATCCGTGCGTCCCCTCTGCATATTGTTAGTTCTTGGCCAGTGAAGATTATTTAATGCCATTGTGAAAGTTGTAAAAATCTATTACTTAATGAACACGGACCAAGATAAGGCATTCTAGAAAAATATACATGTATATAACCAACTTGTAAGTAACTCATAAACTCTAATTTTAATACTTTGTAAGCTGCTGAATCATTTAGCTGATATTTGTTTAATAAACTACATCCATAACCGTCCGCAAAATACATAGTCAAATAAGCACCTTGTTTAGCCATGCACACATAAAAATGGTCGGCTACTTGCGCCTAGCTGTTAATTTAATTCAAAACACGAAATTATCAAATTTAAGTTTAAAATGGGTGAATGGTTGTCTAAATGCATATATGAATGTGTTGGGAAAATATAGGGTTACATTGAAGCACACTAGATTATTTTACATAGGAAAATAGTTGGGATAATGAAGGCAATAGAAATATAATACTTTAAAACGCAGGTATTTTTTCTCTCATATTTTTAGTGGAACAGCTATTCGGAATTACAATTACCTTAAGTTAAATTTTAGGTTTACAATTATCATTAGATCTATTATGAATATACTCTTCCTGTAAGCTACATATTCAGTTTTTTTTCATTTAGAATAAAAAAATTTAAAATAATTCAATAAAACAATTTGAGTCAAAATAGTTGTTTCATCAGATACAATATTCCTTTCTTATGATCTAGACCTAACTAGATAAAGTAGCAATGGTGTAATCAGATATTAAAGGATAAGTACCAAAGCTTTCATACAATAAAGCCAATTAGTAACTATATACATATACTAACAGCTACGCCCCCTTGAAGTCTCTAGGAACACTTGAGGTAAGGAGAAAGGGTAGTCCACTCACAACCCACATTTTCATATTTAGTTTTTTTTTTAAAATAGGAAAAAAATTTGGGGGAGTAATATTTTTCTATGGGTGATTTCTCGTGGGAGGGTGTGGTGCTCCTTCCCCCTCAAATGCCCTGATACTTTCTAAGACCTTTGAGAGGCTACTTTGTATATGAGATCTATATCTTAGCAGCAGTGAATGAAATCATACACACATAGATAGACAACCTGTTACTTTTATGTAACATAATAATAGTTTCATTGTGAATATCATTTAAGATAAATAAGAACTTTGTAGCAATTTCATCTGACTGAAAGTGAATACACAAATAAAATATGGTCATGTGATTGGTGAACTTAGGTTTTTGAAGGTCCGTATCGGTTCTATATGACTGCTTGATGGATTATACAATAAATTAGGTTGAAAATGATTGTATGCTATTATTGAAATTGACATTTATTTCACTATATGATCAGAAAGTTTAGTTATTTTATCCATATAACAGCAAGATCAAATAAAACTTAAATAATGATATATCAAGAATGAAAATTAAAATTAGGTTTCTACTATTGAAAAAATGAATAGTTTTAATCTATTAAGACTTATATATTAAGTATTGTTTCGTGTTATAAAACATTACTATTTGTTTGCCCAGTTAATCTTGATAAATAATGTTTTTTCTTTCAAATAAACATATTTTATTATATTGAAAAATATTTTCCTTTCTATTTAATTTCCAATTATTTAAAGTAAAAAGGGTTTTTATTTGCTTCTCGAGATTTGTAAACCAATAAACCTGTCCCTTGCATAGAAAGGTTTTGCTCCAGATTGAAGTTATGTGTATCATTACATTTATTATTTTTTTTAAATGGAAACTTAACAGTTCTTTATAAATAGTCTCAATGAAATTCAATCTTATTCTGATTTTATCTTCTTTTGAGATGGATAGATTTTTTTAAGTGCTTTAAAATATTAAGTCTAGAGGTTGCTTGGATAATTTTGCTTTAATCAGACGTAAAGTTCTACATTGTTTTACTTTGAACCACCGTGTATAAAGTATTAGAAAAATACATTTACAATTTTTTGGAACAAGATTAAGAAGACAACAAATATTTCCACAATTTGATCGATGCAATTTATCGTTGATATTATTAACATATTTACAATTTTATGCAGTTTGACATTAACAAAGCCTTTAATTCGCATTTATGTTGTTTTGGGACCCATAAAGTTAAGATTAAGAAAAGAAGTGGGTGGGGGATTCAATGGTCCTCTTTGATTTGAGATAATGTATCGAGAAAAAAAAAGCTAAATCTAGATATTATTAACTCAAATATTGTTTATTTATCCTAAGCATGGTTTAAATTAGTATGTCTGTTTGATATAAAAGTTTTTTTTAGATAATTTAACCAATTTCAATTACAGGTAAATAGTATTGTACAGTATAATGTAGTCTATTGTTTATTTATTCAAGCTAGATAAACATGGTTTAAAGTATCATGTCTATTTCATATGAACGTCTTCTTAGACAATACAACCAATTTCAATTACAGCTAAATAATATTGTATACTATAGTCTATTGTTTGGTCATGGAAAGTAAGCAAGGTTTAAAGTATTATGTCTGTTAGATATGTGAGTTCTAGTACACATGCAATCAACCCATTACTCTCTAGAACAATGAAGACTTGCAATACAAAACAGAAAAAAAATGTAAAGCAAATTTAATATTACAACACTCAAGCAAAAGTTGACTACTGAAAAATCAAACTGGATTATGTAAACAAAAGTTTTTTATTTTTACTCATTCAATAAAAGTCAATTATTTAAGGCCTTTTTTCTTTTATACAGATAAAATAAGATAGAAAACATGGAGGAGGGGGATTTTCAATGCTCGCCCCCCCCCCCTTACCTTCGACCTTTAGGGTTAAAGTTGTGATAGTAAAAAATTTCCTATGAACCCATTAACTATAAGGAGTCGAGGGAGGGTGTTTCAAGCTCACCCCCTACCGTTAAGGGTTAAAGTTAATTATATAAATTGCTTGAATTCAATATCAAATGTAGTTTAATCTAAATATTATAATGTTTAACCTAAAACCTAGTGGCTTGTTTTGTACAAGCTTACCCACATGAATGGATATATTATTAATTGGATGTTACAACAGATTTTCATGTTTTCTAATAAGGTGACTTGCATCGGGGGATAATATAAAGATACCCCCCTTTCATCACCCTTAACCCCATCACTTCCCCTCCTAATGAATGAACAAACTGACAATAAAATAGTTTCATGTTAGCAGGCAAAAATTGACGATACTTTTTTTCCTGTCATAATATCCAGGTATATTCTACATCTATTCCTACATACCATTGTCACGCAAATAGACGATGAAACCACAGTCTAAGGGAAAGGGCACCTGAGAAAAAAATATTTCCAATCTTTCAACCATTCAAAGATAGCAACATCTTTATTCGATAACACAATTATTGAGTATTATACAGAGAAAGTTTATAATTTAAAGTAAATTTTGTTTACATGTGTAATATCCCTGTTTATGTAAACTATGTTTACTAGAGATAGAGTAGGTACTAATTTGTAGTAAAAAATAGACAGAAAAGCATATGTATACAAATACATACACTTAGATGAATAGATATTTATATTATATATAAACAAATTTCTTAAATTGTTAGAAAATGTTATATAAAATTGGATGTATTAGGTATGTAAAAGATATTTAGATAGGTATATTAAAACTTAGTTAGATATTTGAACATGATAGAAAAAAAGATTAACATATGTAGAGTTATAAAATTGTAACCTTTAACTTTAGATTGACAGACAAATAAGGTTCCTTAAAATAAAGAGATAGATTAATAAGAAGGCTATAAATAGAAGATATTTAAAAAACAATTCTGAAGTGTTTTTTTAAATGTGGGGGAGGGGTATGTTGTGTAATAGATTTTACTACCTTTTTAAAAACCAGACAGACTTTTTTTATTATTGCAGTAAGCTTTGAAGACATAATGCAGATGTATGATATGTTGTTTTATTTTACTTTAAACTTCTTTGTTATTTGTAATACAAATACCTATAGTATAGTAACAGGATGTATGTTTGTCTGTCTATTTGTTTGTACCGAAGGATCTCGCTAACCGCTGAACCGATATGGTTCTCCTTTCCTGTAGCTTCTCAGGTCTTGGGAAGGTTTATAACTTTTTTTGAGAAGGGTATCTCCACCATACCTAGAGAAGTCGCCCGTAGAAATTTTTTTTTCATATTTTCTAAGATCTAAAACTAAAAAAAGTGGGGGAGGGGGTAGTCGCCCCCCTCCAAAAAAAATATTACATTTTCTTTTAAAATCTAATATGTATAAATTAGGTTATTTAATTTAATGCCCCCCTCCTCAAGTGTCCCCAGATGCCTTTAGGGGCGTAGCCGCTATTCTTAAAAAAATAACAGAATTAATGAAAGTAAAATATTTATATTCGTTAATAAGCCACAAATAAAATACCATTTAAATTAATTTAAAAACTTTTACTGAACAGAAAAATACCCTTATTATAATCAGGCTTGGAAATTCAAGTAATCTTTAAAGTGTAACTCTCTATGCTGATAATATTTTTATCCTTGTTAAAATAAGTTAAATATTTGCAAAAAAAAGTAGCTAGCATGTTTGTAGAATTTAAGTATGTGGTATGCTTCAGGGAGGGAGGAGACATTGCGTTGGTTATTAAACTAGTCCCTAAATTTGTATAATAACGTTTTGTTATTCTTTAGTTTAACATTTTTGGGGACATTTACTGAATTTTGATTGGTTGGATTATTAAGTTCACTGTTCAAACATTTAAACCACTGATTTTCATCTACAGAAGTAATAATTTTGTGTATCATTGTTGGGGATGTATATCATTTTATCGGCAATTGTCTTATCCCTTTAGATCCCTGGTGTGTAATGATTAATGTTTATAATTTCCAGTTTGAAAGATTAATTTGAATTAATGTGCTTGGTATGCTAAAAGTAAACTCTAAATTATTGTGGTTTAATCCAGGGATCTACAGGGATAAGACAATGACCGATAAATTAAATGATAATACACAATTAGTGATTGAAACATTTGAACACTCAACTTAATGAACCAACTAATCAAAATCAATAAAAGTAACGAGTGTTGATAAGCCAACCAAATAAGAAAACTTTTTCCCCTATGGGGACTAAACAGCAAATGCCCCTAACCTCCTGGGTTTATTCAGGAATAAAGTAACAAAAAAAATCAAACCAGAAAGCATATTTTACCTCATTTAGTGTCAATGTTTTAAGTGATAAGAAATAATTTTACAATCCTAGATCCTTAACTATTTAATAAAGAGGTAAATATCTTTTACTTGTCCTTTAAGATCTCGCCAACATAATCAAAGTAATAAAAATTAGTTTAGCATTGATTATAATTATATTTCATTTACTTTTCCTACGTTTGTTTTGATATAATGGAATTCGTATTTAAAATATTCATTTGCTATACGATTTATTATAGTTGGCATTTTTTGTGTTAATTAGTTAATATTGTACTTTTTACTGTAATTATAAATTTATTTGCTAATGGCAAATGATTTATTTCTGTAATAAATGTAAGTGTTGTAAATAGAATACTTTTAAGTCGTGTTGCAAAATTGCTCTATAATTGCAAATATAATTCTGTCTATATGTCAATCAACTAACATTATCACGTTATCAATTCTATCCTGAAATTGCTATTGATGATAAATTTATTTGGAGAAATGTGATTTTTTGGTCTAACTAAAACAATAAAACCCTTTTAAAAAATACAGGAAAAAACATAATCCTAATAGATATTGCTAAAACTTCCTAGTGCATGTAAACATTGAAAACCAAATTTTCATGGTAATCGCTAAATCTTTCTAGTGCTTGTAAAAATGATCGTAGTGGAAACATAACCTTAATGTTTCTAGGTTGACAGATAAAGTTAATGAAGAACTATCAAAACCCAGGGGGCTAGAAATCCCTGCAGGAATTTAGATAATGAGTATTTAGTAGCAGGAGTTGGGTTGAAGGGAAGCCAAGTATGCTCTAATAGTTAATTATAGGAAATAACTCATAGAAAGTTCTAAACAAAGTTTTGTTTGTGGCTAGCAGGGAAACACATATCAACATTCATCATACTTATTATTACTTTTGTTGGGTGTTCTTAAATACATAGTCAAAATTTGTACTGCATGTTCTGCAAAGCTTTTTATGTAGCTAAGTATAACAAGCAGTGATTGCTCTATTGATTTTTTCCTTTGTTTTACAACAATTCGTATATGATATAATTGTCATAGTTTTTCTGAATGCTTTAGAATAATAATTCCTAGGGAAACAAGGTGCAATGTTATAAGCTAAGCATCTCTATTATAAAGCCTTAAAATGAAAGTATGTCCCATAATTGTGTCCTATATCTAACTTATTTTTCAACTATTTTACAAACATTTTTGTTCAGACTCATAAATTTGTATTCTGCTTTTTTAGGTTCAGACACAAAACTATAACTTAATTCAACTGAAACAAAAAATATGCGACAGATCACCAACAAATATCAATTTTGGAGTTGCTTTACATGCAAACGTTATAAGTGGTTTTGTATACAAACCTATAAATTATATGCATTATAATTTTCAAGGTTTTTTCAATGTGCTATAATTATACATTTATTAAATGCATTACTATTAAGTGAGTTTTGTTTAAAATTACTGTAATTATAAAACATTCTTTGACATCTAAAAGGTGTGTTGTTGTTTATGATTTGTATGCAACTATAGAATGCGCCATTAGCCTTTCGTGGCTTTGTATTTAAAAGGATAAAAATGTTTAGAACAGTAGCCTAAGTTATTTAGATTAGAAAAAAAATCTTACCTTTTATATTTTAGAATAAAAATCATTTAATGTAAAAATATTTTTATGTTTACCTTTTGTATATAATCAACAAATTGTATCACATTTGAAATAGCAACGTGTTTTTTTACAAGCCTAATTAAGCTACTACATAATGCAATTCTTTTAAGAAAAGTGTATGTCTTTCATTATTTTGTGATTGTAAATTATATATCCTATTATATAAAGAAGTAAGTTTTTTTGTCTCAAGCTTAAGATCTCAATAACTACTGAACCAATTGAGTTTTCCATATTAGTGAAGCTTCATATAAGTTAAGGTAATGTTTTAGACTAACTATTTCTAGATTAGAGTCTTTGGATAGTTTTGGACTATTTTCAAAAATCTTCTAGTACAAGGCCCCTAGATGCTAGGGAAGCATTTAATAGTACATATATAAAATATAAAATTCATATTTGTGACATTTCGTGAATTGTTTTTCAATTTAGCAGAATCATAAAAATTATGAAACTATCAGGGATGGTTGATTTTTTTAAAATCATAAATGTAGTTCATTAAGTTTAATCAAATTAGAAAACAAAACAAGATTGACAGTATAATAACCTAAGCTTCTATATATTAAGAAATATTATGTTTTAAAGTATGACTGCTAATGAAAATAGGCAATATTTTATGATTTTGGTATTATTAAATAAGCACCATATCATTCCTTACAATAAATAAGATGTTTTTTTTTGTTTGTATTTAACTTTTGGTTCCCACACGGTAAGGGCACATCAAATATAGGTTTTAAAGGATGGGGCTACCTGCAACGATTAAGCATATTAAATTTAACGAACCCGCCTGCCTTATTTACTATTTATTTCAAAAAAAGGGAGATGGGGCGTTTGTTTGCTATGCACTTTGAGGGAAAGAACGAAAAACTTATATCAGTTAAGCTCTAAAAAAAATAAAAAATTTTAAAAGGCAACATGTATCTTCTTACTTTTTACTAATAACTAGATAGAAAATTGTAAAGTGTTTCAAATTCTGAAAATTACAAAATGGAAGGGATATTTTATTATAATGGAAGTTTAATTAAGATAATACTGATTTGTTAATTTGATACATTTTGTGAAAGTGATGTCACGCCTGAAATGGAAAATAATGTAAAGAATGAAAAATTAGATTGAACAAAGGGTAAATGATATGCGTGACATTTTCTTCAATGTTCAACACATAAAAGAATATAAAGTAATATACTACGAGTTAGAATATTATATTAAGAATATATGTATACGTTCATATGATTAAACCAATAAGATTTTCTAAGGATAATATTCAAATGTACAGGGATGATATGAATCATTCTAATCTCAATTACACCTAGAGGTTCAGAACCTGTATGATCATACCTTAAAATTAACTTGGATGTTTTATATTGTTTTGTACTGTTTTACTATATTTTGAAATGATTATGACGTCAAAAAAATGAACCAATGAAAGGCAACTATAAATTTTACCATTGGTCAATTGCAGTGTATACTGGCCTCTCATTGGTTAATTTTTTTACGTCATAATCTGAGTCAGCCACTTTTACTAGCTTCTTTTGAAATTTATTGAACTTCCAAGCTTTGTTAAAGTCAAAACATGTATTTTTGTTCTGTTTGATTGATTAGCTACAGTTTCTTAGTGTTTGGCCTAGATAGATTGATTTTTGCCCTGTACAATAAGATGACTGAGTAAGAGTTTCAGGACTCCTGTGGCTGCTAGTATATTTAGGAATTTTTAAAACATAGTCTTGTATAATTAAGATACTTCAAAATTCTGTATATAACATATACAAAAAGTAACTTTTCATATCATTGTTCTAACTCTCATATTTTGCTATTTCTTAGAAACATCTTATGAATATTAAGTGTATGAGTGTGTGTGTGTGTGTGTGTGTGTGTGTGTGTGGGTATGAGTTTGAGTGGGTGTGTGTGTGTGTAAATTTGAATAACAAAGAGAACATATTACTTTTTGGACATCAAATAAAATTAAAATTTTAGCCTTTCGGGTTAGAACTATAAGTCATAAAGTATAGACTGGTATATAAGTTATGAACAAAAATGATGATGAGCCGTTTTGATATTTGTTAGGTTTTTCAACCAACAAGGGGATCTACTGAAAATCTCACTTAAACTTAATCTAACCTAAAGTAGGTAACAATTGTTTATACCTATATTAGAATAAATTTTTACATGAATCAATGTTGGTATGAATGTTGTAATTCTTGTTAAAATAATGTTTCACACTCTCATAATAAAGCGAAGTGCAAATATAATTAAATAAATTATGTGTATGGAAGCAAAGTATAATATCATTTACTTTTTGTCTTTGCACTGCAATAATTTTATTAGCCAGGCTACCTTATAACTTTTGTATGTACGTCCCTGCTTTAGGCCTTATTCTTGGAAATATACAGTAGAATATTTACTTTAATTTCATTGTCTATTGGTAGATTTTAAAAAAATAAGCTTTATTGTTGCACTGCTTTGGACATGATTATTAAAAGCCAAAATGAAAGGTATTATTTAAGAGCTTGACAGGTCTAACCAGAGTGTGACTTTTGCTCAGTAAGGCTTTGGGTTAGGCATAAAAGTTGGCTTGTTCGAGGAATCAGAATCCTAAGATAACCATAAAGCTGTGCCAATGAATGCAATAGACGATTTCTTTACAGTTTAAGGCCGAATTGAAAACTTTAGTTGAAAACAATCAAATTTTATGCCGTGGAAGAAAATAATCATTATGATTTTTAAAAAACTTATTTTCTTTTAGGTTATAATTGAAAATAAATTTTGTGCATACTTCCTAAATTCTAATCTAATATTGAAACCCAATAAAATGTAAAGTAGCTATTCATACAATCTCACCAAAAAGTTGCAAACTAATTTTTGCTATCAAGATTTGATAAAGATACCCAAAGTTTCATGTCAATGTATTGTATAACGTGTTTGTAAAACTTTGATTACCAGCGTAATTCACGGTCCAGTGTCATCTCCCTCAATGAATGAAACCTAATTATTACTTTCAAACTCATATTCCAGACAGAGATAAGTAAAAAAGCATATTGATCTATTTTTGTTCTGAAGAAGCTTATGCTTTCCCTCCATTAGCCTAGAGAGCACAGAACCTATTCCTAAGGTAAGCTATCTTGTAGCAATTATAACCAAACCTTACCTGACCTACAGTAAAACACAAACACACCAAAAATACATTATTCTTATTTTTATTCTATCAAAAAGTAAAGGAAGAGGTCCTGTTTTCGACTTGGCACTTTAGAAAAACAAATTAAAAAACCCTTATTGCCCTTTTTATATTTGTCCTCCACGTTTATCAAATATTACAGAAAGAACAATCCAAATATTCTATTGTTTTTCTTTACTGTATTGTACGTGCAGTGCACCTAAAACAAAATGTAAAATAGTAATCTGATTCTGAAAGTATTGAAAGTTGAGGAAATTCTGTACACACTATGTATGCATGTGAAAAATGTTTATTTATCGTATGTTCGGATTTTTCAACTTTATTGAAAATGGTATTTACACATATGTCTAAGAAGAAGTACACAATTTTGTTCTTCTTATAAAAGAAAGTGTTGGAATCAAAAATATTTTAAACTGAACATTTTTTAATACTCGCTGTGCAATATATAAATTGATCGCATCGTTCATCACTATAGTAAATTACTAAAGGGAGAAAGGGTTAAAAAACTGTATCTACCCATCACAGTGTCCTTGTGCCGACTCTCAATTGGGTTATTGAAAATCAACCATATATATCATACAAAAAAGTTCACATTGTTATACTCAAAACAGAGAATACATTATACATGTTTTAGGACTGTTAAATTTTTACCTCTAAGTAATTAAGACAGTTTGATCTTTTCTTGAAAAAGACAAACCCTTCTTAAATTGTAATAAAATATACACTATCCTGGTAGGGAAAAATCTCTACATGGGCTATGTCTTGAGCTGTCATGCTCTAGAGAGGGGAACAGATTTACAATTCAATATTGTTTTCATATTGTCATTTTTTAACACGAATTAGAACTAAAACCAAAATTTTAGGGTTTATAATGAAAATTGTGAGGAAAAAAATGATAAGATATTGAACAGGTCTAGTGTATGTATGTACATATTTTCCATTAAAACAATTCCGTGCTCTTAATTTTTAATTTTTCCTCCTCAAAGGAGCATGTGCATTTTACCGATTTAGATGAACTTTTCCTGTATATGAGTATGATTTTAGCATAAGACTAGCATTTAGCAGATGACTAATTGTAATGTAAGTGTTAATGTAAGTGACCTTTTTCTTTTTAATTATACAGCAAAATTCGATACAAATGTCTAGTTTCAAATTTATTTTGCTTGGGTCTCTTGAGTTCTATTGACTGTTATACATCTATTAGCTGCGGAAAGGTGGCTTTGTTAGGTTATTAACTATTTGCAAGGGTAGGACACCAAATATATTAATTAAAGGCTATGTGCAGTAAGGCTTATGATAATCGGGAATACTTTGTAAAGTTAACCAGTGAATTCGTACAAGCCTTTAGAGGAAGGCGGGGGAGGTCAGGAAATTTGTCTAAATATTAAAAGGTTTCCTGAAATGTACACCATTCGGACCTACAATTTCCGAGATCTTAAGCTACAGACAGGAAATTTTACTACTTATAATATAAGATAACAAATAAATTTGTATTAACCCAATTAATTAATGTTTAACTAAATTAAATTAATCAATATCTAAACTAGGTTGAGGTTTTATACAATTAACCATTTTCCTGTGTTTAAATTAATAATCGGAAAAATGCGCTAAAATAAGTTTCTGTTATTTTCAAACTTAATTTTCTTTTAGACTAGACTTAACACTATAAGAAATATCAAGTCTAATAAAAGAGCAGTATTTTATAAATCACTAGCGGCTGCTCCCCTAGCCTCTACGGGCTTTACCCCAAGAGGTATAATTAAATTACATCTTCCATTACCTACTCAGCCAAAAAAATGCGAATGGATCGCAAATTTTCGCAAATAAATAGCGAATTCGCAAAATTAGTAAAAATTCGTAAAATTAAAAAAAAATCGAAAAAAATTCGTAAAAATTTGTAAAAGAAAATAGCCTAAAACCACCACAGGACCAGTAGGTATATTCCCTGAAGAGTAGAATCCGATCGTTTCAGTGGTTACAGAGATCTTAAGGGACAGACGGGCTGACAGACAGACAGACGGACGGACAGACATTATTCTACTTTGTATAATAGATATGAATTTACAATTCTGGTAAATATCTATAAATGGAGTAATTTAGGAAACATGGTACACATTTCAAATACTCCATTTATCTATATAAAAGTACACTTTAAACAATATAATTGCAACAGTTTACTGATCAGCTCATCATTTTATAAAATGCTGTTGCGCTACTTATAGACGTTATCATATAAGAAAGGGTATACCCCAGCTCTAAAGGGATAAGACAATATGCAATAAATTGAAGTACATCCACAATGATGATACATAAAATTATCTCATTTACAATTAGCGGTTGAAACGTTTGGACACTCAACCTATAGAATCAACCAATTAATATTCAAAGAAGTCAGAAATAAAGGAACGGGAGTGTGAAAAATAAAAGATGCTTTCAGTTGTAAGGGGATTATAATTAAACTCATATTTGGACTATTTTTGTCATGTGATCTTAAGTATAGAAAAACATTTATGTAGCTATACATTTTAATTTAGTTAATAGTAAAAATCAAAAAAACTAACATTTTCAAAGAAATTAATAAATGTCCTACTTGTTTCGACCGCAACGCATGTTCTCTATTGCTTAGCTTGTCCAAATTCAGTTTATGTAAAATGAAACCGCATTATTACGCTTGGATTTATTAAAAAAATTAAAATAGAATTTTTAGACATTTATGAATGAATTTTTAAAAAATTTATTAATAATATGGACTTATAATATCATGAATGCTAAACAGATGTAATAAATTCATATAGAACACTTTTTTACATTCTTAAAAATATAAAATTATATTCTTTAATTCCTGTTGAACCAATAAGGAGTATCTGATTACACAATACCTTTCAACATATAAGTGAAGTTAGATCATATAACAGAAACTTTCAATGCTTCATACTATATTATATAGGGGTTCATGGAATAGTAAACAATAATACTTAATTTATTCTGATACCATTTGCTGGAGGCCATAAAAGTAACGTACATAATTATTTTACACTTTGAATTTAGGTGACATGAAAAAAAGTGTATTTCTCTAATTTAAAAACAATAATTTTTAGCCAAATATCCTGTGATATAAAAAAGTAAGATTTTATGTGTGAAACTAAAGATCTCGGTAATAGGTAGTCTTTAACTAAATAATTGGTTGTAATTTTCAGGTGAAAAGAGGCTATGGGTGAAGCAATTATGGTTTGCTAAAAACATTTCGTGGCAACGCCCTTAATTTGTCGTATTTTTATAATGGCTTTTTCAAAGGTTATTTTAGGTTAGGTTAGGTTATATTGTGTTAGGTAATTGCCCCGCAGGGTTTGACCCCCCCCCCTTCAGGGGCTGGAAATAGGAAAAAAATACGAAGAATCACCTCTTAAGGTGCATTGCCACGAAAGGGACTATACCCAAAAATTAAGTATAGAAGATAGTAAACTGTCATAAAACATTTCGGGGTTAAAATCAAATGAGCCTTCTTAACAGCTTTCTGTGGAGAACTGAAAGAACGAACGGAGCAATAAATGAGCAATTTTAGCAATTTTTGACAATCAATTCCCCCCTGTCATAATATTCACGAATATTTTACATTAACTCTTACAGATCGGGGGAGAGGTGTCATATTGACCCTCCACCCTCTAGTTTTTTCAATGTCATTTTTTTTGTAGGTAAGATAGAGAGTTGTGACTTCATGACTTTTTAAGTTTAGTAATTATACGTCGGCAAGAGTTGATTTTATAAGGATATCTGGTCTGTGTCAATCGTGGCGTCCGGTCAAAGTCGGTAAGGTGACACCAAATTCAGAAAAAATTCTAAATAAATCTTAATTTCTTCATTATGACGTTTGTGTATAAGATAGAGACCTAATTTTTTTTTGGTGAATACTGGGATATCAATGAACATCTGAGATAGTGGTGTTGTTATGACCCTTTGACCGTTTGACCGCTTTCTGACCGATTTTATGTCCTGCTTTTAGTATAGACTTGTATCATGTATATCGTGGCTTCTATTACAGCTAGAGACCTAAAAAAATGTGGTACATCCTTGAGCAATGATAAACTTCCGTGAGTAGTAAGGTTATGACCGTTTGACCACTCCTTGACCGATTTTTGACCGATTTTCTATTTCCTACCTGTAATTTTGCCGTTTGTAAGCTGCCAGCCGCCGAATTTCAAAACAGCTATAGACCAACCAAATTTTTATGTAGTCTTTTAGGATCAAAAACAGATAAAAATATTAATTAACGCCGCAAACCGTCGTTTTACCGCCGTAACCGCCGAAAATGGCGGTTTCCGTTATTTGCCGTTTTTCGGCGATGGTCAGAAAAAGTAATTTTATTGTTATAAAAAATAAAAGTTCCATCTAAAATTTGGTGATCCTAGCTTTAAAATTGGCCGCTCTAATATTTAGCGGCTGGCCGCTAAAAAGCGGCTAAGGAGCGGTCTGACCGCTATGACTAGAAAAAGTAATTTTCTCTAAATATGCACATGAACCACCAGAAAAAATTTATGTCTCTAACTGTAACAGAAGCCGAGATAGAGGGGGGGTCAAATTAGCCCCCCCCCCCCTCCGATCTATTAAGGTGGGAATTAGGGCCCGATCTGTAAGGGTTAATTTATCCAGTTAAAAAATATCATAGAAAAACGAATGAAATGTTCTTTGCTATAATGTTGCTTTGCTACTTTAAAATACAACGTGAATTTCAACAAAGGATTGAATATATTTAAACATTTTTTTCCATGTGAAACTCAATAAACCCAATAAGAAAAGCTTTGAATACTAAAAAGTATCACGGAAAAAAAAAGAAAATACCATCCAAAAAAGATAAAAATTTGTGTATCCTAGAACAACATAAGAAAGAAATAATAAAACATTCTGTTTTGATAATAATGATTATGATTTTATTTACTGATTTGCCAATAAATAACAGTTTATTAAAGAATGTATTTTCTATTTTCTATGTTTTTTTCCCTTAGATTAAATATCCCTTGAATTTCTGAAGAAGTATAAAATTGAATATTTGTCCCAGCAAATTCTAAATCTGTCAAAACTTTTATTGAAAAGAGAAAAACTGAATCCTTAACAGGTCCCATTTTAAATTGATATTTTGAAATTATTCATTCATCATATTATGTAGTAGGATTTTCTGGTCTGAAGCTTAAGATCTCAATAACTACTAAACCATAAGGGTTTTTTAAGTAGGCTTTATAGAGGTCCTGTGTTGGTTTTGAGCTATTTCTCTAGTCCCTCTCTGTCCAGTGTCTCTAGATGCCAAGGGCGTGGCCTCTAGTATGTTTTAAATGATGAATATTGTATGCTTTTAGGCATATCTTAAAAAAAACAAAGACAAGAATGATAATAAGCAAGAAATGCAGGGCTCAGCCGCCTGTAAGTATTAGTGAATTCAACCTTTGTTAATCTTTAAAATTAGCTGAAAGCTTAAACCTGACCAAAAAATGTAAGATATTTTTTTTTTAAATAGATTCCCACTATATATAAAAATTTATGTATTTTCATGGGCTGAGATTCTTATTCAGCAATTAGATTCAACATGGAATACTTTAATGGGACCATTTAAAGATCTAAATCCCAACAAAAAAATGAAAATATCTAAAAGTAAAATATTGAATGTAAAATTTACTAGTCGTTCCACTTTTTTTCTGATTTGACGTGTCTCGGAATTTTTACAATTTTTACATACACAGAATATATTTGAATTTTACAAATTCTCAGCATAAATTTACCTCTTTGCGTTGGTGGACCACATCGTACCAACCATCCATCCCAACTTGAAAATTGTGTAACTAAGTATTTATATGAGTGTTAACCATGGATACTTTAATTGAGTTCTTTGTAATTCATAAATAAAAAAAACAAAAAAAATTTAATAATGAATCCAATTTTGATGTGTTTTTTTCCATTTAGCTTAGTTTAGGTTGGGTTAGTTATGATCAGCTTATTCTCACAGGGATAAGAAGATTAAAACTTTTTATATGAGGGAAGGGGGTTTATATGGTTCTGCGAGTCTAAATAAGTTTATGTGCAGAGATTTTACCAATGGTTGGTAAAATTAAATTCGAAACAAATTTTAAACTTAACATAAAATACTTTATGTTAAGATTTATGTTAAAGGTTAATTACTTCAGTTTTTTTTTTCTCAACTGTCCTTTTTTTAATGGAGGATTAAAATATCTGTCTTTTTGCCTAGATATCCGCGATAAAAAATTTATATTGGTCCAGGGCAGGTTTTAGGCCATTTGAAAGTGGGATACATCACTTTCATTTAGAAGATATGAACATTGTTCCTTTAGTTAATATTTTTATTTTCTAATTGCAGTAAATTAACTTTTGTCTTTTTTTATGAAAAAAAAATTAACTTTGCACTCTTTATTACCCGCATGATGTAATAAAGTAATTTTACGTACTTTAAACATAATTTTCTTCACTATAACAAAAGGTGCATTTGGGGAAAGATAAAATTTTGCTGTGTAATTTCTTCCGCAAAAATTGTTCCTATTATTCAAAGAGACATATAAGCAATTAAATATATGTAGAGGTGGTGTTTAGTAATATGATGGGAGAACAGGGGTAGCGAATACAACATCTTTTAGTATTGAAAGCTTTTGAATAAAATGACCAAGCTAATATTGCTTAATTCACTTCCACAGGAGACTAAATAAATGTAAATAATTGCCAAAATGGAAATAAATTTTCATGTCTTAGAATAGTGTATTTTTACTAAAAATAGGTTGAAAAACTAGCTGACTTTTATTTTTTTTGACTATACAACAATAATCACAATAACTTTATGTGGAAGTGAAAATTCACCAAAAGGCAAATATATGATGTAAGGATATAATAAAATTTACTTCCTATATGAAAGATAAAGTTAGGAGATTAATGTCTAAAAATTTGCATCAAATAAGAAATTTAAGATATTTTAAAGGTGTTTAGAGCTCTGAAAAGTTTTTAATAAGTCACAGAATTTGGAGCATCCACTCGTCTTCTCTTATAAATCAGTCTCTAAACCTAACTGATTCGCAACTAATCAACAATTTTAATTCTAATTTTGAGCAACCCAAACCGAGCATAACTTTTCAGTTGTCAACATTCGCAGCCATATTTTTCAGTTGTCAACATTCGCAGCCATATTTTTCAGTTGTCAATATTCGCAGCCATATTTTGTAGCTGCATATTCAGTTGCTAAATTTTGTTATTTCTAATCTTAAGCTGCAGATATAGTGCAGACACATCTCATCTGGCCACCAAATTGGGTTTTAGAAAATCCGTTTTATTTCAACAAGCATAAAACAGCTACAAATTTACATGGTTAGGTCCATACAATAACTTAGAACTTTAGGGAGCTTTCCCGTTTCTTGAAATGCATTTTAAAAAGTGTAATATTTTTATCATATTGTGTTTGTTATTACACTAGAAATATCCAATTCTTGCTTTAATTTATGTTAGTTAAAGATTAAAAAGCAATAAATAAGTCGAATCCCTGTCGCTTAAGAGTTACTTCATTGCAATAAATATTTCATGATTAGCAATCTTATTGATGTACGTATTAAAATTTTGGAGAAAAAAAATGTTTTTACTCCCTTAAGTGGCTTTAAATCTGCGGAACCCTATTCCTTTTAACGCATACCCCTTGACAGAACCTTACCTGAAATAAGCTTTAAGTTTGTTTTGGGTAACATATAATAATTTCACTTCTGGTATGAAGAAATATATTAAACCTTATCTTTCTATTATGAATTATTGATAATTCATTTTACGTATTAAAAAAAAAGATAGTAGACTTATTGTATTAGAAGAACCATTTGTATTTTTTGTTAAAGATAATCTAAAATTTATGAATGGCGAAAATTCATCTACAAAGCTAATTTGGTATTTTTAGTCGCTCAAATATAGCAAACTAGCGGCTATGCCTCAGGCATCTAGGGGCTCCATCAAAGATATATGGAAGGGTAGAAAAATAGTCTAAAACCAAACCCATTCTTATTTATAAAAATGAAATAGACTAATTATCTCAGGATCTAAAGGAAGCTTCACTGTAATAGAGAACTTCATTGGTTCAGCAGCGAGATCCTTCGGTACAGACAAAAAACTTACTACCTTATAATAAGATAAACTATGTAGTTGACTGATGAAAATAAAGAAACCAAAGTAAAATAGCTTAATATCAATTGAAAAATTATAGTTTTTGTGATTATATTTTGATTTTTCATCGTATAATACTTTAACTTTTGGACCTAATTGTCCGATCACTCCAAATTTTCTCTATCAGTCAAATTAAGTATTAAAACGCATGTAGCTACTTGTACTAACTAGTATAAGAATTAAAATACTCAAGCGAACAACATGATGAAAATTACTTTGGCTTTAGCTGTACTCTGCTGCCTGGTTGTACTCTCACAGGTAGTATATGTACTTTTACAAAGAAAACTTTTAATACTGCTTATACAAAAAGACCTACAATAAAAATAATCAATAATAGGCCAATCAATACACAGACTAAATTACCAATGGTAGGCCAGTATGACGTAATTTTTATAGACACTATAAAAATTACGTCAAAAAAAGTTTTATTTGAAATATGACTTTAAAATTTTATTTTTAAATAAGCATTGTGTGCAAAAGTGCAATTTTCATGAATAATTGTTGTTTGGCCGTTTTTCCCTTCGTTGCTGCGCTCCTTATAAACATATTATATAATTGTCCTTGTTAAAACAAAGTACTTTGACAATGAAAACTTAATTGAATGGATGGGAAATAAACATTTGTTCAATTCATTTGAAACATTTCAAATATTTGGATTTCGGATTTTAACATTTGTTATTGTTTCAATATTTTCTTAGCTTTTATTTTAGTAGCAAAGCTACTCTAAAATTACATACCCATATTGGACGATGCTTCTGGTTTGCTAAGTTTGTGATTAGCTAGGTTGTTTGTTTGTCTGTAAATAATACTACAGAGGTATAATATGATTACATAATACTAACAACATATATCTTACTATCCATTCGTTTAGAAGCTTAAAATGTATACTGGCCTGCCATTAGTAATTTGTAATCTGTCAATGTAGTGGCATATCATTGGTCATTTTTATAGGGACTATAATCAGCTTCATCTATCTATATCCCTTTAAAACCAAAAAAAATATTGCTATCTATTTATTGCTAGGCGACAGTGCTGCCCTCAGTAAGAGGTGATCAAGATATCTGTCTAACCTGTGTAGATGTAAGTATTTCTATATTATTACAATATTACCTACTTACTGTATGTTACTGTTTTTTTTTTCATTTAAACTGGTGTTAACTGATCATATCTTTATTGCTTTTAGACACAAATGTTCCTTACTAAACAGTAAACACGCATAACCGGTTCTATTAGGCTTATATCATCTAGTGTTTAAGAAATTGAAATGATATTTTTGATTAATAACCATTCATTGAATCTTTTAATGTATTATATCAAGCTTTAAGTGCACAACGGGTGAATACTGTATTTAGAATTAGCTGTTTCGTCCCTAGCATCTAGGGGTTCTATCTTAAATCTATGAAGTAAAATAGACTAAAACCGTAATAGGACCATGTTAATTTTACCTAAAGTAGGGAACCCAATCTGCCCAGGAGTTATTGAGATGCAGACAAAAAAAAACTCTACTACTTTATATAATAGGAAGAAGACTAAAAGATTTACATTTGTACGGTGTTTTTGTTAAGGATATCGTTAAAGCGGCAGAGGATTGTAAAAATACTGAAATAGATTTCCTGCAGTGTGTTTCTGAAGCTCTAGGTAACATTTTTATAACCATTGGTGATGTACATAAATTTATTGGCGATTGTTTTAAATTTAGTTCCCTGAAAAAAAAGAAAATATATTATATTTGAAAGCCCTGTCTGTAAGGATGCAGGGATCCAAAAGGATAAGACAATGGCCGATAAATGGATGTACATCCCCAATGATAATTCACAAATTTACCCCTTTTGTAGATTATAATTAGAGGTTAAATCGTTTGGACACTCAACTAAATCAACCAACTAATTAAAATTCAATAAAAGCTCCAATGTTGTTAAGCTAACGAATAAGAAAACGTTATAATATATAAGACTTTGGGGACTAATGTAATAAACAGCCCAATGTCCCCTCCCTCCCTGGCAAGGAGGTGTAAGTTTTTACACTATGCACTCTTGTAAAGTAAAGTATACAAGATGCGCAAAATAAAGAATCAAATAAAACATAACATAAAACCTTTCAACATGATTAAATAACAAACATACATCTTATATTTTCAAAGGCTTCATTTTATTTTTAAAAATATTCTTCGAAACTTGATGTAATTTAATGGAGTTCTTTTTGTCTGTACAGCTTTGTTGTATATGTTTTTATAATAATCTTTACTTCATGTTCTTATTTCTTTTATGATTGCTTGCAGCTCTAGGGGGTGTTGGGGGGTTGAATTCGAACCCCCCTTTTTTATTTTAGTTTTAAAAAGAAAAAGTTTTTTTGTAATTGGTGAGAAGAACTTTTTGGGGGAGCTTCAGTGATATGCTCTCTTATAATAGCTATAAAACTTACATGGATCTATTATTAAAACTACACTGTATAGGAGAACCGTATCGGTTTACTGGTTAAGGAGATTCTTCAGTACACACACACACAGATCCTGTTACTTTATATGAGCATGATTATAGATAATAATTATTATTTTTTATATTGAATGTTTTTCTTTAGTCAAACTGTTATAAGATTTAAATATACAACCTGTAGTTTTAATGGAGTAAAATACTAAAAATTAAGGCCTAGAATTTATTTTTCTATCCTTACTGGGTTAATAGGCAATTTGACAGATTGACAATGCATTTTATACTTAAGTTTCACTTTCATGGATGATGTCATCCTGTACGTTATTGCATTGATTAAAGCCCAAATTGAGATTCTTTGGCCTAAATATTTGTCCTACATAGTTTATGTGATATATAGTTCTTGGAGCAAAAGTACTATTTAATTAACCCTACCTTTCGTAATCTTATTTTCATGAATCTAGTAATAAAACTTTCTTTTAGAGGGATTATCGAGCACAGAAAACCAATACTTCTTATTTTGAAATAAATTGCAAATAGGAGAGTGGTTATCTAACCCTGCGGGGCTAAACAAATACCACCCTCTCTAAAAATTTTCAAAATAAGGGGGCTAGGAGTTCTTTTCTCAAAATGTCAGGATACGCCAAAAAATAAATGTTTTACTTGTACAAAATAGTTCATTTATTTATTAAGTTTAGTTTACAGTTTTCTTATTATCCTTATTATAGCATAATAACATCTAATCTGCAATTTATTTTCACTTTTTAGCTCAGCTATTAAACACATTTTTATTCTTGTGTAAGTTATATATGTGATAAGATGTGTTGGAATGGCATACAAAGGCCATAACAAAAGTTGCAACACCTTTCTCTTCCACTTAACTTATTTTACTTTTCCAAATACAGTGGAAAAATAGTAGAAGTATAAGTATATTTGTAAAAGCAAAAGGTTACTTAATTACTGTAAAGTCTGTATTGTGTATTCTGTATACAAATTATTGAATACGCGTATCGGGTTCCAGGACAAACGCAGGGTTGACAAACGTCGGAGTGGCCAAATGCAGGAGTGTCTAAAATATTAAGTATTTAAATAAGCCCCCCGCAGGGTTTAGGCATTTAGGAAACCCATAAGATGATTTAAAATAGGTTAGGTTAGTGTCCACTCCGAAATTTGTCCTAAGACCAATATGTAATTACAGTGGATTCCTGGATTTTTTATGACATTTCCCTGGGAACAACAAGTCATGGTTTGATGTACTAACAAACCTTTTTTTTATAAAGTAGCCACTTTTTCAAAGATATGCTCTATTACTGTTAGATGATATGTTATTAGTACGTGGTTGCCGTGTACTTATTACTAATTCTATCCATACCAAATATTGCACCAAAATGTTTTTACTTTAATGAAATCTTGTTTTTAGTAGCGAAGCTATTCTATAGAATTTTTGTTTTTCATTCATTACATTTCTATTTTTCTTGTATTTAAAAAAGATAACTCATTTTTGTAAACATTCCTCCAGACTGAAGGTCATCTAGTATATCAATCTTGATCCACTTACAATGGACTTTTTGTCTATGATCTATGGATCTACAGATGATATGATATTCATTAAAATTTGTATTGGGGAAGTTTGATTTACTCAGCTTCTGTTTGAGATAGAAACTTAAAATTTCTTGTGAATAAACCTCCCACAACTGAGAATTTGCTATGTAACACAATGTCTACTCCATCTTAGTTAAGTTTGGCTGTTAATAGTTTTTCAATTATATTTGTTTTTAATTTGTTCTTTGCAACTTATGATTCTTGTTTCATATGTTTGCGTCAAACCTTTTACACAAACAAAGCTGGTTGCTAACATGAGGTAAATACAGATACCAAATGCATTTCTATCTTGCTATCCTATATGAAATCTTTCCATCTATGTATTGAACAAGGACGCTATCGTCCATTTCTAGTGAAGCAAACAAGTGCTACTATTATTTTTAATAGGAATAGATTATTAAAGTTTTTTCATGAAATGACAATAAAAAATAATGGTGAAGCTGAGAGTGCCAATAAGAGAAATTACGGCATACAATACAATGACCTCTGATAGGCCAGTATACATTTGAATTGACTAATGGTAAAATAATAGTAAAACTGGTCTATCATTGGTCATTTGTATTGTAATTGACGCAATTTTGTTATAGGCACTATAAGTTGCTTCTTAATGGTGTACCGACAAAATGATAAAAAGGGATACAAGAGCTAAAAACTACTGAATCTTTGCTTCACATGTGTAAATGACTTGATGTTAAGACAGACAGATGGACATATCAAACAACAGAGTAGTTTCGCTACTAAAAGCAGTGCACATATGTAGATAGAATGGTGTCATTTCATTGTCTTTTCTTTATTTCTAGCAATCAAGGATAAAGCTTTTGCCTATATGCTCACATTCTCTTTTACGATATTTCCATCTGACGTTTTATTGGATCCTGTAAAACTTGGTGACTATTAGTATGTCGATATCATTAGTGTCATTTTCATTAAATGTCGACAAGCTTGCAGCATTAGAGTAAATGGAGCGTGACTTCGTCTTGCCGGGGAGGTGTTGGGTTCGAAGCTGGACCACACCACGCCGAAATATAGACATTAAAAACAGAATCTACTGCTGCTATGTCTTGCACGCGACACATAAAGTGAGGGGGAATGCATTGGCGCAACTTATCATCATGCGCAGTTAGAAATTGACAAAGGTTCTGCAATCAAAGGGTTGGTTGTCTGTTGGATGTTACTCAACCTAGTATCTTGAGGGTGTTAGCTTATGTTTTGGGTTCTCTAGACATTGTTTTTAATCATAAATTAATTTATTTATGTATGTTTAGGAGCTATTAGTGACTGCGCCCATTGCATCTGTGAAGTTTTGATCATCATTGGTGGATTTGATGACGTATGCCCTGTGAAAGCTTAAGTGAAATGAAGTTCAACATGCAATTTATATTAAAGTATTGAGCCTTAACATTTCCATTAATAAAACTTTCAAATTTACCATATAATTGTTTTTAGTAGCGAATCTACTCTAAAAATAGCCTTTTTTGTCAGTTCGATAGGCAGCCAAATCTTCCGTGATATTTGATCTTTCTTTTTTATGACAACCAAACATCTATAACTTACTTTAGCCGTTTGTCCGTCCATGATTTCTTATATATTGTACGTCGCATATCAGATAACAATAGATTTTAAGTTACTCTTTAAAGATTACGTTATTGGTCAGTTGGATCCACAAAGTTTCTATAATACGATATTATAAATGATTTTCTAGTGTGGCAATAAACCGGTTCTAATCCTGCAGATAATAATCGGTTTCGTAGCCACACTGAAAATTATTTTTTTTACATATGTAAATAAAAACATATTGAAAACGAAATTACAGAAACGCAAAAATGCCAAACATTTATCATTAAAGTTTTACCATGTCTTCAAACAAACGCAAATGAAAAAAGTTCGACCTACATATGTTGGAGAGTAGCATAAAAAATGCAGTAAAAGTTTTGGTGTAAAAACAATTGGATAGAAATGTATCATAGAATAACAAAGACAATTGTGTTCAGTTGCAACTGAACTCTTTTAAATGTTTACCTAAACAATTTAGCCCTAAGTAAAAAACAGAGAGAATAAAAATAGATTCTTTATGTAGTATACATGTATATACCTTAGTAGGAGGTTGGTGCGCCTCAATAAAAAAACCTACATGGATATTACAGTAGGTCTATTAAATCATGGATAGTTGATTTACTCCCTCAAACCTGTTCTGGATAACGTAAAGCCATCCCAACAATTTTGCCACTTTGGAAATCTCAATTAAAACAAAAATTCAACAAATAATACCCCAATCCCCTCCCCAGCCCGTATTTTCTAAAAAAACAAAACATTTTTCACTTTGAAAAATTAATAATCCAACTTTCATTTCCCTATCCCTTACCTAGGGAAGAAAGTTGTAATTAATGTATGAAATGTGTTACAATGAGAAACTTACTTCTTTTAACAAGGACATAGGTGAGTATGTCGAAACGGAAGGTAGATTCATAAATTCATTGCTCCTACCCCCATCCCCCCTCTCTAACTCACCATTTTTAAAATGTATTTGAGTCTACTCCTCCAAATCTTTTAAGCTTAAAGTCCTTCTACTGTTGTGTAGGGCATAAAAAGGCACTTTGAAATTTTTTTATGATAAGTTTTCAGAAGGCTTCACTACTAATGAACATACTCGTTTTTGTTTATTGTTGTTTTGTTTAGAGATTTTTGAAGTTGTTCCACTTAAGTTTAATGTTAATCAAACCTGGGTTTAGGGTTTAAATAAGACCGGATTAAGAAAACAAACTATTTTATTTATAGGTCAATTTGTTTCTTAAAAGATTTTATTTGTCTTTGTAAAATTTGGTTATGGACACCATTTTAAAGCTCTTTATAGTGCCTATAAAAAATGACGTCATACAACACAAATGACCAACGATAGGAAAATACAGAGACTAAATAACTAATGGCAGTTCAGTATACATTTTATTTGACCAATGGGTGGCCAGTATGATGTCATTTTTATAGGCAATATAAAAACCTTCCAATATTTTGGCACAGAACACTTAACCTTACTTAGGAATAGGCTGCTTAGAGAGATTCCCATACAATAGTTTGCTTTGATAATTAGGATTTGTTGTATGCTAGATGTTATTCTATCGAATACCCAGGATGATACTGGCTCAAATTTCTAGGGGAAAAAAAGAACTAAAATTCGTCCTAACACTGCTGAGTAACTTGAAGATCATTTAAGTTTGTAAACAAAACATTCACAACAAAACTTGAACAAAATAAATTTATTTAGAGCAGGCACAGACACACACATACACACACGCACACTACCAAATACACACACACACACACACACAAACAAGGAACTTTTGTATGAACTTGAACTACATATTAACAGACTTTCACACAATGCATGGTAGACCTAAATTAATTTCAACACTTTTACACAACTTTAACAAAGGGGGGGCATTTTAAGTCAAACTGTTCTTATTGTGACCATTTCATATAAATACATTTGGTCATAATTCAGAACAGTTTGACTTAATAAGATCATTTAACTAAAGGGTTGCATCCAACTTTACAGAAAATTCTTGAATAAATAACTCCCTTTTTCAAATATAAAAAAATCTTTCTAGTTATTACTTTTTAAAAACAATAAATAATAAAATATATTGATATAAAAATCAATTTGATTTTTTTATTTAAACTTTTTAGAACATTATAAAGGTTTTTCTAGTATATTTTCGAAACAGATTAATACCTAGTGGATTAGAACCAGTTCTCAGCCATACTGATAAATTATGTCTAGCATCGTATTATAAACAGGTTTCCGCAGATATAAAATGTACAATTATAAGATTAAAACCGGTTTTTAGCCCCGAGATGACGAATCTAGAGAAAAAGTGATATTTAGAAAAGCTCAGAGTCTTAAACATCCTGTACACAGTTTAATTCTTTTTTTGCTTGATTTGCCCCAGAGTGCAGTGGATTTAAGATTTAAAGTATCTAAGTAAAAAACGATCTCAAAAGGCATTAAAAGATTGCTGGAGACCTGAAGAAACAGGACCTGGTGGATCATACCTCTAGCCTAAAGTTGTATGGGACATTTACATTTATGTTTTTTACCTTTATTGGATATTTAAGATTGAATGTTTTGTTATTGCCATAAAAAAGCAATACACATATTTTTATTTTGTACATGCACTATACAGTAAGGTTAGATGGTATTCTATGCCCGTCAGGATGATGATATGATATTCAAAAAATATTTTATTCTACTTGTGTAAAGTCAATTGAATATGGTTTTTATCCTTTACAAACAGAAACTAAGAGGAGAATTGAGTAGCTTGGCTACAAAATAACACTAAATTTAGACGACTAGGTACTTATAATGTAAGATAATCTGTATGAAAGTGTATAATGCATTTACTTAAGTCTAAGAAGCGTAATTTTACTAAATCCTCTTTATCTTTTATGTTCTTTTGTTTACTTTTATTAACAAAGCTACTCTGTAACTATTCTGTGAGACATGATTTTTTGGGGGGAGGTGGCACTTTTTCTCTTGGGCGCTTTGTGGTACCTTCCCCAAAATAAAACTTTGAGAAGCTACCTTATAAAGAGAACCATATCGCTTCAGCGGTTAACGAGATCCTTTAGTTTAAAGATAGACAGACACACATTAGGAGACTCAAAAACATTCTGTTTCTTTTTTATAATGATTAGCAATTTATATCAACTGACAGTTTTAATTTAATAGTTAAGGATAGGTTAGGTTTACAAGGGTCTTCACATGTACAAGACTTCATTTCAGCAGGCTTGTTTTAAAACCTTAGTTTGTATTGGACGTTATAGTTCTTGTTTTTATGTAACCTAAATTTAAGCCCCAATATAAAATAATGGCTTCTGTTTATAATGCGGATTTTAAAAATGCTATTATGTCCTAACTCTGGTAATTTTGAGACAGAAAAAGTTTTTCATTTTTTGTTTATTACTTTAGATAATGTCAGGTCATATTGGGTACCACAGTGTTTAGGCCCCGCTAGGCTAAGACACTCTGCAGGGTTTCGGGATGTGTAAAAAAACTCCCTCTTCCCTCATTTTTAATTTGTATGAAAAATATTTGGGTGTTTTGTGAGTTTGCGGCTTGATTTCAATTAAGATATTGAAAACGGCGCATCCGAAATTTTGAACTCTTAAAGGCTAAAAATATGTTTAGCATATGTCATTTAGCATATGGTAGAATTATTACAGAACGTCATAACGACAGTATAGATTAAAATAGAGAAGGTTCGCATTCATTGAAATTAAATAAAAATATTACAAAATTGTATTTTAATCAACAGAGTAAATATGCATAAAATTTTAAAATAATGACATAAGATATAAATTCTTTATAAATACACATCAAACACACTCATTTTCAAATTCTAGAAATTTTACAAATATCATTATAAATTTATACACATCAAAAGAACTAAAAATGCAAAAGAAGGTGTATCAACTTTTTTTTTATAGCTAGCCGGTTCTTTTAGTAAGTAGTAGATGTAAAATTTTTCATAGAATTCAGATATGCAATCGGTTTTTTTGTAGACCTCTTATTTTTTAAGTAATTTAAGTTTTTTTAAAAAATAATTAAGTCGGTTTTAAGGTACTAAAACGCAACAAAATAAAAGAAGAAAATGGCCAGTAAGAACAAAAATAGTAAGATCTTTAATTTGACACCTTACTTTTAAAATTCTGTTGAGTAATTATTGAAAAAATCTATTTTTTTAACCTCGGTTTAATAAAAACTTTAGACCTAAATATTTTCTCAAACAGACATAAAAAACATGGGTTCATATATACCTTTAGAATCAGAAAAATATTACGAATCCATTGTAAGCAAAATTGAAAAAAAGTAAAAAAAATAAAAATTAAACAAATGGCCAATTGTATTTTTTGTTCAGGCAACACTATCGTCTTCCCTTTTTTACCCCCTCTTTACCCCCTCTTTACCCCCTTCCCATTTTTATACTCAATTCAAAAATTAAGACGTTGCCTGTACAATATAATATGATATTTTCATATAATTCCTTTTATTGTAGTTTATATACTATATTGTAAACTTTTTTTTTCAATTTTGCTTACAATGAATTCGTAATATTTTTCTGATTCTAAAGATATATATATTATATGAACCCATATTTTTTTACCTGTGAAATAATAAAATTAATGTCAAAGTTTTTATTCTCGTGGGTTTAAAAAAATCGATTTTTTCAATAATTACCTGACAGAATTGAAAAAGTAAGGTGTCAAATTAAAGATCTTACTATTTTTGTTCATAATGGCCATTTTTTTCTTTTTTTTGTTGCATTTTAGTACCTTAAAATCGACTTAATTTTTTTTTTTTTTTAAACTTAAATTACTTAAAAAATAAGAGGTCTACAAAAAAACCGATTGCATATCTGAATTCTATGAGAAATTTTACATCTACTACTTACTAAAAGAACCGGCTAGCTATAAAAAAAAAGTTGATACACCTTCTTTAGAGAAAATTTAATTTTAAATCCACCTGACTTCATATGCATTAATGACTACAAATGAATAATTTTGCATATCTAAAATTTTTACAGAAGTTATGTGCTTCAGATCAGAGAAAAAGTAAAAAGAAATGCCTTGACAGACAAAAAGATGTAAAAAAAACCGCCATAAACGATCAAAGTTCCCAGACACAGTTTGTGCAGTTAAAAAGTTGGTTGTTCTTGGGGAATTGGATGGTAAGATTGAACAAGAAAAAATATGAACCTTTTTATTACTCCTGCGTTGAGTCCTTAATCCTGCTAAGCTATCCCGTAACCAATGTAACTAAACCTAATCTGACTAAAACACAAACACAGGATGAACCAAACAGTTATACCCTAATTAGTTATATTTTAAATGTAAGAGGAAGGGAGGCTACGAGCTGGACATGCACTTTCAGGGTAACAGCCACTAAATTATATGATAAGAATATACAGATATTGATATTTGTAAATGCCTGATCATGTGATGTGAACATTTTAAGTTGTTGTGTATTTTTCATCCTTGAACACCAGATCCTTTTTCCAAGTCACCAACGCATGTCTTGCAGTCAGAATGGGTTGCTGAAATTTTATTGGAATTTTATTGGAAATGCATAGTTTCTTTAAAGATCTTGATTTATTAGATGTTAAATTTCCCCTTACTCCCCCCTCTTCTAAAGGTGATATCTTAAAAAGGAATAAATCACTTTTAATAAATATTGATTATTGTAAAAGGGGGGAGAGGACTCAATAATATAATAGATCTAAACTCTAAAGAGATAAGGCAATGGCCGATAAATTTATATTTATCCCTAATAATAATACACAAAATTAACCAACTCTGTAGATTAAAATTAGTGGTTGAAACGTTCGAACACTCAACTTAATTAACCGAACAATCAAAAGTCCCCAAGGTTGTTAAGCATAAGAAAACATTATTATAAAACTTTGGGGAAAGGTGTATTATCAGCCCATTGTCCTCTCTCTCTCTCTCTCTCTCTCTCTCTCTCTCTCTCCCTCTCTCTCTCTCTCTCTCTCTCTCTCTCTCTCTCTCTCTCTCTCTCCTCTCTCTCTCTCTCTCTCTATATCTCTCTCTCTCTCCCTCTCTCTCTCTCCCTCCCTCTCTCTCTCTCTCTCTCTCTCTCTCTCGCTCTCTCTCTCTCTTTTTTTGCTTACCCATTTTCTCTCCGAGACAGTTGAAGTAATCATCTTTGACAGTTTCACATTTGTTCATAGAATCGCCAAGATGCTAAAAAAATTTGTCATCTAGTTTAATATTTTTTTGTCGCAATTTACTGTAAAAATATTAATATAAGGGGAACATATCAAACAAAAAGTACACTTTGTATACAGGTGGAGTTCTAAATGTTTGCTAATAAACTTTTTATTATTAATTTTCAATAATGATTTACAGAGTATATAAAAAAAGTTAAGGAGAAATATTTTCTTTGAAAAAACTTACCCCAAGACATTTGAGACACTCTATAGACAGTCATGATAAATCAACAAATTTACAGTGTGAGTTTTTTAATTGAAAGAATTTGAATGCATCTTTATATAAACTATGTAGTTTAACTGACTTACAGCCTTAACGATTTTACAAGGAAAATTTTCCAAACTTGTCAATGAGTTACAGATTCCTTAAAGATTAAAAAGATTAAGGCTAAGTAAACCCAAACTCTTTGACTTGCCTAATTAATATCATGTAATTTAGACCTTTATTATTAATATATATTCTTACTAGAGGCTACGCCCCTAGATTCTATAATCTTGAAACCTTAAAACCTTTTTTAGTAGCGAAGCTACTCTATAATTCACTATGTCCGTCCGTCAGTCCGTCAGTCCGTCCGTAACGCTATGGGGGAAATGGGATTTACTCAGCTCCTATAAAAGATAGAATTCTGAAATTTTTTGACAACATTCCCATCATTAAGGAGCACAATTGACTATAAAACATTATTGGCGGTCGGACCGCTTTTTAGCAGGTTTTAGGCTATTTTTATATTTTTCCCATTTTTCTCCATATCTTAAGTGTTTATGGTCCGATTTTCAAAATTTTTTCAGTTATTGATATCAAAATTAAATTTCCTGTCGTTTAAAGAAAACAACCATGAAGGCCAGAGTGTCTTTTTAGCAGGTTTTAGGCTATTTTTATGTTTTTCACATTTTTCTCCATATTTTCAGTGTTTATGGTCCGATTTTCAAATTTTTTTCAATTATTGATATCAAAATTAAATTTCCCGTCTTTTAAAGAAAACAACCATGACGGCCAGACTGCCTTTTTAACAGGTTTTAGGCTATTTTTATATTTTTCACATTTTTCTCCATATCTTCAGTGTATATGGTCCGATTTTCCACATTTTTTAAGTTAAGGATATAAAAATTTAATTTTCTGTCGTTTTAAGAAAACAACCATAGCGGCCAGACTGCCTTTTATCAGGTTTTTGGCTATTTTTATATGTTTTACATATTTCCTCATATTTTTGTTTTTTTTATCCAACTTATTTGGGATATCAGTATCAAAATAATTTTCCCCATTGTTATGTGCATCTTTAATGTAATTTACTTTGACCATCGTCATCATACAAAATAAAACAAGGTTTCGTGTTTATTTTATCCAATAAATCTATTCTTGATTTTAATAAATACCCTTTAAATCTACTTGTACATATTCCCATCTACGATATTTTGTGCTTCGCTACTTATGGATGTTGTCATCCTTGTTTTTACATATATAATAATGTTCATATTTTAGAAAATCATAATTCACCTTATCAAAATTAAACTTTTTGATTTGTACTTTTTGTTTTTCAAAAATTATATTGAAAATCACACAAGATGGAGTTAAATAGATTTGCCATTTCATGGTCTAAAACTTTAAGTTAGTTTGATAGAATTTATAATGTGACAAATTTGCCAACTTTAAATGTTAACTTTTAAATGTTAATATACTAATAAATAATTTAGAAGTTGAGATACAAAAAACTTAAAGCTTATTGGTATTACGTAAACTTTTCGTCTCCAAATAAATGATCTAAAATGTATAGACTTATCATGACGTCACCCTGGTAATTTGAAAAAGTTGAGGAAATAAATTCTAAAATTTGATCACTTGTTGAATTTATCATGGCCCTACCCTGAAAATCTGAAAATATAAGATGATCATAGTCCAGTAGATGAAAATAAATGGTTTATTTAAAAAGTAATTTGATTTTTAACAAGGATGACAACATCCATAAAAGCGAAGCACTGAAACGGTAGGACAAACGGACATTAACACTTGTATAGTGTCTAAACTGAATTATCAGAATATAAAAGTATAAGAGTCGAAGCAAAATTGTAAGTAAATTTGTTGAAAAACTTCTTGATACAGGATAATGTTTATTGAGTTTATGGACATACTTACATTTTTAGGATTTGATTATAGAGTTGCTTCGCTTAAAATATTGTTCTTTGTTGTCCCAGGAATCAATATATCAAAAATCAGATCAAACGGATAATTAGATCACATAAAAATTAGCTGTTAAAAAATTAGAAAAATCAACATGTTTAAAATGGACGTACGGACATTCTGGTAATGATTATAGAGTTGCTACGCTTTCTAACTCGTACTTAACTACTACAGGAATGATCATGCAAAGTTTGAAATCGATAGAACAATTCTAACATGCCTAAATTAACGAATAAAAGCTATCTATCTCGGACGGACGTACGGACGGACGAACGTATGGACGGACGGACGTACGGAAAAGCTTCGCTTTTAAAAAGGAAAAAGAGAAAAATCTAGTGTAAAATCTTTTAATATATTGTGCATAATCTATGAAATTTGCTTACTTTTTATAGATGGAAGACCTTCAAGCATTCCCTGAAAATACGTTTGATAAATAAGTCATATCTGTAAGAAATTAAACAAATTGTTATGCTTTTTAAAAGCGAAGCTTTTCTATAATTAGGGTCGGTCCGTCCGTCCGTCCGTACGTCCGTCCGTCCGTCCGTACGTTAGTCCGAGATAGATAGCTTTTATTCGTTAATTTAGGCATGTTAGAATTGTCCTATCGATTTCAAACTTTGCATGATGATTCCTGTAGTAGTTGGGTACGATTTAGAAAGCGTAGCAACTCTATAATCATTACCAGAATGTCCGTACGTCCATTTTAAACATGTTGATTTTTCTACTTTTTTAACAACAAATTTTCAAGTGTTTTGATTATCCGTTTGATCTGATTTTTGGTATATTGATTCCTGGGACAACAAAGAACAATATTTTAAGCGAAGCAACTCTATAATCAAGTCCAAAAATGTAAGTATGTCCATAAACATTATCCTGTTTTTAAACAGTTTTTCAACAAATTTACCTACAATTTTGATTCTACATTTATGTTCTGATTTTTCAGTTCAGATACTATACAAGTGTTAATGTCCGTTTGTCCTACAGTTTCAGTGCTTCGCTTTTATGGATGTTTGTATCCTTGTTTATAGTGATATTACCTCTGTAGAGGGAATGGATGATATAAAAAGGCAAAAGATAGCTGATAGAACCAAAACTCTCATTTTTATCTTCAATAAATAAGCGTTTGATTGAAACTTATTTTTATTTTGGCATTATAGCAAAAAAACACATTTAAATCTATTAATCTAAACATGCAACTTTTTAACGGTAAAGTTTCTTAACATTAATGAATTTACAGCAAAACTGACTAAAATATGACAGTTTCTAACACTCATATAACTTTTTATTCTGTAACATTTGATTTTTTTATAAAACGGAGATGATTCACCAAGAATAGAAAAAATGTACACTGAATCATATGTTTTCATTTTTTATAAACTGATGGCATATTATTAGATAATTAGTTTCATATTTCACAACAAATGTAAAAGAGTAAGTGATAAATCTTTGTAATAAAGACATAATTGTACATTAATAATATTGTATTGTGAAGTAAGAGTACAAAAAATACACAACGTTGCAAATTAATTGCGTACTCTATAACATTTAAAACTTAATTGCTATGGTAATCCAAATTTTAAAATTTCAAATAGATGAAATAATTTGCTAAATGATTTTGTAAAAACCAATAAAAGATTAAATATATTTTTTAAAAATATTTCAGAAAATAATGTTATTGAATTTATCCTAGAATTGAAGAAATGGCATTATCAAATAAAGTCATTACAATATGTGACAGTTTTAAAATTGATTTAATTTCAAAGATAAAATTAATTTAATATAATATCTTATCTGACTTTGATTTTTTTTCAAATGGGATTTTTTGTGTAACACCCTGTAGTATATCTACAAACTTATTACTTTTCTTTCTCAAAAATTAAGAGAAGTTTAAATAGTAGAAATCAATGACGAATAAGAAAAAATATTAAGTATTAGGTTCTAAATGTATATTTTCCGAATATAAAATGTTTTAGCAATACCCTGTACTATCTCCAAGCCTGTGTCTTCGCTATTGAACCTTTTACCAAAATGTTGTGTAAAAAGTTATCTTTTTCTGTCCAATATTTTTCTTTTGCGCAAAATTGTTAAGATGTGGCACTGACCCTGTTAAACCATAAAAAATCGATTACATCGACATAAGAATATTTAAGTTTTAAAAGTTTTTTTTATGATAATTTTGTAAAAAGAAATGTTTGTTTAAATTGAAAAAAAAAACAGTATAAAAATCTTTTTTGGTAATGGCAAATGTTGCAAACACTTTTGAAGTAAATATCAGGCACATCTGTTTATTATGATAATTCCTCCAAATGCTCTTTATTTGATATGAAAAGTTGAAATAAATGTCAACAAGAAACCTTCACAATCAACAGGGTGTGGCACAGTTGTAGAAGATGTCAAGTTTAATATGTAGTTAGTGTCAGAGGTGCGTGTGTATCTGCCCCATAAATGTCCTGTATTTCATTTCATTTTCTCAAATATCAGCTATTGTATTCACCTGTTCATATCATACAAAGAAATTTGGGGGGGGGGGGGGAGAGAAAGGGGGTTAAGGCAGTGGACAGTAATGTAATCTTTTCCCTTAGCTGAACAAAATCGGATGAAAGATTTGATTAGGAAATCCTTATATAAAAGTAACAGGTTGTCTATATGTGTGTATTAAGCGAAGGATCTTGCTACCGCATAACCGATGTGGTTCTCCTTTACAGTTAGGCGCGCTTCATAGGTTCAGGGAAAGTTTATAACTATTTAGGAGGGTAAACAATCTATTAAGTGCCCCTAGAGGCCTCTTATAGACCGCTTATAGAACTGAAAGAGACATTTTCAAATCTTTTCTTCAAACAATTTTTATTTTCCAAATAGGAATTATTTTGTTTATTATAACTGGGGTAAAGATAATTTATTATCTGTATAAAATTTACTATTGGTCAAATACAATGTAAATTGGCCTATCATTGGTCATTAATTTAATCATCACAGGTGTCTTCATTGTAGTGTACATTATTAATGAAACAGCGTAAAGTGTCCTATAAAAGTGACGTCATACAATACAAATGACCAATGATAGGCAGTATAAAATTTTGGTCAAATACAATGTAAACTGGCCTATAATTGGTCATTTGTATTGTATGACGTCATTTTTCATAGGGCACTTTACGCTGTTTCATTGATAATTACACTACAATTACACTTAAAGAGGATTTTTTTTTATCTCTCGAGATTTTTTTATAACTTTTTAAATTTGAATGTATTCATATAAAAATCTAAATTCTACAGAATAAAATTTTCTAAATATAGCTTTAGTGTATAAAAATTTCTACATATACGACGCATAATGTTATAAACTTTGTTAGGATGTTAAAAGCGAAGCTTTTCTATAATTAGGGTCGGTCCGTCCGTAACGGATAGCTTTTTCGTTAATTTAGGCATGTTAGAATTGTCCTATCGATTTCAAATTCTGCATGGTGATTCCTTTAATAGTTAGGTACGATTTAGAAAGCGTAGCAACTCTATAATCATTATCAAAACGTTCGTACGTCCGTTTTAAACTTGTTGATTTTTTTACTTTTTTAACAACAAATTTTTATATGATCTAATCATCCGATTGATATGATTTTTGGTATATAGATTCCTGGGAGAACAAAGTATAATGTTATAAGTGAAGTAACTCTATAATCAAGTCCTTAAAATGTAAGTACGTCCATATACATTATCCTGTATAAAGGAGTTTTTCAACAATACAATTTTGCTTCGACTCCAATACATTTATATTCTGATTATTCAGTTCTAACGCTACTTAAGTGTTAATGTCCGTTTGTCCTACTGTTTCAGTGCTTCGCTTTTATGGAAGTTGTCATCCTTGTTTGTCTACGTCTATTAAGACCATACTAGATTCTGCAAAGATTTGAAAATAATTTTAGGTCATTGTCTAGCGTGACAATCCCGAGCGGTGAAACACGACGGACGGACGGACGGTACTCAGTTTAATTGTAGAGAAGCTTCATTTTAATCCCAATTAAAACATAATTCTATATATTTACAAGATTACTTAATTCAATATCTACAAAATTAAGATGGGTTTAATAGAATAATAATAGATTCGTTCCCTTGGTATATTTTACATTCACAAATACAAGATAATAAAAGGTAATTTTTATGATTCACCTAAAAAGATTTAATACAAGGACATTATTATTATAGGGCGCACAGGAAAAAATAAAGGAAAAATAAGACTTGCTAAAACTAAACTTTAAATCTTATCCTAAAATATATTTTGAAATAAAATGTGAATAATGTTTATTTTTCGTTGTTTTCTTTTATATATGAGCAGTCTTTTTGTCCAGAGTTATGTTTTTATTTTAGAGATTTATGTTCACGTTGTCTCTGAATTTAATTAAGACCTTTTAACATGTTATTTAGTATTATAGTAAAACAAGTGGGAAGGGATTTAATAACTTTATGTCCCCACCACTAGGACCCTGTATTGACTTCTAATTGGGTCTAAATCAAACATTAACATTGAGAAAATTAACTCTGCCAAGTCGCTACAAAAAAGATAAAAATTAAGTAATTTGCTAGCAGTTGAAAAGGGTCCCCAAAAGAGGGACCCAGATAGTTGTCTGGTTATATATATTTATAGGTTATATAGTAAGCTATATAAGTTGAAGAATTTTAATCTATATAATAGATTTGAAATCTGCATAAAATTTTAAGGATTTTTTTATAAATTATTTTCTTGATTAATTCTTTATCTTAAAGCGCAAATACAATTTAAGTTAATTAATTTTGACATCTGTGATTGGTGGGTTTAAAACAATCTGCGCTCTGATCGGAGAAGCTTAAGTTTGGGCAAAATTAATTAACTTAAATTGTATTTGCGCTTTTAAATAAAGTATTATATAAAAAACGAATTTTATAAAAAAAAATCCTTAAAATTTTATGCAGATTTCAAATTTATTATATACATTAAAATTTTTTCAAATTATATAGCTTATTATATAGGTTATATTGTATTTATAGATTTTTAAAGTCAAAATGCGCGAATGAAGAATAGAATAAGATAAGTCTTATTCCTTTTTGTTTTTGTTTTTTGACATGTTGAAATATCTTGGTTAGTTTAAGGAACTGCGTGGTATGTAAAAGGTTTTGCTAAGTGGACAAAAGAAGTTATAAATCATAAATAATGTACATATGTTTGTACAGCAAATTTACTCTATATTGTGTCTGTCTGTAAGTCTGTATGGTTCTGGAATACCTCATACGGACTTCTATAGGTAGATTTTGATATTGTCTTGTAAAATTTCTGTATTGTATTAATAACCATAGCAGTCAATAATGGCAATACTTGATTTTCTCATCTTCTAAAAGTGCCTTTATTTTACAATTCATTGAAATAAAAAAAGCTTTTACTTTGCAGTAACCAATTAATAACGGGCTCTCACAACTGCTCGTGGACTATACTAATCTATTGTTATCTAAATTCTTAAATAAATCGCTATATGGTAGTTAAAACATCCTTGTTTTTTTTATCAGAATAGAAAAAAAATACATTTCACTGCCATAAACCAAAATTTATTTGTGTATTGTAGAAAGAGTTATATTTCAAATTCCATTTTATTGTTGGAAATCTTATAATTTTCATACCAGATAAGTTTGATAGTCTCTTCTTTACAATGTTAAGTTTAAAAAGTGCCATTACTCTTTAAGATATTATGTACCACCTTCAGACTAAACAACAAAAAATTATACTATAGAATAGCTTTGCTAAGTATAGGAAATAGGAAAGAATTTAATAATCAAATATATATTGTACCTTTTTGTTCCTTTGATGTTTAGAATATAGGCAATATCTTTCCAAGCACCCCACGTAGAGAATACAACCCCGCCCCTTAACCCTTACAGATCGTGGGGGGGGGGTCATATTGACCCCCCCCCCTCTATTTTTTCAATGTCATTTTTTTGGTAGGTAAGATAGAGACTTGTGACTTCATGACTTTTTAAGTTAAGTAATTATACGTCAGCAAGAGTTGATTTTATTAGGATATCTGGTCTGTGTCGGTCGTGGTGTCCGGTCAAAGTCGGTTGGGTAGCACCAAAATTTAAAAAAATTCTAAATAAATCTTAATTTCTACAGTATGACTTTGTATATAAGGTAGGAACCTAAAATTTTTTTGGTGAATACTGAGATATCAATGACCTTATGAGAAAAGTGGTGTTATGACCGTTTGATCGCACCCTGACCGACTTTATGACCGATTTTTGTCCGGCTTTTACTACAGACATATATCATGAATATCGTGGCTTCTATTACAGCTTGAGACCTATAAATTTTTTTGGTAAATCCTTGAGCAATAATAAACAGATAAAAGTATTAATTGGCGCCGCCAACCGCCGTTTTACCGCCGTAACCGCCAAAAATGGCGGTTTCCGTTATTTGCCGTTTTTTTGCGATGATCAGAAAAAGTAATTTTTTTGTTCTGAAAAATAAAAGTTCGTCCTAAAATTTGGTGATCCTAGCTGCAAAATTGGCCGCTCTACAGCTGTTTTAAAATTTAGCGGATGGCCGCTAAAAAGCGGCTAAGGAGCGGCCTGACTGCTATGACTAGAAAAAGTAATTTTCTCTAAAAATACACATGAACCACCAGAAAAATTTTTTACGGCTTTATCTGTAACAGAAGCCGAGATAGAGGGGGGGGTCAATATGACCCCCCCCCCCCCGATCTATTAAGGTGGGATTAGGGGCCCGATCTGTGAGGGTTAACAAGGCTTAAGCATTAAGAAAAGCCAAATTTAATTGTAAGATATTTTTAGAATAACGTTTTCTCCATAGATGGCTTTAAGGCTTTAAAGGCTTCGTGATTTTACGCTATTTTCTCCCTTTTTATTACCGCTAAATATCTGTAACTTTATTTTTCCATTTGTACAACAATGATTTCTTTGTGCTTCGCTACTTATGGATGTTGTCATCCTTGTTTTCATGTGGGAGGGTGCTTGTGTTCCGATGTTGATTGGAAAGAAAGCACCAAAATGTAGAATGGTAGGAAATATCGGAAATCTGTTGGGGACAGAAACACGGACTTCAAACAGTTTGAATTCAATAATTATTTGTCAAAGAGTTTCTCAACAACAAAGAAAAAATAATATAACAAGGACGATAACTTCTGTTGTAGTAAAGTCATTTTTAATGCTAACATTTTGTTCTTTGTTCAAATATATAATTCATAAATATTTATTTGTTACTATTTCATTGGGTAAGGGACGATAAAGATTCCCTCTAGAGGTTTTTTGCCTTTTATTTTAATCGTTTCAAAGATACTTTTTTTTAAAAGACATTTCAAATGGCACACATATGCAATCTTTTGGGAATTGTTTTTTTATCTATCAATCCTGGCGATAACAAGAACCATCCAAAATTCATATGTTTAAAAATACTAAAATCATATTCCGCATCCCTGGCACCAGAAGAACCTGGTACCTCAAGTATCCTACTTACTTTAAATGTCCTTAAATTTTTTTTTATAAATCATAAATAATTTATAAATATTTACCACTTATCTTTTTTTAGTTACTTTTGGAAAATTTTGTAAAGCGGAAGTGGGTCAAAATGGCAAATAAGTTTCAAGAAAATACGATGAATTAATACCAGAACGAACATATAAAATATTTCAAAGAAAACTCTTATAGATTTATTTAGAAAAGTTTATTGAAAATTGCAGTTCTTAAATATCCATACATTGTTGCTCAAAATGTCCAATAAGATTAAGGACAATACAGATGCATTCCAAACAATCAGACCCAGCACCTAAAATTTAAAAAAGAAAGTTTGTCAATTTGATGTTCCAAAATTAAAGAAAAGACAGAAATGATAACACCTCCAAACTTTAGGTATGTCACAGGACATGGCGTCGTATAAACGACATCGAAAAAAAGTTTTCAATAATAACGCCACAGATAATCATTTGGAAGAAATTAGCATATCGTATTATAGACAGCTTTCCGCCGATGGTAAAATGAAAAATCATAAGATTATTCTTAGTTTTGTTAGCCTTGAGGGTCCGCGGGCCAGGTTTAACAAAACTGGTATTAATTTCATGTTTTATTTTTATTTTATTTGTGTAGAAAATTATGGATAATACGATATGATACATGATTAACAGTATGGCCTTAAACGGTTTGTAATAAAGCGGATATTAATCAGTTTTGAAGCTTTGCTTGAAAGAAATATATATAAAATGGCAATCTTTAAATCAGTATCCAAGTTTTTTTATGGACTAAAGTACATGTAGATTAATAATAATGAATTATAGAGTAACTTCTCAACTGAAAATGTTTTTTTTTTTTTTAATATCTCATAAATCATGTACTTAAAAGATAAAAGCATGTTTACAATTTGCGTCATACCAATGCATAAATAATAAGTTATCAAAACATAATAAGAAAAATACACTCAAAAACTAAACAAAAAGATAAAAAAAATCATTGATATCTAGCTACCGTACCCAAATAGACATTAAGAGAGGAATACATTTCATCAAAAGAAAATAGTAAAAAAGTTACAAATAAAAAATCTTCCAAGGATGAAAAGACTGTATGGGATTAAAATTGTTGGTTGAAATGTTTAAACATTTCATCAAAGTACCCACACTTTTCAGCTAACAAATATGTAAAGTGGTTATTAGACTTTTAATACCAGTGTAATATACAGTCAAATGTCTTTTTTTCTGTAATGAAATTAATAATTTAATTTCAGATATTTATGTCTTTTAACTGTTGAAAAGCTACGCTACTAATGGAAGTTATCATCCCCGCTTCTATTCTACAATTTACCCAGAATGTCAGTGATACACTTGAGAACGTCGACGTTGTCACCAGAACAATCAGCCAAAGCAGTTGAAATGTCCTAAATAGTTATAAACACATTATGCTTGGTTAAACATCTTTTCATTATTTGAGGCAATTACAGGAGTATGCTACTCTATAAATATATTATTTTTTTGTCTAATAAAAAATATTTGTCTTTATAACTTTTAACTTGGCCTTCTTTTCTTAGCTCGCATGATAACTTAAATGCATTTCCAGATTTTTTTTCTCAGTAGTTTTAAATGATAAATTGAAATATGGTTTTCTTTTCCAATATATCCACGTATTCTACATACATTTTAATTAAACAGTCTAGCATCGGAGCAACTCTAAAAAAATTACTTAAACAGGTATAAATAAACTTTTTATTTGCTGTTTTTTCTTATCAATAATTTGTTGTTTTGTAAACATGTCCTTGTCATTAAGTTCTAAGTTTAACAAGGAACTTACATGTATAACAAGGATGACATCATTAATAAGAGGCGAGGCTAGAATAATGGATGAAAATAATGGTTACGAGACTTTTTTAATTGTTTATCCAACTTTAACATTTTATTAAATCATAGTCTGTCCTTTATACCCGACCCAACTTCTTCTCAAAACTTTTTCTTTTATTTCTACTTATGTTCCCTAGAATTGTTAGGAATCTAAAGGGATAAGATAATGACCGATAAATTAATGTACATCCACAATGATGATTCACAAAATTAACCCTTCTGTAGATTAAAATTAGTGATTGAAACGTTTAGACCCTTTACTAAAAGAACCAACCAATCAAAGTCAAATAAAAGTCCCCAAAGTTGTTAAGCCAACAAAAAGGAAGACATTATGATACAACTTTGGGGACTATGGTAACAAAAAAAAAATATCCCCTCCCTCCCTGGAAATACTAATCTGTAAAGTGATGACAGAGGAAAAATTTTGATTACCTATTCGTCAGGACACAGATTTATTTTTTAAAGATTAGAGGTGCCTCACAAGCATCTAGAGACTCGAAATTCAAAGAGTTGGTTTGAGCATAAATAGCCAAAAACCAATAAAAAACTTGCAATTAATCAAAGTATAGCCTTAAACACAAAAGCTAAGCGGTATTTTCTTTCTCAGTAATATCAAAATTTTATGAGTCTAACTAAATATTGGGAGCTAACAAGAAAAGAATAGCTAAAATAAATGATTAAATGTTTTGTTAAAGTCAAAAATACTCTTATTACAAATAGAAAACAGACTCAGTTGCAACTTCGTTCTTTTACATAAATCAAAAAAATACGGTGTTGCAAGTAATTCAATAATCCAGAGTCATAGAACTTTGTAAGACCACAGCCGCAGTTAATAGAAGGTCAACAATCCATAGGCTTGATTTTAACGCGTTTTTTTCAACATTTACAAATTGTCAAATTTTGTCAGGCCCCTTTATATTCATTTTTCATTATATTAAAGTAAAACATTATATAAGAGGATGAAGGGTTTAGATAATTGCATGTCCCCATCCCGTGGACCCTGTGCCAACTTTCAATTGGGTCTTTGAATATCAGCCAATAGCATCAAAAATATTGACACAGCAAGGTCGCTTAAAAAGAGCAGAAAGCAATTTGCTAGCAGACGAAAAAGGTTCCCAACACTGGTTCTAGGTAGTTGTCTGGGTTAAACACTCTACTTATTACATTTATTTTCATAATACGCATCCTTCTCTACGAATTCTAAAAACTAGAGTAAGAAACTTTGTCGACTCAAACTATTTTTGCTAACTTGTAGTTTTATAATGTTATCCATTATTTTCATTTTATTTTAGGTTATTGATAAATGTCTTTAAGATTCTGTTTAAAATGTTTTGTCATCTTCTTTTATGATTTTGCTTTTAATAATGGCAAATAGCCTTGAACTAACCCAAGACACATATGAAGGTTTTTGTAAAGAACAATAACCTCAGACAGGCCATTTAACCCTTAACGGTCGGGGGGGGGGGGGCGTTGAACGCCCCCCCATGCGGTTTTTTCTATCTCATTTTCTGTGTGTGAAAGATAAAGAGCCCAAACTGCTTGACTTTTTAAGTATGGGTATGACACATAACTGAGAGTTGGAATTTTTTGAATATCTCCATCCTGGCAGGCACAGGATGCCAGCAAACCTGGCAGGGTCGTCCAGGTAAAGAGCAAAAATATTTTTTTGACTATAACAAAGCATTTTATCATACCAAAATACTAAAAAATCCTCTAGTAGTACATCTTTATATGAAATACAGGTGTTCAAGTCACTTTCAGGTTCCAGGTATGATCCTGCAGGTCCTGATCCTCCAGGTCTCCAGAAATCTTTAAAAGTCTCCTGTGGCCGCTTAAGCTTTTCTGACATGTCTACATAACGTATTAAAATTTCATGAAGATCCGCCGCCGTTTTCCCGCCGACCGCCGACTGCGGCGGCTGGCAGCTGCCAAGTACAGCTGCGGCCGCTGAAATTTATATTTTGATATTTCAAATGTAAAATTTACATAAAGTTAAACATTTTCTGGAAAAAAAATTTTCTTCTAGCTTCAAAAATAAAAAATTACAGCCGTTTGAAATTTATAAGTAAAAAAAGACCTAAAAACAAAGGTTGTTAAATAAAAGGGTGAAGGAAGCGAAAATTGACTTAGACTTATAAAAGGTCGGAAATTTATTATCCAACAAGGGACTTGCACAAAAAAATTTAGCCCTCTAGCTATAATAGGAACTGAGATAATAAGGGAGGGCGTTGAACGCCCCCCCCCCCCCGACCGATTAAGGTGCGGCTAGGGGCCCGACTGTAAAGGGTTAAGAGGTAAACAAGGATGACAACTTCTATAATTAGCGTAGCATAAAAAATAATGAAATAAACAAACGAACAAATTAAGTTATTGAGTAGATAAGAATATTCATAATCTCAAAGTAAATCACATAGCCCTTTAGAAGCAATTTTTATGTCTTTTGAAGTAGACAGACATATAAATTGGTTCCATAGTTTTGCCTATTTTATCATAACCTAAGTTATGGTTATTTCATATCTTCATTTATTTTCATTTTGCAAAAATAAATCCTTAAAACCTTTAAATTAGCATTCTGTATGGAAGCAATAATTCGGTTTCTGTATTGTTTTAATAGATAGCTCCCATTAACTAGAAACATTAGAGGAATTTTTATTAGCAAAAGAGATAAAGTATTGTTTTGGAGAATCCTGTTTTCCCCCATTGACTCCATGATTTCCTCCTTCCTTTTAGACAAACTGAAGCTTTTGGAGAGAGTGTCATCTCTTTACTAGGTGCCTTATTCTTTTCAAATCATTCTAGATTATTAGCGTGATGTAAAAGGGGTTTCAAACCCCCTCTCTGTTGTATTGCTGTGCTTGCTACTGTCCCAGAACAATACTTAACCTAACCTAATCACCATTGGGTCAGTAATTGGTATATTAAATTGAATTCGATCACATATTTATCTTTCGATCACCAAGGACCCTAATTAGAGGAAATCTTAACTTTTAATAATGTATGGGAGTTATATATTAACCAATATTGAATTATAGGCCATTGCCAAATATATTTTTCTATTAATGGCAAAGAACATCTTCTTTAGAATTTATTTTATCTTATTTATCCGACCATTTACACAGAAATACAATTACACTCTTACAACAATAAAATATCTTTAGCTCTAAAATTAGCTATCATTTCACTTTTTGTTGTACATTCCATGAAAGCAAGGATGATAATATGAGTTGTAGATTAAAGCGAAGCATAACAAATCTAATATAGTAATAATAGTGTAGCAAGGATTATTTCAATTAAATGTTTAAAATAAATAAAAAATATAAGCTTCGTGTTAAAGATTATACTTTTTATAAGAGCAATAATCATAAAACGGACATACAGACGTTTTTACACACACTCTATTTTTCAAAAGCTTAACTCTAAAATTTGAAGAAGAAAAAATAAAGAAAACTTACCCCAACACAGTTCAGGCATCCTTTAACATTACCATCATCTGTAGGCTGCCCCTAAAACAGAAATTAAACTTAGTATCTTTTTTGTTAGTTTTAGTGACCAATCAACTCTTTTTTATCGGTTCATCTTTATATCTGTATTGCTAATATAATCTCTCTTCCGCCGTTCCTGGTGGCATCACATTTTTTTTTATCCACATTGAAATTATTTCTCCCTCAACCATACCGTGAAGAGCTGGAAAGTGTCATGTGTGTCGTCATTAAAATTACGCTTAAATCCATTCTTATTTAGGGTTTTCCTTTCACACTTTTTAGACATATTTTTATGACTTCGTGCATGACACTTTCCAGCGCTTCTCACACCATAGTTCTATGAACAGAAGCTGAGGAAAGCACAATCGCACAAAAAGAACTTACTTTGGAGTATCTTCGCTACTTAATATTAATTTTAAAATACTGAGTTATTGAACTATACAGACCATACTAATACTTTAAAACTTTGGAGGGATAGTAAATTAATTTACTCAAATAATCAATTTATGTTCAGTGAACTTTTTCCAAGGATAAACATATTGGTACAATAATACATATAAATAATGTGCAATTTCAGGTAGACAACAATATTTTGTTTAAAAACTAATACCTTAAATAAATATGTAGTTGCAATGGCATAAGAAAAGTCGTTAATGTGTCACCTATAGTCTTTTTCATTTAATTCTAAGAAAGGATGTCTGCTGTCTTTCTATATTTATTAGTTTTTTTAAGCTGTTTACATTAAATTATGTTAATATAATAACAAGAAAGTATTTGAAGCTTTTATAGTGCCTATATAAAAATGAGATCATTCTGGCATACCATTGTTCAATTAAAATTTTTACCTGCTATTGGTAATTTAGTCTGTGTATTGGCCTATCATTGGTCATTTGTATTGTATGACGTCTTTCTTTTATAGGCACTGTAAAGAGCTTCAAAGTATTTCCTATAATTCCTGACTTTAGCGGAACTTTTAATTTAATTTTAATACTGTTTAAGTTAACTAGAAAAAAGGAAAAACTAATTTAATTCTTCTCATCTTATACTAGGATTGGCAGATGGATTAAAAGCTAAATTTTACACATTTTATAACGAAGGTAATTTAAGTGTCTTAGAGAGTGGATTAGATAGCAGTGTTCCTATTTAGCAGCTGTTTGTCAGATCTTAAGTTTTCTTTTGGAGGGGTTAGAAAAGAAACAGTTTAGGAGAACCAAAAAGCGTTTTCCAAATCATTAATGTTATATATTGTTAAGTCAATATTATGTTAACTTTTATGTAATGCAGGAAAGCATAAAGCTTGCATATTGACAAAAGACAATGGTTTGTAGCTTTAAAAAAAAAGATCCAAATGGAAAAAGAAAAATCTGGAAATTAATGAAATAAAATGTAAAATGCCATTCCCTTCTACTTCCTACCTCATGTCGTTTCCAACCTTCCTGGAGCAACGAATTAAAGGGACATCAAATTAGTTGAAAATTTTTATTTTAAAAAGTAGAAAAATATTGAAAATATCTTATCGTCCGTATAAAACTTTTTGTAAAGAATCTAAAGAAGAGTTTTCCTCTCTAAATAGCAATTTTGCACTGGCCTATGAGTTTAGATAAATAATGTCCAAGTACATTTTGAAACAATATAATTTTTAGAAAATAATATTGGAATAATTTGTTAGATTTTGTTTATATTTTGTACATTTAAAGGTATCCTACATTTAAGCTAAGGTATTATGAAGTAGATTCCAATACTTAACTTTAACGAAAAACTTATGGATCTGAAAATCGAATTAGCAAAGTATTTGTAATTAAAAAGTAAACCTTTGCCTACTGAAAAGAAAGAAGTTTCTTTTTAATCTGGAATGAAATTCAAATTTAAAGTTAATGAGATTAGTTTTGGTCGAAATATATTCATTTCCTTTTAGAATATTTATATCCTGAAACAGTTTTAGTGGCTTTTCAGTAGATAATACACAGACAGAGGTAAACTTATGTTAAACATATTAAATTATGTAACTACTAGAGACTATGCTCCTAGAGGCTTTAAATGTCATTTTTTTAAGCCGGTGATGTCAACTGCGGCACTTTTAATTATTTTTGTTAAAATGTTTTCTACGCCAATGGCAGCCTTTAACAGAACTGTAAAATATTTTTATAGGGGCAACTTCTCTTAGGAGGTTGGTGATACCCCCCCCCCCAAAAAAAAAAAAAAGTTATAATCCTTCCCAGAACCTATGAGAAGCTACATTGTAAAGAAGAACCATATCGGCCTTGTAGTTAGGGATATCATTTGGTACAGTACACATATTTAAATAAGAATGATTATTCCCAAAAATGCCTTTAAAGGATAGATTGTTGATTTAAATTTTTAGATCAGCTTTTCTAAACTAATATTACAAACCTGTGCAAAAACAAGAGCAACAGACAAACACAGAAAGATACCAAGAAGAAGCTTCATTTTGACTAGCCACAAACAAAATTATGTTTGTTTACAAAAAATGTTATCTTTCTATTGTTTTTGTTTATTTAATATTTCCTACGCAGATTATATGTACTTATTGAATTTGTATGCAACAAAAAATTATTATTTCCTGTTTTAACTGGATAATATACAGAAAAAAAATAAAAAGATCATATTTTTTAATAATCAAATATCTCTTGTAAAAGTAATGATTTAAGTTATTATGTTTAAATTCTGTCAAAATGAAAGAAAATATTTTTTTTATTTTTCAAACTCCATTTATTATTTCATGGCCATTATTAAGCTATTGAACATTAGAGGTTGTATTTAATAAGGGACAATGAAAATATCTTAAAATATACTTTTGACAACAAACTAGAATCTGCACCTCAAGCAAACAATCGTAGGATCTATATTAAGCTTCTTTAAAAATCAGTTCAGTAGTTATTGAAATCTTAAGATTCTTAAAATATTATTAATTCTTAGTCATCTATTAGCATATAACCTCTATTATTGTATATGTAATCCTAAGATAAAAAATATCTTATCTTTAGGTATAAAGAGTGAATAATAATTAAACTGACCAGTTGAGTGTACAAGTCACACTAAGCACCATGAAGGTTGTCCTTGTTCTTGCCTGCCTGCTTGCAGTTGCCGTCGCTGAGGTAAATTGAATTGTCCTACTATTATCAATTTTATAAATACCAAAAACTGGATATAGTATTACTTGGATCTTAAGTCAGATTTTCATGTTCTCAAAAAGTGAAACATGCAGCGGGCTAAAATGACAATTTCTCCTTCCACCCCCTTTACGCAATTCCCTCCCCACCTACTGGACAAAATAACTGACTAATGAACGAGTTCCATATTAGCAAGCTAAATTGACGATATTTTTTTCCACTGTCATAATATCCACGTATATTTCATAGCCATTATCAAAAATATTATTTTTTAACTGTCCTTATATGTTTTTTTTTATCATTTTTTCCTTGAGAAAAAAATTAATGCATTTTATGAAAAATGATGTAAAATTCGATTTCTCATAAAAGAAATTAGCATTTGCAATTTTTCCAATTTGTCAAACTTATATCAGTTGCAAACTTTAGATTGGATAAAAATTTTATTGTAAATATTTGATTTTATTAACTTTTGGATAAAATTTAGTTTTTGAATAGAAACTTGTTTAATTTAGTTGATTTAATTCTTATCTTTGATTTTCGATGAAAAAAGTGTAATAAAATAAGTTTAACTAAGAAATTATCTTTATGAAAATGATTTTGAAAATATGCTAACTTTTGTTGCAGGTCTCCAAGGCCCAGGTCTCCAAGGCTCTGATCCAGAATGGACAAGATGGCTGTCTGACCTGTGTTGATGTAAGTATAGAGTAGTGTTGCTTCACTCGACAAATTTGCATTGTTTTAATAAAAAAAAACAATATAAGTTTGTAAAAATTTAATTGTAATAAAAAGGACATGATTAAAGATATCTATTATTGATATTGAATTTAATTAGTTTTAACATGTAAAGTTCTTTTCTTTATTAAATCAGAAGCTGATATTTAGGATATGTTTGTTGATTTTTGATATTTTAAATTTTCTTTATAATTATTGCATATCAATCTTAAATCCACTTAAATCAACTGCAATTCAAAGTTTAAAGTTAATTCTGTCACTGAATGACTGACTGACTGACTGTTTCAGGATATTATGCTTGCTGTTGCTGACTGTGGTGGGGCTGCTGATCTTCTACAGTGTGTTACTGAGATCATTGGTCAGTTACATGAGAATAATCTATCCTATTATATAAAGTAGTAGGTTTTTTTGTCTGAAGCTTGAGATCTCAATAACTACTGAACTAAATGACTTTAGAATTGTTTTAGGCTGTTTAGGTTTTAGATTTCATTATTTGGATGTTTTAGAATACAGATCCCCTTGGTACTAGGGGAGCAGTCTCTAGTCTTTATACAATCTCTGAGTTCAATCTTTTAATTTTGTTTAGCTATTAATATATTACTCGAATTTATATAACCAACAATATATTATCTATTTTCCAAATCATTCAATTTATCCATTCAGAAATTTCTCCAATAAATTCCCAATTCAAACTATCAATCATTTAGTTTATCAATTACAACCTATTGACCAACCAATTCATTAATATTTCATTATTTATCAGAGGTATTTTTTTAAAATTATCTGACAATTGATTTATTGAACAATCTTTTCATCAACCAAATTATTAATCCTTCTGATTACTGTAGGAGCTGCTAGTGACTGTATCCACTGCATCTGTGAAATCTTGGCCATCATTGGAGGCTTTGATGATGTCTGCCCTTAATTCTTCAAATATGCACAAACTTTTAAACAATAAATATTTTAGAAAATTTTAATGTGTATTGATTTTTAAATTTGATTTAAAATTAATAGAGTATGTAACTTGGTAACAAAAAATATCTGACAACTTTATGAAACATAAAAAAAAAATTAAATTTCAGATATATTTACTTAAATATTTTGTCCTGCTTTCTGTATATACTAGTGACTACGCCCATAGCAACTAGGGGCTCTGTATAATTAGAGGAACAGAGTGCCTAGAAAAATAGTCTAAAACCATCTCAAGCTTTAAATCAGAATACATAATAGCCTAAAACCATCCTAAGATTTTTGTGAAGCTTACCTATAATAAATAATCCTATCAGATCAGTCTTTGAGATCTTAAGCTTCAGACAAAAAACTCTTACTACTGTATATAAAAGAATATAGTTTAACTATAAATATCTACTATATTTATATTTTTATTTGAAGAAACCAATTTGAAGACAATCAATACTAAACTATTTTCCCTGAAAAGATTGAAACTATTCTTCATATCTTCTGAGTTTCATTTTTCATGAGAAATAATAATTTGTGTGAAGGATCTGCTCCCAGGAATCTAAAGGAATAAGATAATGGCTAATCAATTGATATATCCCTAATGATGATACACAAAATTACCCCTTCTGTAGATTTTTACTAGTGGTTTAAACGATTGGGCACTCAACTCGATCAACCAACCAATCAAAATTCAATAAAAGTTCCCATATTTGTTAAATCTACAAATAAAAATCATTATAATGTAAAATTATGAGGACTAGTATAATAAACACTCCAATGTCCTCACCCTCCCTGATCTGCTCCACTGTTTATTGGAAGTGTACCCTCACTTCTGAGAATATATCACAACAGCAACTCATCAGAACTGCAGAAATTTGGGATCATGGAAAGAAAACGAAGTAGTGGGTTTTGTAGTATATTCACAGTAGCTTTTGATAGGTTAGTTTAGATAAATGTAAATGTCAATGATTGCCCCGAAGGGGCAGAGCCCACAGCAGGGGCTGTGAAAATATGGCTTAACCCACAACTTGTTTTTTTTATTTCAATGATCCAAAATTTCATTTTGTATGTGTCGTCATTACCATTCCCATTTAAATTTTTCTAATGTCATCATCAAATTTGTTTTCTATTTTGTCTTATTAGCAAAACATTAAGCAGTTGTGATAATACGCAGAAGTGTACGCTTACTTTTATAGGAAAGAATTTCTACAGGTTGTCTAACAATTAAACGTTCAGCTATGATTTTTTTATTTCTTGAGTGACTACCTAGCATAATATGTTGGCATTGTTCAGATCAAACTGCAAATTTTGATAAAAAAAAATAAAAGATAGGTGAGTAGAGCTTTCCTGACTTATTAAAGCCATTTAATAATACAAAAGTTAAATTCATCTTGTATAAAAGGTGCTTCAGTCAATACGACAGTAAATAATAATGCTTTTCGACCATTAATTATCCCTTATCTATGAAAATTATGTTAAAGATGGTTAGATTTATACTTTAAACAACATTAAATGAACACCATATTGGTTTATTGAGAAAGAAATTCTTCTTTTCACAACTAATATAGGAGTCGTGAGGTGCAGTGATTTTTTTAAAATTTGCTTTTAGGGTTTAGATTTACAATGCTTATTTGAGATTATCTTCCAGTTATTGCTGAGATAGGTTGAATATTTTCAAATTCCTTTGTAGTTCAAGATACATTTCAATATACAGAATAAACGTATTTCAAACTTATAATATCCCCGAAAATTACAATATTTCAGATTATGGGTCTTGAGTAACCAACAGACAGACAAACTACTAATAAAATATATTACTATAGCTTGTAACCTGTAGCGTCTTTGCCCAAAGTGTAGTTGATTTAACCCCCCATAAAATTGATATATTTTTTAAATTTGCATGCTCTATCTATAATGTAACCAACCATCCAAAGAAACACAGTCCCACGACCAACTAAAAAGAAAGATATTAAGCTAAATCTAAAAGGACGGATAAATTGATATTTTGTACTTTGTGTTTTGAATGGTATCATCTTTTTGATTGTATTTGATTATAAAATTAAATGAAATTTGTTAGAACTATGCACTTTTTTTATTTTATATGCCATTGCAATTTTAAATGACCCGATTTCTGTTGCTCGAATTAATGTTCTTTATAGTTTTAAATTGAGACTTCAATTTGGATAAATCTATTCTCCTGCAAACTAATGGAAAGCGTCCCTACAAAACTACTGAAAAAATAACAGATAAAACAGAAATTTTGATTTAAAAATTAAGAAATATATGGCATAATTTACTGTGAATAATTTTATTCAGTCGGTCTAAGTGATTGATGGAAATAATTACGATAATTTTAATATTTTTGGGAAAGGTACCTACATCCTCAAAAAGAAATCGCCACTAAGTTTTGTTTTACTTTCCTTTGACCCTAAAATTGTGAAAGTTACCTCTAACTCCCTGTATTAAAGGACCACTAGATGTCTCTAAGGGCGCAGCCGCAAGTTCAATTAAGAAGTAGTCCTTAGTTTTTAAAGCTTGTACAAATTAGCTTACCTTTCCATTGAGAAACAACTTTCATAAAATATGATATCAACCGACTCTAAAATTAATTCCGAAAAACAAAGCTATGTTTCACTTTTTCTCATGAAAATTGAGTTAAGACTAGGAAGTTACTGGGAAACAAAAAAAATCGTGTACTTTTTCAATTAAAAAAATATTTGCTGTTTTGAAATAAGCCATACTAATTCTATTTCCTTTAAATTGGATTTCGAGGAAATGCAACGAAAAGAAGATTTTTCCCTTTCTAGTTTTATCAGCCATTTAGATCATGGACATAGAATAATATTGTAAATAAATCATAGAATAAGGTGGACATAACTCCATTTATCAAAATAAATAATGTGAAGTTGTTAATTTGCCCTATATTTACGTTAATTATTCTCATGCCAAACCTCTGCAGAGTTCCCTTAACCCACAGGGCCTTTACCAAATATGACCTAATGTAAAAAACAAGCACCCTAAAATAAACCCCTTGATTTTAATTGGATTCCAGGTAAGGGGTTGTTTTTGAGGTTTAGTAGGCTCGACTAGACACTTTGAGGGTAGAATCCTAATATTGATTTTAAGAAAAAGAAACAATTTAAAAGATAAGAGGTATCTCTGGGTAAAGGTAACAGGACAAATTGGCTTCCCCAATGATAAAAGAAGATTTAAATGGAATATGGTTATTATATAATAACGCATGCGTAACTTTAAATGACGGGCGCACGGACAATCCATAATCTTAGAATGTCTGTCAAACAAAGAGTTGATCATTTAAATATTATTTTAGGAAACCATTATTTGAGCTTTGTTGTGCTAAGGTATCCTTTGGCCTAGATTTAAAGATTATAAATACACAAACATATTTATATAACAGACTACCATATAAAAGTCAGGTATCGTAAAAGTATGGCCAATGGGCATAGCTATCTTGTAGATGGCCTTAGTAATTTTCAATATCAATCAAACCAGGAACCTAAATAAACTTAGTTTGTTTTAAATTGTATAGTAACAATGCGCAGTTTTAACCTTCAACTTTTTAATTCTAAAAATCAAAAAGTAATTTATTTAGCCTTTTATCATAAAAAGTTATCATACATTGTTTAGACTATTATCTAAATATGCAAGGTCTACCCTGTATTTTGGTCATCAGTGGGAAATATGGAAAGTGTTATGTGTGACGTCATAAAAATACGTCTAAATCCATCACTTTTTTGGGGGGTTTCCTTTCCCACTTCTACTCGTGTCCTTCCCTTTTAGACGTATTTTTATGACGTCACGCATGACACTTTCCGTTACTCCCAACAAATCATTACTTTCTGGTGAAAATAATTATAGAAATTTTGTCCTGTACATAAAAGGATTATAAAAATATCATTAACTAGATTATATGAAAACCTTATCATAGTTAGAATCATAGATGCTCTATAACAAGGGTATGTCTGCATGGTTGTACGTCTGTCCAAGAAGGTAAGCTGTATGAAAGATTGTAAACATTGTATTAGAAGTTCTTCATAGAGCCTATATTAAATTGACGTCATACAATAAAAATGACCAATGATAGGCCACTACACAAACTAAATTACGAATGGCAGACTAGTACACATTAATTGACCAATGGTATGTGGCCAGTATAACGTCATTCTTATTAAGCACTGTAAAAAGCTTCATTGTTTTACTGTTTTCTACATTTTTTCAAATTGTGTAATTTTAAACATTCTGTTTACTTTATTTATGCTTTACTTTTTTTCTATATTACTACTTAAAAAATCGTTATGATTGCAATTTATTTATAATATCTGTCCAAGATTAGAAATAAATTTTACAATAACCGCTATTATACATGATCAATGTACATATATGTTTTAAATTTTTATTTTAAACTTTAAATATCTATAAAAAATGGATATAGAATATACGTGGATATTATGACAGGTGAAAAATGATCGTAAATTATTGATAACATGGACATCCCAAGTTGGTCAGTTCGTTCATATATTATGAGAGAAGTGAATGAGGTAAAGGGAAGATGGTTATTTTAGCCAGCTTCAAGTTTTACTTTATTAGAGTACTTGATAATCTGGTGAAAGTAAAAATAAATCCATTATTATAAAAGTCCAAATTATCTAGTATACTAGAACTCAGTGTAACTTTTATTAATAAGTTTTTGTTATAGTATTAACTATACATAGTTATACATTGTTGCTAAAATGCAGGAAAGTTTTTAAAAGTAATATTCTTTTGTCAGAATTGAAATAGTCATTGAAAATTCAAATAGTATATGGCTATTTTAAAAATGTCTAAGTTTTTGACAAAAGCTGTTAGTTACAGCTGGACTGACTCAAATTTTTGCTGCTTTTCCTCATCGTCCCTAGTGATAATATAACAACTCCCCCTCCCTCCCCATTATTTTAAAATGAACCTAAAATAAGGGTAGGAGAGTATTATTTTTTTCTTTTTGCCTGCAGGTTGCCAAATCTCTGCGGGGTCTCTACCTAATGCGCTACTGTGCTACCCTGTACCCAGATTAACCTAACCAGACCTAATGAAAAAATCACAGACACACAAGAAACCCTCCTCTACCCCTTAGTTTCTGAGCTTAACAAAGCAATCTGAGGGAAACCGCCCCATGTTTGTTTAGATGAAAATAAACTTATTAAAAACTGTTGCTGTTGAAAGTTTGTATGCATTCATGCCCAAACTTTTTCTGTAAATCATTGTCAAATTTTTTATATATTTTGTTACTATGTATTATAATTTGTTAAAGCAAATCTTTTCTTTATTTTGGTTGCATCGTATACTTAACTGTTAGCTCTTTTTAAGAATCATAGGCATGTAAGGATTGACTTTTGCTGTCTAATATATTTTTTATATTATTGCCTAAAAAATGCTATTTTTTCTATTGTCTATAAACGTGTGATTTTGAGCGTAGTTCTTATGGGTACGTCTAAATTGACAATTGTTCATAGGCACTATAATTTCTTTTTTGTTTATATTTGCTTTAATGGGTGTTGTCATTCTTGTTTTGCTATACAAATGTAATGTATATAAAGCTTTAGCTTTTAAAAATATGAAAGTTTTGTAGAAAAATCATTAATTCAAAAGAACATTTATCTTTTTGATGAAATGGTAGCAGATATTTTTTCTTAATTTGTATATTCTTTAAATTTAAGGTTCTTTATTTCTAATTCTTTGATAACATAAATATTTTTCAAAGATCCTATCATTGAGCAATTATTGAGAATTACTAATATTAATCTATTTATAAATAATACACTAACAAAATCTAATGTATTTTAGCCCATTTGGGAGAAAAATTATTCTAACAAATATTTAAAATTTTGATCTGTTCCTGGATGACCCTGCCTTCTTTTCTGGCATCCTGTTCCCTACCAGGATGGAGATATAAAGAAATTTTATGTAAATTCACCAGATTTAAAACGTTTGTCTTATATAAAAGGTGTTTTTAAAAAAATAATCGCTTCACATTTATCAATATAAGCCCTACAGTTTTGTTCATATATGTAGTTTTCTTATTGTCATTCTGAATTGGGTTATTTTTTTACCAAACCTTTAGGGGTTATCTATAATACAAAGTAGAACGATGTTTGTCTGTTTGTATGTTTGTACCAATCGATCTTGCTAACCGCTAAACTTATTAAGTTCTCCTTAACAGGGTAGCTTCTCATAGGTCCCGGGAAGGTTTATAACTATTTTGGGGGAGGATACCACCACCCTCCCAAGAGAGATCGCCCCTAGAAAAAAAAATTACCTCCTCCCAAAAAAATGGGTTTTGGGATTTAAATTCACCTTCCTCAAGTGCCCCTAGAGGCCTAGAGCCGCTAGTATTCAAAAAGTGAAGCTATTGGTTTTTGAAAACCTGTTAGCTATCTATATTTTACATAGATAAAATAAGTCCCTCCTCCACATTTTTATAGGTATTCATAATCTCTCCTATCCCCGGCACTATCTAAATATGGTTAATTGCAGCAGCATCTCTATTATATAATTCCCTTGAGACGCATTGCAATAACAATCATAATAATAATAAGTCAGTTCTGTAGTCATATTTATTAAACAAATATTACAGTAGAGAATCCTTGTTACTGTTAAATATAATGTACTGTTATTTGAAAGGTAGGATAAACTTATTGAAACCTTATATCATAACAATAATGATATGAGCTAGGATGTAAACATCTATAAGGTTCGAGCGAAGCGTTAAATCAAACATGAATGAACAGACAATTAGAAAATTGATGAATAAACCCTTCAGAGACGTACAGAAGGAGAGTAGAAACGACCCTCTGAAAAAATTAATGGAGGTTGATGCACCCTTCTACAATCCTCTTGATAAAGTTGTACACTCCAATGATACATTGACCAAATACAACAAAGGAAACCCTATGCACGCCACTATTGCTGTTGTAAGATTAACTCCTTAGCTTGATGGATAAGGTAAGTTTTGGAGTAAATTTATTTTTCACATTTAACAAAAAATAATAGCAGTCTATTTAAAAATGAGACAAGTTAACCAAGCTCTACGGACTGACGGGCAGAACGACAGATTACCATAATGGGTTATATAGTAGCTTTGCTAATAACAATAAACATTTATGTATTTATTCTTATCTTAATGCAACACTCAGTTCATAGCATTTTATTTCAAATTCCTACACGTGTACATGTTTTGCATTATTGGGAAGCGCGAAGCGCACTAAAAAAGGTTGGCTTGTTTCCTAAAATATGATATGATATTGACATTCAACACCATACTTGCACAGTACCTCTCATTTAAAAAAAAAAACTGTACTCAATAATAGAAACTCAAGGTTTTAAATAATTTATTAAATAAATAAATAGATAAATAACTTTAATTAAATATGCCCACACTTTTAATAATTGACTACCATTAAAGAATATATAAAATTGATTAATTAGGAACTATTTAAATCAAATGCCACAATGATAAAAAAAAAGTATCAATATTAGATAACACCTAGCAAAATTTAATTCTTAAAATTGAGAAAGTATCTTTTTTTGTTAAAATTATGGTAACTAAGGTTATTGAACTAAAATACATCTATAAAGATAAAGATAAAGTCCATAAATAGAACAGGAATAACAATCTAATAAAAATTAATAGTATTTTACAATTTTAAAATGTTTAAGAGTTTTCAAGTATGTTACATTTTTTAATTGTTCATGAAAGTAATACGATTATACCAAATTATATACAGGGTGGGGCACATAAAACCGGACATTTTTCAAAAGGCCATAGCATCAACACTACTTGACCAATCAGGACGTTTGACCCCAATATAAAAAGCTTAGTTAATGACCTTTTTGCCGAAAAAAATCTTTGGACGATGGAGGATATGTATACCGAGCTGGCCGCGCATATGTTCAACAAGGCGAATTCAGAGTGCGCTCGTACTATACCCTGGATTCTCGACTATGGCCTACTAAATCTGACCTCAGTCCATCTGTAGATAAGATAGACTTATAAAACTTGCTGGAGTTACTGTTAGATACATCAGTAAGACACTAGAAAAGACCAGAGCTCTCTATCTCAGCTGGCTTGGCCGTAGTACTCCGACAAAGTGAAACGTGGCATATTTTTAGATGTTAAAAACGTATAAAATCTTGAATATTTCTCGGTTCTGGACAACAGGGGCCCATCTGAAACCCTGAAACTCATATTAGACTATATGTTGCGCTAATGATAATCTTTATGCCATTTCTAAAAAGGTATAGAACGTCGTTTAAGCTCAACTGTGGCCCAAATGAGAGCCGCCGTGGCGAAGGTTAGCTTGAAAAATGGGTGAATTTGGATCCTGCGAAGGAGATGGGGCCTCCCAGCAGCCCCTATCTTAATCCAATTGACTATTGGGCCTGGAGCTACTTTGAAGGATGCACCAATAGACATGCCCATGCCACACAGACCACCCTCATTGCCATTATTAAGAAGAATTTCGCCAGCTTGGACAGGGACATGGTGATCAGGGCCTGCGGGCGGTTCAGGGGGCGGATAGATGCGGTGTTTGGGGCTGGTGGCGATTTTATTGAATAATATAATAGTCTTATACCCAATTTGCTTTCCAGTTTTTGAAATTTTATAAAATCTTCAAAATTGACGATTTTATGTTCATTTGTTTAAAAAATAGAATTTGTTCGGTTTTATTTGCCCCACCCTGTATATAGCTCTTGCATTTTGAACAAAATGTATTTTTTAAATTAAAACATTTAGGTATTTGTGAAATTTTTTTTTAAAAGTATAATTTAAAACATTTTCATTTGCTAATTACAATATGCATTTTAAATGTTGCAGTAATGACACAAATTAATTTACATTTTCACAGTAATATATTATCTAAACAGATTTTTTCTAATATACCTAGTTTAGTTAAAAGGTTGAAACCATTTTTTTTATAAATAAAATGGAATCCTACATTACCTTTCTTTAGAGGGCCATGACTGTAATAGTTTCAATCACCTAACTGTAATTAAGTTGATTTTGAGGATTTTTTTTAATATTAACATAATACGACTGACAAAATTAATTTTTTGATGACTAAAACATAAAAAACTTATAAAATGGTAATATTACATTGATCAGTATACCTAATCTAAAATATTTTGTAATAGTTATTTATTTCATCGTATTATAAACTACTTTCCGCGGATATAGAATGTACAATTATTAGATTAAAACCAGTTTTTTTTTGCCCCTATGTGCCGAAGACAAGGGCTAAAAAACTGGTTTTAATCTTATGATTGTACATTTCTATATTCGTAGAAAGCGGTTTATGATACGATGCTAGACATAGTTTTTTTTTCGTATGGATGAGAACCGGTTCCTATCCACCAGATTCGAATGAATACGAGAATAATAGTTAAATAATTTTAGTTAAAATTTGCTGTGCTATTTGTACTTATCTGAAAACCAAACAAGTTTTTTAAGGATAATATCAAAAAGGAAGATAAGTTATTTTCTCGTATTCATTCGAATCCGGTGGATAGGAACCGGTTCTCATCCATACGAAAAAACTATGTCTAGCATCGTATTATATCCAGTTTTCTACGAATATATAAATGTACAATTATAAAATTAAAACCAGTTTTTTTAGCCGGTGCCTCCGGCACCTCGGGGCTAAAAAAACTAGTTTTAATCTTATAATTGTACATCCTATATCCGCGGAAAGCCGTTTATAATACGATACGAGAAATAACTATTCTCGTATTCATTTGAATCCGGTGGATAGGAACCAGTTCTGATCCATACAAAAAAAAACTATGTCTAGCATCGTATTATATCCAGCTTTCTACGAATATAAAAATGTAGGATCTACTGCAGTTCACGGTAATATATTGCTGGTAAGCAATATTTCCAAAAATCTATGAATTTAAAAGGCTGCTAGCTGCCAAACGGCTGAACATACAGATCATGCCCGCACACTGTTTTAAGCGGCATAAGAAGGCCTACAAATAATCTGGAATAGCCATAAATCAATAATGCATAATTATCTCGCAGTGCAGAGAAATGCGCGAAAAAAAGACCTATTTTACGCGTTTTTTTCTTCAGTGAAGCTCTCCCTGTGCATAATTGGATCTTGGCTATTCCAGATTATTTGTAGGCCTTCTTATGCCGCTTAAAATGGTGTGCAGGTATAATCTGTACGTTCAGCCGTTTGGCAGCTAGCAGCCTTTAAAATTCATAGATTTTTAGAAATATTGCTTACCAGCAATATTTTACCGTGAACTGCAGTAGATCCAAAATGTACAATCATAAGATTAAAACTAGTTTTTTTAGCCCCGAGGTGCCGATTGTACATTCTATATCCGCGGAAAGCCGTTTATAATACGATGCTAGAAATAACTAATCCTGTACTGTAAGGCTTTCATGTGATATAAAATTTAAGAAAAAAATCTTTTTGAAATAGACATTTGTTTTTATTTTTTGCCAGTAACATAAGGTGTAGGTGTGTGATGGGGTATGTAAGGTACAGGTGTTGGGAGTGTTGGCTTTCCATTGTGGGGCTCTAACTCCTGAAATATTATTAAACAAGGATGACAACATCCATAAAAGCCAAGCACTGAAACGGTAGGACAAACGGACAGTAACCCTTGTATAGTGTCAGAACTGAATAATCATAATATAAAGAGTCAAAACAAAATTGTAAGTAAATTTGTTGAAAAACTGCTTGATTTAGGATAATGTTTATGGACAAACTTACATTTTTAGGACTTGATTATAGAGTTGCTTCGCTTATTACATTATACTTTGTTGTCCCAGGAATCAATATACCAAAAATCAGATCAATCGGATGATTAGATCACATAAAAATTTTTTGTTAAAAAAGTAAAAAAATAAACATGTTTAAAATGGACGTGCGGGCATTTTGGTGATAATTATATAGTTGCTATGCTTTCTAAATCGTGCCTAACTATTAAAGGAATCACCATGCAAAATTTGAAATAGATAGGACAATTCTAACATGCCTAAATTAACGAAAAAAGCTATCCGTTACGGACGGACGGACGTACGGACGGACCGACCCTAATTATAGAAAATCTTCGCTTTTAAAAATCATTATATTCATAAAGTAACAGTATGTCCGTCTGTCTCTTTGAATCTAAGAATCTTGCTAACCGCTAAACCGATATGGTTCTCCTTGGGCCCTGATAAGGTTGATAACCATTTGGGTGAAATTACCACCAACCTTCAAAGAGATCTGTAAATTTACTTATTGAAGTTAAACAAAAAAACCTTGTCAAAATCGTTCATTTTATTCAGGATTTTCTTAAGTATTAGTGAGCATAACAATTACTATTAACTATTGCCAAAAATAAGTAATAATTTAAAAACATTAAAATGTATGCTGTAAGATTGAATATTCAAAGTTTACACATTTTGAAGGATAGCTATTCTAATTGTAAACACTAAAATGGTCCTATGGAGATTATTTTTTTTTGGATGTTGTCATTTTTTATTAAATTTATTTATACCATACCTGTTTATACAGATGGTGTTGACCATAACCATAAAGGGGCGGCTTAACATGGCAGCTGCAAGCCACGGGCAGCTTAAAGCTGTCAATATGAAGGCCTTCCTCGTAGCTGTAACTTAGCAGTCTAAAAAAATATTTTTTAGAAATAGATTCACCTATATTAAGTGAAAGAATATTTTATATCAATTTTACATCTACGATAAAGGGAAATGGTATTATATACGTGTTAAACTATTTCCTGTTATTAAGTCAACATAACAAATGGTTAACATTGATAATGCCATTAGAATATAATCATGGCGATAATATATCAGTAATGACAGGGGCATCCAAGCTTTTTTATTTGGGGGGGGGGGTAAAATTTTGAAAATAAAAATTTTGGTGGTGCCTACGGCAACCAAAAGCTCATTTGGGGGGGGGGGGGTAATCTTTATTTTATAGAGGCATTGTTTTTTATTTGGGGGGGGGGGGAGGTAATCACCCCTTTACCCGCCCCCCCTTGGACGTCTATGAGTCATGACCACCATTATCTACATAATAATTTATTTTCGACATAAATCACTGAAATCCTCTGTTGACAGAGCATAAGGCAGGGGAGTTGTAATGGAAATATTTTAATTTAGATCTCTACATAAGTGAAACTTTTAGCTGGCTAAAATAACGATACCCCCCCCCACCCCCATCAACCCCCTTTACCCCATTCCCTCATCTCCTACTGGATGAACGTACTGACCAATAAGTGATGTCCAACCTAAGTTACCTATGTTAACAACATAAATTAATGAAGGCGGTTTATGCAAGAAATAAACTGTTTACAATTTGCTGAATTTAATACATTTAAAAAATTGTGTATCATCAGTAACTTAAGTAGATTAAAAACAATTAAAATAATTTTAGTTACAAAAGTGCAAAAAAAGTAGATATGATGCAGTTTATAGGGCTTATAAAAATGGCATCTAAGGGACCAATGATAGGCCAGTATACATTTTACCGTTGGTCAATATACATGTCTACTGGCTTATCATTGGTCATTTGTATTGCATGACGTCATTTTAAAGGCACTATAAGCTGCTTCTGTTTTGTCTTGTAAGTGGGCAGAAACAAAACTTTGACTTTAATATTTAAGCAATGAGGAAGGATATAATTTTTTGAGATGCTACCCATCTAAAAACAAAAAAATCCTAGCATCCAATTATTTATAATTGGCCAAGTATTCATATTTTGATGTTTGCTATTTTTAACTCATTTTTAATGAGACTCTAATGTTAAAATTTGTCTTCTACTTAGTATCTTATCTTTAACTAGGGGCTAAGCCCCCCCCCCCCCCCAAGAGGTCACTAGGGGCTTTTGAGGGGGAAGGAGGGGATTCAACCAACCCCCAAGTTTTAATATTAGTATTGAAAAGAAAAACTAAAAAAAAGTTTGTAAGGTGATTTTTTTCTAGGGGCAATTTATCCTGGGAAGTTGGTGGTACTCCTTACCAAAATATTTATTAACCTTTCCTGGGCTTTGAGAAGCTACTCTATAGAGGAGAGCCATATCAGTTCAGCGATTTGCGAGATCCTTCACAGACATGCACATGTTACTTTCACATAAAGATTATGTGACGTATGGTTAGTTCGTCTGACATTTGGACAAACAAACTTATACTAATCAAAGAATAGCTGCGCTACAAAAAAGATCTACTATACCTGACAAAATTGAACTTCTGTCTACAGGAAGAATGAATGGTTGACTGGATGAAGCTACACGGGGCATCAGGATACATACACTGTTCTAGTCTAGAGGTCTGGGTATAGTGTTCATACCCCGTACCTTCACCTATATAGATAGATAGATACAGATATGTCTAGATACATACACTGTTCCAGCAGGGAGTAAGGAAGGGGACAATGGATCGAAAATTCAATTTTTAGTGGTCTCAGACTTTGGGTACTGGCTTAAAGGGAATGTGCAAGAATTTAGCAGTTTCTGACTGAGTTTGGGTACTAGCGCATAAAATGCCGCTACTCGTTGTGTTAGTTTTGAATCTAGCAGACAGAGTTGAGAATACACGGCCCCCCTCCCATACTCTATTTCACTCCCCTCTCCTCTCATCTCCCTTTTTTTAAGCTCATGTTAGGAAAAGGGAGAGGGGAGATGGGGGCATAGGGCAAGGGAAATAAACTGGATAAAAAGGGGCAGGCTGGCGTATTGGTTCATATTTTTGCCCAGCCAGCCAGCAGTTGGCTGGGTCCATTAATCTTGTAATATAAAAATCGCACCATAAAACCTCAATATATTTCATCAAAAACAAGATGTGATTTCGCTTTGCATGACTTTTCTCTTAGTTTATAATATTCTAAATTTAATGAACAAACCCTTTACAATTTCCTCCAAATTTTATGGATTAGTGTGAATTTCATGGCCTTTCTTTGAAAACTCTTAAATTGAATTAATTGCCCATTGTCCCCTCCCTTACTCCCTGCTCTTCCAGTCTGGAGGTCTGGGTATAGTGTTTATACCCTGTACCTTCACCTATATAGCTAGATGGATAGATAGATAAGTAGATTAATATATGTATATATACATATTCTTATGATAGTTGGATAAGAAGTAAAAATATAAATAGATAGACAGGCTACAGGATAGATAAATTAATAAATAGAACCTTAGATAGATAGAAAGAATAACCAACCAACTGTCGGAAATTAATCATACAATACTATTGGATAAATAATTACGTATTTGGGATGATAGAGCTTTAGAGAACACGAGTTGCGTGGTGAAATCCATTAAACTAAATTGTAAACGTGATTATTTTATGCAAAAATATAATTCAATGTTTGCTAATACTGTATATTTGATTTCACCCAATAAATTTAGTTATAAAATTGTATAATTTTACATCGAATATTTGTTTGAAGCGAAACTACTCTGTTATTCCATAAGGTAGTCAATCGGCAGATAAGCAACTGCAAAGAGAAGAACGGCTGCATTTAAATGAATATGTGGAAAAGTTTAGTGCTTTTTTAAAAGTGCCTCTCGAACATTTTGAAACCCCTTCACCTGTTTTTGAGGAAAATGTGGGTTTATTTATTTCTATGCCTAAACTACTGATCCCCAAGGCGTGCGGGGCTATCCAGTTTACAAAGAAACCTAACCAAACTACAGTAAAAAAAAACTACCTTTTTGCCTCATCAAAAAAAAGGGTGGAGGGTTCTGTGCTAAACTAGGCACTTTATGGAAATACGACAGGCATCTTAAGTACATAAACTCTTAAACAAATTTTGTTTTTCGATCCGTACTTTTATTGTCCGGTTTTCTTAGGCTCAAATAGTCTGATTATGAGCTTAGCCACTGTTATATGTTTTTATCCTTGTTTATTTTGTTTGCGCAGTTGAAATTTATGTAAAAGTATTTGAATTTTGTTAATTCTAATCAGTAAAAAAACTATTTTTAAATTAAAAATTCATAATTTTAAGAATTCTGCCATTTTTTAATTACCTATGCACATGTTTTGTAAAAAATAATTACTCAAAACATTATGAATTACCGATAACCTGATATGTACCAGGAAATATGTATTGTAAATAATTTGTTATTTTCTGATATAATAACTGAATCATCATGGAGGAAGGGTACAAATTGTCACTTTCGTTGACTTAAAAGTTTGGGGACTTTTATCAAAGCCTTGTTGGTTGGTAAATACTTTTTATCTGTAGATTGGGTAACTTTATTGATAATTATCATCCTTTTATCCCTGATTATTATTCTATTTTATTTGTGCAAACATGCGGACAGCAAAAATGTAGACTAGCTTTTCTATTAATTTTTTATTGCTATGTGACAGGTTAATTGACGCACTTTTTTGATAATTAATAATTTTGTGGATAATAATTACAGCTCTCAAAACGTAAGCTTAATTTTAAAAATGATTTTCTGTCAGTTAATAAGGACGGAAGAAGATGAGTTTTATTACTTGTTTCCAGGGATCTAAAGGGATAAGACAATGGCCGATAAATAAATGCATGACCCAAATGATTATACACAAAATCGCCTCTTTTGTAGAATATAATTAGTGGTTGAAACTTTTAGACACTCAACTTAATAAACTATCCATCTAAAATTCGATTTATGTCCAAAAGTTGTTGAGCCATCAAATAAGAAAACTTTATTATAAAACTTTGGGGACTAGTGAAACAGCCCATTGTCCACTCTCTCTATTTAATATAATTTCATAGATATAAATATTGGGAAGAAGAGAAGTTTAATATGAACTACTTTCTTTACCTGAAGCGTAGAACTCATCTGGTAGGTTGACAATCACTTTCCATTTTCCATAGGTGTTTAATCCTCTTTTCAATCTACAAATAGCGGTTTTACTTCGTGGATTTTTTTATGTAAAGAGGTTTCGTGAATTTTACAATTTTGATAATTTATTTTTATTTTAGAAAACCATAATTAAGATAGTATAGAGTAGGCATTTTTAACGAGAAATCGAACATTTAAATATAGTAATTTTTGGTACACCGACAAACCTCCTAAAGGGACAAACGTCCTAATGCTACAAACCTACTAAAGCGACAAACCTTCTAAACGACAAACGTCCTAAAGGACAAACCTCCTAATGAGACATCTCTTAAGTAAAACCTCCTAAAAAATCTTCCAAAATTTGGTTAAAAATATTTAAAAATTACTGAAAAATATTGTCAATAATTCTTTTAAACATTAAAGGTCGATTTCAGTAATGCAAGGATAAATCAGGTTCGAAACCATGCCAAATTTTTGTGAAAGAAAAATAATATCATAATTTTATTGAAACTTTACTGTTATTTAGCTGTTGATGCATTATTTATCAACAACCGTTGCCTTGTTAGGACATTATTACAAAAAATGTAAAAAAAAAAAGAAACATCTCTTATACCTATCTATGTATTCATGACAATATTTATACATCATTACTAGAGCAAATATTCTTCAAATATACTTTTACACTCTATACCAATATTTACCTTGATTTTTCATTTTTATTTTCTAAGCTAATGGTCCAAATTTGGTTATGTTTTCATTTTTAAAATGTTTTCTTTTTATATTTCTCAATATTTGGCCAAATTTTTGACTTATTTAATCTAAATAAGCATCTGTACTATTATTAGACGTTATCGGGTTTATTTTGCTTATTTCTTAATTGGGTTTGGCAGCCGCGCATCTGCCGCGACTAATTCTCAAATTTAAACCCATTTGGATGCATTGAATGGAGGAATTGTCATATTTGTGTCAGGTGAAGACTCCTAGCTGGTCTTTGAAATTGTAGAAGGTTGATTTCTCTGAGGCTTACAGGCGATTGACGTGTGGTTGCCGAGCCCTAGTTCTTATCCTATCTATTTATGAATACCTTTATATCATATTCTTAAAAGTTATTTCAGTGTTGCTCAGAATGTTTTACACCATCTCTTTCAAACATATGTATTTACATTTTCTTTCTCAAGAAAAATATAATCAATTATCTTACTAAAACTATCTTTTTTGTAACTACTTTTCTTATATTTCTTTCTGTTTTTTCGGATCAAGTATGAAAGTTAAAAAAAATTATAGAACTTTGCGCGATTTTTATAGACACGAAAAAATTAATCCGTTCATAGATAAACAGTTATTTATAAGAGATTGAACTGCAAACCATACTGGTCCCCAAAGTTTTAACTAATTTTCTATAATTCGTTGCTTTTAAAGACTGAAATTTAAATATTTTCTAGCCTACTCCATGCGGGTGGCCCCAACCATGCAGAACCTATACCCAGGGGCGTCCAAGCTTTTTATTTTGGGGGGGGTAAAATTTTTTTAAGGGGGGGGTAATTCGGTTTTGGGGGGGGTAAAATTGCGCGCGAAGCGTGCCGCAAATTTTTTTTTACCCCCCCCCAAAATTTTTACCCCGGGGGTAAAATTTGCTTGGGGGGGGTAATTACCCCCCCTGAAATCTGTTGGCAGGGGTAAAATTTGTTTATCCCCCCCAAAATTAACCCCTGGGGTAAAATTTTTGGGGGGGGTAATTAAATTTTATCAAAAATTTAGTATTAAAAATGCGCGCGAAGCGCGCAAAATTTTTTTTTGTTAGAGATTTTCTATTTTGAGGGGGGTATTTACCCCCCCAAAATTGTTTGGGGGGGGGTAAATACCCCTTCCTAAATAGTTGGGAGTGCCTACGGCACCCCCAGGGTAGGGGTAAATTTTAAATGGGGGGGGGTAATCGCCCCATTACCCCCCCCCCCCCTTGGACGTCTATGCCTATACCTGTAGTGCCATAAACCAGTGAGGCTACTCCCAGGACCCAACACAAGCTAACCTAACCTGGCTTAAAATAATAAACAAACTAACCCAACCTCCCCTATTTTTTTTTTTTTTAAATAAACGAGGACGTGGGGGGTTCTATGCTCGACTAGGTATTTTAAGGGAAACCGCCAGGCCTTCTGCTGTAGCTCTGTCTTGATTTCTATTTTCTTTTCTTTTTTCAAGTTTGCTTGCTCTCTCTCTATCAGAGGCAATTATTTCTGCAGGCCCATTACATGGTTAAGGGATAATTATAAAAAGAAGTAAATGTTGACTAATATAAATTTAAACATTTTGAGAATCCTTATACTAAAGTAACAGGATGTTTGTCTGTTTGTGTATTTGTGTGTCTGTGTGTCTGTACCGAAGGATCTCGCTAACCGCTGAACCGATCGGGTTTTCCTTAACAGGGTAGCTTCTCATAAGTCCCGGGAAGGTTAATAACTATTTTCTTGAGGGTGGGACACCCCCAACCCAACCAAAAATGAAAAACAATTTTTTTAACTAAAATGAAAATGATAAGGGAAGGGCAACCCCCCCCCCCCAAAAAAAAATAAAAATTCCATCCCCCAAAATATTTTTTTTTTACTTTTTCTTTTAAAATCTAAAATAAGAAATTCGACTCCCCCCTCCTCAAGTGCCCCTAGAGGCCTATAGGGGCGTAGCCGCTAGTACTTAATATTGCGCCCCTTCACTGTTAGATAAAGGGAGGGAGGGGGGTAGAAAATAGCCAAAACCTATCAAGGGATACATGTGAAGCTGTACTAAAATGGAGAACTCAATCGGTTTAGTGGTTAACAAGAACTTAATTGACATACATAAAAACCTTACTATTTTATATTATCTCTAAAGGAATAAAAATCTAAAATTTTACTATTTAATGAGTAAAAAGTTTTATGGCATATCAATGGGTATCCCTTATCTGTTTGACCATTATAAGAGCTGGTAAGTATAATGTAACGTATAGAACATTAGTTTCTCTAAATTGGTACAAAATGGCCAAATATCAGAGATAAATCAGGCGTAATGTCTATATTTATTTTCTCAATTATTATCAACTAGCGGATACGCCCCCTAGAGGTCTCTAGGAGCACTTGAAGTGGTGGAGGATTGAATTCAACCACTCTTATTTTTTTTTAGGTAATACAAATTTTGGGGATGGAAATATTTTTTTGTGGGGGGGGGGGGTAATCGACAATTTTTATATTTTAGTTTTGAAAAAGAATTTCAGGGTGCGATTTCTCGCGGGTGTTGGTCGTACCCTCCCCCAAAATATAGAAAGCTACATTGTTAAGGAGAACCATATCAGTTTAGCGGTTAGAGAGATCCTTCGATTCAAACAGACAGATCCTGTTACTTTTATACAAAAGTTATATTTCTATAAAAAATAATTGCACACGGGCAGCAGATCATTGTTGTTTTGGTCTTACATATTTCATTGTTTCTATAATTGTTGCCCAGTTTTCCCATGAAATTGCCTTAACCCCTACCTGGACCTATACAAAGCTTTTATAAAAAAAATAAGTTCATTTGTTAGAAATGCTATTGATCACAGATTTATATGCAGGGGATTGATAAGTACTCTAAAAAAATATATATTCCCAAAGCTTTATTATAATCTGGTTAATTCGTTTAATGTTTTTTTGCCGTGTTTGACATCTCCCCCCCCCCCCCCTAGCCACTCTCCATAAAAAGATAATGGATGTAAAACGGTAATCTTTTGGTTATGTCATCTGTATCAAAGTAATTATTGTTTATTCATAATCTAGGCTTTTGTAATAAGTGTTGTCATAACAATAGACGTATGAGTTTTGACTGCCATTAAATTGAACAATATCCTTCATATATTGCCCAAATTAACATGTTGTAAAATCAATCCTTTGAAAAAACTTAGCGATAAAAAAGTATCTACAAGAAAGAGTATTATTTTAATTTTTTACTCTTTTATAAAACAATCACAATCTTTCAATTTATCTTTTTATTTTGGTTGATTTTTTCTTGCTCATGTCGAATTTTTTTTTTATTTTGCGTTTAATTGAAAAAATTAAACGTCCTCGTATGTGCAGATGCTAAGTGCTGATAAAAAATTACAGGGGATTGGATGTTTTACGCTTGAAACAAGAGGGGAGTATGGCTTCATAATAGATTATTCTTCTGATCTAAGAGGTGTGTATTCACTCCCACACAAGTATTACATTAGTAGAACCGCATATTATTACAGCAGAAACATGAGAAAAAAAATATTTTTATGTTTTTATTTTTTATTTTTATGTGAGACATATTAGCAGTAATGTAAAAGTACTCTTATTATTAAACATCCTCATTTTATCATTTTATAAATCAGAATATATCTTTGATAATATGCAGAAGTGAATGCAAACTGATCAAAGCACATAATAGAGATAACCGAGAGACATACTGTCTAAATCAACCAATAGGAGAATACTACATGTACATTCAAGACATCTCATTGGTTGAAACATTTTACAGATAATAGGACATAATTTTTTCATTTTCTTCACATTATGAGTCAGCTATAAATTATAGCATATCTTAGGATATAGCTTTCTTGGGTAAATTAATTTGTGTAAAAATGTCATCCATTGTATAATATGAAGCATATGACAAAGCATATAATGAGGTGAATATGAATACTTAAATTTCTTAGAACAAAAATAGCTTTCTTAAAATTGTATCGTCAAAAAATTCGTCACAAATAGTATTGTGTATAACAAAATGTAAACAACGTTTTTTTTCTGCAAAAAAATCCATTTTTAAGTTTGACGAAAAATGAGGTCATATAAACCATCTAGATATTTTATGTCTATTAAACACATCCATCATAAAAATGATAAAGCTCAAGAGAGGGGGGAGAACATTATTTATTAATATTCATTCATGCCTAGTTTTTTTTTGCAGGGTGATTAACCTATATCTTTCATAAAAAAAATATTAACAAGGAGGGAGGTGACATTGGATTCTTCAACACACTCTTATACACTCATTATCTTATTCATTGGCTTAGACACTTTTGGGTAGTTTACCTGAATTTTGATTGGTTAGTACAAACCTACTAGTGTCAAAACTTTTCTATTGATAATTTGAAGCTACAGTGGTAAGAGTAATGATGATTGTTGATCAATTTACCGTCCATTGTCTAATCCTTTAGTATCCCAAAATAATAAAAGTGATAAATATGCTTAAAACTTTTTGTAAATAGCGTAAATTATTTACTCATAACATTAATTGTTAAACTTAAAATTTTAAATTTTGCTCTCTTATTACTGTCCTTTGCTTTATTGTTTTTTTCTCTCATTATAATGTATTTTGTTATTGCGACTTTTACGCTCAAAATACAATATTGAAAAGCAAAGAAGATTTATGAGTAGCCTAAACTTGATTTTAAGATTTAACAAGGATGACAACATTCATAAGTAGCGAAGAAATAAAAAAATATCTAGGAAAAAATACAGACAGAGTGATTTGGAGAGCAGATGTTATGGGGTCATAAGTCAAGAATAAATGCATTGCAAAGAATCACGAAAACTTTCATGTGTTTTTTTTATATTTCAATATTTATATTTTTGAGCATGACTGACAGACAGACGGACCTTAAGTAAATGTATGCTCATAAATATAGAAAATCATAACACAAAAATGCAGTACTGCTTTGCATAGTATCCGCATAAATCACATTTTATTCATAGCGTTATGGACTGTCGTACAGACAGCTATACAAAATAAATTATAGATAAGCTTTCCTAATAAAAACAACTAATCTTGATAAAGCATGTTCCTTATAGCATAATCAGGGTTATAGGGGTAGCTAAACGGGTTTTAACTAATTTAACGTATGCAGTCAAGAAGAGTGAGTTTGAGTGACATAGGACATATCTTGTTTATTATTTTATAAAACTGTAAAGCCTGATCTAAACCAAGGCTAAGGTACAGTAAATTATTAATTAAAAACGATTCTTTTCCAAAAGGTTTCTATCAAGAAGAGAACCCCTTGCCCTTTTTTAAATTTCTTTTTAAATATTGGAGTTATTTTTTCCTGTGACTAAACCTAACGGGTACCCTAACCCTGCGGCCTACCCAACACCCAATGTTACATAACCTCACACGAGTGACAAACAAAGCTAAAATACACTTTTCTCCCCTTATTTTATTTTTTTTTCAAAAATAAGAGGGGGGCAGGTCATTGCTCGATATGGCACTTTATGGAAATTCCAAAAAAAAATTATTACCAATTCTTTTATCCCTGTGATTAAAGAAATAAAGCTAGGCCTATCATAATTGCCTTAGGGCATCATAATTTATCTTAAGTTCCTTAACTGTCCATCTTACAGTCAGGATATTAAATTGACTAAGGTAAACTAATCTACAATACTTATTCCACTAAAATATTTACAAAGCACCAAAAGATTAAAAATTTCAAGGAAAATAAAATAACTCCCCCCTAAACTGAGAGAGATGATATTGAACTTTTAAAAGTGATGGTACCCAAACTACGTGACCTGATTCGACGGCTCAAAAACTTTGGGTACTGTTATTTAATTTTAAATGGTTGCTTCCAAAATAGTAGTATCAAAAGTTTTAACCGATAACTTTGTTTATAATCATTGGGATATACATCAATATATCTTCCATTGGCTTATCTGAGATACATAATTAGAAATAATTCAATTTCCTCACTGCTACAAAATAAATAATGAATTTAGTTTAGTTTAATGGTATGCAAATTAATATTCTACTTTAGGAGCAAATCATTACCATTCGATCACAATCAGGCTATACAAGATGACCCTTAGCTAGGTTTTTGGGAGGTAAAACCTACTAGAATCTCTTGGACCACAAATTAGACAATGGAATTAATTAATTAATATTTTGAATTATGATAAATCAAATTACCCCTTCTAAAGATTAAAAGTATTTACTGAAAAGTTCTGATATTGCGAGTTTTAATTAAAATTCATGATTTGATAAAAGTGCGCAAAGTTTTTCTGCCAACGAATGAGGTAATGTATTCTAGACCTTTGGGTATCAGTATAATTAAGAGTCCAGTGTCCCCTTCATCCCTGGACGCCACCTTTGTAATTTATTGAAAAGTTATTGTCGTTAAATGTAACCTTACCTTCCATAGAAGATATCTGATGGGCAGATGTATCCACCTCCCTGGTCGTAGTACTCATGAGAATAATGATATCCACTGAAAAAATAATGATTTAAGAATATAATATATTTTCTCGTATTCATTCGAATCCGGTGGATAGGAACCGGTTCTCATCCATACGAAAAAACTATGTCTAGCACCGTATTGTATCCAGCTTTCTGCGAATATAAAAATGTACAATCAAAAGATTAAAACCAGTTTTTTTAGCCAGTGCCTTCGGCACCTCGGGGCTAAAAAAATAGTGTTAATCTTTTCATTGTACATTCTATATCCGCGGAAAGCCGTTTATAATACGATCCGAGAAATAACTATTTCAGTGTGGCTCCAAAACTGATTAATATCAACTGGATTTTAACCGATTATAAACCATTCTGAAACAACAAGTATCGTATCGTAGTATTGCCAGTTTTCTACTAATATTAAAATAAAAATCATAATATTAAAACAAGTTTTGTTTGCCAACAGAACTTGTTTTAATCTTTAAATTTTAATGTCCACGGAAAGCTGTCTATAATACGATGCTATAAATAACTATACCAGAGCTGAATCTTTAAATCATTCAGTGGTGCGCCAGATCGGCGCACCTTATATCAATCTTTAAATCAAAATGGCATAGGCGAACCAGCGCACCCAGTGGCGCGCCTCTGGCACGGTAGTTACACTAGCTTAGTGTAACCACCTCTAGCGCACCCCGATCCGGTTCACCACTAAAATGATTTAAAGATCCAGCTTAGTATAAAATAGTAAAAATAAAAGAATATCATTTTACGTACAGGGATCATTTTGATCTATCTTAAAAGTAAAAAAAAATTTCATGATTTCATAAAATTACTATGACATACTGATACGTCTCTAAAAAAAATTAGTAGTCAAAACCTAAAAATAATACCATTGTATCATAAAAAGACTTTAAGGCCCTAAAAGAAGTAACTTTAAACTGACCGAAAATTTCAAGACAAATAGATTATCTTTTATACAATTAAAAAGAAATTATTAAAAGAGTATTAACTTTATTTTGTTTATGTAATCATCCTTTAAATCTAAAATATTTCAATTGATTTTGTTCAGCAAATAAAATATCAAATAAATTTGTTTTAGTATTTGTAAATGTTAGATAAACTAAAGAGCAAATAAAACATACAATAAAATGTATAAAAGTTAAATAATCAAGAATGACATTACACATTCATTTATCTTAGACTAGCCTAGATGTTAGGGTGTCCTAAGTCTTATATATGTATAAAGGACTAGGTAAGGCTTAGGAAACTTAACTCCTAGTTTAAAATTTTTTTATATGAGTTGGTCCAATATCTTAAATTCCAATTATGTACAAATGACAATATAAATTTCAAATTGTAGAAAAGTTTCGCGTTTTAAAATGGCATTTGTACTTACTGGAAATCTTTGCCAAATTTCTGGTGTTTATGGTCTCCATAGTAATGTTGGTACGTGTAACTTTCTTCTTCATACTAGATAGATAGATAGAATGATAAATAGATAGATAGGTAGATAGGTAGACAGTCCTTCCTTACCTTACTAATACCTTTTACAAGATTTTTAGCAGATTGATGAACAATATGAGACAGATAGATAGACAGACAGACAGACAAACAGTCCTTACCTTACTAACACCATATACAAGATTGTCAGCGGACTGATGGACAATATCAGACAACCAAATGGACAGAAAGACAGATAGACAGCTAGATAGACAGCCAGATAGACAGCCAGATAGACAGCTAGATAGACAGACAGGCAGACATATAAGCAGACCTTACCTTACTAACACCTTCTACAAGATTATCAGCAGACCGATGGACAAAATGACAGATAGATAGATAGATAGATAGACAGACAGACAGATAAACAGTCCTTACCTTGCTAACACCTTCTACAAGATTGTCTGCAGACTGATGGACAATATCAGACATAAGTCTGTCCACTAGAGGTCTGTTTCTAGCCAATTCGTGTTTGATTGTTTCCCTAAATATTTTTGAATATTTATTTATTTCATCGTGTTATCCGATTGATTAGAACCGATTCCCAACCATACTGAAAAATTATGTAAATCATCAGCATGGTATTATATCCAGTTTTTTGCAGATTTAAAAATGTTCAGCATTTTAGGGCTTAAAAAACTGGTTTTAATCTTTTGATGGTACATTTCATTTTCGTAGAAAAACTGGATGTAATACGATTCTATAATACTTTTTCAGTGTGGCTGGAAATCGGTTCTAATCAATCGGATAATAATCGGCTTCAAAGCGATACTAGAATTTATTATACTTGACAATTCAAAAGCAACACATTAGAAATAAGAAAAGTTTTTTAGGACAAATGATTTAAAAAAGTTTTTTTTGTGTTATTTAATTACATTGTAATGAAAATTATTAGAGAGATAAGTTAATATAAAGTATCTTGATTTATGAAGCTTAATATTAAGTTTTTAAAGAGAGAAAACACGTCACTTGTAAGGTAACTTTGCTATAAAAAATGCAAAATATTTAACGAAACAAAGAGCTAGGTAACACCTAAAGAAAAACTACTAATACATAAATTGTTTTACTAAAATATCATTTTAGGCTAAAAACAAAATAATTTCTAATTTCTGATATAACTTACACTGGGTAGTAATCATCTTGAAGGCAGAATGTGATGTTGTAGTAATTGGTCTTTGAATAGGCACATTCTGGCAGCTTCATCGGGTCATACTGGTATGGTATGTACTTCTAAAAATATAGTACTATTTTTAATAATATTTAGGAAGCTTCAAAGGGGTCATACTGGTATGGTATGTACTTCTAAATATAACTAGTTTGAACTATAGTACTATGCATAATTTTATTCAGGAAGCGTTGGTAGTGCGAATGGGGCGCTTGTCCAAAATCTGTTATATGGAGATCGCTCTTCTATGAGTACTACTTAAATCCTACTTTTACTGCAATACACATAGACATTCTCAAAGTCGGCTTGTCAGTGAAGAATGCTTTTCCTTTTACTCCCACAATACGAATTTGGTTGAACCCGTGGCAGTCCAACAAATACCCATGCACGGTATTATATTGCTTTAAACTAAGAATAAATGGCTGGTTATGATGTTCGATCTATATAATATAAGTATATCAGGTATAAATTAAGGAAGATGGCTTAATAAAGTGTATTTATATATACAAGTGAATCAGCTAAGTATGAAAGTTACAGGATAGGAGTTAATAAACATAAGTAGTGTAGGACAAGAGATTGCCAAAGTCCAAAGCATCTAATTGTGCATAGTGTTAGGCCTCTAACATAAGACCTATGCACAATTCATGCCAAGTACAAAGGAACCTAAATTTAATACTATACAATGCATGCTAAATTAACTAAGTCATTACCTTTAAGCCAGGAGAGAAGAGGTGAACTTTTCAGTTCAAGAGTTAGTGAATAACTGCCTTAATTTCATGATTACAAGCCATAAAGACAACTTATTACCCGGATTTAATGTTCTGTCTGTTCATTACAGTGTCTGTGTGTGAAGCTTATGACGTAAATAGATCAGTGACTTTAGGTATGCTTAGTTTACATAATAGTTACATGGTTATTTTATCAATAGATACAAAGTTCAATATAGACATATAGCATTAGTTAATCACATATAGATTACCATAGATAGGCCAGTATTACTCATATATGGAGATATATTGATAATAATAGGCCTAAAAGTGCATTAAAATTGCCTAAGGGTTTACTATTTTAGCAGTATCTTATGCCCTGAGATATATGCGTTAATTACACTGAGCTGTCAATCAAAGCCAGGTGAATATATCTGTGGTATAAATTTATGATGAAATTTATAATAAAGTAAAGAAAGATTAATCTAGAAGCGAAGCTTTTCTTTAAAAGTATTTGTCTGTACGTTTAAATCATTTGAAATTTAGATCTTGCATCTACAGCGTCCTAGGGTAATACTGGTATGGTATGTACTTTTAAAATTAGCTAGTTAAATTGGCTTTGAAATATAGTACTATGCTTAATCATATTCAGGAAGCTGCATACGGTCATACTGGTATGGTATGTACTTCTAAAAGTAACAATGTTGAATTGGTTAATTTGGTATGCCTTTTTTAAAAATCTAAATTAATGAAATTTTATTAGGCATTCATGACATTGTTTCATATAAAGCGGGTGGGGAGGAGTTGGCTTTTGGAAGCCAATCCATTTCTTAATAGGATTAAGGAAGCTTCTTTGTCTAAACTAATTTAAGAAGATTCTTCTAGTACCACTGCCAAAGCAAGTACTTCGAATAATAACATGGGAAAGTGGGCTAGTTGCCATTTCAAGGTGAATATATGATCCACTGGTTCCCGAGATCTTATGGTAAAGACTGAAGACAGAATAGCATACAAAACATCAAACTCTTTTTTTTTTAAATGATATGTTTGAATTTCTTTTAGATTAAACTATTTCATATAAAATCTAAAATTATATTATTTTGAATATCCGTTACTTAAATAACTTAAGAACAAAACAAAATAGATTTCAAAATTATTTTCTAAAAATAAATTCTTTTAAAAAAATATTTAATAAGAATAGAAGAAATTTAGTTCATTTTAACATTATTTTGACTTTCTTGAAAAACTTAATAAATAAAATAGAAATTATTTTTATCATTGTTAAAAATAATGTACAACTTACATTAATTTATTAAAACGTTATTTAAAGATGTGTATTAGTGTAAAATAGGTAAAAGAAATTTAAAAAATTTTGCTAATGCTATTAGGAGAGCCCTACTAAGGTTGAAATAGCTGCCAAGAATAGTTATTTATCACATCGTATTATAGACAGCTCTATGCGGATAGTAAATATACCCGAGGAGCCGATGGACCGGGCTAACAAAACTAGAACTAATATTATGTTTTTTCACTGTACTATTGTCTATAATACGATACAAAACATGATTTTTCAAAAGGGCTGAATCAAGCGGATATAAATCGGTATCAAATGTAAACTGGAAAATGTTATTGCGTAAGAATTTAAAGAGATTTTGATATTAGTTTTATGTAATAAAATATACAGTATATTCAATTGGTAAAAGTTCTTAAATATTATGAAATGTTGAAAGCAATATCTTGTGCTTTTAAAAAGTTTTCAGTATTTTGTTTCCAAGTTTATGTTTTGGCCAAACGGTAAGGTTCTTTATTATTATTTGGTCTGATCCTAAAAAAATTCTTAGAAAATTTCTATACTAACTTAATTAATACACTTTATAGTGTTCGGCCCTTGGACATGTATTTTGCCCTACTAATAGGTTCTTTGAAGTAAATCATTATTCTACTTCCTCTAATATTCGTTGTATGGTCGGGAATCGAACCCATCCCTGAAAATTCAACAATTGGATGCACTTTTCTAGCTTTTTTACAAAAACATATCTAAAGTTTACTAATACTTTACGTAATATCTGTGTGTATGGAAATATGATAATTTTATATCTTGGTTGCAGATATATGCCATCCTATATACATTCAAACAAGGATGAAAACATCTGAAAAGCGATGAAAACGGTAAGACAAGCTAACATTAGCACTTGTTGAGTGTCATGATAAGTTTAAACATAACTGTAAGTAGATTTGTTGAAAATCTGCCTAAACACAGTATACAGCTGTTTAAAGCAAACTTATATTTTTCAAATCAGTTTTCCAAAAGACAGATGAATAGGATAAATATTTCATAAAAAAAATTGTTATCAAAAAGTAGGAAATCATTATGCAAAGTTTGAAATCGATAAGACAATTATAACATTTTTAAACGAAAAGAGCTTACAGTTTCGGAAATTACAGAAAAGCTGTGCTTTGGAAAAAAAAATATAAAAACTATACAGCATTCTAGAATGTTAATAAAACGCGAATGCTCCAAAGTTTTTGAGGCTTAATAAATTATCTGTATTCTGTAAAAGGGGAATCTACCAACAAAAAAGACTTATACATACAAGTCCTTACAAGCATTGAAAAATTATAGTTTTGGTGGCAATACAGTATTATTACATTACAAGCGGATGTTATGAATTAAAGAATAGCTCTAATATTTTACACATATATGATATAGATATTGCGGAAAAAGTTGAAATTTATTCACATAAACATTTCAATATTTAAAAAGAACTTTCGAAGGAATAAAATGCATTGATATAAAGTGAAAAGACAATGGCCTATAAATTGTTGTACTTCCCCAATAATTACACCTTCTGTAGATTAGAGGTTGAAACTTTTGCACAAACTAAATGAACCAACCAATCAAAATTCAATATAAGCCCCCAAAGATGTTTACTCAACAAATAAAGAAACCTTGGTTTAAAACTTTGAGGACTAGGGTAATAAACAGCCAAATGCCCCCCCTCCCTGAATAAAATAATTAAATATTATTTATATCGCAGAAAGTTTATAAAACCTTATGGAAAGCAATTATAAATTACTAAAAAATTAAATTAATGATGGTCATAGATTTTATAGTGATACTTATTACAATACCTATTAAGTTATGTTTATATTTTTAAACCTTCTATTACTGGATGCAATCGTTCTAACTATATCATATAAAAAGTGTAAATAAAATCTGGTTTATAAACATTTGAGGTGGAGAGTAATAACTCATGTAAGAGTTAGCAATTTAGCCTTTATTGTCATTTGATAGTGCAAATATTTCATTTCTTTATAAACATAAAAGGGTAATTTTCCCTCTTTTATAACAACAGACATGTTCTCTATTTACCTCTCTCTCTGTTTATCTATCTAACACTCTATTAAGTAGCAAAGTAAACCTATACATTTCTTACAAAAGGATCAAAATTCAGATATAAAAAATTATTAAGATAAAAAAACTAATATATGGTTATTAATACCAATTCATAACCTGTTACCACGAAAATTAAGGTGTTGTAAAGGGTTGTTCACTAACATTTACTCTAACTAGCGGCTACGCCCCCTAAAAGCCTCTAGGGACACTTAAGGAAGGGGGAGGGGAGGGGATCCACACCTACTTTAAATTTAAGTTTTAAAAAGTAAAGTTTAATCTTGGAAGGGTGGAGATGCCCTCCACCAATATAGTTATAAACCTTCCCTGGACCTAAAAGAAGCTTTACTAAAAGGAACCAAATCAGTTCAACGGTTAGAATTTTTAGAATTGGATAGAATATATTCCAATAGATTTGATCCTTATAGCACGCTAATAGCATTTACCCCAATAATGGTAAACACCATTACTAAAGGATTAAGTGAGTGAGCCAGTATGTAGATGCTACACATCTAAAATTTAATATAATCTTACCTTAAGATGGTCATAAGTATAATGGGCTTTTGGCTCATGTGTCAAACCTGAAAAATATAATTATTATAATTCAATTCCTTGTATGTACTAATAACTACTACTAAATTGGTACCTACTACTGATATGTTGCTTATTTGCCTCTAAAAAGTCTTCAAAGTTTAATTTTCTTTATTTTAATTTTGTTATGGCTACAATTTCAGAATGTTTTGATATTAATTTGTTGTTTGAAAGTTCATTACCCCTAGAAAATAGCTTAAAACCAGAACAGAAATATTTCTTTACAGAATTGCTAATAGGCTTAGCAGTTAGTATGAGCTTAATGAACAGGACGTAAGGACATACGGACAGTTACAGAATAAATTTATATTTTTTAGACATAATTTAATTCTAATGTTTTGAAAATTGAAGGCACAAAGCTGAAATGAACATTAACATTTAAATTTAATTTAGCTGCCCATATTCCAGACTTAATTCTACATGGATATAATGGATTTTACAGTGGTATTTAAAAAAAAAAATTATTTCATCTTATGCATTGCATTTCTTACAGGAAGAAAAGTTACAGACAAAAAAAAACGTTTGAAACAATTGTAAAATTGAATAAGCAAGTGACTGAATCCTATTTTGATCTAACTGTTGCTATTAAACTTTTATTACTAGCATAGCAAGTCTTTTTTATTTTTTCCCAGGTATGTTAGTTTTAAACCATACATCCCTTAACCGTAAAAAAAACCGACACATTAGTTGCAAGACTTTTATCAAAATATCCAAAATATATATGTAATAAGTTCTCCTTTTACCTCAATGAAACTCTTGCTCTAAGGTGTTGAAATTTGACGGACAAATAGACAGATGGACGAAAAGACAGACATACTTTATTTTTCTTTGAATGATATAAATACCCTTAATCCCTGAATTACTATTATGGTTGCGACAATTATTCTGTCTACAATAGGCAGTTGGAATAAAATATCACTATGACTTCCTTTCACATTCTAATTCTTAATTCTTCATGATAAATTATAATATTAGTTTTGAAAAGATTTTTGAATTAAAATACGAGATATAAAGAACGTCTGAAAATTAAACAAAAAATGAATATAATAAGTAGTTGAGACACGCTGATATTGTATATTCAATTGAATCCATTTAGAATTTCTTGGATGTTGCACCATATTTTCTCTTACTCAAATAAAATGTTTTTTTAAATTTGCTAATATAACGATACCCTGCCCCATCTAATCCTTTTACCTCATCCCCTCCCTACCCACTAGAGGAAAAGACTAACCAATAAATGGGGACTAAAGTAGCAACATAAATTGACGACAAAATTTCCCCTGTCATAACATCCACGTATATTATATCCATTTTTAGATGATATTTAATGGGTTGATTCATGAAATGAACTAATGGCTTTTGGTTGAGAGTGTCTGGCTCTTTAATCAACATCAATGCAAATTTATCCGTCTAAATTTCTAATTATCTTTTAGCTGTCTATCATTCTGTCTATCTATCTCTGAAACTGCTTCTATCTGCCAATTTATCTGTCAATTTATCTGTCTATTTATTTAAAAATTATATCTATCTGTCTATCTGCCTGTCTATTTATATGTCTCTATCTGTCTTTCTACTATCTATCTTTATATCTGTCTATCCACCAACCTATCCACCAATCTATCCACCCATCTATCAATTCATCCATCCCTCAATCTATCCATCTTACTTATCATATTTCAATTGATTTATTTATCTATGAATCTTTCAAATATTCCTTACCTTTCTTTAGCAAATGTGGATCTACATTAAAAACTGGCTGAGGAGTAATAGGATGGTGAACAGGGGGATGTACAACATCATGGTGGTGTACAGGATGATGGACCACAGCATCGTGTACAGATTTGTGTAGACTATGGTGTACAACCTCGTCGTGTACTTCATTGCTGAATGGTGCTGCTAGTCCGTGGACTTCAGGGTGTTCTGGCTCAAAATGCAAAGCGGGTTTCTTGAATTTCTAAACATATATTTGTCTTTAAATATTGTAAAATTGTAAGACTAATTGTTAATACTAAATAGAGTTGCTATGCATTCATAATTAACGCTAACTATGCACAGTCTGAAGACTATGTTTAAAACATGCCTAAATTAACTATTAGATCTATATAATACGGACGGACACACTAACCCTTACTATAGAAATCCGTTGTTTGCTATTTTTCTGAATATACTAGGGAGAAATGGGACATTGGGCTCTTTATTACACTAGTCCCCAAAGTTTTCAAATGACGTTTCTTATTCGTTGGCTTAACAACTCTGGCGACTTTTAGTGAATTTTGATTGGTTGGTTCATTATGTTGAGTGTTCAAACCTTTCAACCACAAATTGTAATTTACTGAAGGGATGTACATCAATTTATCGGCCATTCTTTATCCCTTTAGATCCCTGAATATATTATGCTGTGCAGTTTACCAAAGATCAATCATTATTACTATATTACAATTTTGATTGATTCATAAGTTTTGAGCAAAAAGCATTTATACGAAATTGAAATTGCAGCAAGTTGATTATACCCCACTTCCCCCTCCCCCTCGTTTTCCATTTTTTGTGTATTAAAACTTAAAACAAACTATAACAACAATGTTATTTTTAAGATCTTGATTGGTAGGTTCAAACTAGTTGTGTCCAAACTTTTAAATCCTTAATTTTAATCTACAGTAGTGGTGTATAATATATATATAATATCATACATTGTCTTACCAGTTAAGATCCCCGAAAAGAAAGGTGTTGTTATTTTTTTTTAATTTACACAAATTTAAAGATACCACAATATTTTTGTAATATTTAACATGATTTTTTTTTAAAGAAAATAATTTTTACTTCATCTTTAGCTGTAAATGTAATCAACAAATAAAATTTTCAGTGGAAATGTAAAAACAACATTTGATTGAGTAATTCAACGCATGTTTTTGGGGTTGATTGATTTATACATTGTGAGTTTAAATAGAACAAGGATATTAATATTATAAAAGCAAAAATTTTGTTGTTGTTGAAGTAATATAAATTTGAATTAAATTGCTGTAGCCTAAAACAGGTTTACTTGATAGTAAGTGGCCGTCGGAAGTGATGGGGACATTGAACTCTGAATTATTTGTACCAAAAGTTGTTTAAACACACTCTCTAAGTTCTTTCCTTTAAAACTGTGGGAACTTTTACTTGACGGTTTGAAACTAACCATGTCCAAACTTTTCAACCAATAATTTTAATCTATTTAACAGTCTTCCAGACAAAAATTGGTTGTCTGTGAAAGTCATAATGACTAGGGCCAGAGAGTTACATAATATGACTTGCTTCTTAGACATAATTCCTGACCTACCCAAGATTTACATTCATATTTGTAAAGTAGCTTCGCTTCTAAAATGGAAGCACAAAAAATAACCATTAGACATTAGAAAAAAATTTAAATTGTTTTATTATATTACCAATACTACATGCATTTAAATTGTCTGAAATTATTTCAAGGATTTTAAAAACGTAGCTTCTCTAAAGATAGGACATACAGAAATCTTCATACATTAATCCATCCTATGTAAGTACTAAATATTTCTTTTTTTTTTGCATATTTCTAAATATAAGATATTGATTGCTAAAAATTCAATTCCCTTATATACGAATGAAAATGGAAGTTTAGTCATTATCATTTATCTTTCCCAATCATTAGAAAATGGCATAAAACCTTGAGATGAACAGTAAATAAGCTCTTTGAAAAACGAAGCCCAATTGATCCAGCGGTTACTGAAGTCCATACGAACGAACACACAGACATCGTTCTACATAATACGTTTAATATGACATTGCTACATAATATTGCACACAATTGTTCTTGTTAAAGACAAAAGAACATGAAAGTAAGTGCATGTAAGAACTAGAGAGAGAGGGGCAATGGGCTGTTTATTACACTAGTTCCTAATGTTTTATAATAACGTTTTCTTATTCGTTGACTTAACAATTTTAGGGGCTTTACTGTATTTTGATTGGTTGGTTTATTCAGTCGAGTGTTTAAACGTTTCAACAATTAACTTTAGATTCAAGAATGTGTAATTATGTGTGTCAACAATGGGGATGTACATCAATTTATCGGCCATTGTCTTATCCCTTTAGATCCCTGTGTAATAACGTATACAAAAAGCATAAATCTTGTAATAATCTGTAAGAAAATTGAGTAATAATTCTTTGCTTAGTATTATAAGTAAATCATATAATCGAATAACAATAAAATAAACAGAAAAACAATAAATATATTACATATCGTCAAGGCTCGGCAGCAGCAGTTTTTTCAACAAGCTGTTGTCTTAACCACAGTAAAAAAATCGGATCATGGAAAGAAAACGAAGTAGCGGATTTCGTCGTATTTTCACAGTAGCTTTTCTCCTATTTCTAGCCCCTGCGGGGCTTATTTTCTACAAATCAAAAGCTAATGTAAAAATACGACAAATCCCGCTACTTCGATTTCTTTCCATGATCCAAAAAATCTAAAGCTGAAAACATTAACAGCGGCTTTAAGCTTGGTCACCAGAAAGTAGCCGCCATCTATTTAGCTGTCTATTTAAATATTTTTCTATTAATTTGTATATTTAGTTTCTCGAAAAACTAAGGACGGCTGCCGAACCTCACTGCATATTGTGAATTTAGTATATACATAATGTTTTAGTTACAAAAATAGAACAAAACAAAGAAAGTATATATTACTATAATTTAAGTTGTATCTTTTTTTTAAATTTCTTTCTATTCCTTATTAGAAAATTGGTCTGTCTGTCCGTCCTCACAGCTTTATTGGAAATCAAATAGATCTATAGTAATGTATATACAGATACCTACCTCACTCCCTTTTCCAATAACCTTTTTCGTCTGCTAGCAATTTATTTTCTGCTACTTGGCTGTGTTTACCACACCATTAGTTGATTTTCAAAGACAGAATTGAGATTCGACACAAGGACAGTGCGATGGGGAGATACAGTTATTTAACCATTTCCCCTTCTAGTGTTTTCTCTAATGGAAAACATTTTTTTCGTCTTCTGTTAAGACAGATAAAATTTCAAAGATTTATTTTCAAATGTGAATTCACTCTGTAAATTATTCATGTTTCCGTCATTCTGTCCATAATACTTTAGAGGATAATTGACACTTTATTTAATTGCTAATGGCTGCGCACTTGGCATCTTACGACTTTGTATTCAATGATTGAAAAAAAAAGTCGATAACAATTCCAAGAATTAAACCTTTAAATAGTCTAAAACCACACTAGAACCATTGTAAGTTTCCCTAAAATGAAAACTTAAGACGAGTTAAATTAACATATATTTTGATAAATTCTACTACTATTGAATTTGAATTTAAGAATTTTGAACCATTCTATCTTTATACATACCAATATCTTAGACCAGTCTAAAGATAAATAAAGCCAAATATTGACAGGCCCATGAATTCATATTTGAACCATCTGGTGTGTAAACTTATATGATTATAATATCTGACATTAGATACAATACTTTAGTAACCTGTCTACGGACAAGTTTTTAAATAAATTTTTTAGTACCGTAGCTACTCTAAAGCTATGTTTGACGTTTGTACATCACTATGATTTGTATGATGTCAAAATGGTATTGAAGGTGTATTTTAGAACCGTATCTACTCTAAACCTAAAGCATGATTGTCCGTCTCAAGAAAGATGTAAAAAAATAGGATTGAATCTGTTCCTATATAAGATTTGCGTTTGTATAGTTTCTCAGTTAAAGCTTATTGGATTAGACCTTATTGTTTCAGTAACCCTCATATGAAGTTTAAAATCAATAAGGCAATTCTAACACACCTAATTTAAGGATCAAACTCCAAACAAAGAAATGTTTTATCTTTAAAACCAAGCTCTAGTGTCTGTATAATTTTAGAAGAAAATGTGCGAACATTTCAACAAAAACTATCCACTTAAAAATGAATATTCTTAAATAAAAATAGAAAATAAGTGTGTGTGTGTCTGTACCAAAGGATATCTGTAATTGCTGGACCGATATGGTTCTCCTTTACAATTCAGCTTCGCATAGGTTCTGTGAAGTTTTATAAATTTCTCGAGGGGAGGGTATCACCTCCATCCACAGAAAAATCGCACCTAGTAGACGATTAAAAAGGTAACATTTTGTATCTTAATTTAGTTGAAAACTGGAACCAATACATTGTTATACAAAGTTATATGTCAATCATATGATATGTTATTAACACCTTATTATGATGAAACATTCAGAAGTACTACTAGAAAACGATTTATACAATAAAATTATGTCTAAGTTTAATATAGGTTTAACTTTAAGATATTAGTGTACCTACATATTTTTACATGTTTCTTTAAAAATTTAAAAATAAAATTTTGTAATTATATTGAACATTTTCTGCTAAATTGTAAAGACACGTTGTAAGAAATTAAATACATATTATGTGTATACCTTGATTGAACAAATTTAATTAAATGAAGTTTGATGCAAACATGTCTCTTAGTCAAACCTTCACATAAATTTTCTTAGATAATCAATAATAAAACAAGGATGAAAATAACCATGTTTAAATCAATCAACAACATAATTTAATTCTAAAGATTCTTGTTGAACCAAATAATCTAATTAGTCATACAATTGAAATTTAAGTCGACAATATTTTTATTTTTTTACTTTGAAAGTATTTAGCTACTAATGAAACCACTCATTTTATCCCCCTTAAAAAAATAGATAAAAAACATTAGATTACCCCCCCCCCTTTCAGACTTTAGAAAACTCTCATTTTATTCCCCACACTCCCACCAAAAAAATATATAAAACTTGGGCGTCCCTAGTATTGTAATCATCCTTGTTTCTTATTCGAAACATCAATGTTTATTCGATGTATAATTTGTCTAATCTTTATACTTTTTGATTCCTCAAACTAATTGACGTAGAGAAAAAAAAACCTTTTCATTTCTTCAACAACCTTAAAACCCATAATAAGCGGGAAATAATATCTGAGCATGCTTTGTGGCGCTATAATTGTATTTATTGAACAAAAGTCTTATTTCCAACAGCGTCTTTAAAATGTCTTTTGTCATTGTTGCGTTTGCGCCACTTTTTGAGGCCACCTGGTGTAAAAAAGTGATTTAAAGTCAACCCATATTTTCTAACAAAAGCTAGAATTTGGGGAGAAAGGGAAACATAAATCATCAACTTAGTGAAGAGAGAGATTAAAACCGGTTCTAAGTCATACTGAAAAACCTTGTACTGTATCGCGCGTATTATATCATGTTTTCTACAAATTTTAAAATGAAAAATCATAATATTAAAAATAGTTTTTAGGCCTTTCCTTCGGCATCTCGGGGCTAACAAAACTGGTATTAATCTTAGAATTGTATACATTTTAAATCCGAGAAAGCTGTCTATAATACGATGCGATAAATAACTATTTCTTTGTCCCTTTTCCCCGCTCACTTACCCAATCTCTTAACAACAACAAAACACACGGAAATAAAAACTGTTGTGGTATATTTAAGGTTTTTTTAAATAGCACAACTACTCTTTTATAGGTATAAGTCCGTATGTTTTAAAGACCATATATTTGGTAGCGCTACTACTACAATGGGATGTTTTTAAGGTGACCAGGGGAGCTACAGTGTTAAGGTGTCTATAGAAAGCTTTGGAATAACAAAAAGAAACCCTATAGGACTTAGTGTCTATCTTCACCCAGCTTACACCAGAAGTGCGAAAGTGACATCGACACGAGAAAAATCGTCATCTCAAAAGCAAAATGTATTGTTAAGCCAACAACCATTAATGATTTAAACAATATTATAAGTTTAAAAGGAATAATTTCTTAAATGGGGTATTCCTGTCCAGTTTTTTGTTTAGGAATGAATATTTCTTACCCTCGTGAATAAATGATGACCTATCGGTCCATCATTTATTCCCTCGGGTAAGAAATATTCATTCCTAAACAAAAAACTGGACAGGAATATCATTCTTATTTAAACAAAAAACTCATTTTTTTATGCTAAAATGTGGTTTAATTTTGTTTTTTAATTTTCATTTATTTCCCGGCTATGATCATTTATATCCCTGATATCAAGTTTCTTTTATTAATTAATAAAAATTCAAAAATCTTCCAAAAAAATTTTAAAATCTTCTAAAAATGACTACCTCCGGGAAATAAATGAATATTTACATCCACTATTTAAGGGGTTGTTTATATGGGAATGGGGTATTCCTGTCCAGTTTTTTGTTTAGGAATGAATATTTCTTACCCGAGGGAATAAATGATGGACCGATAGGTCATCATTTATTCACGAGGGTAAGAAATATTCATTCCTAAACAAAAAACTGGACAGGAATATCATTCTCATTTAAACAAAAACTCATTTTTATGCTAGTAAAATGTGGTTTAATTTTGGTTTTTAAATTTCATTTATTTCCCTGGTATACTTTTTCTTTCTTTTAGTAATTAATAAAAATTCTAAAATCTTCCAAAAAAAATATAAAATCTTCTAAAATCATACCAGGGATATAAATGAGATACCAGGGAAATAAATGAATATTTACATCTACTATTTAAGGGGTTGTTTATATGGGAATGAATATTTACATCCACTATTTAAGGGGTTGTTTATATGGGAAAGCTTTTTTATGTATTTACTATTATTTGTAACTTAATTATCCTTGTTTTAAAAATAATTTTGTTAGCTTGTTATTGCTGTGCTACTATTGAACAGATTGTCCTTGTTATTTTAAGAAAAGCTCCTGTTACGTTATCAATTTTCGTGGTTACAATTATCGTAATGATTTTAATGTCCATAAAAATCATTATTAAAACATTTCTGTCACTTTTTGGTGATGTCAAAAAGATTTATTTAAATAGATTTTATGTAATTAATTATGTATACATCTGAAATTATTTCAAAAATAGGGTTCCAGGACAAATGTCCCAAACGTCGGAGTGGACACATGCAGGAGTGTTAAAATATTGATTTAATTATGTATTTCTATACAGGTTAGGTTAGGTTAAGATATAAATATACAAATAAGTCCCCCGTAGGGGTTAGGCATTTAAAACCCCATAAGATTAAAGATTTAAGTTTCCGCTCCGACGTTTATCCTAGGACCCAAAATAGGTATATAGAAAACAACATAAATTTTAACCTAAATAATTTAGAAATTAATGAAATTTTTTTCAATCTTAATTTTGGTCAGTGACTTGGTCAGGCGGAAGGAAAGACCCTAGTTATAAAATAGCTGTGTTACTTAAGAAATGAAAATCATAAGATTAATAGCTGTTTCCTTAGAAGAGCTGTCTATAATTCGATACGATAATAATTATCTAAACGATCATTTGGTTATAATAGATAAACATAGTAGGGAGTCGTTTACTAATTATCAAAATATGACAATAATATAAAAGCAAATCATTTATATTAATTTGTAAAAAAAGGGCTTAGAAAAAGTTATTAATTGATATGAAAAGAACCCAACTGTTATTTACAGTTAGGTTGCAAAAGGAAGTAATGGTTAGCATTTTAGCAGCGCATCTGCTCTACAGTGCATAATATGTGTCATTATATAAATGTGGTTGTGGCTGCATTTTATTTCGACTTAAATGTACTATATATTGTACTAGTGGCTACGCCCCTAGAGGCCTCTAGTGGCCATAGAGGTCTTAAGAAGGTTGGAAGTGAACCCCCTCCCCTTTCTTAAAAAGAAAAAGAAAAAAAATTGTGAGGGTAATTTTTTCTAGGGGCGATTTCTCATCGGAGGGTGGTGGTACCCTCCCCAAAAATAGTTATAAACAATAACAGGACATATGTAAGGCTAACCTGTAAAGGAGAACAATATTGGTTCTGTGTTTAGCAAGATCCTTCGCTAAAGACATAAAAAGCCTATTACTTTATATAATAGGATGGATATATTATTGCTTGGATCTTACACCAGATTTTTTTGTTCTCTAGTAAAGTGAAGCTCGCAGCGAGCTAAAATAACTATCCACCCCCTTTACCCAATCCCTTACTCTTTCCTACAGGATTTACAAACAGACCAATAAATGAGATCTATGTTAGCAATCTAAATAGACATAATACTATCCATGATTATTCTACTATTGTTGTATTCAATAAAAGTGTTCAAAGTAAATACTAAATTAATGATAGGTCATATAGATACCAAAAAAATCAATTGATATGAAGAAAAAATTCTCGCTTTTATTCAACGTAATTGTCCTTGTTAAATGTAACAAAAATGGAATTTGGGGTAAAAAAATGTGTTACAGAAATGATTACTTCACACATTAGAACTTTTTGTTCTGTCAGCATGATTTTTTTTCAATACCACCTCTTCAAAGTTGGATTCTTAAATCTTATATTTTTAAGCCATGATTAATTTAAGAATTTGGAAGATTTTTAAGAAGATTTTTAAAACAATTTAGAAGGACGCTATTTTTAAAGATTAACTTCTAACTAAGTAAAACAGCGTTGTCTCTCCGTCGAAAGCATTCCGCTAGACCGATTGGGCTCTGCTTTTCAGATTAAATACCTATTAATCGAAGAGTCATTTCTAGCACTTTTAAGGATTGACCCTATTGCTATACTAAACAAGGATATATTTAAGGATTGACTTCTCCAAGCTGAAAAAGATAAATACTTGTCTCATCTAATTGGGAGCGTAAACCATCTATAACCATACACAAAAAAAAAACTTTCTACAAAACAACATTTTTATTGTTCAAAAATGAGTTATGTTATAAGCGTGTTATATAAATATAAGCTTTCCCTACTGATCATTAAGATCTTCGGAAATGCTGTTAACTGTTTGAATATTGTCAAAATTATCATAGATAGTTATAATTTACAGTTTTACAATAACACCGGGCAATCTATACCAGATGAATCATCATAAAGAGAAGTATTTTGTTACTTCTTTGGTGATATATTTTATAACTTTCGAGAGCGCCCCAAGCATCTAGGGGCTTGGTATTCGAAGTATTGGGGGAAGGAAGGTATCAGATAAATAGCCTAAACCCAATCCAAGAAGAAGAAGAAAGAATCTGCAAGGGAAAAGGCTAAAAAGTATCCAGGGACCAATGTGAAGCTTGCCAAATATGTATAGGTAACTCATCGGATTATTGGTTAGTGAAATATTTTATTTTTAAGTCTAATTTTACAATTAATTATGACAAAAAAAATTGGGGGTAAAATTGGGTACACCCCCTGCATGATACAAAAGGGAAAGTTGATCAAAAAAAAACAATTAGAGGCCAGCATAAATTTTACCATTGGTCAATTACAGTGTATACTGGCCTCTCATTGGCTATTCTATCGTATGACGTCATAATCTGTTGAGGGACTTTAATCATCTTCACATAAGGGGTGTCAGCTTTAAGATCTACTGAAGTTGGTAATTTTAAACTTGTTTTTACTCTCTTTCGAAGTATTACATTACCATTATTTTGTTATATGGTTTTACTTTATTTTGTTTGGTACATAATTTTCTTTTAAATTCCTTCAAATGTTTAAAAAGCATAGAAAAAGTAGGCGTTTATATCTTTATGTATTTTACAAATTTGGAAATAACATTTTTTATCGTTTTTGCACAGTAAACTTACCCAAATATGTAAACTAGAAAATGTGTAGAAAATCATAACGGTACCAAAACTAGCAAATAAAATACACTCGTAAACAAGGATAAACAGATGTGACAATTGATAATAAATTAACCCCCCCCCCCCCTCTAAATCATTATCTATATTTTTTCAATGGTAAGGGATAGGTCAATGTAACAATTTTTTGTTCCCGATTTTTATATGTAAATCTTTACCATTGTCTGTTTTTTAAAAATAGCAACCTAGTTGCAGCGATCTTAAGGGATATGACAATGGCGTATGAATTGATTTACATCCTCAATGATGATATACCAAAATACTACATATTACAATTAGTGTTTGAAACATTTAGACACTCTACTAGTTGATCATAATTTAATAAAGCCAACAAATAAGAAAACTTTACTGTGAAACTTTGGGGATTAGTGTAATAATAAACCACCCAATGTCTCATCCCTCCCTTGCTTATTAAAAGCGAAGCTTTTCTATAATTAGGGTCGGTCCGTCCGTCCGTCCGTAACGGATAGCTTTTTCGTTAATTTAGTCTTGTTAGAATTGTCCTATCGATTTCAAACTTTGCATGGTGATTCCTATAGAAGTTAGGTACGAGTTAGAAAGCGAAGCAACTCTATAATCATTACCAGAATGTCCGTACGTCCATTTAAAATACGTTAATTTTTAACAATTTTAACAACACATTTGTATGTGACCTAATTATCCGATTGGTCTGATTTTTGGTATACTGATTCCTGGACAACAAAGTACAATATTATAAGCGAAGCAACTCTACAATCAAGTCCTAAAAATGTAAGTATGTCCATAAACATTATCCTGTATCAAGCAGTTTTTCAACAAATTTGCTTACAATTTTGCTTTGACGCTTATACATTTACATTCTGATTATTCAGTTCTGACATTATACAAGTGTAAATGTCCGGTTGTCCTACCGTTGCATAGCTTCGCTTTTATGGATGTTGTCATCCTTGTTTGTATAAATATCTCATAACAACATAATAACGATCTCAAACCAAGCCCAATTTTTCCATTTTAGATTTGATATACAGATTTTCTCCCAATTATATACATGAAATTATTACATGAAAATGAAAGAAACGGACTATTTTTCTACAATTAAAGTAGATTTTTTGGATATTAGAAAAAAAAACGAAGTAGCAGGTATTGTCGTATTTTCACAGTAGCTTTTCTCCTATATTTAGCTCCTTCATAGGTCTCTCACCCTGCGGGGCTAATTTCCTAACTCTGTGGGGCAATCACTAACATTTACCTGTAACCTAACGTAACCTAAAACAACCTATCAAACGCTTTTATGAAAATACGACGAAACCCGCTACTTTGTTTTCTTTCCATGATCCGTTTTTTAAAACTCTACAATAGGATGAAGCCCTGATTCTATATAAATTATTTTTGAGAGGAGTTTTAAAATTTTTTGGTAAAATCTAGCTAAATTATTAAAATCGTTTTGATGTATTTATCTCATGTTGATCACTTTATGTTTATTCGCTGATTATGTCATAAGAATCCAATTTTATACAAAGCAATCTTTTATACTCTAAAAAAGATGTCCATTTGTAATTTTTGTAATAAAGTTAATCAACTTTATAAAGTATTTACTGTAGCCTATAAAGAAATTTCACATTTAGAGGGACTATTTATCTTAAGAAGCTTCCTGGTAAAGATTAAACAAACAATCATTAACAAACATACATATATAAGAATAAACAAAGAATCTAAATTTATAGAGCTTTTAGAAAAAATGTAAATTGGATGATTTTTGATTTTTTACAGTGCCTGTTTATAAATTTCTCATAGCAAATTATATAGTTAAGCTATGATGTGAACAAAGCCCCATATTTTGACAAAATAGTGGTTGACAAAATGGGTGTGTGCTTAGTAGGTTATTGCCACTAATATTAAGGGATAAGACAATGGACGATAAATTGATATTGACATTACCAACTATAATACACAAAATTACCTGTATATTAGAATTATTGGTTTAAAAGATTGAACATGATAGCTTGGAGCTAACTATTAAATAATTAATAAAAGTACTCAATGATAACGTGGTTACAAAACTTTGGTAACCATTATGATTTACAATCCAATATCCCCTCCATCCCTAGCTGATTCAACAAAGATTCATCATCAAACAAGGACAATTATGACCAAAAGTAGCAAAACCATTTTTGATGATTTTTAATAGCATATAAGTTGGAACAAATGTTTCAATATATGTTTTAAATTTCTGCAATTCCCTTGAAATATATTTCATTTATTATATACATTTGTCCACGGATACTAAAATGAATATAATAAGATTAAAATCAGTTTTGTTCTCCGAGTGCCCGAAGGCTCTGGCTATCAAAACTTATTAAGTTTATCATTTTCATTTTAATATTTGTGTAAAATTTTTTGTAATACGTTGCTATACATTATTTTTAAGTATGGCTGAGAACGGGTTCTAAGCCAGAGGATAATAATCGGTTCGAAGCCATACTGGAAATTTCTTTAATTATCCTTTTCCCTCATATTAATGTTTTAGGTTTGATATATAAAATTGCTTTTTTTTATTAGGCCAGAAATAATTAAACGACAACCAGTTGAACTATATGTAAGAGGTAGATACGCTACCAAAAATAACAAGTTAACAATTTATGTCATATGATAATCATTCAAAGTGTTCCTATTGTCAAGCAAAAAAAAAAGAAACATGAGAAATAGAGATATGTTTCTGTATATCTGTACTTATGGCATATAATATCTCGTGATTAGGTTAAAATGAATTGCATTTTATGCTGTACAAATTTAAGATTTTCAAAATATTAGCTTTGTAACTTGTTTTAAAAGTCATATTTCACTTTTTTATCAGTTTTGTATTGCCATCTTTTTAGATAATCATCTTTGAGTTTCTTGAGGTAATCATCTATTATTCCCTTATTTTGAAAGTAGATCACCTATACCCCTCCCTGCTTATTCTATTTTTAAGACATTTTTCTGGCGCAGCTATTTTATATAAAATTATTCCTAAGGCTTAACCGAACAACAAAAATTTAAAGTCTAATTTTGATGCACTTGAACTAGATCTGGTCTAGGAACGGATATTATATTAAGACAACCAACCAACTTTGTTTTGAAGTCCTAACGATGCATGGTGATGCCATGCGTCGGACATAGCAGCACGTACAGCACCATAGAGGTACGAACTCTTTAGGACAAATGACAGATGTAATAATAAACCGTTTGATGCCATATATTAAAGCTTTATGTAATAAACAATTTCAAACAAATTTTGGTTTGGTGAATGGAGGAGTTTAATGGATGGTCCACTCGCAAAATGCGGGAAACTCCAATTCAATCTGTTTGTTGTGCTTCACATGTTGATCTTTTAGTTTCATTAGTTTCCGTTCTATACATTAGTTGTTTTTAAAATACTGAAAATCCAAAAAATAGAATTTGTTCATATTGTGCTTTAAAGGACTTTATCATTAGCAAACTGTTTAATTATGCATTATTGCCTTAATAAATATTAATCAATTTAAAGCAGTACCCTTATCTATATTCGTAATGACTTGAATTCTAGCTTATAAAATATTGACTAAAACCACATCGGAGCCCGTAAAAGTTTCTCTTCAAACCAAAACTAATTGGTTCGTCCAGATCAAATTGTCTCATAAAAAAAATAATACTTTTAACCTCTAATGCTGTTTTTTCTATGCTGCTTCATTGAGAAAAAAAAATATCTTTTTAAATGACTGCTTTTATTATAGCCTGTAAATTTATCTCAAATTATTTTTTAATGCTCAGTCTTTTTTATGTGTCATATTTTATATAAAAAAAGAGTTTAAATCCTTCCCATGCTATAAATAGCTCTGTTGTAATGGAAAATCCTACCAGTTCATCGGTCTGCAAAATCATTTGCTATAGACAAACACACACACACACACACACACACACACACACACAAAATATGGAAAATTATTTATTAATATGAATGTATTAAGAAATTCCAACAGATTGGCTTTTGTTTTATTAGCGTAGCTACTCTATAAGTAGGTATTGTATATTTGCGACATAAAAGAAATATTGTCAAGTTGCTAAATGTTACTTGACGTTGTTATTTTCAGGGATCGGAAGCCTCACGTAAGCCGCGTGTAAGCCTCAGTGAAATCGTGATTTTATCACTATAAAATTCAGCTGGATGTATAAAACTGCTCTTTAGCAGACAATCCTTCTTTCTTAAATTTTTTTTCTGCTCACAAGCAGGTTTAAAAATGAGGCTTATGCGCGGCTTACGTGAGGCTTCCGATCCCTGGTTATTTTTATTATTGTATGGTGTATCATTGTTTTTAGCTTGTCATTATTGCCAGGGAGTAAGGGAGGGGACAATGGATCGAATATTCAATTTTTAGGAGTCTCAGACTTTGGGGACTGGCTTAAAGGGAATGTGCAAGAATTTAGCAGTTTCTGACTGAGTTTGGGGACTTGCGCATAGAATGCCGCTACTCGTTATGTATGTTTTGAATATTGCAGACGGGGAAACGGGATAAGGGAAGTGGGGGGAAGGGAAATAAACACTCGTTGTGTTAGTTTGGAATGTAGCAGACGGGGAGAAGGGAGGTGGGGGAAAGGGGCAAGGGAAATAAACAGAATGAAAAGGGGCAGTCATATTCTTGCTAGGAGCTGGCCGGGTCCAATAATCTTTTAATATAAAAATCACACCAAAAAACCTCAATATATTTCATCAAAAACAAGTTGTGATTTCACTTTACATGACGCTATGGAAATCTATTATTCAATTAACAATCCCTTTATAATTTCCTACAAATTTATTGGATTAAACTGGATTTCATGCCCTTTCTTTGATAACTCTTATATTGAATTAATTGCCCATTGTCCCCTCCCTTACTCCCTGCATTATTGCGCTACTTATATCAAGTATTGTTCTTGTACTATTGTGATGCTCTGGTGTGCGCTTGCTTCCACATATCTTCAAATCGGCATAGTGATTTTTAATTTTTTAAAGGGGGTATCATGGGGTTTAATGAGTAATATATTTCCAAATTCGTTCGGACGTCATAAAAATACCATATAAGTAAAAAAAAAGGATAAAGCAAAGGTTGAGGAATAGTTTTTTTGTGCTGTTGTAATAGGTTGATATTCTGATTAAATATTAAAGTGATACATGCGCGTAAGTGAGAGCACACCGCGATGCTGTTAATTACTGTTCTTCTTACAGCAATGGATTTATTTTTACTTGGATCTTACACCAGATTATCATATACTCTAATAAAGTGAAAATTGTAGCTGGCTACAATGACGACCGCCCATATCCACTCCTTTTACCCCATTTCCTTCCTTCCTACTGGATGAACAAACTGACCAACAAATGATGTCCATGTTAGCAACCTAAATTGACGACAATTTATTCCGTGTCATAATATCCACGTATATTGCATATCCATAGTTACAGCTGAACTGTACTCGACATGCTGTGACATCTGATGTCATTTTTCATTAACTAATCACACATTTTCCCTGCAGATTCATTCTATCTCTCTTTCAAACTAAAGTTTTTAGTACTTTGACTAAAATTACAGTGGTACCCAAAGTATTATGTTTTCTTATTCCTTGGTTTAAAAATTTTGAATACTTTTAACTATTAATTGATTAATTTGTTTTTACAAACTTTTCAACGAATAATTTTAATATAAGAAAGGTTATAATTTAGTTTATCGTTGTTTTGGGATATACCTCAATTAATCATTCATTGTCTTATCCCTTAGGATTCTTGAATTTATTTGTACATGGAAAGTTCGACCCTATAATGACATATATATTTTTAATGTCTCCGGTCAACAAAATTTTTAACTTTCAACTATTTTTTTAAAAATCAAAATTAAACAGTTTAAGATTAAGCAGTTTTCTATAAATTAAAAATTTATAAAGGATCCAACAAATAAAAATATTTATTATGTAACTTTGATTTTTTGGGGGAAATTACAATTCGAATTGAAGTTACTTGAAACCAAAGATTAAAGATACTTGAGTCTATACGAGATAAGTCCCCTTGAAATACTTACTACTTGTAGTGTTGTTAGTTATGAAACAATTATGTCATTATGAGTGAGTGTGTTTTATAATAAGTGTGTCAAGGAGGGAGGGGACATTGGACTGTATACAATATTGATCCCAGAAGTTTTAGAAACACAATCCTCAATTCTTTGGGTACTTAGTTAAAACTTTATATGGTTGTACAATAGGATATATAAGTTGGAAGGAATTTTAATGTTAAGGGGATATTTGAAAACTGCATCAAATTTTAAGGATTTTTTTTATAAAATTCGTTTTTTTTGTGCAATTCTTTATCTAAAAGCGGAAATACAATTTAAGTTAATTAATTTTGACACCTGTGATTGGTGGGTTGAAAACTATCTGCGCTCTGATCTGAGAAGCTTAAGTGTCGTACATCATTCGCCCAATTAGAGCGCAGGTAGTTTTTAATCCACCTATCCTATTGGTCAAAATTAATTAACCTTAATTGTATTTCCGCTTTTAGATAAAGAATTATACAAAAAACGAATTTTATAAAAAATCCCTAAAATTTTATCTAGATTTCAAATCTCCCCCTAACATTAAAATTCCTTCCAACTTATATATCCTATTGTACAATCACTGAAGTGTCCAAACTCTTCCACCAAAAATTTATCCTACTAAAGGGTACATTTTTAAAAACTCCATTGTTTTATCGGCGTTATCACAAAAAATACCCTAGTGAGGCAATAATAAACACCCCCCGTGTTTTGAAAAAAAAATAAAAATAAGGGGGAAGGTGATTGTTTTTGAAAAGGGAAATAAATTGCAGGGATTTACAAAGGTAATGAATTATTTTTCTTTTCTAAAATATGTTCTGTTTTAATGATAAATCTTCAGTTCTATATAAACACCATTTAATAAAACAATAAATGTAACATCAATGGGGAAACAGTAATTATTACTGTCTTCTCATCAAGAAGCTAATTACAGGAATAGTTTATACACGAACAAGGATGACAACATCCATAAAAGCGAAGCACTGAAACGGTAGGACAAACGGACATTAACATTTATATAGTATCTGAACTGAATAATCAGAATTTAAAAGTATAAGAGTCGAAGAAAAATTGTAAGTAAATTTGTTGAAAAACTGCTTGAAGCAGGATAATGTTTATGGACATACTTACATTTTTGGACTTGATTATAGAGTTGCTTCGCTTATAATATTGTTCTTTGTTGTCCCAGGAATCAATATACCAAAAATCAGATCAAACGGATAATTAGAACACTTGAAAATTTGTTGTTAAAAAAGTAGAAAAATCAACATGTTTAAAATGGACGTATGGACATTCTGGTAATGATTATAGAGTTGCTACGCTTTCTAAATCGTACCCAACTACTACAGGAATCATCATACAAAGTTTGAAATCGATAGGACAATTCTAACATGCCTAAATTAAAGAAAAAAAGCTATCTATCTCGGACGGACGGACGTACGGACGGACGTACGGACCGACCCTATTTATAGAAAAGCTTCGCTTTTAAAAATTATAGAAAACAATTTGAAAGGGTTGTAATATCATGTAAAATAAATATATCTATGTATGTGTATTGTGTATGTCTATCTACACCAAAAGATCTCTGAAATTGGGTATCGAAGATGTTATGATTAGAATGAGGGAGGTAGAGAAGTGATCCCTCCCTTAAAATTGACCCAGTCCTCCTATCCCACTTAATTTGAGTATTTTGCATCAATAAATATTTCAAGTATGGCTTAGAAACCGATTAATGTCCGCTGGATTAGAACCAGTTCTAAGCCATACTGAAAAACCATGTATACCATCGTATTACAGACAATTTTTCACGAATACTAGAATAAAAATCTGAAATGTTTTGAAAAAGGCAGAAAGCTGTTTATACTACGATGCAATACACGCTTTTCCTCAACAGTTTAGCGGATTTAAAACCGACACGCAACTAGCGGCCAATGGATCCTATAAATAGACACATTTGCTGAATCAAAACTGGTTTTACCTAAATTGTATCTGTTCCTTTTTCGCGATTATAGAATTTCAAAGATTTTAACAAAAAATGTGTGATGATTTGACTTTAAAATGGCCTTTGATGTAAAATATTTATGCTGTATATTACCCTTAACACATGAAAGCAGTAGTTGTTTTAAAAACCTTTTTTTGTAGATTAATTATAACTTATAAAATTGTCGACGGGGTAACTTCTGACTTTAATTAATGCTTGTTTTTCTTCAAATTACCTTGAAATTTTAAACTTAGAAAGTAAAAACAGTAATAAAAAATAAACATGTCATTTAACTAAAAATACTGGAACATTTGATTTACAACATATACTTTTTTTAAAATTGAAGCTTTTCTACAATTGGGGTCGGTTAGTCTGTCCGTCCGTCAGCTTTTTAGGTGGAAAAATTACCTTTTTCATTAACTTGGACATGTTAGAATTTTCCTATCGATTTCAAACTTTGCAAGGTTATTCCTGTACTAATTAGATACGGTTTAGAAAGCGTATCAATTCTATAATCATTACCAGAATGTCCATAAGCCCATTTTTAATATGTTGATTTTTGGAATACTGATTCCTAGGACAACAAAGTTCAATGTTTAAAGCAAAGCATCTTTATAATCAAGTCCTAAAATGTAATTATGTCCTTTAACATTATCCTGTATTTAAACATTTTTTTTAATTACAAACAATTAAACAAATTTACTTACACATTTGTTCCGACTTTTATAACTTTATATTCTGATCATTCACTTCTAAAACTGTACAATGATAATGTCAGTTTGTCCTACGGTTTCATAGCTTCGCTTTTATGGATGTTGTCATTGAAACTCGAATTTTGTATGTAAAAAAGACACGATAGAATTAAGTTATCAACCACATAAACAATACATTGTTGAAAACATTATTAATTGATTATGTATTAATAATGTATACCTAGTCAAATTAGTTAACAACTTAATAGTTGATTAAGGATACTGTTTAAGGACATTCCTACATTTTTGATATGCTTTGTTTATAACATTCTACCTTTTTGTAGTAGGAATATAAAAAATGTTTCAAATCAACTTTTTGTAAATAGACAACGATTGTAGAATTGCTATGCTTTCTAAATCGTGCCTTACTATTACTACAAAAATAACCAACCATGCCAAGTATAAAATCAATAGGACAATTATAAAATGCCTAAATTAACGATAAGATCTATCCTTTATAGACAGACAGACGAACAATAAATATAGAAAACCTTTACATCTCATTTCTGCTGCTTGATTTTAAAAGAAATTAAAATCAAGCAGCATAAATGAGATGTAAAGGTTTTCTAATCTAACCTAAAGACTAACCTTTATTAGTTTGTTAACGTAAAATCCTGCATTATTAAAGATACTTGTTGTATGTATATGCTTCTATCCTTTATTCTTTATCTTGAAAGAGTCTTGTTTTAAATTTTAATTATAGATCAACAAGGACCAAAATCTTTGACCTATTTAGATTATGATCACATTTTGAAAAAGGTTTTGCCATGTCTTAAATAAGATACAAAATTAAATAATAATTGTTTTCAATTGCTAAATAATCTTAAATACACAAGACAATAATTTGGTGTTTAATTCAGATATACTAGCTCAATATAAAAATAGCGATTGTGCCTATCGATTTCAAACTTTGCATGGTCATTCCTGTAGTAGTTTGGTACGATTATAAAGCGTAGCAACTCTATAATCATTACCAGAATGTCCGTACGTTCATTTAAAACATGTTGATTGTTGATAACTTAACAACTTTTTTAACAATTTTTGGTATATAGATTCCTGGGACAACAAAGTACAATATTATAAGCGATGCAACTCTATAATCAAGTCCTAAAAATGTAAGTATGTCCATAAACATTATCCTGTATCAAGCAGATTTTTTAAAACAAATTTACTTACAATATTCTGATTATTGAGTTCTGACACTATACAAGTGTTTATGTCCGTTTGTCCTACCGTTTCATTGCTTCGCTTTTATGGATGTTGTCATCCTTGTTCATTATATCAATTATTTTATCCATATAAAATTCAAAATGGTTTAGAACAAAAATATTTACTTCTGTGTAATAAACGGCAAAGGATCTAAACAATTAGAATTAATAATTAAAAAGTACTTTTGATATGACTTTTTATATCACTCATAATGCATAAAATAACCATTGTTATAAATCCTAAATATGCAGTGTTGAATTGTCTATAGAAATATTGTTTAAAAACCTCAACAAATATGACAAACTTATATTAATAAGCCATGAACATTAAGATTAAATGCTATTTTAAAGTCAAACAATCACACATTTTTGGTTAAAATCTTTGAAATTCTATAATCCTGAAGAAGGAACAGATACAATTTAGGTAAAACCAGTTTTGATTCAGCAAATATGTCTACTTATAGGATCCATTGACCGCTTGTTGCGTGTTGGTTTTAAATCCGCTAAACTGTTGAGGAAAAGTGTGAATAAATAACTGAGTCGTACTATTGACTTTCCAAAAGATCAAATATAACTATAGACACTCTTTTACGATGAATTAGGATTGTATGTTCTGTAAGATCTTAAAAACTATTGGACAATATTGCTCATAATTTGTAAGTTAGGTAATTATTTTTTTTAAACCATAGCCCCTAGGGTAAGTTTAGCAGCCGCTTTTAAAAAATAAAATCTGTTATTACATAAATGATCTCTTTTCTAAAAGTTCATTTCCGTTTAAGATGTAAATTACTGTTTCATGCATTTATAAGGTTAGATCACAAATTTTATACTTTAAAAAACCTTCAAACGTAATTCTTCTAAAATAAAACTATAAAAATATACTATTAATGATTTGTTATCTTGCATTTTAAAATATCGGCTGCGTTTTCCGAGGCCTTTAGGGACACTTGAGGAAGAGGGGTAAACTTACCCTGGCCCTCAATGTACAGAAGATTAGAATAAAATAATAGATGGGAAAAGGGTTAAATAACAGTAACTCCCTTCCTGAGGGCCCTGTGCCGACTTCCAATTGAGTCCTTGAAAAGAACACAGTAAAAGTGTCTGACTGATTATGACGTAACAAAAAAATTAGCCAATGACAGGCCGTTATTGACAAATGGTAAAATTTATAGTGGCCTCTCATTGGCTAATTTTTTTGTTACGTCATAATCAGTCAGACACTTTTACTGTGTTCCCTTGAAAATCAACCATTAACGTCGGAATGTTAATAAAGCCAAGTTTCTAAAAAGCAGAAATCAATTTGCTAGCAGAAGAAACAGGGATCCAGGTAGTTGCCGTTATACATCTATATCTATAGATTTATTCAAAAGAGAACCTTATTTTTATATGTACATACAATAACAAATAAATTAGTAGTAGAAACCTGTCCCGTGCTAGGTTTCCAAGGATAGGTTTATTATTTTGTTTGTAACTGGTACTGTAGACTTTAAGAAGTCATCATGCAAAATTATTATTGAAAATATTAAGAATTGTCTTTATAAATCATCAGATAACGTTATTGGTGTTCCAACGAAAAAACATATATTATTACATTGACTTATAAATATAAAGATTTTTTATATAATAATTAATCAATTTAAAGTTTTCCTAGCCTATTGTACTTTAAATTCATTATCATTTTAATTTTCAATTATTTATTAAAATATCTATAAATAATTTTCCAGTATGGCTTCGAAACTGATTAATATTCGCTGAATTAGAACCGTTTCTCAACCATATTTAGAAATCATATATAGCAAAGGATTACAGTCTATTTTATACGAAAAATAAAATAGAAATTATGCATTAATACCAGTTTAGTTAGACCGTCCTTCGGCCCCTCGGGTCTAACAAAACTGGTTTTAATCTTATAATTTTTCATTTAATATCCGCGGAAAGCTGTTTATAATACGATGCAATAAATGACTATTTTATTTTTAATTATTATGTTTTTTAGTCCAAAGAAAGCCGTGTTGGAGTGTCACCATTGTCCTCTCCCTCCTTTCTTATGATGATGTCAATAAATAGAACAATGCCTATTATTTAAGAGTTAGTTTTTTGTGGCATAGCTCCTTTATAACCAGGGTACGTATGTCCAATCGACAATCATATGTAACTTCTTCTATTCTTTCTAAAAGATTTTAAAAACATGAATTTATTAATTGTGTCATCTTTAGTAGTTGATGGCTAAAAGTATGATTTTACCCTTTAGGACCTCCCACCCCTTTTTTTCCAAAAATAGATTTTAAACAAATATGTTATACCCTATAAATAGGCTGTGAGGTTTGTGAAATCTATTGGTACAGATAAAAACCTGAAACCCTTATTTAAGACTATGGTTTAGATCAAAAAAAAATTTGGACTCTTTTTTTCTGCATAATTCACATATATAGTTCTTGGATGTCGGGTAAGGAGGGGAGAGGAGTCTGAGTTGTATAAAAATCCCATTAAAAAACTAGAAAGTCCTGTCTTACCTTTAATTCACATTTACAAGTTTTAAAACCCAGAGCACATCTCTGATAATAGTTTAAAAGTTATTTGTTACTTTGCGTCGCTACACATGGATAATGATATTCTTGTAATTGTTTCATCTTTAATTAAATGACAAGAGTAACTGTTTTTAATACATTATTTAAAGTAATAATTAATTGATTTAAAATTAAGATACAAACATAAATTACAATTTGTATTTCTTATAAATGAAAAACAAAAAGGATTAAGTTAATAAGAGTAAATATGTGAGAGAAAAAAATTTAGTTGGCTGCATATCAAAATAAGTATGTAGTAATAATGTCATTGAATTATCGTATGTTGCTAATATGTCAACACTTACTTCGTTATATGTATTTGATATAAATAATCTTCATTTAAAAGTTGCAGGATGTCCTTCTATCTATCTATGTGTCTAAGTTTGGGCCTAACCACTTCTTGATATGGTTCTCCTTTTCAGTAAAGATTCTTATAGATCTAGGGAAGGTTTAAGGGATGGTACCCCACAACCACTCGAGAGAAATAGCCCATTGAAAAAATTTCCGACTCCCAACCCAAACTAAATTTTGGGTTGCTTTTCGTTGTTGTATAACCCGATTTAATTTCTTCGTATATTTGATTTAATCCCAAACAAATTGTTCTTTAATCTAAATTAATTTAATTTATATTAACCCTTAACGGTCAGGGGGGGAGGGGGTCGTTGAACGCCCCCCCCCCCCACTTTTTTTTTGTCACAATTTCTGTGCGTAAAAGATATCCCGGCGGGCACAGGATGCCAACAAACCTGGCAGGGTCATCCAGGTAAAGAGCAAAAATATTTTTTTGACTTAAACAAAGCATTTTATCTTACCAAAATACTAAAATATCCTCTAGTAGTACATATCAAATACAGGTGTTCAAGTCAATTTCATGTTTTAGGTATGATCCTGCAGGTCCTAATCCTCCAGGTCTCCAGAAATCTTTAAAAGTCTACTGTGGCCGCAATTTTCGACTTAGAGATTTTAAAATTAAGTTTTTCTTCCATGTCTACATAACGTATTAAAATTTCAGAAAGTTCAGCCGCCGTTTTCCCGCCGATGCCGTCTGCGGCGGCTGGCAGCGGCCAAGTACAGCTGCGGCCGCTGAAATTTATATTTTGATATTTCTAATATAAAATTTATATAAAGATAAACATTTTCTGCAAAAAAAAATTCTTCTAGCTTCAAAAATAAATAAGAAAATTACAGCCGTTTGAAATTTTAAAGTAAAAAAGGACCTAAAAACAAAGGTTGTTAAATAAAAGGGTGAAGGAAGCGAAAATTGACTTTGACTTATTTTAGATCGGAAATTCATGATGCTGTCTAAAATGGTGCAAAAAATGGGGACAAATTTCAAATTGATTTGACGGGGCTGTTTATTTACGTCACAAGTGAGGGGAAAGAAAAGGGAAGGAGGAAAGAAACCCCCTAGAAAAGAGATGGGGGTATGACGTCACACGCCAAAACAATTTGAAATTTGTCCCCATTTTTTGCACCATTTTAGACAGCATCGAAATTCATTATCATACAGGGGACTTGCACAAAAATCTTTAGCCTACTAGTACTCAAAGGGGTATTTTGTGCTATAACTAAATATCAAAAATAAAAGACATAGCAACCCTAGCGGTCTCAACGCTCTGATTAAATCTACTTTTAAAAAACTGAACTTACCATGTGATGTTGAAAAAGCGGGCTTTTATATTCTGCTGCTGCTATATTCAATTCTTCCAATTCATACGGACTTTTGTACACTAAAATTAAAAGATATCTATTCACAAGTTTTGTATTAAATCTAAATATATTTTTCAGTGCTCGGCAGCCGTAATTAAGCCTTAGATTTAAACCCGCTCGAATGCTTCGAACATATTTTTGAACAAAGGGAATACCATGGCCTGATTTTTTGTAAAAGGTCGATTTCCCTGAAGTATACAGGCGACTGACGAGCAGCTGCCAAACCCTGATATTTTTTATTTAAACAGATAAACAGAAAGATAAATTTCTTAAAGAAACCAAATGTTAACCAAGAGGAAAGCAAGCTTTACATACACTAACTTTTAGACAAATAGATAGAAAGATAAATATGGTTTACATCTTAATAGCAAAATGTAAATAGAATAAAATAGATATCCTACCTGGATTATAAAGAAAATGAGTGGTTGAATAAGGACCTGGAGCCAGGTTTACATATGGCACTGGGGTTGGTAACATTGAAGGCACTGAAAAATATAATTAAAATCATAGATGCTAGCAGCTCATAGTGCCTTTTAAAAATTGACGTCATACATTACGAAAGACAATTTATTTGCCAGTATACATTTTACCATTGGTAAATTTTAATGAATACTGGCCTACAATTGGTCATTTGTGTTGTATGAGGTCATTTTTTATTATGCACTCAACGCTGATCCACAAATTCCTTTCCTTCAAATTAACTCTTAACCACTTGAAGAAGTTCAACATACATAGCTAATTTATCCTCTAATAAAAACATAATTCTTTTAAAAATAAGGGGGAGGGGATGGGGCTGGTTCACCCAGCCAGCTTTTATGGGAAAAAAATAGCTTTAATGTTGAAAATCACTAGATCAAGAAAAAAAAAAATATAATACTATTCTAACGTCCAAAGTGACTTGTAGAGCAGCTATTCTACTATACCTACTGTGATAGTACAACAGTACAGTGGTTGATGGTAAATATTGCTGTACTATAATACTTACTATGATGGTATGGCTGTACACTGGTTGAAGGTACATACTTATGTACTATAATACTTACTATGATGGTATGGCTGTACAGTGGTTGATGGTACATACTGCTGTACTATAATACTTACTATGATGGTATGGCTGTACAGTGGTTGAGGGTTCATACTGCTGTACTATAATACTTACTATGATGGTATGGCTGTACAGTGGTTGATGGTACATACTGCTGTACTATAATACTTACTATGATGGTATGGCTGTACAGTGGTTGATGGTACATACTGCTGTACTATAATACTTACTATGATGGTATGGCTGTACAGTGGTTGATGGTACATACTGCTGTACTATAATACTTACTATGATGGTATGGCTGTACAGTGGTTGATGGTACATACTCTGTACTATAATACTTACTATGATGGTATGGCTGTACAGTGGTTGAGGGTACATACTGCTGAACATGTTGGGGATAGGAATATGGTTGACTGTTGCATCATAAATCATTTGAAATTGCTATTTTAATAATAAAAAAAAATAAAAATAGTATTAAGCTTTCTAATAGTTTTATAAAAATAAAATAAAAACGCCAAGAATTACGAAGTCATGAAAGTTACCTAACAAAAAAGATTTAATATTTTTTTTAATAAGAAATTAACTACTCAGAATCTTAAATTATCTTCTATGCCCTTGATATTGAGAGATTTTATGGTTTACATTCCTATAGGGTGGTGGGATAGCATGTAGACTATGGACTATAGTTCCTTCCTCCAGTTGGTCCACCTCCTCTTTAGACATGGTCTCCACTAGATAGATAGTTAGATAGATAGATAGATAGATAGATAGATAGATAGATAGATAGATAGATAGATAGATAGATAGATAGATAGATAGATAGATAGATAGATAGATAGATAGATAGATAGATAGATATGTATGTAGATAGATAGAAACATATACATAGATACATAAACAATTAGCGCATCTGCGCGTTGTCGAGGATATGATATGTTCGAATCTCGGTATAACACCCCGACCCAAATAAAGACGTTAAAAATTGTTCCTACTGCTGCTACAACAGGTGCACGACTTTAAAAGTTAGAACAAGAGGAATGCCTTTTCCTTGGTTGTTGGACTTTACGTTGGGTGTCATGGACAATAGCCTCGTTTCTACGAGGTAATTAATAAGTAATTTATAAGAAGACAAGCGGAAGTGCCCCTAGCCTCTAGTGGATCTATATTGGAGGAGCAGAAAAATGGCCTAAAACCATCTCAGAAACTACTGAAGCTTCACCGTAAAGGAGAACCCTATCAGTTAACGAGATCCTACGCTACAGACAAAAAAGCTTACTACTGTATATAATAGGATAGATAGATAGATTTACCTGAGCCTGAATTTTGTTCGTTTGCATTAACATTGTGGAATGATAAACTTGATATTATTACCTGAAAAAAAAATCATGAAACATGATAAATATTACCTTTTTTAACTTTAGGAGGGACGGAATATTGGGCTATAAATTAATAAGCTGATCCTCAAAGTTCCAAAGTTTGTTTGCATTATATGGCTTTAAAAATTTGGCTTTGGTTACTTTTGTTAAATCTTGATTGGTTGGTTCAAACTTTAATTGCTTTAACTTTGAAACTATTCATTAAAATCTTTATAATATCTTATTCCTTAAGATCCCTGTAGTTTTTTTAACATAAATTTTATTTATGAAATAAAACAAGGATGACAACATCCATAAAAGCGAAGCACTGAAACGGTAGGACAAACGGACATTAACACTTGTATAGTGTCAGAACTTAATGATCAGAATATAAATGTATAAATGTCGAAGCAAAATTGTAAGTAAATTTGTTAAAAAACTGCTTGATACAGGATAATGTTTATGGACATACTTACATTTTTAGGACTTGATTATAGAGTTGCTTCGCTAATAACAATATACTTTGTTGTGCCAGGAGTCAATATGCAAAAAATCAGATAAATCGGATAATTAGATCCCATTAAAATTTGTTGTTAAAAATTTTTTTAAATCAACATGTTTATAAAATGGACGTACGGACATTCTGGTAATGATTATAGAGTTGCTACGCTTTCTAAATCATAACAAATCACCATACAAAGTTTGAAATGGATAGGACAATTCTAACATGCCTAAATTAACGAAAAAAGCTATCCGTTACGGACGTACGGACGGACCGACCCTAATTATAGAAAAGCTTCGCTTTTAAAAAGTATTTACGTCAACCGATTTTTGCACAAAAGGTTTTTGATGAAAAAGAAGACTTATGTGTAGAAAAAAACCGAGAATAATTTTCCCAAGTAAAAGAAGTCTTACAGTTATATTGATTATTAGCAAAGGTAATCCATAGATCTTAGTGTTTGCCCTTCCATCTATTTATTTAAAGGCTCTTTATAGTGCCTATAAAAAATGTGATAAATTTAAAACTTTTTGCCTAAAAATTCCGAATGACTTCATAATGGACAATTCGAAAATGACTTCATTCGGGATACTTCTGCCAATTTTTTTTTATAATTTATCCCCTTTTTTATATGCACTACTAAGACCTTCAACTATCAACTTGTCTGTACGTCTGTTTAAATGTTGTTTTTCTAAATTGTTTCTGATTATTATCTTCCCTTCTTATAGATGTTTTTATCCTTGTTCATTTTCTATTTACTTGGAATACCACTTAATAGGCGTATTAGTAATTAAATGTACATTAAAATGATTAAATAAGAAACACACACTATCATTTAAATGATTTAACTGTTTTTTTCTTGGTTTCTGTTAGGCAAATTGTTACTTTAAAAAGTCCTAGTTATGCTTGGGAGGAAATTTTAACTCCATACAAATATTTCCATTGCATTGGGTGAAATTTACATCTAAGGGGTCATTGCTCCTTCCCTCCAAGGTTTTTTTTATTTATAAAAAGTAAGGGCTTTGAACCATTATTTGTTATTTGTATTTGTTGGAATTACCAGTATCACTTCGAAGCCGATTTCCGCTGGATTAGAACTAGGGTTGGGCCGGATATTCGGTGTGGACGGTTATCGGGCCGGATATCCGGCAATATAATCTTTTATATTTTACAAAAAAAATCTCTGTTTTTTTAATCTTAAATGGCTTTAATTTTCTTCTTATTGAAGCTAGAAGAACATTTTTTTCTGAATATGTTTATCTTTATGAAAGATTATATTAGAAATCTCAAAAAAATATATTTTTGCGGTGGCAGTTGTACTTGGCAGCTGCCAGCCGCAAACCGACGGTTGGAAGGTAAACGGCAACGGATTTTATGAAATTGTAATATGTCATGAAGATATATAAAAAGCCTAAGTTTAAAGTTTGAAATCTTCAAGTAAAAATTTGCGGTCACAGGAACCGTTTAAAGATTTCTGGAGACCTGGAGGTTCAGGACTTGCAGGATTATACCTGGAACCTGAAATCGACTTGAACACCTATATTTAATATGAGGATGTACAACTATATGATATTTTAGTATTAGATAACATGAAATGCTTTGTTTAAGTAAAAAAAAATATTTTTACTTTTTACCTGTATGACCTTACCAGGTTTGTTGGCATCCTGTGCCTGCCAGGAAGGAGGTATTAAAAAAATTTCAACTCTCAGTTATGTGTCATACCCATAATTCGAAAGTCATTTAAAGTTACTTAATTTTTAAGTTTTAACCTTAATTTTATCAAATAAAACACCAGTTTATGAAGTATATTTTGGCGGGTATAGTCCCTTAAGGAGCGATTATTCGAATTTTCACTGTAGCTTTCCTCATATTTCTAGCCCCTTCGGGGGGCTCTAACCTCGCGGGAAAATCACCTAAGCAAATATAACCTAACCTAACCTAAAATAACCTATTTAAAGCAATTTTAAAAATACGACAAATCGCCCCTTAAGGTGCGTTGCCACAAAAGGGACTATATCCTTTTTTGATACTTTAATATGCAGTAATTTGGCCGGTTATCCGGCCGGATATCCGGTAATTTGGCCGGATACCGGACATCTGGCATTTGAAATCAGCCGTATATTCGGTATCCGGTAACCGGCCAAAAAATATCTGGCCCAACCCTAATTAGAACCGGTTCTCTGTAATACTGAAAAATCATGTATAGCATCGTATTACAGACCAGTCGCCTGGGCCTTCGGTCACGCGGGGCTAAGAACTGGTTTTAATCTTTTAATTTTAAAATCTGTGGAAAGCTGACTATACTACGATAATAATTATTTCTCACATCGTATTATAAACGGCTTTCCGCGGATATAGAATGTACAATTAAAAGATTAAAACTAGTTTTTAGCCCCGAGGTGACGAAGGCACCGGCTAAAAAAATTGGTTTTAATCTTTTGGTTGTACATTTTTATATTCGTAGAAAGCTAGATATAATACGAAGCTAGGCATAGGTTTTTCGTATGGATGAGAACCGGTTCCTATCCACCGGATTCGAATGAATACGAGAAATAGTTATTATAGTATTTACTTAGAAGGTATTTCTTTAAAATTTAACTAGCGGTTTCGCCCCTAGTGGTAATTTTTAAAATTAAAATTAAGTACCCCAACTAAGGTTATCCCACTACTCCCCCCCCCCTCAGAAAATAGCCTAAAACCACCACATGACCAGTATTTATATTCCCTGAATAGTAGAATCCGATCGGTTCAGTGGTTACCGAGGTCTTAAGGGACGGACGGACGGACAGACAGTCGGACATACATCATTCTACTTTGTATTATAGATAATAAAAGTAAAAAGTTATGAATTACAAACAAGTAAAAACAATAGCGAATATAGAAACCTAAATTGTAGATAATTAAACATAAAAACTAAAACAATACATACAATAAATATATGTTGCTATTTTTACAAGGAAAAATATAGTTTTTTGCTTATAAACAAATTAATTGACATTCTTTTAAATAAAGTAGAAGGATTTTTAGTCTGTAGCTTTAGATTTTGATAACAGCTGAACCGGTTTAGTTCTCAATTCTATGAGCTTCCAGATGCTAGGGACGCTTTCATGAGTAAATTAAAATAACAAACCTTCCAATTAATTAACAAGAACAATTTATTCCATGAGTAAAGTCAAATTGTAATACAGTATTTATTGGGAAAAGTCCCTTTCGTAACATCGCCCCATATGGGGCGATTCATCATATTTTAAAAATGGCTTTTAATAGGTTATTTATGTTAGGTTAGGTTATATTGTGTTAGGTGATTGCCCCATAGGGTTAGGTTATTGGCCCCGCAGGGTTACAGCCTCCCGCAGGGGCTAGAAATAGGAGAAAAGCTACTGTGAAAAATACGAAGAATCGCCCCATAAGGCGCGATGTTACGAAAGGGACTATACCCAACTTTTTCATTATATATAGTTATGCTAATGTTTGACTTTGAAAAAGCGGCTGTCTTCGATCATAGCCGCTCCCCGCGGGTATGGCTTAAGGCGAAGCTTTCGAGACCTGCTTTATGCCGTTTGCCAAAGTTTCTTCAAAGTTAGAAAATATATGAATACATAAATCCTTATATAAAAGTAACAGGATGTTTGTCTGTTGCGAAGGATCTAGCTTATTTCTGAACTGATAAGCTTTATATAGGTCAAGGAAAAAATTAAAAATTATTTTGGAGAAGGGTTCCTCAATCTTTCAAAGACAAATCATCTCTGGGAAAGGAAACTCAAAGATATGATAGGGGCGAAGCCGCTAGCGTCTTAGAAAGCATAAAATATTTATAATTTTCTAACAAAGAAAAGTTATGTAAATATTATTATATATAAATATTTAGAGACATATGTAGATAAATGTGTTTTTAATGGCTTAGATTATCAAATTTGTTGTGCGTTATGAATCAAATTTTGTATATATGACCTCTATATTATTATTAGTCAGAATCGTTCCTCTACATCAAAACACGAATAATTTTATGTTTATTTTTGGTCAAACTTTCTGCGATTAGGTAGATCTTTCCAATAATTTTGTGTCATTTCAAACTATATTCATTGTTATTATAAAAAATACAATTTTACCGTTTTTAAAAGCGAAGCTTTTCTATAATTAGGGTCGGTCCGTCCGTACGTCCGTCCGAGATAGTTAGCTTTTATTCGTTAATTTAAGCATGTTAGAATTGTCCTATCGATTTCAAACTTTGCATGGTGATTTCTTTAGTAGTTAGGTACGATTTAGAAAGCGTAGCAACTCTATAATCATTACCAAAATGTCCGTACGTCCATTTTAAACATGTTGATTTTTCTACTTTTTTAACAACAAATTTTTATATGATCTAATTATCCGTTTGATCTGATATTTGGTATATTGATTCCTGGGACAACAAAGAACAATATTTTAAGCGAAGCAAATCTATAATCAAGCCCTAAAGATGTAAGTATGTCCATAAACATTATCCTGTATCAAGCAGTTTTTCAACAAATTTACTTACAATTTTGCTTTGAATCTTATACTTTTATATTCTGATTATTCAGTTCAGACACTATACAAGTATTAATGTCCGTTTGTCCTACCGTTTCAGTGCTTCGCTTTTATGGATGTTGTCATCCTTGTTTAATAATGTTTTATTCAAAAGTTCCTATATCTTATTTCGCTATTAGCATTTTGTATCTGGAAGAGCTTAAGATACAATATTAGCTTGGGCGTTTTGAATAATATATTGAAATGGTGCAACTCGCATATAAATATTGAATTACTCCTCCCATATTCACACCACTCCTAAGTCTAGTAATATCTTCATTGTTTAAACAAATCAAACAAGAATGACAACATTCAAAAGATACTAATCTCAAAAACGAAACAAAAGTAACAAAGTAAGTAGATTCCTATGGTTAAGGAAAATTGGATCATGGAAAGAAAACGAAGAAGCGGGTTTTATCGTATTTTGGCTTTTCTCCTATTTCTAGCCCCTGCGGGAATCTCTAACCCTGCGGGGCCTATTTCATAAAAATACGATGAAAACCTCGACTTCGTTTTCTTTCCATGATCCGGAAAACTTTAATAGTTTCCAAACTTTTCTACCAATAATTTAAATTACAAAATGGGTAATTATGTTTATTTTTTAGAGTAATATTGATTTATCTTCCATTATCATATCCCTGTATTAGTGATGGTATTGTAGAATGCATAATTATATTTACCCTAGTAGTAATAAAGAGACCACATCATACAGTTTAAACAGTGTACTAAAGGTAGTGAAATTATCAGGATTATTGAAAAAATTTATGGATTTTTTCAGTTACAAAAAAAAAACATAACACAAAAAATTAAATTTCAGACCTTTCTTTTTTTTTGTTAACGTCGAACCGTAAAAAATGTTATGCTTAGTTTAGGTTAGGTTTCGCTTAAGTAAAGGTTTCCGCTTGGATTATTCCCCTCTATAGATACAGCGCCCTGCAGGGGTTATAAATATTTTTCCTTCAAACTTAAAATATGGAAGTTGGGTTGTTTGTCTTGAAAATATTTTTGAATAAAATCCAGGGAGGGATGGGACATTAGTCTGTTTATTACACTAGTCCCCAAATTTTTATAATAACGTTTCATTATTCGTTGGGTTAACAACTCTGGGGACTTAAATTGAATTATAATTGGTGTGTTGTTAAGTTAAGTGTCCAAACGTTTCAACCGCTAATTATAATAAAAATATATATGGAGTTACTTGTTCTAAAGTGTTAATATACAATCTTTCGTATATATTTCTTGAAAAGCTTTAGATAATTAAAACATACACATTCTATTTATAATTTATTTTAACAAAAACATATTTTGATAATTTTATTATAATATCATTGGCTTTTCAATTACTTTAAGATTTTTGCCACAATAATCAATAAAAGAAATTTAGGGGGGAAATTCTTTTCCCAAAACTAAAATGTTAAAGCTCTGCCTTTAGTAGCTGAAAATATAACTATTTTGGTATTTATTTGTCTATAAATAATCTATAAAAAAAAAACCTGTTGCCGCATTTTATTCTACAATGTATATTTTTGACATATTTAGTTTACTTGTTTGCTCTTTGTTGATAAATTAAAGTAAAACCATAGAGGGGGAGGGGTTAAATAACTGCATGTCCCAATCCCGTGGACCCCGTGCCGACTTTTAATTGGGTCTTTGAAAATCAACAAAGTCGATACAAAAAAGCAGAATTCAATAACAGATTTGAAAGTTTAGTGCATTTCTAATTTAATCTACAACCAAAAAAAAACAGTTTAAAATAAGATTTCACTAGACGAAAGATATATAACTAATCACAATAAGATGTAAGACACCGCAATTAATAAATGTAATTAAATAAACAAATAATAATTATTAATATTGTTAGCATGTTTCATGGAGGAAGGGAACACACAAAAATTAAAAGATATACTAAATTTAAACCTTTCCTCAGAGAGGAAGGGAGCGTTAGAGACTCTAGGCCCCAAAGTTCCTTAAGAACGTTTTTTATTCGTTAGTCTAACATCGTTTGGGACTTGATTGGTTGGTTCATTACGTTGAGTGCCCAAACTTTTTAACCACTAACTGTAATCTACAGAAGGGTTTATTACCAATGTCTTATCTCATTCTTTCTAACTATTAAAGATATTAAAGCAGTAAAAATAAGGAGGAAATATAATTTTAATTTTGCTTGTCATATCTCTTTATCCCTGATAAATAAATATAATAAGTGCACAAGAAATCTAAAACCATATGTTATTTACAGAGTTTCAACTAAATTCATAATTCTCCTAAAATAGCACTCGCGTATTAAACATAGTTATGAGATGTAGTATGCATAAGACAGTATCGTAAGTTATTTTTTCCCACTGCGGCTTTGAATCCGTCCCATTTTTGCTGGAAACAAACCGCTGGATTTTAAAAAAATATATGTAAAAAAAACTAAATTTTGAGATTGTTTTTTTTTTGTATATTTTGCTATTTAAAAAAACATTTTCTTATGCATATTTGAAGGAACACTTCATGTTAACCAAATTATCGATGAACTCCAATTTAGTTTCCGAAAGTGTACCTAGCGTCCGCGTCCTATCTCAAAATTTGCTATTAGCTAAAAAAGCTTCAAACTTCCAAAAAAAAATTAAAATTTTGAACATTAAAATTTTGAATGTATAATGTATAAATCTCTTTGTTTTCACAAATTTCCGGAGTAGCTGAAAAAAGGGTCTGCAATAATTGGGTTATCTGCTGTACACTTTAGGAAACTAGGGCTAAAATAGGAAATCCATTAGGAGCTGATCAAATTATCTCATCATAGCTAAATATAAAACTTATTCAGAATTACAACAAAATTATTTATTGGATTGGTCTAACAATTTGATATGATTTCAAGATTAAGATTTTGCATAAGAACCTGCAGTACTAGTAATAAAAGAGAAGCTACTCGTTAACTTAGAAATGTCCGTTTGTCTATCATTCTATCTGACGAACCCAGGGAGGGAGGGGACATTACCAGTAAATTACAATTGTTTGCTCAAAATTTTTGGATAATTTTATTGAATTTTTATTGGTTGGTTCTGAACTAATAGTGCCAATATTTTTCAACAAATATTTTTTAATCTTAAAACGTGCTATTTTTCATCATTAGGGATGTACATCAATTTATTGTCCAGTGTCTTATCCTTTAAGTTCCCAGTAATAACCAAATTAAATAATTTACTTTTATTTTATTTAGCAAAATAATATTATTTCAGTGATTATTTACAAGACCTGATAAAAAATTCTCCTTTTTATAATTTTCAAAATCTCACTCACCATCAAAACTAATTAGAAATATTTTGTTAAATGTGTTGATATTACTGAGAAATGAAGAACTGTAACATCCTTGTTAAATAATATAAATAGAATGAATGCGCTACTTTATAATAACAACTAATTCTATTCAAATCAGGGCTAAACGGATAACTGAAGTACCCAATATACCAAAATTTATTATCTTTATTTAATAGAAACAGTGAAGTATTATACAGCACATTAAACATTGATATTTGCAGGGAATAGTTGGACATTGTGCTGTTATTTAGACTATTCGCCAAAGTCTTATTATAACGTTTTGTTATACGTTATTTTTGAATTTTGATTGGTTGGTTCATTTAGTTAACCAGGGATGAAATGGATAATATAATGGCCGATAAATTTATGGACATCCCCAAGTATTATTCACAAAATTTCCCTTTATATAGATTATAATTAGTGGTTGAAACGAATCAACCAATCAAAATTCAAGTCCTCAGAGTTCTTAATTCAACGAACACGGAAACTTTATTATATAATTTTGGGGACTAGTGTAATAAACCATGTCCCCTACATCCCTATACTTTTATGCAACAAGAACATGCGCACTGACTTATCATAATTATATGTAATATAGCTTTATTAGCTTCATTCATATATCTGTATGACCATGAAATGCATGCCACTTTATTAATGCTAACTAATTCTGTTTATAAGATTTGGTTGAAAATTATGTATTTTTAAACATATTTCCTACTAGGAAATAATCATGATATTTTTGCATCTTCTTAAAAATAATTTTAACAAAATGTATGGCCGATAAGTAGCGTAGCAATAATTAGTATTAATACATTATAGGCAGGTTCATTGAATAGGAAATATTCTTTATTTATAATATATATACTATCTGCTACGCCCCTTAAAGTTTTTAATAATAATAGACAAGGAAAATATGGACAAAAACCTGACAAATTCCAGACATGGTGATGTTCAATCAGTCCTTGAGTAGCTACGCTAGTTATGGTAAACATTGTATCCTATTATGTAAAGTAGTAAGGTTTTCTTTGTCTGTAGCTTAATATTTTCATAACAGCTTAACCGTTTGAGTTCTCCATATTAGGGAAGGTTCTGGAATGGTTTCAGGCTATTTTTTAATATATTTTTAATATTGAGAGTTTTAGGTCATCTCTCCGTCCTTACCCCCTTTGATTACAGAGCCCCTTGGTTCTAGGGGCGCATTCGCTAGTAAGAAACAAAATAGTAATTGAAATAATTGAGGTTAATTTTCAAGTTATAATAATGATTACACATAAATAATGAAATAATAATAATTTATCTCATAATAATATATTATTAATATCATTTTTGTATCATTGTAGTTCCTCATAAGATTCTTATTATTAAATAGTACAGAAGCTAATCTAAAATTAACATTGTCGGTCGGTTATACAGTCATGTGGTCTGCAAAGGAGTAAGGTGACATTTAGATTAAAAATTATACTAGTTATCAATATTTTATAAAAGACAACTTATTCGTGTTTTTTTTGTTTTACTGATTTTCAGTTTAAGAACTTCTCCATCCATAATTTTAATCTACAGAAATGATAATTTTGTTTATTAAATTGGGGGCTGTACATCAATATCCGTTTAATCATCACCTAAGTTCATTTTTTATGGCTATACTGCCGCATTTAGCCGCAGAATCTTCAGTATCAGCAATTTTTCATTTCATGAAAATAACTCATTTGATTAGCCTTTTGTCTTTACATGTATTTTAAAAAAATCTAGGAAACCCTCTTTAGGTTTTAAAACAGTGTTGCTAATCGTTTAAATAGTAAAAAAAAATTACATCTTTATACACCATAACTCCAACAGGTTTAATGAAAGAAAAGTAAAAAATTGTATATCCACCACTAATTTATTTCAAGAATTTGCCTAAAATAAATTGAATGGGTCTTTATAAAAGCAAAGTATATTTATTTTTTGTTAAAGAAGGTGTATCAACTTTTTTTTTATAGCTAGCCGGTTCTTTTAGTAAGTAGTAGATGTAAAATTTTTCATAGAATTCAGATATGCAATCGGTTTTTTTGTAGACCTCTTATTTTTTAAGTAATTTAAGTTTTTTTTAAAAATAATTAAGTCGGTTTTAAGGTACTAAAACGCAACAAAATAAAAGAAGAAAATGGCCAGTAAGAACAAAAATAGTAAGATCTTTAATTTGACACCTTACTTTTAAAATTCTGTTGAGTAATTATTGAAAAAATCTATTTTTTTAACCTCGGTTTAATAAAAACTTTAGACCTAAATATTTTCTCAAACAGACATAAAAAACATGGGTTCATATTAGGGTGGGCCCATTTCCCCCTTTTTTTAGATTTTACTGTTATCATAAGTTGCGGAAGTCATATATATGTATGATAAGCCCCATTCAAGTTTCAAAAGTGACTTGGCTTTTATAGCTGCCGGCGCGCGGGGGGTATAAAAAGTGCCCATCCCCTTATAAAACCAAAAATTTAAATTCCTTCAAATACAGGCATGTTGCATATCAAAATGACCGCATTGAAATGCTGATTACAAATCTGAAAACCGATTTGAAAAATATTGCTCCTAGTTCGAATAAGATTTCATTAAGTACCTAAAAACAGCTGATTTGGTCAAAATTGTTCATTTTGGTAGGTTATTTGAAAATAATTTCAGACTGAATCAATATTTTTCAAAACGGTTTTCAGATCTGTAATCAGCATTTCAATGCGGTCATTTTGATATGTAATATGCCTGTGTTTGAAGGAATTTCAATTTTTGGTTTTATAGGGGGGGCGGGCACATTTTATACCCCCCCGCGCGCCTGTTGTTTTTGGATTAAAAAACCTCTTTCAAGTTTCACAGGTTTTTATACTGGCCCAGTAACCCTCGCCAATGTCTACTAATATAAAACTCCAAAATCGACCCACCCTAGTTCATATATACCTTTAGAATCAGAAAAATATTACGAATCCATTGTAAGCAAAATTTAAAAAAAGTAAAAAAATTAAAAATTAAACAAATGGCCAATTGTATTTTTTGTTCAGGCAACACTATCGTCTTCCCTTTTTTACCCCCTCTTTACCCCCTTCCCATTTTTATACTCAATTCAAGAATTAAGACGTTGCCTGTACAATATAATATGATATTTTCATATAATTCCTTTTATTGTAGTTTATATACTATATTGTAAACTTTTTTTTTCAATTTTGCTTACAATGAATTCGTAATATTTTTCTGATTCTAAAGGTATATATGAATCCATATTTTTTTATCTGTGAAATAATAAAATTAAGTTCAAAGTTTTTATTCTCGTGGGTTTAAAAAAATCGATTTTTTCAATAATTACCTGACAGAATTGAAAAAGTAAGGTGTCAAATTAAAGATCTTACTATTTTTGTTCATAATGGCCATTTTCTTTCTTTTTTTTGTTGCATTTTAGTACCTTAAAATCGACTTAATTTTTTTTTTTTAAACTTAAATTACTTAAAAAATAAGAGGTCTACAAAAAAAACCGATTGCATATCTGAATTCTATGAAAAATTTTACATCTACTACTTACTAAAAGAACCGGCTAGCTATAAAAAGAAAAGTTGATACACCTTCTTTAAAATAGAAATATAAATATATATTTGCAGAAAACTTTACAGCAAAATAATCTATGCATTTTCTTGTGCTAATCCACATTTTATCCGTTTTGTAAGTTGACCCCATCTGGAGATTTTAATCATAATAAATCATGAGTTAGCTAAAATTATTATAAAAGGAAGATATTGCAAGAAAACATTGATTAAACAATGATAAAATTATTTCAAATCTGTTTTAAAAGAAAAGTTACTCTATAATTATAGTTAGCCTTGTACTTGAGTTTTTTTATTTTATCTTTGAAAATGTTTCTTTTACTTTCATGTTTAAAGAAAACAATAATGGTCATATATAAGACAAAAGTTATTGCTTTGCTGCATTCATTCATTGAGTGAGCTCTAACCCTGCTTGGCCTTATCCTGTTCTTGAGCTTTTTTTGGAAGTTTAAGGCGGTAAAACAAAATTTCTTATCCCTAAAAATAATTACCCCAGAATTAAAATTAACATAAAGATTACTTACAACCCTTATTTCTAAAACAGGAATAAAATTTTTGTACAATAATTAGAAACTTTAATAGAACCATGATATTTTAAATTCAAATTTTTTATTAATATTTATGAAGTAATAAACTGTAATATGTGATGCTCTAAATCTAAAATCTAAACTTCAATGTAAAAGGAATTTGGCTGATATTTGAAAGAAGGGGATTATAAATAAGTAAAAAAAAACTTTGAGCTTCATTTGAAGATTTATGAAAAAGGATGACATTATCCAAAAAAGTAAAGCCTTAAAAAATACACCTCTGTCATAAAACTGCTTTGAATGCAATGTACTTAATAAAGACGTACGTACTTGACTCATTGTTGAGTTTCTCGTGATTTATGATTTGCTACAATTTAATCAGAGTTATACATATTATTAATTTGAATTCAAAAGTCTCGAAAATATTTTTTTTTCTCTGATAAATTGTCCCTCTATGCGAGGTAAATCTAGGTTAATATAATGTTCATATAACATTTACAATATTACCATGAAATTAGATCAAAATTATAAAGATAGGTAGATAGATAGATAGATAGAGAAATTAGACAAGCTATCCCTATTTTAAAAAAACAGGATGTTTTCTGTCTGTTTGTGTGTCTTTACCAAAGAATATCCTTAACCGCTGAACTAATCAGGTTCTCCTTTACAGTGAAGCTCATTATAAGTCCAGTGATGGTTTGTGGAGACCAAAACCCTTCAAAAAATATATCCACTAGAAAAAAATCCTCTCTCTTCTCCTACCAATAAAGCTTTCTCAAGTACCCCTAGAAACCTCTAGAATCGTAGCCACGAGTATATTAACAAAGTATGGGAATTAAATTTGAATTTTAGAGTAACAAAAAGTATTCCTACAAATAAACTAATGAAATTGCAATTTCCAAAAAGAGGATTTTCAGTGTAAAAGAAAATGTTAAATATATATTTTAAACTTTCTTTTATTCTAATTTTATATTTTTAACTTTGAAATTATTTTGAAAAGTCTATAAATATCAATATTTTATGATAGTATTCGATCAATGGTAATAGAAATCAGATTTTACTTTCATATTTGAATATTTTAACCATTGCCCTGCAGCTTTGGTTAAGCCTAAAATTTAAACCCGTTTGGGTGCTTTGAAGAGGGATGCCATTTTTAGGTGAGGTTTAGACTTTCATTCATCTCATTTTAAATTTTGAAAGGATGATTCTCCTGAGGCTTACAGGCGAAGCGAGGCTGTCGAGCCCTGATTTTAAATATTCTTATGAAACTGTAAATAAAAGATTTTTGTAAACTAATTTTGGTAATAAAATAAAGGTAAAACAGTTAATCTTCTTTTAAGAAATCATTCTAAATAGTAATCTACAAATCAAGGTATTTTCTCAAGTAAGCTAATTATAAATGTTTAAAAAAGCCAACAACAAAATCAAATTTTAGAAAAATTACAGGATTTTTACATAATATAAACACATTTTTGAAAAACAAACCCTTAATTCTCAAAAATAATACGTTTGCGTGTTAAGACGTGGTGTAAGTTTCCATTCAATTCAATAAATCTGGTTTTCATGGGCCCCTGACATACTTAATTATAGGGTAGCTGCGTTTGTCAGAGGGGAAAATATATGAAATTTACTTTTTAATTTGGTTTGTATGTACACTCATCTAAATGATGAGTTAATTTATAAAGAAACAATACTGCTCTTATGCAAATATAGCGAAGCTAATCAAATCTGATATTAGAACAAACATGTATAGACATACTTACATTTATAAGACTTTTTTATAAATATGATACGCTTTATACAAGTGTGCTTTACAGTCCTAGTAATATAATAATATAAAATCAATGGGGCTATTGGGCAAGAATAAGTTAAAAATCATCATGTCTTAAATGAACATAAGGACGTTTTGGTCATTTCAAATAATACTACCTATTTAGTTTTATTACAGGAATTCCCTCGCAAAAGGTTTGAAATAGATTAAATTATTATCAGACGTACGTACCCGACACATCAATATTTAGAAAAGTTTTGCTTACAAACAAAGTGTTCCCATGCAAATGTAGCGCAGCAATTAACAATGACAGACAGTTAATCACCAGTAGTATAGACAGAAATTCATTTAATGACAAGAATTAGTAATTAGAGAACCATTTAATACAGTTAGGGAGTTGAATCCATTTTTATAGAAGCAGAAATATAATCTATGATTATGGTTTGGACCCTCTAAAACTGTAATCTACCCTTCCACTTTCCCCTCTCTTAGTGAAGATATCTTCAACGCCGATACGATTTTTGAAATATAAGATTCCACTTTTGTCTCTCTTGTTGAAGATATCTTCACCAAGAGAGGCAAAAGTGGAATCTTAAATTTCAAAAATCGTATCGGCGTTGAAGATATCTTCACCAAGAGAGGGGAAAGTGGAATCTTACATTTCAAAAATCGTATCGGCGTTGAAGATATCTTCACCAAGAGAAGGGAAAGTAGAATCTTACATTTCAAAAATCGTATAGGCGTTGAAGATATCTTCACCAAGAGAGGGGAAAGTGAAAAGGTAGATTACAGTTTTAGAGGGTCCAAACCATAATCATAGATTATATTTCTGCTTCTATAAAAATGGATTCAACTCCCTAACTGTAATATGTCATAGGCCCAGAGATCTAAAGAGATAAAACAATTGCCGAAAAATTGATGCATATCTCCATTCCCAATGATGATACACAAAATTACCCTTCTGTAGAATAAAATTAGTGGTTGAAACGTTTAGACACTGAACTAAATGAACCAACCATTCAAATTTCAATAAAAGTCCCGAAAGTTGTTATGCCAACAAATGATAAAAAGTTATTATAAAACTTTGGGGACTAGTGTAATAAAGAGCCCAATGTCCCCATCCTCCCGGCATAGACCTCAGAGAGAAAGGGAGGGAGAGAACTAAAAATATTTGATATTTCATCTATTTTAAAGGAGCAAACTTTTCTTTTATCAAATTTTTACTATTTGAAGGCAGATTTTCACAATTATTTAAAGAGAAGATTTGATTATTGTCCAATGTCCTATCTATGCACGCCTGCAACCCAGGGAGGGAGGGAGCATTAGGCTGTTTATTGCACTAGTCCCCCAAAGTCTTATAACAAAATTTTCTTTTTTGTTGGCTTAATAATTTTGGGGACTTTTATTAAATTTTGATTGATTGGTTCTTTTAGTTGAGTGTACAAACGGTACAACAACTAATTATAATCTAAAGAAGGGAATATTTTGTGTATCATCATTGCGGATGTACCTTAATTTATCGGCCATTGTGCTATCCACACACCCCTGCATCCCTACTCTTGAAAAAAGATGTTTTTATTAATGATGTCGCTAAACAAAAGAGGGCTTGTTATACAAAATACATATTATTACAAGCAAACCTTTTCTACATTTAGTGTCGTTCCGTCCGTCTGGAACGGATAGCTATTATCAATTTAAGTATTTTAGGAATTGCATTAATTATTTTAAACTTTACATGATTACTCCTTTAACAAATAGGTACATATTTAGAAATATTACTCTATTATTATTATTACAACTGTGGATTTATTTCAACATTTTGATTATTAAGTAAGTAATTTTGAGATAATTTACACCAAATTTTTGTAACTTTGTAACTTCAAGATATTGTTAAATGTTGTTATATTAACTTTATTACTCCATTTTCATTATTCTCTATTTAAATTCCCTTTTATTTGTACCAGCGGCTGTGCTCTAGCATCTAGATACTATGAAATAAAAAGGGAAAAACAAAAAAATAGTTTAAAACCATCACTAAGACTTAAATCTTAAAATAAAGCAGTCTAAGGCAATATATTAAGATTGAAAAGGAGGACTAAATAGGTACAGTAGTTTTGGAAGTCTTAAGCTACAGACAAAAAAAGCTAAAAGTTCACACAATTTGGAGATAGAGATAAGTAATTATAAAGTAGCTGTGCTTCTAAAAACTAGAATTATCATTAGTGGGACAGATTTTGAAACTGATTTGAAAACCACACAAAAATGTGCAGCATCATACATTCATGAGGAAATAGATCTATATTATATTAAAGTTTCTTTGTTGATTAGGTGATGAGCTGAAACTGATTTTTTTAAAATCATACACCTTAATTTAAACAAGGACAACACGATCAGCAGCAAAACACAAAACTAAACTAATTAGGAAGCTACTCTATAATTTGAAATGTCAGTTCGTCTGTCACTCCGTCAGTCTGTAAGAAACTGTATGGTGTAAATGGGATTTTCTAAGCAAAGGGGTAATTCTGTTAACACCCTACCTAATATAGAAAGGGTCTATTTTTTATCACTTATATTTTTACAACCCGGCCATTTGTCAAAACCTTTTGCACGTCAAATATTTTGATAATCGTTTATCCTATATATTATTTGGACCTTGACAATTTCTTTAAGTCACTGAAATCATCTTTAGTTTATATATCATCCTCTTTTTAACTTCTTTATAGTTATAGAAAAAGTGGATATTTTGAGAGATTCTCGAATACCCTGATACGGCTGGTTAATTTAACGATACCACCCAACCCCTCCCTTGACCATAGATGAACGAATGGACCAATACATGAGGACTAATTTAGCAACCTATAATGACGATAAAATTATAAAGGCACAATATCCGCTTGTTTTGCATTCCTTTTTGTAGATCATAGAGGTCATAGATCTAAAAACTTATTTTAGTGAGGTTTATAGAAGTGTATTTTCCAGAAAACGAAGTGTTTTTTTGGTTAATTGTCGCTATTTTTTATGGTTCAAAATCCGATTTATTTCCACACTGGATCAAACCTTTCTGAACGAGAATGTAAGTGCATACTGAAATTCATAGTTTGTCGAATTTTGATTGGTTGGTTGACTAAGTGTCCAAACGTTTTAACCACTAATTTTAATCTAGAGAAGGGTAATTTTGAGTATCATTAATTTATCGGTAATTGTCTTATCCCTTTAGATCCCTGGATGCAAACCCTCTTGCAAATAGCTTGAAATTTCTTTATGAATTAACAAAGCTTTACTTTATTAGTTTCGTATTTGTACTTTGATGTCTTAAAAATGTATTTAAAAGCCATAAAACATATGTAGATTATTAAACGTTCAACTATTGTATGAAATATTCATAATTAACTTTTATTGTTTGTACATTATTTCCTGTATAGCTGCGCTCAACCATTTAGGGTTTTCACAAAAATGAGGGGGGAGGGGGCTCCCACCAAACACTTAAATTTCTAAGATTAATAATATCTGGGAAAAACTTTAGGTAGAAGCATACATATATAAAACATACTTTCATTTTATGTTAAACTTATCCATCATATTAATAAAATATTAATTTCAGGGTAAAAAATAAGAATGAATCTGTTGCAGGCTACTTTCTAATAACCAAAAAATATCCACACAAAATTACCATTTCTGTAGATTGCAATTAGTAATTAAAACGTTTGGACATTTAACTTAATGAACTAACTAATCAAAATTTCTTCAAAGTTGGTAAGCCAATGAATAAAACAACGTTATTATAAAACTTTATGGGCAAGTATTTGAATAGTTTATGTATATTTTACACATAAGTTAGACCATCTAAATCAAAGTACAATAACTTGAGGTTGTAATTTTTTTTATCCCTGTATGCATATTATAATCTTGTATTTATGTATAAACAAGTATCAAAACATGTTATTTTAATTTAAAGAAATCATTTTTATTGCTCATATAATTAAAGAGAGAGAAAAAGGACACAAAAAATCACATATTTTCAGAAGGGCGAATTAAATAAAATGTAGAAGAGATTCGATTTGGTCAGGAGAAACTTCTAAAAAAATTTGGCATCCTTATCCTTAATAGCAGTAGAGAAAATTATGCCTAGAAAAAAAACATCCAGTAAACTGACGGACTCACAGACGTTTTTAATAAACAGTCATAGAGGGGTTAGCTTCAAACAACAAGTAAAAAAAACCAACTGCATGTAACCACATAAAATTCAACATTAGATTCACCTTTTAACACATTATAATATTAAACAGGATAAGATTATTAGTAAAAGCGAAGCTTGACCAATCACCCATCAGGTAGAAGTGGTGTTCACAGGATTTTACAACGGAAAGGGGGGGGGGGTGCACCGAAAAAATGTACGTCTCTTATCAATTTATATTCTAGTTACACTAAGATTGAGAGCGGTGGATTATATTTCGAATAGATATATACTTAAAACATTAAGAATTAATTGTAAAGATGCTACGATTACGATTGTCTAAAGAATCACTATTTCAAAAATAAAATAGATATAATAACTCAAGAAAAAAATTAAGTTATTATTTAAATTAACGCTTTACCTCCTGACTTTCTTGTAAAGTTGCTATGCTTTCTAAATTTTACCTATTTACAAAAGAAAAGTTGGTAATCAATAGATCGAAAGATTCTAATACAACTAAAATACCAACCAGATCTATCCGTTTCATACATATGGACTTTCGGACTGACAGACGAACGTACAAAATCATTCTAATCATAGAAAAGCTGCGCTTTTTATAAAATTTATATTTATTTAGAAAATAAGAATTCTTACCGACAATAAAAATATAGACCTCATTTTAAACCAGCATCAAATGTTTTTTTTTCTGTGTGTTTTCTTTATTTATGATATCACTATTATAATTGTATGTAAAATTAACCAATTCACCGCTGTGTACCAAACATATGGCTGGCTTCAAGTCTAATAACTTACTATGATAAGTTTGTGGTTGTACTTCATAGGAGCTATCTTTAGAAGCATTACGCACACACACACACACACACACACACACACACACACACACACACACATACACACACGTGACGCACATGCACGTAAAATACGGGAGACGTTGACGCAAACATATGGTTTTGACTCAAGTTGTTGCGTTAAACTTATGCAATTTGTGTTTTTGGTATATTTTTAAAATTAATAGCAATGTTTGATAATATTGATTTTGACTTGGTGATTCCTAAATCGATTATGTATAATGCTAGAAGCGTAGCACCTCTTCAATTACAATTAAAGATATTTTGAAGTATATTGTTTGTTCGTTGTTTTAAATAATATAATGTCTATTTAGTATGAAAGGCAATATGATTCTATAATTGACAATACCTGTTTGTCTGACAGTCTGACTTAGTTTTAAGGATGTTGTCATCCTTGATATTAACATAAATTTAAAACTGATAAAAATTTGACATTCTAGTTTACTTTTATTTAATTACATTGCAAAATATAACATATATATATATATTTAGATCTAGCTTATAAGGATGGTTTGATGAAAAAAGGGATTTGAAATAATTTGTATTACCAAGAAAAATTTATGTGTGTCACATAATTTTCTATATTAAGACAATTTAGCACTGACAAGCCCTAACAAAAATTATATATGAAGCCGTCATTATTAAGCCCTGATAAACATAAACTGTGGAACAATGTAAGGTTTTAAAAGTATAAGACAATGGTCGATAAATTGATGTACATTCCAACTTGCATTCCCCAATGATGATACACAAAATTCCCTTTTCTGTAAATTACAATTATTGGTTGAAACGTTTGACCATTCAACTTAATGAATCAACCAATCAAAATTCATTAAAAGTTGTTAAGCCAACGATTTTGAAAACGCTATTAAAAACTTTGGGGACTAGTGTAATAAACAGTCTATATTGTCCCCGTCCTTCCTGGGAACAATGATCCTTAATATCCCTGCGACGGAATAGCTCAGAGGTTGTTAAGAATGAGCGCACATCATTATCGAAATGTGCTTATAAACTAACAAACAGCTTTTATGAAAAATAGTAAGAAAAAGTGTATAAGTAGCAAAGATACACTATAACTCATTTTTTCCTCCTGTAAAACTATATAATAGAAGTATAACTTAATTAGTTGTTATGTAAGTTAAATAATGTTAGATAAATTTGTCAATATTGCGTAGGTTGCGCTTTTTTTGTTGTCTTTATACTTGTTTTTAATTAATTAGATAAATTACTAAATTCAAGCCATGGAAAATTCAAAACTGCACGACGGTCTGTAATTTATAAATTTTCATATCTTAAATGTTTTTGACTATTTTACTTGGAGCGTTGGATCTGAAATTTTCTGAAGAATATTGAAAACAAAAAAAGAACCATAACAACTAATATGTTAATTATATTGTATAATCTTTAAAATATTGAAATTTTGTAAAAACACTGTCCATGTAAAAGATTATGATTATAAATTAGTACAGTTTTTGCTTCTTCTTCACTTTGAAGGGATCGTCAGCCGCAAAACAATCGCTTTTTTCAGCCGCATGACAGCTGTTGTGTTCCTAAACGTAGCTTTCACTATCAGCAGTTTTATGCAGGGAGGGAGGAGACATTGGGCTGTTAATTACACTAGTCACCAAAGTTTTATGATAGAGTTTTCTTATTCGTTGGTATAATACTTTGGGGACTTTTATTGAATTTTGATAGGTTGATTAATTAGGTTGAGCGTCCCACCGCACCGTTTCAACCACTAATTGTAATCATAGAATGGGTAATTTTGTGTATTATTATTTATCGGACTTTGTCTTATCTCTTTAGATCACAAAGTTTTATGACAACCAATCTCCATGAATTTGTCGACCTGAGCTGGATCTTTAAATCATTTTAATGGTAATTTAGATCGGGGTGCGCAGAATGTCAGCCAATCACAGCGCGGCATTTTTAAAATTCCTCGCTGTGATTGGCTGAAATTTGCCCCCCCCCCCCCCCCCGATCTGGTTCACCACTAAAATGATTTAAAGATCCAGCTCTGTTTGGCGGTTTAGTGACAGCTGCCGAGACCCGAGTCTTTAAGCATATATTTACTTAATGCTCTGAGCATGTGTATACAGCACTTCTATGGCTAAACTATCCACTTAAAAATAAATTCAGCATTTGATGGTAAAAAGGTTTAATTTAATTAGGTTAGCTCTTTTGGTTCATTTAGACCTGTCAGAATTAGTCTTTTGATTTCAAACTTTGCAAGGTGCTCCCTTAAACAGTTAAGTAAGATTTAAGAAGCGTTTCAACTGTAGAAAGTCCATACGTCCATTTTAGACATGCTGATCTTATACTTTTTTTTGACAAAAACATTTTTTTCAACTGATCAACGAAAACTGAACGGACAAACATATATGATTTGATGGATATACTCATTCTTGTTAGAGTTGTTTGAACGCGCCAATATAGATCAAAATCTTTCAGTCGTTCCGTTAACATCTTTTTGTTTAGATAAAAACATTAGCAATTAGTTAAAGACTGACAAGGAACACTATTACCATAAGGAACGCTTCTTCAATATATGTAAAAGCATTGTAGCGATAATTATTACTAGCGGCTGAGCCCCTAGAGACCTCTAAGAGCACTTGAGAGGAGAAGTGGGAGGTGAGTGTAGAGGAGAACCATATCGGTCAAGCACTTGGCGAGATATTTGGTTCAAACACAGAGACACTGTTATCCTATGTTATAAAATAATAAGAAGCTTAAGATCTTGGAAATGACCTTTCCGAATATTGGTTTATACTTTTTAGAGATTTTATATAGATATTTTGGGTTGGTTTTAGGCTAGTTTCCTAACACAGGTCACTTTACCCTAGAGGCTAGGAGCGAATCAACTAGTATAAGGATGAAACAATATGTTGATCATTTAGGTTTTATGTGTGTTGTTATCCTTGTTTTACATTGAATCCTTTGCTATGGACAGAGAGAGAGTGAACAATGGGCTGTTTATTACATTAGTCCCCAAAGTTTTATAATAACGTCTTCTTATTCGTTGGCTTAACAACATTTTACCCACTTATTTTAATCTACAGAAGTGACAATTTTGTATGTCATCATTGGGGATGTACATCAATTAATTGGCCATTATCCTATCCCTTAAGATCCCTGGTATGGCCAACTTTCTCATATTCATGTTTATTTTTATTGAAAAATATACAAAATCCATGAATAAACTTTTATCATACGCTTTTTAGTAGCGTAGTAACTCTACAATTGGGGTCTGTCTGTACCTCATATACCATCATCACATGAAAAAAAACTAGTTCGCACGTCAATTTAGGTTGCTAACATTGACATCACTTATTGGTCAGTTCGTTCATCCAGTAGGATGTGAGGAGATGGAGTAAAGGGGGTGGATGAGAAAGGATGTTATTCTAGCCAGCTACTAGATTAATCTTTATTAGAGTACATGATTATCTGGTTTAATATCCAAGTAATAATAAATCCATTACAAAGACAAATATATGTTTTTTTACATTTTCTATTTTTTATGCTTCGCTACATATGAACACAATGACACTTGTTTGATATTGGTCCTAAATTCTTTGATATGGTATCTATTTGAAATTTATTAGAGCACAATAGTTTGAATTTCAAGGCATAAAATCAAAGTTTTACTGTAGGAAAAGTCAATAAATTTGGGATGCATACATTTATTGAATGGTGCCACTTTATTCGATCTAATGTTTTCTTAAAAATTATATTTTCAAAGTTTTATATCCTTTAATACCTCAGAGTACATTTCTTTAAACATGTCCAATGTGTGGTAGTCGGACAGACAGATGGGCCCTTTCCTAGAGCATGCTATGCTCCGGGACTACCGATAACACCAAGACGTTAATCCCCTACTTATCACAATTCTAGCCAACCCATTCTGCCATTGTTTGATCATCAAAGAAAGCGGTCAACTTATCCACCGCTGATATGGGGAGGGAGTTGCCCCTCCCCTCTGCATGTTCCAGAAACCTACCCTTTTCCGGGGGGACGTCTACCTTACCCCCTACCGGAACCTACCCCCCTACTATTCACCTGGCTGAGGCTCCCCCATCTTCTCCACACCCATTCTCTACCTAACCCATTTGTAATCTGTTTTGTATATAAAGCTATTAACTTGTTGTATATGTATTCAGTTCAAATATAACTTTCAAACAGTAACTACTTGTAGTACTTTATTGATAGAATCCTTAAGGCTAGGGGCTCTTTTGAATTGAACTCGCTTTGTAGGGTTGAAACGCTTCACCCTAAACGCTATTTATTTTCAGATTTAAGTCTTAGGATGTTATTGATGTATTAATGTGATGTACTTCAACATTCCTGTATTATATGATTACAGCTATCCGTTACGACTGGCCGATAGGTTTATATTATTAGAAATGATTTACTTCTTTATGAGAATTTCACTATAAGTCACATCATAGTTTTTAATAATTTTCTTTAAATATATCGAAAAACTAAGAGATGAAATAATCTAGTACCATAGATATAAAGTTTTACTTCAACTTTTAGAAATTCATTTCCATAAAGATATCCAAGAGAAAGATAGCACAGTTTGGCCCTTTTTTACACACACTCATACATACATACAAACTCTTTTTACATAAAATATTCCTTTTTATAAATATTTTTCAAAAAATAATCATTTTTCCTTTTTAGTTCCCACGTAAGCTTCCAGGGATATAAAGGGATAAGACAAAGGCCGAATAATTGTTGTACGTTCCCAATGATGTTAGGGGTTGAACCATTTAAACACTCAACCTAATAAAAATTCAATGAAAGTCCCCAAAGTTGTTAAGTCAACGAATAAGAAAACGTTATTATCAAACTTTTTGGACTAGTTTATTAAACAGCCCAATGTCTCTTCCTTCCTGTAAGCTTTCCCTGAAAGATTAGAAATTGTACATTTATGAGGTAGTTTTGATTTTTAGAGGTTTAAATGGTTTTATGGCTTATAACAATTGCCATAAGGAAAGCTTTTCATTATTCCTTGAGTTTTTTGTGAATTTTCTATTTTGGTTGACCCAAACCTTACAGAAATGCTCTATAAGACCAGGGATCTAAAGGGATAAGACGATTACTGATAATTTCTTTGACAACCCCAATGATGATACACAAATTACCCTTCTGTGAAACGGTTGAAACGATAGGATACTTAGGATTAAACCAATCAATTGAAATCCAAAAAAAATTGTTGAGCTTAGGAATAGGAAAATGTTAATAAAAAAATTTGGAGACTAGTCTAATAAATGTTAAATTAAGTGTAAGTTAAGTGTAAAATGTTTTATTTCTTATGGTCTAGACTTTACTTAAACTCAGTAATAAGGTATAACCAACAAGCGAAATACATCTAAAAAAATATTTGGGTGGCAGATGTAGATGTCGTCAATTCTACTATGTGTTGAATCCCAACGACAGCTAAAATTACGAATAGGGTTCGTGATTTTTTTCTCAAATTAATTTCGTTTTTGGTATTAGCTGATTCAAACTATAGATTAATGACAGAGGGACATTATGTATTTACTTTTTTTAGAATTATTCTTATCCTTATAATAAAGTAACAGGATGTGTGTTTGTCTTAGTCTATGTGTCTGTTTGTCTGTCTGTTTGTTTTTACCGAAGGATCTCGCTAACTGCTGAACCGATCGGGTTCTCCTAAACAGGTTAGCTACTCATTGGTCCCAGGAAGGTTTATAATTATTTTGGGGGCGGGTACCACCACCCTTCCAAGAGAAATCACAAAAAAAAATATTTTTAACTCAGAGACATAGACATTGACGCTAGCCGCTAAAGTATATATATTTTGCATCCATATATTTGTTTACTTACTAGCAGCTAAGCCCCTAGAGGTCTGTTGATTGACCCCTGCAATCATTTAAGTTTTTAAAAAGGAAAAGTAATTGCAGATAGTAAAATTATTCGGTACAGACACATAAACGGACAGAAAGGCATTCTTTTACATTTACATAAGGTTGGATATAAGTATCTTTTTGTTTCAACCAACTCATAATTAATATCACCAAGGTTATTATAATCTTTTATCATTACAATTACAACAATCTTCCCAACAACCCCCCACAAAAAAAAATATTGAAAAAAATTAAAATACCCACCCACTTATTATTGAGGTAACCTATCTATTGCCACCCCCCCCCCCTCTCCCTCCACCATCCAAATAGAGAAATAATAAAGCTTGGATTTCCATGCCTGGATCGAACCATGAATAAAGTAAAGTATACAGAACTTAATCTAATTCCTTCCTTATTTCTTGATCCCTGATTTTGATTCTTCCCCACTATACTCACAACTTTTACACCACCATTACCCTGTGTAGTAAAATATAATATATCAACCTCTGTACTACCTTTCACGGACAAGGTATTGGTCACCGAAAAAAAGAGTTTTTAAAAAAATTATATTCTACTTTAGATTTTACTGAAGTTTCATTAAATAATGCTTAAATCTCAATAAAGTCATTGTTGTGTCTTAAATCAAATGATTCTTTCTCCTAAATTAGTATAAACTCGTTCTGCCCTTGGTTAGAATAAAATAGTTTTTTGGAAAGTTACAATCAGAATTGGCTGGAACAAAATAATAATTTTAAATAAAATAAATTTTATCATAGGGCTAATTTTGTATATTATAATTATGGATAAGTTCCATGTGCAAGTATCCCATATCCCACAACTCCTTTATTTACCTTAAACACACTTCATACTTTAGTAGTGCAGCTATTTTGGAATAAAAGTCTGTCTGTCCGTCTGTCTAAATAATCCTTATACCTTCATCATTTATATTCTCTAATTATAGCCTTAATCGGTGACTTTTTCTAAGAGTTCCAGAATTATACCATAATCTAAAGAAGCCGTTTACGAAATCAAAGATATATATAGATATACAGATAGAACCTACTTCTCTAGTAAATAGTACTGTAGTTTTTACTTCAAAATCGTTTACTAATAACACATTAATTCAGAGGTTGCGTGAATATAAACTATCAAAATATGGCTATTTTCTATTAGGTATTTAAAAATTAGGCTTTTTTCCTTTAAACTTTGAAACGCTAACCTTGGATCCAAGGTTGCCTTAGATTTAAAAAGATATAAAGAAATATGCAAAACACCAAAAAAAAATCAAGGCTATACAAAAATGGACATTTTCGTCCTCTTTTTACATGCCATTTATTTCTGGAGCATAAAGTTTGAAGAGGATATTTTGGTCTGAAGAAAGACAAATATGATATAGTATTATATGACACGGAGGGAGGGGACATTTGGGCTGTTTATTACACTAGTCCCAAAAGTATTATAGTAACGTTTTCTTTTTCTTTAGCTCAAAAATTTTTCCAACTTTTACTGAATTATGATAGATTGGTTTAATAAGTACAGCATCGAAACGTTTCAACCGCTAGTTGTAATTTACAGAAGGGATATTTTTGTTATACATTATCATTGGGAACGTGTAACAATTTATCTCCCTGCATTGTCTTATCCTTTTAGGTTCCTGATTATATGAGCTTTATGTGTCTGCCTGGTTTTAAACCATTGTAAAAACTTAAACATAATGGAATTATAAATTTTGGACAGAGTATTATACATTATAACTTTTTATCTGTTAACGGAGATATATTTAATTGTAAGGCTTTTAGTAAACATTCTCAATTGTTACAGCGCAGGGATATAAAGGGATAAGACAATGGTCGATAAATTGATGTACATCCCCAAAATTACTCCTTCTATTTTACAATTAGTGGTTGAAACGTTTAGACAATCAACTTAATAAACTAACGAATCAGAAGAGAATAAGAGTCTCTAAAGTTGTTAAGCCAATGAATAAGAAAACGTTATTATAAAACTTTGGGGACTAGTGTATTAAACAGCTCAATGTCCCCTCCCTCCCTTATCAATGATAAGAAAATTTAGAGATATCTTATCTAATTTGAAATAATTAAAAATCCACCAATAAATCAAGGAAAAATCTTTATGTATGTTTTAAGCAAATTTATATTTATTTTTCCATGTAATGTTTGAAAAGACCATGATAGTCTAAACATCTAATTTACATATGAATAAAATGAGAAAGAAAACATGTTTTATCTTCTCTTTATTCATTTGACATATCATTAACAAAATTAAAATACAACCAAATGACTTTATGTTAATAAATTCTTTTTTTTATAATTCTAAAGCAAGGATGGAAACATTAAAATACATTTTTTAACAAAAATTTTATAACTAATTTTAAATTTATTTGCTGTCTCTCTTTTACTTTCTATGAATCGGCTGTAGCAACCAATTTTAGCAAGCTGCAAAAAATCTTCATCCGCAGCAGTGTAAATTGAAGGCTGCTTGCGAATGAAAGCCGAAAAATCAGCTGAAACAGCCATGCAAGTAAGCAAAAATAAATCGCAGCCCTAAATCCACCATTCAACTTGCCGTTCTTGAAATGGATGGTTGTAATGGGCAGGATATGTATATGTACCAAGAAGTCGAATGCTTTATTAAAATCAAAACGACATAAATAAATTTTAAATACGATCCTGTAATGTAAAGTACTCAGGTTTTTGTCAAAATATAGAAAAATACTGAATCAATTGAGTTCTCCTTAGCAGGGAACCAAAAATAACTTATTGGCAGGTTTTTAGCTATTTTTAGAATAAAATGATTAATACATGTAAACTCTACAAAGGCGCAGCAGGTAGTGGAAAATAAAGTAATGAAAAGCTTTAACAAAATACAAAATTCCTATATTTGTTAAAATTAAAGTTTACCCAACAAAGTATTGTATTTTAAATTAAAACAAAGATAATTAAATGCATAAGGAGCATGGTAACAACAAATCAACAATTCAGGGATCTTAATAGTGGATGAATTTATGTAAATCACAAATGATGATAAACAAAATAAACATTCTTTTTATTATAATGATTGATGAATAAGTTTAGACACTGGTAGTTTGAACCAACCAATCAAGATTTAATAAAAGTACTCGAAGGTTTTAACTAATAAAACTATAAGAATCAGTATGATTTAAAGTTCAATGTCCCCCTATCCTAAAAAGTCATAAAGTAGCAAAGGTTCTAGAACAAATATCATTTCTTATTATGGCAATATTAAAGAATTCATTTGCACATGTCTGTATGTTTGTGGTATAGAATGATCAGTTGTAATAGAGTAGCAGCGCTATAAACAATATTGAAGCTGGAATTTGTTTAACTGGAAACAATAACCATTGCTGAAATTTAGCCTCAAATTGGGTGAAGACAAACAATACTTCTATAAACTTTTTACATTAATATAAAACAGCATAAATTTACAGTTTAACTTTTGCTTTGTTTTTAAAAGTGGCGCTTTTCTATATTTAGGGTTCCTCAATTCGTCCGTGACGGTTAGCTCTTATAATTAATTCAGACTCGTTAGAATTGTCATATCGATTTCAAACTTTGCAAATGATTTCTATAACAGTTTTGGAGTTTAGAAAGCATAGCAACTCTATAATCGTTACCAGAATGTCCGTACGTGTGGGGGTGGGGTTGAAGCCCACAATATTTTTATGAAACAAAACAACATGGGATTAAGATTGTTATTGGGGGGGGGGGGTTTAATTTTTTTTACTTTATTAGAAAATTAACTTAAAAGTCACCTATTCTTATACTTCTATCATAACTTACATTATTGATATATTTTTGGTTTTCTACAATATTAAATTTAATTGGTTGAAATGTTGGAACACTACAAACAAAAGTTTGTACACTGTAAAGATAAACAGAAGGTATAATTTGCAACACAAACTATCCATCCATACATTCTAGTTAACTTTTTATATCTAGGGTTTACTTTTAAAAGCGAAGATTTTCTACATTTGGTTACGCTCGGTTCGTCAGTGACGGATAGCTCTAATTGTTAAATCTATGTACTTTAGAATCATCCTATTGATTTACCTGACGATTCCTGGTACAGTTAGATATAATATGATTATTCTGAAACTTTAATTTTATGAAAGTTGATTCTTAATACGATTAGGCATATCGTTCGTCGATATTTTTATTTTCATGTATATTTCAGTTGTTTTAAGTATAATTTTTGCCATATTTAATGTTAATGTTCTTGTTTTGCCCATCTGATTTTTGAGCTTCGTATTTATGAATAAAATCATTCTTTCTTGAAATAAAAGTACAGTTCATGAGGTGAAATTTTATTAGGAAAAGCTTTAAATGTAGTAAGAAACATACCACTAACATTTTTAAAGTTGTTAAACCTTTTAGATGATTTTTAGATGATTCAGCCGTTTGGCAGCTACCAGCCTTTTAAATTCATAGATTTTTAGCAATATTCGTTGCCAGCAATATTTTACCGTGAACTGCAGTAGATCAGATTTTTTAATTAATCTACTAGGGAAAAAAGATAAGACAGTGGACGATAAATTAATATAGATGCCAAAATTAACCTTTCTGTAAATTTAAATTATTGTTGGTAAAATTTGGTGGTACCCAACAACAAAATATTAATTTTATTTTTTAATCTTTGTATACTGGTAAAGTTTTCAGTCTGATGCCATCTCACTTTCCGAACACACACATTCATCATTCAAGTATAAAAGTGCTACCTTAAATTCTAGGTTTATTTCCTTTGCATTACATGTATTAATTATCTAATTAAATCAATGTTATGTTGTCCCATAATATTAGAATACCTAATATGTTAGGCAAATGTTTAATAATTATAACTTTGATATATGTAATAATTTACAGAATGTAGGGAATTGTCAAAATAAGTCAAAAAGCAGTTATTGGTAGCATGTCGGCATGCTGTCGGAATAGATTTATTGCTGTCGGAAAGGTTTCGGTATCGAGTCTGTTCACACCACCTCATATAAAATATGTTAAAAATGGCCTCTACTGCTGCTACGTCAAATACGTGAAATAATAATAAGAGTAGGGGGAATGTCTTTGCCTTTCTACAAGTGCAACTCATTACTATGCACGTTAGAAAAAAAGTCATGCAGTCAAAGGGCTGCTTGTCTATTGGGTGTTAAAAAATTAAAAGTAACTTCACCATAAACATACATTTAGCCTTGAGAAAAATTTCGTACCCTCCTAGATACTCTAGGCCTTGATTATAAGATCTTTATAACAGTCAGAGTCCCCTTTATCCCTAATTTATCCATAAATTTGTAATATATGTAATAAATTATGACTTTGTCTGTCAGAAATGTAAACTTAAACAATGAATTAATTAATTCAAACTAAACATGGTGTCTATTCATTTCCGCACATAGTTTAGTTTACTATAATAGTATAAGTATAGTATGAAATAGCATAATTAGTTTGCTATTGTGTCTTTGCAAGGAACTACAGGGATAAGACAATATCAGATAAATTGATCCTTATCCCAAGTAATGCAATTTTAATTACCCTTCTATAGATTACAATTAGTTGTTATCAATTAAAATTCAATGACAATTCCTCAAGTTTTAAACCATTGCAACGAATAAGAAATCTTTATCCAAAAAAAAACTTTGGGGACTAGTGTAATAAATAGCCAAATGTGATATCATACGAGAATGAAAGCACATCACTAAATTGAATGTCAAACTTTACATAATGTCCATATAATAATGACAATTTTTATACAAGTTAAAAAGAACATTTTTAAAAAGTTATATTAGTTTAATTTATTTTGATTATGGGAGTATGGATTTGATACAATTACAATATTTTGAATCTTCTTTACATATCACTCCTTTCTATGAATCATTTTATTCGATTATTATAGATCTAAATATCAATTTAATAATGAAAATATTACAAACAAGTTAGAGACCAAAATATTGTATTGAAATTAAAACATTCTTATACTTACTTTTTATACCTAAAACGTGTGATTTGATTGAATAGTGTATTTTTTAAAAAAATTGTATATTGGTTTTGCTATAATGTACAAAAAAATGTATGTTTCGAAAGAGCACTGAAAGTTTAAGATTGTATCTAATAATTAAATTAATAATGAAATTATTTAATAGCAGTGAAACTCAAACTATGATATAAACTTAATTAAATAATTTTAATTAGGTCAATTATTTGAAACAATATATATAATTACTTGAAGATGACAATATAGTTACATTATGAGTGGCGTAACGAAGTATCTCTATATAAGTGTCCATTTCTGATTCAAGGACATACATACTTGCTTATTATTAAATTTTAAGTTAGCCTCACTCCTGACTTAGCCTAGCCATTTGAGTGAATATTTGATTTATACTATGACATACTTGTCCTTTGATTAATTGTTGAAGTATTTTTCCTACCATTGCACTAATTTCTAGGTAGCTGTGCTCCCAAACTAGCTTAGCCATTTAAATTATGATGACATACTTAATAATAAAATATTTTTGCTGCACCACTAAAAAGCATAAAAATTAGTTTAAACAATTATATTTTTTAATATACTACCTAATAGTTAATTCTAAAAAGAACTTAAATCTTAAGCTTTTATAGCCAATGGCCCAATAGTGATGTATACCTATTTAATTTTTAGGACATACATACCTGTTGATTAATTCAAAGGTAGCTGCACTACGTAGCTAGCCTAGCCAATAGTGTTGTACATACATATTTAGTTTTAGGAGATACTAACCTATAAATTAATTTGAATGTACCTATGCTAAACTTCTAACCTAGCCAAACGTGTACAATTGTTTCGGACATATTTACCTGTTATTTAATTAAGATGTAGCTGCGCTACATAGATAGCCTAGCCAATAGTGTTGTACATACATATTTAGTTTTAGGAGATACTAACCTATAAATTAATTTGAATTTACCTATGCTAAACTTCTAACCTAGCTAAATGTGTACAATTGTTTCGGACATACTTACCTGTTATTTAATTTAGATGTAGCTGCGCTACATAGCTAGCCTAGCCAATAGTGTATTCAATATCACGCTCTCTGGTAGCGGAGGAGACCCAACGATCCAGGAAATTAGAGTTCATTCCTGGAACAGAGACAGTTGTACCACAAACCAGGAATATCACTTTCTTGTTTTAACTTTACATTCTAGATTTAAATATTTTTTTTTATAAAGCAATAATTAATTTTTTTTTATAATATATGTAGTCAAATAAGGTGGAAAGACTAAGGACGTCCAAGCTTTTTATTTTGATTTTTTTTTCGGGGGGGGGGGGGTGTCATTAAATTCCGATATGGTTTAATTAAAGTTTATGGTAAAGTGGTATTTACGTTTTTATCCAGCCCTCCCCCCCCCCTCCCTCCTCAAAGTTTAGTTTATTTTATTATATAAAAAATATACTTAGAAATCATGACAACCATTTCTCATTAATTTACGTATTTTCTTTCTGCAATTTGTTTTTAAGAATAAGACTCCCTGTCAGAGTTGAGCCCATTTATGTCAGAAATAATGGCACACATTTCTCTTTTATCCCAAACCATAATAGAGTAAGTGGACACATTAACTTTTTAAAACTTAAATTTTTTTTACCAAAATGGATTTATTATTACTTGTTATGTTACACCAGATTTCCATGAAGTGGTGACACATCCTATATTTTTCGATCTACAGGTCAAATTTTGTAATGTAAAAATAAAGGAAAGAAAATGTTGTATCCTGCATGCTAATCATATCGCTGGACCAAGTTTGATTTTTTTCTTTTGTATTTGATTTTTTTTCAAATAAATTACTTGCTAAGTTTAAGTGTTTTTTTATCCCGGGAACAAGTTTATTTATTTTCGGGGAATGGATGCTCCAACAAACAAAAGAAATAGCCGTAAGAAAAATAGCTCCTCAACCCCCAAATTTTCTTTATCTTTGAAAAACTAGGCTCAATGACTGGTGGTGAATTTAAACCCCCTTTCGTAAAGAGGTCTTTATGGGCGCAACCGCTAGTATGCTAGTAACTGCTATTGGGGTCTTTGTGAAATTAGTCTTTGAGGTTTTAATGAGATTTTAGCTCTAAGTTAATTCTGATATCCCAACTAGAATCTGGGAAAGAATTTGATTAATTCAATCTCCCCTGCTCTCATCTCTGCTTTATTGAGATTTTTAACTAGTTTTCGCTTATAGTTCACATCAAAAATATTTATTTATATATAAAGCTTCGTTAAGGTTTTCAAATCTAAGACCAATTCTTTTCTTTGATTAATACTGTTTTTAAACCTCTTTTGAAACTGTCTTTTATCATAATATGAGAACACATTTCCCACTTATATTTTAACTAAATTAAAAAATGTCTATTTAATCAATTGAGGTAATGAATGTTTTGTTTAGTTTGAAAATGTGTAAATAAATGAAAGAACAAATATTTTACTAAACTTTTCTTTATGTTTTACAAGAGAGATAAATTTTCTGCATTTTTTAAAGCAAAACTTCTATACATTTTGGGATAGCTTTTAGTCATGAAAATTGTCCGCTTAATAAAGTTCGCAAAAGTGTTAATTTGTATGAAACTTTTGTAACTAATTTACATACTGATAGATTAATATCCAGTTTATGGACTTCTGACACTCTAACACTACCGGTCTCTGACACGTGTATCAGAAATTTATTATACAAAACAGATAAAATATGATAAACTAGCGGTTTCGCCCCTAGCCTTTAGGGGCTTTGCCCCAAGAGGTTTGATCAAACCGATTTTTCATATTTTAGATTTAAAAGAAAAATAAGAAAAAAAATTTGGGAGGGGGAATTGGTTTTTTTTGGGGGTGGGGGTAGTCGACCCCTCCAACAAAATAGTTATAAACCTTCCCGGGACCTATGAGAAACTACCCTGTAAAGGAGAACCTGATCAGTTCAGCGGTTAGCGAGATCCTTCTTTACAAACATACAGACATCGTTCTACTTTGCATTATAGATAAATTGAATAGCTACACTGCTAATAATGCTAGGAGCAGCATCAAGATAAAAGTTTCAAGACATTAAACTTCAATTTTATTTTATTGGCAAAGTTTTATTTTTCCCCCGGGGGCAAAATTGGGGACGTCGGGGAAAGTAAGGGGAAATGTAGACAGAGTAAAACACAATGGTATTTTTTAGGCTACTTTTGTATCTATGATACAAAGTAGAATGATGTCTGTCTGTCTGTCCGTCTGTCAGTCTGTCTGTCTGTCTGTTTTTTTGTCTGTCTGTTTGTTTGTAGCTAACCGCTGAACCGATCGGGTTCTCCTTTACAGGGTAGATCTCATATGTCCCGGGAAGGTATATAACTATTTTCTTGGGGGGTGGGACACCCCCCCCCAAAAAAAAAAATGAAAAATACCCTTCCCCCCAAAATTTTTTTTTTCTTTTTAAAACTAAAATTAAAATAGAGGGTAAGACTACCCCCCCCCAAAAAAAAAAATTCCTTACCCCCCATTTTTTTAAATTCTAAATCTAAATCTAAAATAAATTAGGTTATGGGGGGCAAAGTAGATTTGAAGGTATACCTGTAACGCCTTTTTGCCTTTGAGCATCCTACTGGATTAAATAGACAATACTTTTATTTGTACTTGCGGATACGCCCATAGATGCATCTAGTGGCACTTTAAATGTAATTTGAGAAATAATTGTCTATGTTGTGTTGAAGTCTCTTCGCAAATTTTTTTGTGATTTCTCTTTGAAGGGTGGTGGTACCCTCCCGCAAAATAGTAATAAACATTCCCGGAACCTAATAGAAGCTACCCTGTTAAGGAGAACCCGATTTTTTTCTTTTTAAATCTAAAATACGAAAAGTTAGGTTGATCAAACCTCTTCGGGAAAAAGCCCCTAGAGACTAGGGGGGAAGCAGCTAGTTATTGAATAAAGAACTTGCCTCATATTTTATCTTTGTGTATATGTAGATACATCCAATGATCTTTCTCTCCAACCTTCCCCAAACCACAATTTATGAAACCTTGCAAAGTACAATGTTATAATAAAAACAATTCCATAGTGAAAGTTTTCAGTTTAAAATTAGGAGTTTAGAATGGGGGGGGGGGGAGTGTTGAAACCAATTTCCTTTTTCCTAATTTTCTTTCAAACTCGTTCACAATTTTATGAGAGTGCACGCTTTGTTTGATGGCGTCTACTTTATTTATAGATAATAGTTTTACAACATTAAATATAAATTTTTGTGAACATTATATATATATATACCCTTCATTTGCCCCTAGCTTTTAAGGGCATAAAAAGGTAGTGCTTCAATTAATTGGTGGTTGACTAATCTTATTTCAAAAGAAAGGGGGAGGTAGGTTGTGCTAAAATTCCGTAGATGTGTGAGTTTTAAGAATTTAAAAAAGAAGTAGAACTCTAAAATTTGGCATGGCAGTTGCTTTAATTGGGTATAACGTGGATATCTATAATAATCTATATATATAAGTAGAACGAGGTTTGTTTGTCTGTCTGTTTGTTTGTAGCGAATGATCTCGCTAACCGCTGAACCGATCGGGTTCTCCTTTACAGGGTAGCTTCTCATAGGTCCCGGGAAGGTTTATAACTATTTGGGGGGTGGGACACCCTTAACCCCCCCCCCAAATTTTTTTTTAATTTCCTTTAAAATCTAAAACACGAAAAATTAGTTTGATCAAACCAATTTTTCGTATTTTAGATTTAAAAGAAAAATTTTTAAAAAAATTGCTTGGGGGGGGGAATTTTTTTTCAGAGGGGGGGGAAGTCGACCCCACTATTTTAGTTTTAAAAAGAAAAAAAAATTTTGTGGGGGATATTTATCTTTTTGGGGGGTGGGGGTGTCCCACCCCCCAAGAAAATAGTTATAAACCTTCCCGGGACTTATGAGAAGCTACCCTGTAAAGGAGAACCCGATTGGTTCAGCGGTTAGCGAAAACCTTCGCTACAAACAGACAAACAAACAAACAGACAGACATCGTTCTACTTTGTATTATAGATATTAGAGCAACTGCCATACAAAATTTAGAGTTCTACTTATATTTTAAATTCTTAAAACTCACACATTTACGGAATTTTAGCACAACCAACCTCCCCCATATATTATAAAATTAAGTTTTTGAATGTTAATTTTATTCTTTAGGTTAGGTTAGTTTGGATACAAGGTAGCCCCAACGTGATAGGGCACAATATGTACAGGTGTTGGAATATTTGTGTTACTTTGGCATTCTCTGGTTACGACAAGAAATAATCTATTTTATCATATTATTAGTAAGTTATATAAAGCTTGACTTTTTCAAAGTGTTTGATTGTTTTTTTTTCATTTTTTCATTTACTCATTTAATCAATTTTTAAAAATATTGCTTCACAAAATCATAAAATCAATACGGAATAAAAAAAGATTTTATTTTACATTTTAAAGAAATAATTGAGGAAAAAGCAGGTAAAAACAAAAAAATATCTTTGTTGAAATTTAATTTTTTGTTAAAGCGTACTTTGTTAAACTTGGTGTGTCTTTATTTCTACACTAGTATCACATTATTAACTTATCTGAAATGAATTTATTCATCACTTCGGCTATTAGAGGCCCCAAATATCCAGGTAAACTTTGAAACTAGGATAATTTCGGAAATGACGGAACACCGTTGAAATTTATTGACAGATGGCATTAGTGAATTCTCTTGTAAACTTTACAAAAGTGCATTCAGAACATTATTCTTCTTTACTATGTATGCAAATTTTTTAAGTTTCAGAAAATCTACCGTTATCTATCTCTGTATTATTAGCAATGTGTATTCATATGAGAAATATTAATTAAGCAGCTGCTATCAAAGAAATTTTTATTAACAAATTTTAAATTTCCTTTGACCATCCGTATGTATTACTTTAGTTTAGAATTTTTAATTTCTGAATAAACTTTGCTTAAAATGAATATGGTTATCCTTGATATTTTAGACAATCTGCAAATTATATAACCAATCTAGGCTAAAGAAGTTCTAGACTTGTAAAATAAATTAAATTAGAATTGGTAAATGTACAAAAGTTTTGTCTTAATGGACTGTAACGTGTCTCTCAATGGAGATTTGCAGATTAAACTACTCAAAAACTGCGACTTTAAATTTTGGCACAATATTTTTAACAATTAAAAAAATGGATCATGGAAAGAAAACAAAGTAGTAGGTTTCGTTGTAATTTCATAGCTTTTCTCCTATTTCTACCCACTGCAGTGGGCTCTATGCCATGTGATAACAAAATCAAAGAAGTTATAGATCTGCAATGACGGTCATCTTATTCATAACTCATATTCATTACAACAGTCTCAACTAAAATCCAGGAATATTGTAGCATCATTTTGAAATAAAGTATTGTAAGCATTTGAGTCTTACTGCCAGCAATCCAAACTTTAACAATTAGATATATTATTGTGAACTTCTCTTATCTAACCTGACAAAATCTGTCTACTATTATACAAAAAGTTACCTAAAATTCGAATTATTTCTTTAGACTAAAAAGTGGCAACATTCCTTTATTTGTTATTGCCTACTTTGAGGTTAAAAAAAGGGTGTGTATGATAACTATTGAAAGTCAACTTTAGCTCCTTTTTTTTGGTTTAATGTAATCACATTGTCAATCTTCAATCTGAAATTTTCTGTAATAGAGTACTTAATCAATTTGTAAGTGTCAGGAACTGAGAGATCAGCAAAGGAAGCATATGATAATACTCCAAAAAGTTTAAGTAGTCATGTAAACTGAAATCTCTAAAATTTGGTTTATCTCAATGTAAAGAAGTGGTCTCAAAAGTAAGAAAGTTAGAATGATATAGACAAAGAGTTTGCCTTGAAAATATATTAGATTTATTAACCTACTAAGTTTGTTAAGCTTGTTGAGTGATCAATGTTAATTGTTAACTTATTTCTCAAGATGTTAATTAATCTTGCATATTTAATATTATTATTCATATCCCTTACTTCCTGACCTGTTCCGTCTCTGAGCTTATTCCTTTCAGGACACAAATTTTATCAATTTACCAAGGTCGAGGAAACCACTATGTTCCAAAAAATTAAATAGGAATCCTTAAAATAGTTTCAAGTGTCTTTCTTAAGGTATGTAACTCAAGTTCCTAAAAAGCTTAATTGGAAGTTTATTATTTCCTGAAATCTGTTTACTGGTCTTGTTTGACTGATTACAAGTCATAAAGATATAATAGGTAATAAAACATTTATTTTTTTGTCTAAAAATTTTAGTAATTTATTTTTTTAAATCTTAAAATCAATGGTTTTCTCTTTTCCATAAATTCTTACTTGGTTTTATGAAAAATTAAATCATTTATATACATATTTAAGTTCTATATATTTTTTTGATTTGCACATTAGTGTCCATTGTTGTAAAATTGGTATAAAATGTAGATGGGTTTCAAAGTACTGGGCCTATATAGTCCTTGGTACTAGACACAATTTTCTTTGATGGATCCGAAGAAAATCAATCTCTTTTCATCCTGGTGAGCAAATATTTGTATGCATCAAGTGATATATTCAGTCTATCACAACACAAATTGTTTACTAACTCTCTCAAAGTGTTAAAAGAAAATTCTGAAATAGATTGCATATTTATCAAAATGATTTTGATATAAATTTATTTATTTTAATCTTGAAACTAAATTTTGATTTTAATAATTCATTTGTACAGTACAAAGTAGACAATTGTATGTCCTTGAAGATCTTACACACAAATGCAACAGTTTTCCACAAAGCAAATCATCCACCATTCTCCCAAGTCTTGATATCCTAAAAATAATAACCCTCAAATTTAGTGTAAGTGAAAATTATCCTTTGTTGTTAGAGATTTTCAGTTTGAATATAGGCCTAAACTATATGTATATATTAAAAATACAGAATACAGATAGAACAAAAAAAATTTAAATAACAAAGAAAATTCTATTTAATGTAGAAAAAAAATCTTTCATATTATGTACAATTCTTAATCTAGGCCAACAGTTATAATATTTTTTCTTGACAGATTTATTGCTGGCGGCTCTTGGCAATAAAGTAAGATAAATCTTTACACACTACACAGCTCAGTATTAAACACAAATTTGATTTAAAGAAGATATTTGCTTTTATATGACTAAGGTTAGATAAAAGTTGTACTTAATTATTCTTTATTTTCTTATGAATATGGCAAATCAAGAATGACAACATTAATGTAAAAGAATAGATTGGGCATGAGCTATATATAACTCTGTCCACAAGGCACAAGGTGGGGACTCTACCCTACAAAAGAACATAAAGCAATTTGTAAGCAGACAAAAAGGGTCTCCACCAATTGTGCCAGGTAGTTATCTAGATTATACATCTATAATTATTCATTTAAATAAGACAACATTCATGGAGGTGAAGTTCATAAAGACAAGATTGCAGTACAAGAATTTGAATTAAATAAAGTTTTATTCTAAATGTAGATTATAGTATGCATTATTTTTTAATCTTAACAATACATTTAACAAACCAACATAAATTCAATATAAAATAGCTTCACTTAAAAAAATTAAATTTAAAAATCCATCAGTTCATTTAATGTATATCAATCTCGAACTAATCCAGTGTGTAATTAAGTAAAGAGATGCAATCTCCATTTGCTTGCATTTGCCAAGATATATAGAAAATATTTGCAATAAAGGTAAAGAAGAAGAGAATGAGATTGAATTTGCCAAAAAATGTAAAACTGCCAAAGAATATGAAGGTATAGAAGTAAACAAATAAAAATGTTCCTTTGATCATTAGAAAAAGATTTTAGCATGTAGTTTGTGAATAGTGTACAAACTCAATAAAATAAAATCAAGCTAAAAACAAACATTTATAAGTTAAAAAGTCAATTAAATTCTTGTAATACATAATAAGGTTATGAATGAAATATAAAAAAAAAACTTGTGGCTGTGCCCCTAGCATCTAGAGAAACATAATTGTTTTAAAAAATAAAAAGCTCTTCCTCAAACCATAGAAATGAAAACTGAAACAATGGTGGATATTCAGTATTGAAGTCTATCAAGTATTGGTAGGGTTTCTGGCTATTTCCTGTGGATTAAATCCTCTTCAAATACAGAGCCTCTAATATAAGAGGTAGACCATAATTCTTTTAATTTTTCTTTAATGTTTAAGTGTTGCTAAATGAAAGCATTATTTTCTTAAGCTAAAATCTTCTACCTGTATTCTTATCTATACTTTATTATACTTGAAAACTACATGAGTGCCAAATTCCAATGAAAGATTGCAGGTGCTTCTTAAAAAGTGCACATGGACAAAACTTTTATAATATAACTTAAGAGGCAAAGTTAATAGTAAACAAGGACAGTTTTGTTCATAAATACAGTTACAGTTAGCTGGTAATAAAACAAGATTTTAGGGAAGAGTTATCCATTAACATTATTTTGAATATATTTAGTAGGAGTAAGAAGCAACACATTAATTGTAATTTTAGTAATATATTTAGTAATTATTGGCAATAGTACAGTATAACTAGAATGCGGAGAAAAATGTTGAAACTGTATATTCTGTAAATAGAACCTGTATGGTGGTAAATGCTTTAAAAATAGTGTCAATATTTTTGATCTCAGTCAGTCTAGTAAATTTTATCTTGATGAATTAACATACAGGCCCTAATTATAGACTAGATGTTCTATTAATAATCAAGCACATAAGGGTTCCAAATGAAAAGTTAGAAGAGGTTGCAGCTAAAAGAAACAAATTTATTTCAGGAGCATAACAATACAGGTAAACATTATTAGGATCAATGTTAAGTGATTTATTATGCAATGTAATTTTTACTTGAAACAGTTTTAGCACATAGTTTTATCAGTCTTTGACTTTAAAAAAAGACAGCAAAATCCTAAGAATACTCTGTTATATCATTTTTTGCACCAATAATTATTTTACACAATTGAAAAAGCTTCTTTTAAGTCAATTGTTGTTTAGAGTTGTATGATATTTTGATCAGCAATTAAGCTCTCTTTTCTAGTTGCGCTTTTTAAGAGTATATCCTACCAAATAAAAAAGATTTATGCTTTAGTTATAGATAAAATAAATTTCTGATAAAATATGGTATTATAGTTATTTCCTTTATCTCTTTAATCCAAATTGGCGTTAAAGGTAAAAAATGTAAAAATTTAAATTTTTAACAATTTTTAATGAAGATTTTATCAAAATTTTATTAATTTTCCAATGAAAGGTTTCGTGAATTTTTGTAAATGAAATATATTTAATTAGATTTCACAATTTTGTTAAAAAATGTTAAATATTCAGAATTTTATATATTACAATAATAAGAACATTAAAATGACTAAAACCTTCACAATACGAATGTTAAGCAACTGTAACATTTTATTGTACAACTTTTAAATAAAGTCATTTTATTAATTTTAATAAATAAAAAAAATAAAAATTTTACGTCAGCATTTCCTGTAATGTAGTTGTATTTGTATGAAATATGCCAAATAAATTATCAAAAACAGTTGACTAATCAGTCTACAGCTATTCATTTACTTTTGATTGAATATAGGTCAATCCACCTATGAAAAATGATCATAACACAAATAATAAATTAAAGAATAAAGGGGGGCACGAGCTATTTATAACTCTACTCATGGAATGGGGACTCTGTGCCGACTTTCAATTGGTTTTTTTGAATATCAACAAAAACGTCGGAAATATAAACATTGCCAAGCTGCTACAAAATAGCATAAAACAGTTTGCCAGCAGACATAGAAGATCCCAACCACTTGGGTTAGGTTAAAAATATATGCTTCATTCATTATTAAAAATATAACCTCAAACCCAAAATTTTAGTTGATGATAAAAAATGTTAAAGGCGAAGCCACATGTATTATGATGAGATTAATGTACTGTATTACATTAGTAAAGTAAATGTAAATGCACTCCTAATTACTAGGGGTCTAAAGGGATAAGACACTGGCCGACAAATTGATGTACATCCACTGATGATGCACAAATTTACCCCTTTTAGTGGTTGATTTGGACACTCAAGTTAATGAATCAACCAATTAATATTCAATAAAAGTCCCAAGGTTGTTGAGCCAACGAATAAGACTTTGGGGACTAGTGTAATAAACAGCCCAATGTCCCCTCACTCCCTGCCTAATTATCCTATTTGCAGGAAACAGTAAGAGATATATAGAAATACTTTTACTCAAAAATAACTAATTTATTGCAAAATTACATATAGTAGAAGAAGGAAATCTTAAATACAAACTAGTTTTCCTCTTTTAAGTTAAAGATCTATTAAAAAGCAGGATCGAAAGCAATTAGAAAGGGGAGATTTATAAAGTTAGTGCAGTGGTTTTAGGCTATTTTCAACGATTTTTATCAACCAATTATAATCTGCACCAATATTACAGTATGGCTCCAAAACCAATTATCATCCGCTTGATTAGAACAGATTCTGAGCCGTACTAAAAAATCATCAAGTATCGTATCGTAATACAGATAATTTTCCACAAAAGATAAAATAATTATCAAAAAATTAATACTAGTTTCATTGGCCTTGGCTTTTGGTCTCTCGGGGCCAACAAAACTGGAATTATTTTTAAAAATTTTCATTTTACTATCCGCGTAATGCTGTCTATAATAACCCTTCCAAATACAAACATGCATACAAAGTTGAAATATCTAAAAAAAACATATATGGAAATATTTCAAATTTTCAACATTCTGCCTACAAAAAAAAAGACTTTAAACTTTTTTGACAAAGCAAACACAAAGTTTTAAATTTCTTGTGTTGATTTTTTAAACAAATTCAACATTTCAAATTTTGACATTTTACATTTTATATTTGATTCTTGCTTGCTCGGAATATATTGGAATTTAAATTTGTTTTTCAAGTATAGTTATTTCTAGCATCGCATTATAAACAGCTTTCCGCAGATATAATTGTGGTAATACGACAACCAGACGGACAGGCAGTTTACAGAGTTGCTACGCTGTGACTTATCATAACAAACCCACTGCACTAATCTTATTATATCACCATCTATCTCATGACCGATGTTGACCCCGCTATCTAGCGGTCAAACTGGCCTGCCTAAATGTGGGGAGGGGCTCAAACATGCAACTATCACGCGCCCCTGCTGCCAGTGCTTCCAGAATCACACCTAGAGCTCCTAGTGATAACAACACATAAGTGTGTATAAATGTCAACCAAGTGATAAAAATAAATATAAAATTGTTGACCCAGTGATAATTAATAAGCTCTAGTGATTCGAAGCTACAGTCTAAGCCACCATGGTAAGCGATACCACCATAGCTGCGGTTCGGCCACCACCGAAGTTTCTGCCAACCCCAGCCGAACGGGAGGCCCCCTTGTCTCAAGGGCAGGACCTCCACTTCCCCTGCCATATCAGGGTGAGGTTTCCTACTCCTGACCCTGCCCAGCATGTACAGGTTGATGCCATGATCGATTCTGGCAACCGTGTACCAGGGTCTGCTGTAATTTCTGAACACCTCATGCACGCAATGGGCGTGCAACGCATGTTGATTCCGGACAACACCCAAATCCTGACTGCTAACGAGGAAGGCCAACCCCTCCAGGTAATAGGAAAATTGAAAGAATTATATATGGCAGTCTCACACACTCTTATACTCCATCTTTACCACGTGACTGTGGTCCGGAACCTCTCACACCCTCTGAACCTAGGAGGGTATTTTCTCAAGGAGTTCGGAACTAGGCTCTGTTTCGACATGCAACCACCTTGCTTGTGGGTGCGTGGGGAGTTTATCCCACTCCGAGGCGTCCCCATTGACCGGGAGACAGCCGAGAGAGAGTTGAGTTATGAGGGGCCTCTGCCAGGCCCGCTGCCAGAGCAGCCGCGTGTGGTCGAGAAAGGCACGCACTGGGTGGATGCTGCGCTCAACGCCCATAGGGGGACCAACCTGCTAGCCATGGGGTTGCCCCCAGTGCCCAAGGTGCCGCGGGAGAACCTGCCAACAACGTTCCCTGAGATTGCCAGCCCTCCAGAACCAATCTTCTCCGCCGACACCTTTATCAACGGCCAGCCGTGTCCACCTGGCCCCCTCTACCTGGGACCTCCAGCCAGTCCACCAGCCAAGTCCGAGTCCAGACCCGTCAAGTCGCGGTCTGATGTACCCGGAGCCACACTCAACTCCCAGGAATCAGCCTCTCCCGGCGCCGTGCCCGTCAAGTCGTGGCCGGCCGCCTCCGGAACCATGCATGGCTCCGCTGCCTCGGCCTCTCCTAGCACTGAGCCCGTCAAGTCGCGGCCGGACGCCCACGGAGCCCAGGCTGGACCCAGCACTTTGGCCTCTCCCAGCGCCGAGCCCGTCAAATCGTGGCCGGACACCCTCGGAGCCACACCTGGCTCCGACACGTCAGCCCCTCCCGAGGCCGAGCCCGTCAAGTCGCGGCCGGTGGGTCCCGGAGCCGAAGCTGGCCCCACTCCAGCCACGTACAGGCTAAGCGCTGTCACTCCAACTGACGGCCAGCCACCCCAACTGCGCACGGCCAAGCGAGTGGTCTTGCCTGGCCGCGGTGTCATGGCGGTCCCTGTTGAGCTAGTAGGCCACCGCACCAAGGATGCCATCCAACTAGCTGCCCCAGAACAGAGGTTTGGGGAGGATCTTGTCATCCCAGAAGGCCTGTATGCCCACAGGCCTGGATCCGCCACTGTGTTTCAAGTACTGGTGGTGAATGAAGGGGAGACGCCCCTTCTGCTGGACGCTGGCCTCCCAGTGGCAGGGGAGCTGGTCAAGCCTGACATTTTAGAGGTCTCTGATAAGCCTCCCCCGAGTCTCCACTCGTTCCAAGAGCCTGCTGAGCCCCCAGACATGCAAGAGTTGTGGGAGGCCCTTGAGATGGAAGACAACGAGTTCCTGCGCAAGGACCCCTTGCTCAAGAAGGAGGTCTGGACCATGCTATCAGAGTACAGGGACGTCTTCTCCAACTCTACCCCCGGCTGCACCGATATAGTCGAGCTGCAGCTGCGCCTCAAGCCAGGGACCCAGCCGATCCGCCAGAGATTTAGGGATCTGAACCCGCGGCAGGAGGCTGAACTGGAGAAACAATTGGACACCTGGCTACAGGAGGGAGTCATAGAGCCGTCAGACTCCGCCTGGAGCAGCCCCCTGGTGCCCATCAAGAAGAAGGACGGGAGCACCCGCTGGGCCGTCGACTACAGAGCCCTCAACAAGTGCCTGGAGCTGGACAGCTACCCTCTGCCCAGGATCCAGCAGCTGGTAGAACGAGCTGGAGGGCACCGCGTCTACAGTGCCCTGGACGCGGTGGCCGCATACTACACCATCCGTGTGTCTGAGGACAGCCGGCCCTGCACCGCCTTCACCACCCCCAGAGGCTTGTATCAATGGAAAAGGATGCCCTTTGGCCTGGCTACGGCACCATCCGTCTATTCTAGATTTATTGCAGGGGTCCTAAACCCATTAGGCACAGCCAACCTCCAGTCATACCTTGACGACGTCCTGACCTTCCACCAGGATACCTGGGCCCACCTGGCTAGGCTCCGAGAGGTCTTGGAAGCCCACCGCAGGGGAGGAATCCGCCTCAAGCCAGCCAAGACTAAGCTGTTCCGAGCCAAGGTGGATTATCTGGGCCACACCCTCAGTCGTGAGGGGATAGCCATGCAAGAGGATTATATTGACCGCATCCTGGACTGGCCGGCCCCCAGCACCCCCAAAGACTTGCTGGCGCTTCTGGGGTTCTTTGGATACTACCGCCTGTTCATCCCAGAGTATGCCGACCTCACCTACGAGATGAATCGGCAGAAGACGGCCAAGACCCTAACCTGGACACCTGAGATGGAAGCCCAGCTGCTGCAGCTCAAGGACAAGTTCCGTCAAGCCCCCATCTGAGCGCCGCCCAGGTTTGACTTGCCAGCGGTATTCCAGCTCACCACAGATTTCAGCAGCCGCGCCATCTCTGCCATTCTGAGTCAATGCCAGGACGGCAAGGAGAGGCTGATTGCCGCCGTGGGGCGCAAGACAACCGACCCCGAGACTCGCTACCCGTCCTGGAAGGGAGAGATGGCCGCCATTATGTATGGAATCCGGAAATTCCACGGCATCTTGTCCTACCGCAGCTTCCAGATCAACACTGATTCCTCAGCCTTGCTGCAGATGAAGTCACTGAACACATCCACAGGAATGGTGGCCCGCTGGCAAGAGGAGCTAGCGGCCCTAGACTTTACTGTCTGCCACCGTCCTGGCACCCAGAACACCAACGCTGACGCCCTCAGCCGCCGGGAGGACGCCAACATGCCAACGGCCAGCGCCGAAGAATTAGCAGAGCAGGCTGAGTATCTCCATAACCTTTGCCAGCTAGGGGAGTCCGCAGCCAGCCGGCCCCCTGCCGCCCGACTGGACCCAGCTAGAGTACTAGAAGCCCAGACACAAGACCCCCTCCTGCTCTGTGTCCGCCAGTGGGTGGCTGATGGCAGAGCCCCAACCAAGGCTGAGCTGCGCGGCAAGGACCAAGACGAGCAGCAGTACGCCAGCCGCTTCTCAGCCCTGGGACTTGACGAGCATGGTTGCCTCACCACCACTGACCAGACCCTGACAGGGGAGCGGACAAGATACCTGCTGCCTTCGGCCCTCCAGCAGGACGCGTTCTTTCTAGCCCATGGGACCCCCATGGCCGGACACTTTGGGATGGACGCGACCATCGCCCGTGCGGCCATGCACTTCTGGTGGCCCAACCTGGCCCGTGACGTCCGCCTGATGGTTCAAACTTGTCCTGAATGTGTCCAGAAGGTTACCAAGGAAAGGTTGAAGCAAGGGATACATGTACCCTCCCGCCAGGGGTATCCACAGCAAGTCCTGTTCATCGACCTGGTGGGGCCGCTGCCAGAGACCCCAGCTGGGAACCGCTACATCCTCACCTGCCAAGATGGGTTCAGCCGGTTTGTCAGCCTCTACGCCATCCCCAACAAGCGCACCCTCACGGTGGCTGAAGCCCTGCTGCACCGCCACCTGGCCACGTTTGGATGCCCCCTGAAGATCCACTCCGATAATGGGATGGAGTTCACCGGCCAGGTATTCCAGGAACTGGCCTCCAGGCTTGAGATTGGCCTGACACATCCACCACCCTACAACCCACAGTCCAACCGAGTGGAAAGGTTCCATCGGACGCTCAATACCGGCATGCGTCTGTTCTTAGACAGAGACGACAACAACTGGGTTGGAGCGGCGGCGCCCGCAGCTGGCGACCCCGGACAGTTCCCAGTGCACCAGCCGGCCGCAGCCGCCCCACAGCCCAGCGGCCAAGATCGTGACCCAGTAGAAGAGGACCTGCAGGAGCAACCCAACGAACCACCGCCGCCGCCGCCAGTTCCAGAGCCACCCAGAGATGCCATCTGGAATCCTGACACAGACATGGAGCACCTGCCAGCCAGCAGCGAGCCTGTAGGAGGAGAAGCAGCTGTTGCAATGGAAGAGGCCGCCCCAGAGGACGAAGCTGAAGCCATGTGCCCCCTGTTGATGACAGCCATCCCTATCCGTGTGGGGGCTAGGAGGCCAAGCAACCTGAACCAAGCAGGCGCCCCCATGGAATTTTATGCGCCCTCACCCATCGTCATTCCCCCCTTGGGAACCACCAGAGTTAGCCTAGGCCTCCGTGTCCAGCTACCCGCTGAGGCAGAGCTAGTCCTGCAGACGAGGCAAAATTTCCAGCGCCGGGCCTGGCCGTCGCCAACCCCCGTCTAGAAGCCAACCAGGAGCTGACAATGCTGATATCCAACCACAGCCAGACCGAGCAACGAGTGTCCCGTGGAGCCTGTGTAGCCAGAGCTGTCCTCCATCGAGCTGTGCCCCAGGAAGAGCCTGTCCTGCGCAGACATAGGTTGTCGTATCCCCAGGTTCAAGGCCTGGTGGCTCGAGAGCCACGCAACCCTTGAAGGGGAGGTTGTGGTAATACGACAACCAGACGGACAGGCAGTTTACAGAGTTGCTACGCTGTGACTTATCATAACAAACCCACTGCACTAATCTTATTATATCACCATCTATCTCATGACCGATGTTGACCCCGCTATCTAGCGGTCAAACTGGCCTGCCTAAATGTGGGGAGGGGCTCAAACATGCAACTATCACGCGCTTATATAACCGGGAGGCGCTGCCTCCCCTTTTACCACCGCTGCCCCCACAGCCTGTCTACCGCCGGGAGCTAAGCCCTAGCGTCCCACACCCCCTTCAAACCTAACCATTGTTATAATCTGTTGTATATATATAGTAATCATTGCTTGTAAATATTATTCAGTTAAATATATAATTTCTGTATGACTAAATCCTGCTAGTTTGTTTTGGTAGAATAATTCAAGGCTAGGGCTCGTTGAACTCGAACTCGTTACCCTGTGGGCCGAGAACGCTCGGCTTACCAGATAATAACGAATATTATAAGGTTAAAACCATTTTTTTAAGCCCATAAATGCCAGTTTTAATCTTATAATTGTACACTTTTATATTCTGTATGGCTGAGAACCGTTTCTAATCCACCGGATATTAATCGGTTTCGAAGTGAATCTGGAAATCAAATTATCTTGTTTTAATTTTTAAAACTTTGGTTTTTTATAAAATAGAATGATTTTCATATGCTCTTTCGGCGGCCGTCTATTGCAAATGACCTTGCTAAATTCTAATCAAATAACTAATATAGTTCAGCTTTTCAGGGAATTAACCTGCATTTCAAATAAGTCAAGTCGGGGAAGGGGAGAGACGGGACAATGTACTGTAAATTTTACTGCTCCCCAAAAGAGGTACATTTTTTTTATTTTAGGGGTCAATGGGTTATTGAACCCCCCAACCTCCGTTGTCACCGAGTTTTTTAAATTCTATTGCGTTTTGAAGTAATTTCTTTCATTTTAACCTGTCAATAACGTTTTGGCAAGAAACTTTGTAGGAAGTTTGGCAAGCAAATCTTTATGCAAATTAATATAACTTAACCTTGAAAGTAGAATTTTATATACTTTCAATATTTCCTCAAAACTGATATTTTTGTTTTTATCAATCCTAGATTTTATGTATACAAGGATGACAACATCCACAAAGCTCTGAAATGGAAGGACAAACGAGTACTGAATAAGCAGAATATTAATGCATAAGTCTAGACAAAATTGTAAGCAAATTCTTTGCTAAACTGCTAAAATACATGATACTGATAACTTTTTTCCTTGTTGTACAAGGAATCAGTAATACAAAATTCAGATGAATAGAATAATTTGAATATACGAAAATTTGTTCTCAAAAAAGTAAAAAATCAGCATATTTTAAATGGACGAACGATTTTTCTGGTAAGATTATATAATAAAATTGTACCTACTAATACAATGTCATACATAGCTATAGTAAGGGTGAATGCCTTTGCCAAAATGGTTTTGTGGTTAAACCTTAGATTTAAAGGATAAGACAATAAAGGTTAATTTTTTGTACACCCCAAATTGTGATAAATAAAAATTAACCCTTATTGTAGATTACAATTCTTGGTGGAACAGTTTAAACACAGCTATTTGTCAAACCAATAAAGATTTAATGTACCAATAATATTTAAGCAAACGAATGATGGCACGAGTTTATAAATCCGAATAAGCTGTTCTTAATAGAGACGCTCTACTTCAATCTTTAAAGGTTTAACGATTTTATTATTTTAAAATTTCTGTATAAATCTGACGATATAGCTGTGCAAGTGTAAATCACAAATAAAGTGATAAAGAAAGTATTAAAACTAAATTAATTCTAATACATTTTTATACAAAATAAAATGTTGACTTTTGTTAAAATTATCTTATTGGTTTAAATCATTTGGCATTAAAAAGAAGATGGGAGGTTGGGGGAGATTATGAAGGTTTCCTACACCATTCCAAGATATTTAGTAAGCTTCCTAAAAAGAATAACTAATTTGAACCAGTAATTTCCGAGATCTTCAGCTTGAGGCAAAAAAACGCAATACTTTATATTGTAGGATATCAATGCCCTTTGAGGACGATATCTTAGTTTAGTGTATCTCTAAACCAAACCTTGCTCAATGGTGTGCATGGTTATGATCAAAGGTCATTCAGACAACCGCGGGTTATAGGATCAATGCTCGGCATCCCCAGCCCCGTCCCCAACCTGTCCATTTATCCCTGTAAACAGAAGCGTGGCACTTTGAAAAATTTGAACAAGATTTTGCAGTTTTACCACCAAGTTTAATGAGCAAAGTTATGCGAAAAGGATTCTAAATTTTTGGAAAAGAATTGCAACGAAGTTTAATTTTATATGCTCATCCAAAACGACAAGAATATTTGAATTCGACTGCCACCTTCGGTGGTAGGTGGAATAACAGCGGCAGATTTCATAAAATTTGAATATGTCGACATGAAATAAAAGTTTATTAATTTAAAATTGAGATCAATATTTAAAAAAAAAAGTTTTTAGCTTATACAAAAAGAAAATGAGAATGAGATGGAAAATAACCATAGAGAAGTGGGTTTAAGTAAATGGATTAATTAAAATTTTACGTGAAAGATTTCGTGAATTTTTGAATATAAAAATATATTTTATAAGATTCCACAATTTATATAAAATATTTATGATTTTATACATTAATATATGCTAATCATAAATAAAAATAATTCCTATAATAAAATTTAAAATGTGTAAGTAAAAAAGAACATAGTTCAGCAAATGATGATTTTAACTGTTTCAAATTTAGAACCAGAGACATGAAAATGGGGGTTATATACATACACTCCCCTGGCAAAATAAAGGGGGTGGACATACCCATCTTGGAGTCCACTCGACTACGGAAAATTAAACTTTCCTTGGCCCGTTTATTTCTAAAGACGTTTACTGGGTTTGTATTGTAAAATTAATCAGATAGATATGTGTATATATCAATTTGTTAAAATTTGTCTTAAAAAAAATATTTTTTGTATGAACATTCAAATTTGTAGAAAGTTGTATTGAAAGGTAAAGAAAGGAACATTTAAATGGAAAAATTAAGTTGTCAAGATATATGAATGCACCAATTTTAGGTTAAGCTCAGGGTTCTTAAGTGATAAGACAATGGCCGATAAGTTGATGTACATCCCCAATGACAATACACAAAATTACCCCATCTGTATATTGCAATTAGTGGTAGTTTAGTTGGACACTTAACTAAATAAATCAACCAAACAAAATTCAATAAAAGTCCCCAAAGTTGTTTAGCCAACAAATAGGAAAACTTTATCATAAAACTTTGGGGACTAGTGTAATAAACAGCCCAATGTCCCCTCTGTCCCAGGGTTAAGCTATTCACAAATACAAAAAAAATAAGTTAATATAAAGATAGATATTGTAAAGTAGATCTAAAGTTTTAAAAGTGTTTTTTCAATCACGAAATTACTGACTGGAAAGTAAATCTAACAAGGATGACAACATCCATAAAAGCGAAGCACTGAAACTGTAAGACAAACGGACATTAACACTTGCATAGTGTTAGAATTTAATTATCATAATATAAATTTATAAGAGTCAAAGCAAAATTGTAAGTAAATTTGTTGAAAAACTGCGTGATACAGGTTTTTTTTTATGGACATACTTACATTTTTAGGACTTGATTATAGAGTTGCTTCGCTTGTTACATTATACTTTGTTGTCCCAGGAATCAATATACCAAAAATCAGATCAATCCGATGATTACATAAAAATTTGTTGTAAAAAAAGTAAAAAAATCAACATGTTTAAAATGGACGTACGGACATTTTGGTAATGATTATAGAGTTGCTACGCTTTCTAAATGGTACTTAACTACAAAATCGATAGGACAATCAATTACGAGCGAGGCTCTGTACAATGTACATAACACTTAACGTCTTAATCTCTCCTTTTCTGTTCAAACACTCTTTGATTGCACGACCTTTGCCTAACTGTGCACGGTAATGAGTTGCGCCTTTTTTGGCCAAGGCATTCCCCCTACTCTAACAATTAATGAAGCGCAGCTGACATATCAGCATTTGGAACCATTTTTAATGTATTTAGTTATGACGCGGTGTTAAGCCGATATTCGAACCTATCACCTCGACGCCGAGCGGATGCGCTACGTGTTGCGCCACAGTCGCAGGTTAAACCAACTCCTTATCTATAATACAAAGTAGAACGATGTCTGTGTGTCTGTTTGTTTGTTTGTAGTTAAGGATCTCGCTAACCGCTGAACCGATCGAGTTCTCCTTTACAGGGTAGCTTCTCATATGTCTTGGAAAGGTTTATAACTATTTTCTTAGGGGGGTGTGACACCCCTAACCCCCCCCCACAAAAATAAAAATATTCCCCCCAAAGATAAAAAAAAATTCTTTTTAAAACTAAAATTAAAATGGTGGGGTCGTTTACCCCCCCCCCCTCATAACCCCCCCCCCCCAAAAAAAAGAATTTCTTTTTTAAATCTAAATTACGAAAAATTAATTTGATCAAACCTCTTGGGGCAAAGCCCCTAGAGGCTAGGGGCGAAGCCGCTAGTTATTTAAATAATTTGATAACAGTACTCATGAATGCAAAATTTCTTTTAATGCAAAAAAAACATCTGTTTATGCAATGATTGATGGAAGAACATACAACATAGGATTACACCCATTCAATAATAACAACATTTGGATTTGATTAAGTCAGATAAAGTCAAATGAATTTGCTTTAATTTGTTTAGTTTACTTGCTAATGGTAATGCTCACCGGGGCTCGGCAGCCGTGCCTCAACCGCGCCTCAAATTTAATCCTGTGTGCAAACAAAACTTTGAAAATATTGATTGTCTGTTTAGGAACAGGTTTAAATAACTATGTAAATTTTAAAGTTATTATATTACAATTTCACTGAGGGTTACACGCGGCTAACGCGCAGCTGCCGAGCCCGGATGCTCACTGATGAACTTTGTCCGTCTATCATGCTGTAATAAGAGAATTGTCAGTTTCTCAGCTGCTAAACCCGATACATGTCTCAACTTTGCTTTGGAATTTGATATCCTGTCTAAAATAAAATGAATCGTGAAGATTCAATGTTTTTTCTATAATTTTATTTTATTGATTTTAAATCCATTAACACTTCGGCATGTTTTCATTCTTGTTTAATTAATTTGTCATTTCTAAAAGGTTTATCCAGTCCAATATAAGTTTTATTAAATTGGTGTAATTCTGAGTGGGTGATATAATGAGGGAACTTTATTATTATTAAGGGGGGGGGGGGGGGGGGGTTAATGCAATCATCTCGTAATCAGTGAGCAAATGGCACTTAGAATTCGAATTTCGATCCAAACTTTTGCATGAGTAATCCTTGGTAGGTCTATTTTCTCTAAATCGAACAAAAAGTTGGAAAAGTAACGGCTGGCGGCTCAGCTGTTTAGCCGTTTTTTGCCTGTTTTCAGGGTAATTTCATCATCAATTACGTAGAAACCAACTATTTAAAACATATTTTTGGTTTAATTCATGTAAAATAATAGCAAAAACCATTTTTGAAACTTCTAGTACCAACAGCTACCGTCTAGAACCGTTTGATAGCGTTTTGGAGTGGCAACGAGAATAAGGTAGAGATAGGTTTCGTGAATAATTTGTTACTATAGATATCCAAAAAAAATGGCAAAACTGCTGAGCCGCCAGCCGTTAGCCGTTACTTTTCCAACTTTTTGTTCGATTTAGGGAAAATAGACCTACCAAGGATTACTCATGCAAGATTTCAGATAGAAATTCGAATTCTAAGTGCCATTTGCTCACTGATTACGAGATGGTTGCATTAAACCCCCCCCCCCTTTATTTTGCTTTTATTCTTATGAATTTTCTTGCAGGGAGGGAGTGGACATTGGGCTGTTTATTACACTAGTCCCTAAAGTTTTATAATAATGTTTTCTTATTCGTTGGCTTAAAAACCTCTGGGACTTTAATTCAATTTTGATTTCATTGAGTGTTCAAACGTTTCAACCAATTATTTTGATATACAAAAATGGTAATTTTCTGTATCATTATTGGGGATGTACAACAATACATCGGCCATTGTCTTATCCCTTTAGATCCCTGATTTTCATGAGTGTTTAATTAAGCGTCATTTTTGTCATGAAATTTATCAATTTGTTAGTAAATGAATGAAATTCTTCCTTTATTTATTTTTTATGAATGAATACTTTGATAACGGGAAAAGTAAATTTAACAAGTTTTCCAGTTTCGAAACAAATTGTTATCTGATGGATTAGAACCAGTTCTCAGGTTCACTGAAATATCATGTATAGCAACGTGTTACAGACAATTTTTCACGAATATTAAAATGAAAATTAAAATGAAGGATGGCATTTGACTGTAGGTAGGTCAACCTAGTATAATAAAAAATATATTCCATTAAAATGAATTATCAAGACATCTTAAGTTTTCAAAAAAAAAACTATTTTTTTAAGCATCTTAAAATTTATTAGTTTTCCTATTCTTTTTTTCTTGGATTAAAAAGTGTTCATATTAAAGTGTACAGAATTGAAGGCAGGGCGATAAGTTACGAACTAGGTTAATTTATTAACAAGCATGGCATTATCATTAAAAGCAAAGCTAAACAAAAAAGGAACAAACGAACATAATAAAATTTAGAGGCACTGTGTTTATTATAAACATTATGTTTTCAGTTTAAACAAACAAAAATCAATGTAAATATGTAATATTGTTACAGGATTAATAATATGAACATACTTACAGTTTAAGACATAATCATAGAGATGGTTTGCTTATAATGTTATATCTATTTTCTAAAAGTTAACTGGACTACCTACTTAAATTTTTTAAAAGTTAACAAGACTTCTTCATCTATTTGATTTTATAACATCTAAAGCTAGTTTAAAAATAGCATACGGATTTTATATACTTTAAAATGTATACATTCTTCAAAATAAACGTTTTGAAATCGATAGGACTATTCTAACTTGCATGAGTTGAAGATCAAAACTATTTGTTACATACTCACTGACGGAAACCCCGTAAAAGTAAAAGGCTTTGCTTAATGAAAAGTGTACAATTTTTGCATAGCGTGTAGATACTATATATTTTACATTTAAAATTTTTCAGTGTTTAATCCTTTTACTTTATATATACACTAGCAGCTTCGCCCCTGGCCTCTAGGGGCTATGCCCCAAGAGGTGATTAAAAAAAATTAAGTACCTTTGGTGCTGCACCAAATAGTTGGTGCTTCGTCTTCTTTTTAAAAAAAATGAGGGGGATTATTTTGTTTTTTTTGTGGGGAGGGGGGGGGGTGTTGTCCAACCCCTCATGAAAATAGCTGAAAACAACCACAAGACCAGTAGGTATATTACCTGAAGAGTAGAATCCGATCGGTTCAGTGGTTACCGAGATCTTAAGGGACAGACATCATTCTACTTTGTATTATAGATTAACAGGATGTCTGATATCTTTTTGTCTGTCTTTACCGAAGTTCTCGTTCACTGCTAAACCGCTTCTTCTTTACAGAGAAGCTTTTAGTTCAGGGACGGTTTTTGACTATTTTAATGGAAAGGCCCCTCCCTAAGAAAAAAAAGCTAAACTTGAAAGAGGAGTGTCAAATCCCCCCGCCTCTCACGCCTTCCCTTAGGTAATCCTAGAGTCCTCTAGGGGGCTTAGCCGATAGTATAATAAAATTTAGTTACATAATACCACAGTCTAGGACTTAATCATTAACTTAAATGAATGAATTTTGAAACATTAGATATTAAGGGATAATGCAATGTACACCCCCAAATCATGTTGAATAAATTACCTCTTTTGTAGATAAAATAACCAATAGTTTGGAATTAACATACAAGAACATATTATCTTTGGGAACCAACAGAATAAAATTCAATTCCTAAAGCCAACAAATGAGAGAATTTTATGAAACTTTTAGTACCAGTAAAATTTAAATTCCAACAACCCCTTCCTTCCTGGAAATTTTTAAATTTTGACTTTTTTATTTTGCTCTTTGTTTTTAGCACTTTGGACTTAAGCAACGCATAAAATATAATAGTACTGATTTTTTTTCTTGTTTATTTTGATAAGGGGTAACAAACAAATTATTAATTTCTAAGAAATTTTCATAAAAATAAATTATATGAGTATATCCTTATTTAAAAGTAACATGATGTCTGTCTGTGTGTATGTACAGTGAAGAATCTAGCTAACCGCTGAAAGGATATGGTTATCCTTTACAATGTAGCTTATTATAGGTGCTGAGAAAGTTTATAACTATTATGGGGAAGTTACTAAGAAGGATCTCGTTAACCGCTAAAGCTTTATGGTTCTCCTTTACAGTGAAGCTTATTATAGGTCCAGGAAAGGTTTATTTCTATTTATAGGAGGTTATCTCACCCAAAATAGAAAAGAAAAATAGAAAAAGCGTATAGTGTCCTATAAAAATAACGTCATGCAATACAAATGACCAATGATAGGCCAGTATACATTGTAATTGACCAATGGTAATTTGAATACTGTCCTATCATTGGTCATTTCTATTTTATGACGTAATTTTTTTGTTGGATACTGAATCTGAATGTTAAATAAACACCGTTGTTTACTCTCGAATAGTTTTTTAAGCGATAAAAAACTAATGAAAGAACTTATAAATATACAGAAATCTAAAGATAAAACCAGAGGAAAAGATACACAATAAAACTTAAAGATAGAATTAGGAAAGCCAAGTAAAGTTTTGTAAAAACAAACCTTGCATCTACAACAACAAAAATAAAAACTGTATAGAATTCACGAAACCTACAAATACATAATTACTGAATAAAATTTTTACATAAATTCATAATTTAGATCTTTTATGCCTAATCGTACTTTGATGTGAAGGCATTAGAGGTTAAAAAAAGGGGATTGAACCTCGGCCTATATTTTTTAGAACGAAATTAAATCAGTTTTCAAGCCATTTAAATTTAAAACCCAAACTTTGAATGAGTTGGTTTTATTTGAAGAAGTTTATTTTATATTTTACACAAATGAAATGTAAACAAAGCTTAAAATTAAAAAGTCAAATGGAAAGAATGCATCTTTTAATTAAAATGTTGGGACTAGAGGGATATGTTTTCTGAAGAAGAAAATCAATTATATAGGATGGTGTTATGCAAACTATGGTGTCACCATCCACATACAGAATCAGTGAATCTTACTTTTACAGATATTCTCTGCTAATTGAATCTTTTTTTAAGGACCTTCATTCAGCCTCGCTAACTGCTGCATAAGCCTCCAAATCAGCCTTACTGTCAGCTGCGAGGCTTACTTAGTCACCAAAATTAAACTCAGCCTTTACTGTCTTATGACTTCATCAATCCCAGACGCGCAGCTGAAATAAAGGTTGCAGCTACCGCCCCTTGAAATCTTTTTTGGAGAAAAATTAACTCGGAAAAAATCATGAAACATATATGTATTTTCAGTTGTCGTTCAGGTCAACACATTTACATCTGCCCCCCAATTATTAGTTTAGATTTATTTCGCTTGTTGGTTATACCTTATTCCTGATAAAAGATGTCAATATAAAATTTGACCAATCAAATAATTTTGTGCTCAATAACGATTAAATTTTATTTCTTCTTTTTTCAACATATATCCCTTTCCCTGAAGTGGAAATTAAACTGAAATTAAGTTGATGCAAACTATTACAATAAAAGAATACAATGATCATTCTACAAAAACACTCTGTGCTACATAAGATATTAAGTTGAGGTAAAACTATGTTAATAAAAGAATATAATGATCATTCTACAAACACTCTGTGCTACAATAGAAATTAAGTTGATGCAAAACTATTCTAATAAAAAATACAATGATCATTCTACAAACACTCTGTGGTACATAAGATATTAAGTTGAGGTAAAACTATTATAATTAAAGAATATATTGATTATTCTACAAACACTCTGTGCTACAATAGAAATTAAGCTGAGGTAAAACAACTATATTAAAAGTTGATGTATTTTTGGCAAAATGTTTTCTTCCTTTTTCTCATGCCAAAATTACATCCGACACTGGCATTTACACATCCATACTTTTTCAATTATATGTCATAAATACATCCAACACTGGCAAATACACATCTAGATTAATTTATATGAATATTAGATTTTGTACAGTTTGTATAGGTTTAAATTTTTTTGCCCTATTTTAGTTACTCTCCCCCTATTTACTTCCTTCCCTTTTTCTCAAGTTGCTCCCTACAAAACATCAATACCTTTGAGCAAGTGGTCAATTATTTCTATATAAAATGATAATTTAGATATTTATTATTAGTTTATAGTACTACAGTAATGCGTATCTTAATAGACATATGGCCATTTGTCCATTGGCACCAGTCACATAGCAGTCAAATGTAGAAGCTCCATTACTTGATACTGAAATTTCATGTTTTGAATTAAATGAAAATCCAGATGTATAAATAACTTATTCCCAAATACAAGATGATTTTTTTTCTGGAAAAAAGTATAATGGATATGATACCAGGACCCAATACAGGGATACAAGGGACAGGACCTCAAAGACTCCACAATTAATATGAAAGTGGGGATATGTCCGACTTATTGATTGATTATTTTGGTCGACCTATAGGTATATAGAATTGTGACAAGATCAAGATCATTACAACAATCCATCACATAATGCTTTTTAACCTGACCAATATATTATAATTTAAATCTTTATAATGCTATTTATTTTAACCTGACAAATATATTATATCTCAAATAATATACAAGTGTGTTGTTTTCTTATCATTTTACATTAAATTTCTATGGATGTATAAATGCCTGTGTCGGATGTATTTATGACATATAATTGAAAAAGTATGGATGTGTAAATGCCAGTGTTGGATGTATTTATGGCAAGAGAATTGAATTTACTGTCATTTATACAGTAAAAATTCAGTTTGTCACAAATACATCCATTGCACTGGCAAAAACACATCCATTGTAAATTTGCTGGATGTGTAAATGGCAGTCCCCCATTTACAAACACTTTGTGCTACAAAAGAAAATAAGTTTAGGTAAAATTACCAAAGAACAAAAACATAATTTTAGAGTAGAAAATTGCACAAAAATTTTATATTCTAATTTACTAACGGTTATGCCCCTTGCATCTAAAAAATCTGTAATTGAAGTGGGGCAGAGAATGGCTAAGAAAATAACTTAAAACTATCCCAAGACTTAAATCTGAAAAAATAGCATAAAAACATCACAGGATCTATCTGAAACTTACCTAAAAAAGAGATCCCAATCGGTTCAGTAGTTATTGAGATCTTAAAGTAAAACAGTGTTTTTCTGAGAATTTCATTTATTATAAGTTTGAAATTTTGTTAATCATTATGATGCAGAAAGTTGCATTTATAAAAGACTTTAAACTTTTATACTTTTTGACAAAATAATCTATATTTCACTCAGGGTTAAATTTACAAAATATATGCAATATTTTAATGATGAATTAAGTTAGACAAAATAAAGATGCTTAATCAAAACCTTAAATAAATGCATATTGCATATTATATAAATCTTTACTGAATTGCAGATTATATGTTTTAGAAAAGATTGGAAGTTGCAAGTCAAATAGCCACAAAATGTGTTTCTGTTTTAACTTAAATAACACATTTCTTTCCTAGAAACTATGGGCCAAGTCACTAGTAGCAATTTGCATATATTTAGAATTTATAAAAACTGAATCTATCCCCCTATTCTAAGAATTTTTCTAATTTTATTCTGAGAATAAGATGATATTAAATTGATAGATGGTAAGGGGTTGAAAAATAATAAAATTTTCGATGCTGTGAGTATTGGTGCAAAAAATATGACGTAACCAAAAAAATTAGCCAATGAGAGGCCACTATGAATTTTACCATTGGTCAATAACGGCCTCTCATTGGCTAATTTTTTTTGTTACCTCATATTTATTGCACCAATACTCACAGCATCAAATTTTCTATTGCTTATCCTGTAAGCATTATAATCATTGTGATGTTGTCATAACTGGTCTTTATTTGACATGATGTCATTATGGCAAACTTGATTTTATGACGAATTTAATATGTCAGACACTAAATTCGCTAATTAGTGGAATCAGCTTTTAGTGCTTTATAAAAAATGACGTAATACAATACAAATGACCAATGATAGGTTAGTATACATTTTAAGATTGGTCATAATTGGTCATTTGTATTGTACGACGCCTTTTTTTAGGCATTATAAGCTGCCGTAACTAGTGGCTTCGCCCTTGACCTCTAGAAAAGACTACTCTAGATTTGTTTGGGTTTTGTCTCCTAATATTTTTTAGTTTGGCAATTTTATTTTGAGGAAGAAACTTTTTTTATAGAGATCATATTTACTAAGGGGGAAGGGGAAGGGATTTAGATAAAACCTTTAGTACAAACACAAATAGCCTAAAATCTTCAATTGAGTTTGAATAACTTTACTTCACCTTGTTGTGATAATGACAAAATCTCACAATAATAGGGTCTTTAGTTATGTATATTCAAGTGAATATTATTTGAAATATTTCGCAGTATATATCTTTTGCATGCGAAGCTACTCTATAATGCCAAAATTAACTATGCTACACTGTCGACGCTATCATCATTGACTTTTCAGAAAGAATTTGTATTATGTTCATGAAATTTTTAATATCATTAATTGCTTTAATCTTCAATAGTGAATTATTTACGACCGACGGATGCGCCACTAGATTCCTCGTGATTCCCTTGAGGCGGGGAAGGGGGAGTTGACTACCATACATTCAATTGTAATTTTAAAAAGAAAAAAACTTTTTGGTGAATATCTCTTGGGAGGTTTGTGGTTCCCTCCCCCAAAATAGTTATAAACCTTCACAGAACCTATGAGAAGCTACCATGTAAAGGAGAAACATATAGGTTCTGTGGTTAGCAAGATCCACTCAAAGACAGAGATCCTTTTACTTTATTATAAGAATAAAATTGTCATAGCTCTTCTTGTTTTGTGAGATGTTAAATATTATTTTTACTCCGCTAGCTATGGACATATTTTTAGCAATCTTAAGTAATATTTGAGACCAACAAAGAATTTGATAAAAAGTATTTCATAGGTATTCCCGAAATATCAAGAATTCAGGCCATCCAGGTATTACTCATCAGCTTTAAAAAGAATATTTTAATTAGTTCTTAAGAACAAGAATATTTCCAATCAAAGGCAATTTATAAAACTTCTTTGAAATAATGTATCTTTCGATCAGTTATTTCGGTCTAAGTAAATATATACGGATATGAAACATGTTGGTTTTTAAACATCTAATAATATGAAGGAAAATTAGTATTTTAATTTGATATTTGGAATGAGAATTCTTATGACGATTATGCACGTTAAAGAATGTTTATCTTTAATCTATTAAATTTAAGAGCAAATTATTTTAAAACTATAAAGATCAAATGTTTTGTTCGTATTAAAGGCTTTGTTTCTGCGTTCTTATGATTTTTCTTATAGTTCTGTATAAAATTATGTTTTAAAAAAGTTATTTAGGCCTTATTCAAAATATCTCAGAAATGGCCGGCCATTTCAGATTAGACTTGATGAGACTTTTCAGATAATTAGCCTTTCTTAGCTCCCCTCTTTCTGAATACAACGCCTTTTATTATTTTCTTTGAAAGAAACAGAAAAATATATCCATCGATAAGCTAAAGTTTAGAAAATTGAAAATTGTCATATGTCACTTTCTTAACTTATAGTACTCAGAAAAATGCCGACTTTTACAAGACGTGTAGAGTTTAGACCTCCCTTTTTTCCATGGGCCTCCTTATTTAAAGCGAAGCTTTTTCTATAATTAGGGTGCGTCCATAACGGTTAGCTCTTCTCGTTAATTTATCCTATCGATTTCAAACTTTGCATGATGATTCCTATAACAGTTAGGTCCCATTTTGAAAGCGTAGCAGCTCTATAATCGTTAACAGAAAGTTTTTGTGTCCATTTAAAACATGCTATTTTTTTACTTTTTTGACAAAAATTTTTCATAAAATATAATTATCCTATTCATCTAATTATTAGAATATTGATTCCTAGAACAACATGGTAAAATGTTATAAGCGAAGCTTCTCTATAGTCAATTTCTAAAAATGTAAGTATTTCTTAACTGTTCTGACACTCTACAAGTGTTTATGTTCGTTTGTCGCACCATTTCAAAGCTTCGCTTTTATAAATGTTGTCATCCCCATTTCAAAATCCAGGTATGAACCTGTTAAAAAAGAATTCATAGTAAATATTTCACGTCGTTTTCGACCGGAAAATTTTGAACAGATTGATTTCTTACTTTGAAAACTAGGCTTTCCCAGAAATTTTAATGTATTTAAGCTGGGGGGGGGGGGGGGAGAGAAATTAAAGATCTCGTAAACGGGTGAAATGTTAGTCTTCAATAGTTTCTTACATTTATATCTAATTTTTTTTAGTATTTGGGAAATTTTTATAGCAAAATAGAACAAAAATTGTAACTTTGACTTTTACAAAGCTTTTGATAATATGACAATGAAAACAAGAAAGATTACGTCCTAAAGCAGCATTGCAGCGAGTAGAGCTTTAAAGCAAAAAAGAATTGTGTCCAAATAGGTAGCTCAGCAATGACAAGATTAGATTATAACATTTTGGTTTTATTAGAAAAAGCAATTTGAATAACAGTAAAAATATAAAAATAGAAATGAAATCATATTGTTCTTTCTCTTGGTGTTAGAAAGGGTCTAAAATCCAGGGACGGAGGGAATATTGGGCTGTTTAATACACTGGTTCCCAAAGTTTAACAATAACGTTTTCTTATTCCTTGACTTAACAACTTTAGGGCCTCTTATCAAATTTTGATCGGTTGGTTGATTAAGTTGAGTGGCGAAACGTTTCAACCACTAATATTTATCTACTGAAGGGATAATTATATCAATAATTTGATTTGAAGATCAATTCATAAATCATCGTTTTGAGGTCGGACTCATGCCAAATTTTTAAAGTAGCGTTACTTCACTTTTAAATTTTCGCCATATGCATAACTTCATTCATAAAGCAAAGTAAGCGGAAAGGAATTTCTTACTAAATTAATATTAACGTCATACGTACCTATACAAGTTAGGCGACGAAAAGTAATTTTACGGATTTTTAGTCACACAAAATATACATTTTTATGTACGTCAAGTTTAATAAGCGTTGTATAATTTGCGATGGCATGATTTAAAATAAATCGCAATAATCAAATATTCTTTTTTTAGGTTTGGCCCCTTTTTGCTTATTATTTTTTAAGTGGAGCTACTCTAAAACTTAAAACATTACTTTCTTATAAAAATAAACTATCGTCTGCGATTTATAATACCTTATAGATAATTTTAGTATCTTTAAATTGTGAACCTAGTAATAGTGTCTAACTTTTTATCTTCGTGACGTAACAAAAATCCATCTCTTTTTTAGGGGTTTCCTTTCCCACCTCCCCTCTCATCCTTCGATTTTTGTTACGTCACAATGATAAAAAGTTAGACACTATTACTAGGTTCTTAAATTGTCCGTAACTTTTTATGCATTGAATAAATATTACTGAATGTTGGGGAGGGGGGTGGTATTTTCTTGACTTTTACACGGGCTTACCTTCTATTAATGCAGTTAGAGTTCTTCCATTTAACTAAAAGTTGGTTGTCTGTAGATATTGATTGATATTGATGAAAAGTATTAAAATGAATTTACTTCGGTGATGGTTATTCACATTTATAACCATGTAGAAAATAGCTTATTTTTATCAATTTTGATTTTTTTGTAAAAATCCCAGTATGTAAAGTAATAAGTATTTTTATGCCTGAAGCTTAAGATTTCTATAACTACTGAACCAATGAGTACACCATTTTAAGGAAGCCTCACATGGGTCCAGGTATGATTTTAGGCCATTTTTGTGCTTTCCACATCCTTTCAGAAATAAGAATACAGAGCTACTAGATGCTAGGAGCGCAGCCGCTAGTTGTATTAACTGGATATTTGTATATAATAATATATATAATAATTTTCCAAAAAAAATATTGATATAAAAAATGTATTGCATTTCTTAAAACTTGTACTAATAATTTTTATGCCGACTGATAAATACATATATAAATGCTATAAATAGTTCTTCTACTACTAGATATACTAGAATTCAGACATAGCCTTATATGGGCATCTTAATTTTCCTATAAACTGTACACGTAAACATACACACACACACACACACACACACACACACACACACACACACACACACCACTAAATCAAATAATTTGTATTAAACAAGGATAATAACAAACAAAGTTGGGAAACAAGACAAAATAAGTAAAATATTCCACAATCAAAATCTTGTTAATATTGTTTAGCAACAAATAAACAATAGAATGTTGATGTTCAAAATTTCTGATGTATATGAAGCTCTTTATAGTGACTATAAACAATGACGTCATACTACACAAATGACCAATGATATGCCAATACACAGACTAACTTACTAATGATAGGCCAGTATACAATTTATTTGACCAAAGGTAGGCCAGTTTGATAATAGTTTTACAGATGATATAAAAAGCTTCGATTATGTGCATTTGTTTAAGTTGCTTAGCTTACTTTCGCGTACGAACGAATGTACAGATACAGTTTGTCATAAATAGAATAGATACACCTACACATTCAGTTTTGGCATTTATAGAGATGCTACGCAACATATCCATCACCCCCAACTTTCTTATGTCTGATAATAACAGTTAGGGAGTTGAATCCATTTTTATAGAAGCAGAAATATAATCTATGATTATGGTTTGGACCCTCTAAAACTGTAATCTACCCTTCCACTTTCCCCTCTCTTGGTGAAGATATCTTCAACGCCGATACGATTTTTGAAATATAAGATTCCACTTTTGTCTCTCTTGTTGAAGATATCTTCACCAAGAGAGGCAAAAGTGGAATCTTACATTTCAAAAATCGTATCGGCGTTGAAGATATCTTCACCAAGAGAGGGGAAAATGGAATCTTACATTTCAAAAATCGTATCGGCGTTGAAGATATCTTCACCAAGAGAAGGGAAAGTGGAATCTTACATTTCAAAAATCGTATCGGCGTTGAAGATATCTTCACCAAGATAGGGGAAAGTGGAAGGGTAGATTACAGTTTTAGAGGGTCCAAACCATAATCATAGATTATATTTTTGCTTCTATAAAAATGGATTCAACTCCCTAACTGAATAACGTCATTTTTATTTGTATTGACATTTGTTGAGATAAAATTAGATCTTGATCATCCCAGTGGCAAATCAGTGACATTTCTATGTTACGAGGAATGTCAGGTACGGTTCCTGGCAAAATTGACCATGCATATTTTACAACAGTTGCACTTTTAACATTAAATCAATTTATGGTTGGTAATTGTAATAACAATCAGACCTTTAACTGCACGACCTTTGAGTGGAAAAGTTTTCTTGTCTGCTGTTTTTGTTAATAATGTCACGCATCTGACATAGCAGCAGTAAAAAAATATTTAAAGTATCTTATCATGACAAAGATCGCTCAAATTTAATTTTTAAAACTACGGCTTAGCTTCATTGTAAATTGTTGACTAACGGCTGTAGTTGAACGTCCATCATTAATTATCAAATCACCTTTAAAAGTTATCCTAGTATATAACAGGATGTGTGTGTCCTTATGTCTGTCTGTACCGAAGAATCATGCCAACAGATATTGGTTTACTTTACAATGTAGCTTCTCATAGGTCCTGGGAAGGTTTATAACTATTTGGATTAATGATACCACCACAATCCCAAGATAAATCTTCCCCAGAAAAAATGACCTCAACACCCCCCCCCAAAAAAATTTCCATCCTCAAACCCTATAAAATGTTGGTTGTTATTCTGCCATGACCTTTCATATCTACAAACGTATAGATTTTTATCAATCAATTTGTAACTATTTCATGCTTGAGTATGCCTAGCATAGCAAGTAAGGATGACACATCCATAATAGCAAAGATCAATCCTTATACTAAAGTAACAGGATGTCTGTGTGTTTGTGTGTCTGTGTGTTTGTGTGTTTTAGGATCTCGCTAACCGCTGAACCGATCGGGTTCTCCTTAACAGGGTAGCTTCTCATAGGTCCCGGGAAGGTTTATAACTATTTTCTTGGGGGGTGGGACACCCCCAACCCCCCCCCAAAAATGAAAAATCCCCCCCACAAAAAAAAAATTTCTTAATTTTTTTAACTAAAATTAAAAATGAGGGGGGGGGGCACCCCTTTTTTTATTTTTTTTATTTTAAATCTAAAATACGAAAATTGGTTTGATCAAACCTCTTGGGGCAAAGCCCCTAGAGGCTCGTGTAAAATTCACAGATCCTCTTGGCAAAATTGCGTAAATGTATGATACTTATCAATAACATATGCTAAATACAAACACTAAGCTGTACCTGATCATCCTAGAAATCACCATTTGAAAAGTTTAAATAGTTGAGGGAAAAAAATTGAAATTTACCTTCTGGTAAAGATTTCATGTAACAAGAATCCATATGCAAGATTTGATATTGATAAGACAATTCTTACAAGCCTAAAATTACGATCAGAAAAATCCTTTACGAATGTAATTATGGATATAACCTAAATTTAGAAAAGCTTCGCCTCTTAAAAAAATGTCTAGCGTAAGTACGTTACGTTTTTGGCATAATTTAAGATATATATAGGGAAATTTTTAGACATGATACGTGGAAAATTTTAAATATTCACGCTACGATGATGAATGTACTAATATAATAATTAAAATATGCGTGATTTGGGCCTCATGTTATATTTTTATTATTATTCATAAAAAACGTTCAATGTTTAAGTTAAACTAAAGTATTAATTGGAAAAAAAAACTATTTGTCTTAGAGCTTAGAGTTAACATGACAATAGCGACTTTTAAAATCTTTTCTCGTATTCATTCGAATCCGGTGGATAGGAACCGGTTCTCATCCATACGAAAAAACTATGTCTAGCATCGTATTATATCCAGCTTTCTACGAATATAAAAATGTACAACCATAAGATTAAAAACAGTTTTTTTAATCTCATAATTGTACATTCTATATCCGTGGAAAGCCGTTTATAATACGATGCGAGAAATAACTATTCCTTCAAGAGTAAAAAAACTTACTACTTTATATTCAGCAGTAAGCGAGATCCTTCGGTACAAACAGACAGACAGCTAACGCATAGTTGTATAGACAGCTTTTTGCGAATGTCAAAATTAAAATAATTAGATTAAAACTAGTTTTGTAAGTCTCTTGCTATACATAATTTTTCAGTGTGGCTAAAGACCGGTTCTAATCCAGCGGATAATAATCGGTTTCAGAGCCATACAGGAAACAATATTATATTTTCTTAATATTTTAAGGTACGAAATTAAAATAACAATTTATTTTGCAATCATTTATAAAATTTAAGGCTTAATTTTTACATAAAATGGGGTCTTGTCATAAAGTAAATGTTTTATATTTTGACACAAAGTCAATCATTTTAAATGCTAAAAATAAAAACTACTGCGAAATAAACTTAAAATGTGCATAAAAACATGTGTTTTTTAATCCTTGCCATAGAGAAATCAATGATTAGGTTTTTTCGATTGTAATTTAAATTTTTATTAGGACAGCCAATTAAGGCAGCTGCCACTAATAGATGTTATGTTTGAAGGCTACTTTTTCAATGCTGATCAAAACCTGACCATAATTGACTTGTTTTCCCGGCTGAGGATTTCAACTTTGACAGGCATCTGCGATTGATGATTGCTGTAAAAAAATTAAATTCTGTGTTACCCATGAAGAGGGCTCTCACCTAACCTGTATATGCATAAGAATTAGCAAATTAAAATTTCCTTAACAGTTTCTTTGAAACTATGAATAATACCTAATTAATTATTATATCAATTTGAATTGTGAGTAATCTATGGGAAAATATAATTGTTACGTAAATCCTAAAATTTTTGCTTGACATCAAATTATAAATAGATATTTTAACAGTTAAGAAACTAAATTTACTTGAGTATTATAGAGATATTTTTCAAGTAAATTCTAAATACATTATTATCCTTATACTAAAGTAACAGGATGTTTGTTTGTTTGTTTGTCTTTGTGTCTGTACTGAAGGATTTCGCTAACCGCTGAACCGATATTCTCATAGGTCCCGGGAAGGTTTTTAACTATTTTGGGGGAGGGTACCACCACCCTCCCAAGAGAAATCACAAAAAAGCGAAATTTTTTTTACGTTTCTTGATTTTAGAAAGAGAGTTCAACACAAACATAAACGTCAAACGCAACATAGACATATTTTAAATATAAAAAAAAAAACATTTAAAGTGCCACTAGAGGCCTCTAGGGGCGTAGCCGCTAGTTGATTTAAAACTATCAATAAGTAACTTTCATAATCTAACGTCTAAACTCAAACAAAAAAGTGTCCATTTTATAAATACATTGAAAAATAGATTAATCCGCTAAATTACATAAGGATAATTTCAAGATCCGCACTGTCAAATATTAGCCCTAGTACAGTGCGTAATTTTAGAGGCCTTAACTTTTTTTACTATTCATACATGATTAACAACAAAAAATATGTTTAAAAAATCACAAGAAAAATTATAAGATAAAAAAACTGTAAAGTTCGGAAGGTTTATATTTTTTAGGCAACTGATGTTTCAAAATTGTTTTTGATTATAAATGAAAATTGTATTGCTAGATATAATATATTATATTGATTTTTTTGCATATAGTTACAAAATACTGATTCTAGTTATAGAGAAGTTACAATGTGTAAAATACACGAACCCCTAGTGCATTTTATACTGGTTATATCTGTGTTGGAATGATTTTCTTGTATTCCCTGGCAAGTTCGAACCCATTAATTCCCTTTTCCTTACACCAGAGAATGTGTGTGTTACGCGGCATTCCTAACTATCTCCGCGCTTCGCTTGTAAACAAACAAAGAGGCGCACATTTTTTCCTTGATGATTCCCATGTGAAGAGCTACGTGAATAAAAATAATGTATTGGTTGAATATACATGCGCTCTAATCCGTGGAAGATCTCAAATAAGCCTTCCTGCTTAGTTTGACATCATAATGTGGTAAGAATTTATCTTTAATTCTTAATAATAAGTGTAGTATGGTATATTTTTACGAAGAAATTTAAAACATTAATTTTTCAACAAATAGACCATTTAACTGCTAACTTTTGACATACGAATATTTTCCTTAATTTTATTGATCATTTGAATCTAAAATTATCAATTTCTGATGCTATTTAATATGTTTCGTGCCAATTTAAAGTTTTTTAGAAAATTTATATTTTTAATTAAATTGAAATCACGCAACCTCGATCTACAAAAATAATAAACCATTAATATTATGTAATTAATTTTTATATTTTTGTTTTAGATTCACTGTTTTCATGGTAATAAATACACATTCGTAAACATTCACATGTTGGTCATTCGGAGGGCTTGAGATTAAGATTTCGAGAACGGCAAGGCATGCGTTCCGAAACAATATCTAAATACTAAGTTTATTAGCAAAAACAAAATATATGCGTCGTCAGGCAATAACAAGGACGATTGTGTTTAATTAATCGGTGTATTTGCAAAATTTATATTAGATAACCATCTATATTGACTTTTTTAAAAACAATTAAAAACAGATTTACATCAGTGTCTCATTCATTACTATTATTTGATTCTTTATTTGTCTTTATCATTTACTTACAAAATTACATTTAAAGTATAACAATATTATTTAGTGTCTCATTCAAATGTTCAAATAATATTTTTGATTTTTAAATTTAAAAATACCTCTATAATTCTTAATTGGTCGTTCGTTTCAGCGTCTGATTTGCTGGGCTTCGCTTTTATGGATGTTGTCATAAATCGAAACAATTGGGTGTAATAGGAAAACTTCCCATAAAAAGAGAGGGATATTTCTGGTAAAATCCGTAAAGGTTATGTATTATAAGTAAAAAAAACAGTAGTAGAACGATAAAAATTTATGTTAACTTAAATATTTTTGTCTATAGTTCTTTTCAATAAGAAATACACATATTTAGTTAATATTATCGTTCTACTACTATTTTTAAGCCTTAAAACACACACCTTTACGGATTCTACCAGAAACCTACCCCTTTCTTTATTTTTTTTTTGGAAATTCATTTAGTTGTTGGTTTTAGAGAAATCAAAGCATTTATGATAATATGTTTGATTAGCTTTTTAAAGAGATTTTTACATATTATAAATCATTATTGAGTTTACATCAATTTTAAAATTTTACATAACATATTATCAGGGGCGTTTTTTCATTTCCTCATATCTATCAAATTATCCGAACCTCAAATTATAAAAACACCACAACCTATCTCTTAATCTTTGCTTTACTCTAGTGAATATGCACACCATTTTATCTATTTCTTATTTTTATTAACGCCCCCCCCCCCCCCCACTCCCCTAGAATCTAGGGGGGCTGTATTAGAAGATGAAGGGAAGAGCAGAAAAAATATCCTCAAACCATTCAAGACCCACATAAAAAAAGATGAAATATCCTAAAACCAAACGGAACCTATATGCAGTTTCCCTTAAATGAAGATCTCAATTGGTTAAATGGGTTGCAAGATCTTAAACTACAGACAAATATTCTTACTACTTTATATAGTAGGATGATAAAGTGTCATTTGCGAATATAAAACACTCTGCGGAGGTGAATACACAATAATTGTATGAATTTGACTTGAATTATATTGATGTGACTTGATCTATAAATCTAAATAGAAGCTGGTTCAAGTGTCTTAACTATATTTTAGAAGTGAAGCTACTCTACAAGTCTTTTTTTGGTAATCTACATGTACTGGTGGGTGTTTGACATGATAAATGACTTCATTAGATATCTGTAATATATAATGTAAACTAGTGGCTTCGCTCCAGGCCTAGAAGACTGAAACTTGAATTGACCTTCTTATTTTTTTATTTCAATAAATGAACATAATTTTTATTTCTTTCTACCTATGAACTCAATCATTCTTGGTCATCATACCTCTATACTTAAACCTCAGGGAAGGAAGGGACATTGTGCCGTTTATTACACTAGCCCCCAATTGAAATCTACAGATGGGATAATTTTTTGCATAATCATTTGGATGTACATCAATTTATCGGCCATTGTCTTATCCCTTTAGATCCCTGCCTATATCTACTTCAAGGTTTACTTTGATCTTTACTTTTGAAAAGAATTTGAAGTGTAGATGTAATATACAACATGATCTGGTTATGCAATACTTAGATTTCTTAATAATTAGAAAGAAATATATTATATAGGTACAATCCTTTTATATAAAGTAGTAAGATATTTAGTCTGTAGCTTATGATTTTTGAACCGATTGAGTACTCCATTCTATGGAAGGGTCCTATGACAAACGCAGGAGTCCCAAACGTCGGAGTGGACAAACGTCAGAGTGGACACTTAACCTAACCTAACCTATTTTAGACCATATTATCGGTTTTTTAAATGCCTAACCCCTGCGGGGGGCTTATTTCTACATTCATATCTTAACCTAACCTAATCTGTATAGAAATGCTTAATAAAATTGATATTTTAACACTCCTGCGTTTGTCCACTCCGACGTTTGGGACTTCTGCGTTTGTCCTGGATCCTATGGAAGCTTTGCATAGGTCCCTGGATGGTTTTAAGCTATTTTCTGTTTTTCCTCTAGCTTTCAATACAGGGCTCTTAGACGCTAGGGGTACAGCCGCTAGTGACTTTAATAGTTTTAGAAAAGAGGTTGCGCCCTTAGTATTGGGGAATATTAAATAAAACAGATAAAACCATGAATAGGACTCAAGTAAGAATCCCTAAAATTAAGATTTCAATAAGTAAGATCTTAAAGATAAAAAACTTTTAAAGTTTAATAATAGGATAGATCGTATATTAATTTTGTTATATATGTAAAAAGGATTTTTTTTTAATTGATGTGAAATGATTATATAAGCATAATATAAGGTCTTAATTAGGTTTTAAGATGGCTTAATCAGCATCTCGAAAATTGAACGACTTTTATTTTAAAAATGATCTGAATTGATGTCCCTTTAAAAGGACCGAAGGGCGAAGCCACCACCGCTATAAATAGAATATAAATGAAGGTAATCGTTATGCGTAATGATACAAAAATAGATGTAGGGTCATATTACAACATCTATCCGGCGAACATAATAACTATGAATACATCATTTCATAAAAGGTATTTTGATGTGCAAATATTTTATTTAAGTGTTTTAAAATTTAAAAATTTAATAAAGACGTCGAGACAAAGGTTGTGTAAATAAGATATTTGTAGTCTTATTGTTGTATTTGGTTTCGCAGATTTTATGTTTTTTGACGAGAAGATCCTAATAAAGCCTTGTAAAAAGATGTCATTTAAAACCTTTTTTAAGCTTTTCTCTAAATAAGAAAAAATGAAGCTTTTTTGAATTATTAGAAAATGAACAATTTTATTAGGGAAGTATTTCTATAATCAAGTCCTAAAAGTGTATGTATATCCTTAAAAACCAGCCTGAATTTAAGCAAATATGCAGCAAATTTACGTACAATTTTGTTTATACTTATACATTTCAATTCTGCCTATTGAGTTAATTAAGTGTTAATGTTCGTTTGTCCTACCATTATAGAGCTCCGCTTTTTAGATGTTGTCATTTTTCTTCCCTAAATACATAATCAAATGGTGTTGGAAAAAATTATTTAAGGTATAATCCTTCCAGCAAAGAACCTCCAGGTATACAGCCGGACAGACAGAAATCCTGAAATATTTTATTCATAGTTTTCATATTCAATATAGCGTTACAATTTTCAAGAAGTCGTAAATTTTCCATTTTGTCATGTGTGCGTGTGTGTGTGAATATGTGTGTGTGTGTAACAAATTGAATTTTAAATAAATATCTTCCCTTTCACTCACCCATTTGCCATATTCATAAAGGAATAAACAAATTAAGCCAAAAATATATTCATTATAATGTGGTAAATATTATGAAATTTTGAAACTGATGATAGTGCCTAAAAAAGACATCATACAATACAAATGATTAATAATAGGCAGTATACATTTAAATTGACCAATGGTTGGCCCGTATGACGCCATTTTTAAGACACTTTCATCAGTTTAAGAAGTTTCTTGTAGCTCCAAAGGATTAGGGGTTGAAACTGGAAACAAGGCGGGTTGTATGTGTCTTAACCTCTTTTCGAGGAAGCTTTGTGTTTATCAAGATCGAAATTAATTTCCTTATTCCATAATTCCAGTCCAGAAAAAATGTTGTCTTTGCTTAATTTTCCTAAAGAGTTGCGGCATTGTAAGATTGTTTATGTTTTGGTGACGCCACGCCACTTCTGATTTATATGTGTGTGGATAAAGACATTCGGAGAATTGAGTCGGGCCTAACATTGGTCTCAGAGTGCGTGAATAACCCTAGTATGCCAGGTGCTTAAACCATAAGAACTTCAGGTAGTTTTTTCTTCGTTTTCATATATAATTGTAAGGCATATAGGACCGATTTATTAAGTTTTAAGGCTTTAGCCAGCTACACAAGAAACTTTATTATGATTCAAATATTATGTTTTAGTAATTTTTATGTGCTTATATTTAAGCATTTAACAATGGTCTATAAACCAAATAATTTTCCTTTAAAGCCAAAGTACCCAAAGATTCTTTAACCATAAGAAAAAAAAGATTTTTTTAGTGCTCAAAGTTTTAAGTTAACGAGTAATATTTTATTCTGTTTATTAATTGATCTTGTAATTTCAGGACTTTGAAATAGTTTGTTTCAATAAATTTATACTCAAACCTGCTGTTGAACTTGATGGTCCTGGTATTGGGGGTTTTGCCTTGAAAGACTAAGATCTCTAGAACTTCCCGCAAATTCGGAAGTCACACTTAACCAAAGTGTTATGGTTAAGACAGTATGAAAGTCTACAAGTTTTTTTTTACACTTTTTGTTCATTTACAAATCCCCGTATACATACACATCTATTTAGTCACCCTATCTTTTTCCCTAAACGTATATATATGAATAATTTATACGAATACGTTTTGGAAAAATGGATGTATTAGTAATTGGATATTACAACGTATTTTCATGTTCTCTAATAAACTTGCAGTGGGCTAAAGTAACAATAACCCCCTCCCATCCGCTTCCTTTCTACTGGATGCACAAAATGTTCAATGTAATTCCATGCAACCTAAATTGATTATAATTTTTCCCTGTCATAATATCCACGTACTTTGTATATCCATTTATTGAGATGAAGTAAGCATATTAAAGAAATCTTATTTTTGGGATAAAAAATACTTTGTTGATTGAGTTGCTGGCGCCTGCTTATAATTAAGATATTATAATTTTTCCCTGTCATAATATCCACGTACTTTGTATATCCATTTATTGAGATGAAGTAAGCATATTAAAGAAATCTTATTTTTGGGATAAAAATACTTTGTTGATTGAGTTGCTGGCGCCTGCTTATAATTAAGATATTATAATTTTTCCCTGTCATAATATTCACTTATTTTGTATATCCATTATTATTGAGATGAAGTAAGCATATTAAAGAAATCTTATTTTTGGGATAAAAATACTTTGTTGATTGAGTTGCTGGCGCCTGCTTATAATTGAGATATTTTAGAGTTGTCATTTTACTTTTTTAAAAATAATAGTAGTAACCTTTTATTGCTTTCTAGGTAACTAGCGGATACACCCCTAGCCTCTAAATACTCTTTTTTCTAAAAGGTAGAGAGGGGCTTCAAAATACCTCAAAGTAATCCTAAGAATTAAATCTGAAAAGAGACTGGCCCAAATTCAACACAGGAGCTACGTGAAGCTTTTCATAAAAAGAGTACTCAATTGGTTCAGTAGTTATTGAGATCTTAAGCATTATTTCTTTATGTGATAGGATTGTTAAATTTATCTATTCATGATATATCTCAAATTGTACTCATTTATATAAAAAAAATTGATGATTACCCTCAAATCAATAAATCCCATACCCCCTTATTTTAAAATCAATATAGAATAAGAAGGTAGTTTTTCCTATCCCTAACTCTGCAGTGCCTACATCTGGGTTGCCCGAACCCAGCGGGGACTATCCATTACCCAATATAACAAACCTAATAAACAAAAATACGGAACATTATTAGTCACTTTGAGGTAAAACGCCCAAAAAATTGGTGTATCTTTATGATATATAAGATCTCGGGAAAAATTTGTAAACTACATTAGACAATTTTAATCTGTCTAATTTAGAAAATCTTAAAGAAGTATTTTTCATTCAAAAACCATAAATTATTGGTAGATTGACCTTTTATTAGTCTTTAATATTTTATCACTTAAGTCAACAAAACAAGGATGACAACAACAGCGATGCATAATATATGTACATAGAAGACTGGAATATAAAGGTGCTTCGCTTATAACATCGTCCTGGGAATCAATATTAAAAATCAAGTTAATAAGACAAATATATCAAATTATAGAATGCTACGCTTTTAAAATTGTACTGTACTTTAATGATGCTGTGAGTATTGGTTTAAAAAATATGACGTAACAAAAAAAATTAGCCAATGAGAGTCCACTACGCATGCCGCCATTGGTCAATAACGGCCTCTCATTGGCTTATTTTTTTTGTTACGTCATATTTTTTAAACCAATACTCACAGCATCTACTTTAATAAAAATCATTATATTGTTTAAAATTGATAGGTCAATCCTAATATATTTAAATTAACGATTAGATTTCTCCGTTAATGGATGGGCCTTCCCTGAATGTAACAACGCATCGTTTTTTTTTAATGTTCATTGGCCAAAATGGATGAAGCTGTCATTATCAATTAGTCATCCATCTGCAACCGATTCCTAGCTGCTGGCTGTCTAATTACATAATTTTTTTACTTCAGTAACTAACTTAGCCGTAAATATGACACAATAACGTAAAATTTCATCATAAACTTAACTATAAAACTAAACGTGTGTTTTATCAGATAACCTCAGAGTATACAATAACAAACAATTACAAAAGTAGCTCACCTTCATTTATAAATATATCTATATTGGTCTTCATTACCTTGAATGCATTTTTATTGAGAGAAAAAAACATTTTTTTGTTGCCAGAAAGGATATTGGAACCTATACTCATTAGAGTGTTAAATTTTCTCCTTTTTAAAATATCTTTTTGCTGTTTAGCAAAGGGTTTATGAAAGGAAAGGGAAGGGGAGGATAAGAAATGAAAATTAAATTGAATGCAAAGTAATGAAGGAGTGAAAAAATAGTTATTTATCGCATCGTAATACAAACAGTTTTCCGCAGATATTTAAATGAAAGAAGTTTTGTAAGCTAAACGCCTGTGCTTACAAAACTGGTATAAATTTCATGATTTTTATTTTAATATTCGTGGAAAATAATTTTTAATACGATGATATACATTATTGTTCAGTATGGCTGAGAACCGGTTCTTATCAAGCGAAAATTAATCGTTTTCGAAGCCATACTGGAAAGTACTTCTACATGTAAGAATTAAGCAATCCCCTAACATCCCAAAAGAACAGAGAGACAGCTTATAGAGGAGCTTCGCTATCAAAAACTGATCTTTGATCTGTAGGAAATACGTGCAGAAAAATATTTATTGTTTACACATTCATAAATAAAAATATTTATAAGTACATAAAAAACTGTTCGATGCTTGATATCACATTATTGCTAGGCAAGTCTTACAGCTACTCTATAACTAGTTTCTCTTCATTTTAGAGTACCGTATCTACTCATAACTATAAGAGTGGGTCGATTTTGAACATTTTTATCAGAGACCTAAGCGGGAACTTGCACTTGATTTATATAAGTACTAGCGGCTACGCGCCTAGAAACCTCTAGAGCTCTTTAAATGTTTTTTTTTATATTTAAAATATGTCTATGTTGCGTTTGACGTTTATGTTTGCGTTGGACTCTCTTTCTAAAATAAAAAAACGTAAAAAAAAATTTCGATTTTTTGTGATTTCTCTTGGGAGGGTGGTGGTACCCTCCCCCAAAATAGTTAAAAACCTTCCCGGGACCTATGGGAATATACCCTGTTATGAAGAACCCGATCGGTTCAGCGGTTAGCGAGATCCTTCGGTACAGACACACAGACAAACATCCTTTTACTTTAGTATAAGGATAATACACCTATGGATGATTTAAAATTTATTTTAAGTCTAAAAATCGTTGACGACCACACATATAATTGTATAGCTATTTATGAAAGCTACACTGTAAAGGGCCATCATATCGTTTCAAGCGAGATTCTTTGCTACGGACAAAAAAAGCTTACTACATAATTTAATAGGATTGGTATAATATACTATAAAAGTCATAAATTAGAATGAACTGATATGTTAATGAAACTCAAATGACCTGGATTACATCATATTCATTCAAACTAATTTATGTATTTTAGATGTTTCTTCAGAACTAAAAACTTATTTACATAGCTAAACTTTCTTATGCCTAAAAAATAATAAAGTTCATTTATTTTAAAATCAGCTAAACTCAGATATTTTTTATAACAGCTGATAGCTGCTGAGTGTTTTCCCCATGGCGTTACGGACTGGCAGAAAGACAGACAAATTTAATCAAAGTACAGTTTCGCTTTCAAAAATACAATATTAAAATAACTAACTCAATACTTAATTCAATATAAAGTATCATAGTATGTCAGTCATTTAATAATCTAATTATTAACATTTTATGATTTTAATTTGAATTAAGTAAATCAATAATAATGAAATTAAATCAAAGTCATTATTTTGTTCAATATCAAATTTTGGCCATTAACTGTTTTGTTATGACACTAGAGTAGTAAAGATTGATTTATAGTTACAGTTTTGTTTTCTGTCAAACCTGTACGTATATACATAGTTTCTTCTAAAATATTATCATTTTTCAAGCACACATTCTTTTCACTTTTAAAAAGGAGGGTAAATTAGGAAAATAAAGTCTTATAATTTTTTACAATACACAGTTTTGAAGAAAAAAGCAGAAAAAATCATGAAATTTTAGTGTATACTAGGGTTGGGCCGGATATTTTTTTGGCCGGATACCGGATACCGGATATCCGGCTGATTTCAAATGCCGGATATTCGGTAACCGACCGGATATCCGGCCAACGCCTGTTATCCGGCAAATATCCGGTTATCCGGCCAAATTACCGGATATCCGGCCGGATAACCGGCCAAATTACTACATATTAAAGTATCAAAAAAGGATATAGTCCCTTTTGTGGCAACGCACCTTAAGGGGCGATTCGTTGTATTTTTAAAATTGCTTTTAATAGGTTATTTTAGGTTAGGTTAGGTTATATTTGGTTAGGTGATTGCCCCGCAGGGTTAGGCAATTGGCCCTGCAAGGTTAGAGTCCCCCGCAAGGGGCTAGAAATAGGAGGAAAGCTACTGTGAAAATACGAATAATCGCTCCTTAAGGGTCGTTGTCACAAAGAGGACTATACCCGCAAAAAAAATTTCTTCATAAACTAGTGTTTAATATTATACTAGCGGCTGCGTCCCTAGTATCTAGGGATATTAGAAGGGACATGAAAGTGCAGAAAAATAATTTAAAACCTTACAACGACTTTTTTTTATAAAAATGAAACAGCCTAAAACCACCCTGGGACCTATAAGAAGCTTCACTCTAAAGGAGAACATATCAGTTCAGCAGTTAGCGAGATCCTTCGCTACAGACAAAAAAAGCTTACTACTTTGTATAATAGGATAGAATTAAGATTAAAACTTAAAAATTAAGTAAGTATTAAATGATCTTTCTTCTTAGCAAATAAATCTAATGAACTATTACTTCCCTCAATCTGTAATATCAACCCCTAACGGTTGGTGGATGGGCGGGGATGTGGCGTTGAATGTCTGCCCCCCCCCCCCTCTGTTTTTTTCTATCCTATTTTCTGTGTATAAAAGGTAGAGGGCTATAACTAAGTGACTTTCGAAATATGGGTATGACACATAACTGAGAGTTGAAATTTTTTTAATACCTCCTTCCTGGCGGGCACAGGATGCCAGCAAATCTGGTAAGGTCATTCAGGTAAAACGTAAAAATATTTTTTTACTTAAACAAAGCATTTTATGTTATCTAATACTAAAATATCCTATAGTCGTACATCCTCATATGTAATATAGGTGTTCAAGTTGATTTCAGGTTCCAGGTATAATCCTGCAAGTCCTGAACCTCCAGGTCTCCAGAAATCTTTAAACGGTTCCTGTGACCGCAAATTTTTACTTGAAGATTTCAAATTTTAAACTTAGGCTTTTTTATATATCTTCATGACATATTACAATTTCATAAAATCCGTTGCCGTGTACCTGCAAACCATCGGTTTGCAGCTGGCAGCTGCCAAGTACTGCTGCCACCGCCAAAATTTATGTTTTAAGATTTCTAATATAAAATTTACATAAAGATAAACATATTCAGAAAAAATTGTTCTTCTATCTTCAATAATAAGAAAATTACAGCCATTTAAGATAAAAAAAAACAGAGATTTTTGTTGTAAAATATAAAAGATTATATTGCCGGATATCCGGCCGGATAGTTTCAATATCCGGTATCCGGCCGGATATCGAAAATGGCCGGATATCCGGCCACACCGGATATCCGGCCCAAACCTAGTGTATACAATATGCTTTAAAACCTTTGCAAACCGATGAAATTCAGAGAATTTTCGAATCAATTTGGACCCACTTTTTTTGGTTAAAACAACATGACCTATATATCACCCGATTTTGTATTGAGTCTTTGAAATCAGCTAATAGCGTTGGAAATAAAATAAAAACACAGCCAAGTTACTACAAAAGAACAAAAAGCAATTTATTAGCAGACAAAAAGGGTTTCTGCCACTTGGGAAAGGTAGTTACTTTATTTATACATTTATTAAAACAACCATAGCTGTAAGAAATTACCAACTGTTTGTGAATGTAATTCTAGGAATTACACTCAGTACTTATAATTATGCCTTGTTTAAAGTTCTCCTTTTCTATAATTAGGGTCTTTCAGTTACTATGGCATTTATATTTAGAAAGTTGATACAAACCAATGTAAAATATCTTAAATGTAATACTACAAATTTGGTGTGGATCATTGTTACAAAATTTACTTACTTTAAAATGAGCTGCCACTGTAATCCATAAAAGACAATTTGTAATCTATAAGATATTTTTTGTTATTAGTCAATTTACAAAAAATTACATGAGCGAAGTGGAGCCGAAATTTCGGCTTTAATCAAATCCATGAAAATAACCTTTTTTTCAGCTTTTGAAGCATAGCTTAATCAGCGAAAGACAAAGGTTGCTTTGCAGCTGACGGTGGGAAAACTTTGACGGGCATCTGGAGAAACTCCATTATAGAGTAATTGCTCTACTTAACCAGAGCGAGGTGGGCTTTATTGGATCAATAAAATCAATTTTATTAATATAAATTTAAATTTGCTTCGCTTTTACAACATCACATATTCTTGTTATATGAACAAGAATAGGTAATGTACGTCACTCCAGTCACGGGGTATCCCCCAATTTTAGAATAATTAGTTAACAAGGGTGACAACATCACTAGAAACGTAACAAATGGCCTTGAAAATTATATACCTCAACTTACAATTATGTAATTGTTCAAAGATCAATAAACAATAAAAAGTTACAGAAATTATTTGGAAATTTTTTTTTAATTTTTCTTAATTTAATTTATTCTTTGATGTTTTAATAAATTATTTTTTCATGTTTTTACAAATAGTTTTGCTACAATTGGATGTAAACATTATAAGTTTTATTAATATGTTTAAATAAACTCAAAACATTTTAGAAAAGCTTTTTTTAAAGTTAGAGTATAATATGTTCAGTACAGAAAACCAGTTAGCCTCAGTTACCCTCAGCCTCGCAGCTGGTAAAAACCTTATCATTCATCAGAACGGTTCAGCTGCAGCCACAAATTTCCTTTCAGCAACTCTAAGCCGCAGCTGAAGACGCGGCTGTTGACCCCTGCAGAAAACGTTATGGATAATAACTCATGAATGTTATAAAATTCATATAATGTATATTTGCAAACATCTTTAATATTGTACAGTCTAAAAATAATAACTTTTTTTCATTCATTTAAATGTTAAAATGCAAATGTACATACGTACGTTGTAGCCTTATTTCTATTTAAATCCAAACGCAAGCGTCAACAGCAATTTATTTGAGTTGAATACTTAAAAAATATAACAAATAATCCTAAAAAAGAAATTTGGAAGATATATTTAATGTAGATTGTTTCATGTATTTAATACTTCTGGGGTTAGTATTACCTATCAACGTTTCTGAAACTTTGGGTTTAATTATGCGTTTTATTTATTTTTTAGTGGCCCTTTCCCTGCAAGGTACAATTCTTGTGGGGCTTCTTTAACCTTTACATTACCAGAAATGCATGAAAAAGTTAGTTTGTGGTTCAGATGCAACATGCGGAAAACTGCGGAAGTTTATTAATTCATGTTCTAAATGTTAAAAGAATAGGACTCGACAAAAATAAATTTCATTGTTTTTTTAGCACCAGTATCTAACTGGTTTTTAAAAAGGTTCCTGTGGCCGCCAGGATTTACCTGGTACACAAACCACATACTGCATAGAAATGGCAGGTAATGAAACATAAATGGAGACCTTTTTTGTCTCGTAGCAAATTGCTTTTTGCACTTTTGTAGCGACTTGGCTGTATTAATATTCGAACGATTTTGGCCAACAAATTGAAAGTCAGCATAGGGTCCCTACAGTTACTTTTCCCCTTCCCTCTGTTCTTTTGATATAACTAAGGAACAACATTAAAAGACTTCTGCAGTCCAACTGAATTTTTAAGGATTCGCCTTAAGTTTGAAGTTTTAACAAATTAGTAATTACTTTTCCACAGATAAGAGTTCTATTTTTGAGTATTATGCAATATTATGCCTCATGTGAATATTTAGAAATAAGTTGATCAGAAAAACATTTAATATCTCGCTAACTACTGTTCCCATTGATATCTCCATTCTACACAAGTTTCATTTGGGTCCTAGATCCCCTCTTGGCTGTTTTAGGGGTGTGTAGACCCTTGTCATTGAGTGTAATGGGTGGGGGGGAGGGGTATAATCCCTTCTCAATTAATACAGGGGGAGACAGGGGGAGATGGATACACCAGCCACTAGTTTTATTAAAGCCCCCACCCCCATATCAACCAAGTCCCTGAATTTTAATCAATTTATCTTGTACTATATTTTTGGGGAATTATTTGGCTCTTGATTTTTTGTAGATTAAGTTATTTTGGTGGTTTTCACCTAGAGTCATAATTAATTTAAAATTAGTCATAATTATGAACCATGAGAATTTGGAAAATGCAGGAAAACAAAGCTGGAGGCTTGACCGTTCACGGGCGCCCCAAAACTCACTTGGTGTTTTTACAATGAAATGTATTTATATTTTATATTAGCGACTCTCCTCCAAAAGTCCTTCTACCTATTTGCGTCCTAATTTCTATAATTACAGAAAATTAAAACACTTGTTTACATAGAAATGTCTATTTTTACCCTCCATCCATTTGCATATTTTATTTTGTCCCTATACAAGCTAAATCATTCCACTGCCACTAATGGACGTTGTCGTTCTTTTAACAATTTAATACATTGGCATGCTAATTGTATATTTATGAAATATAATTATTTTTGATAATTTCAGATTTTTAAACTTGTCTATGATAAAAAAAAGATAGAAGGCTATAACTAAGTGACTTTTTAAATCTATTGATTGTACAAATTGAGGTTTTTAATATCTCCATTCTGGCGGTAGCATGCTGCCAAAAAACCTAGCAGGGACATCCAAACTAAAATTTTGAACTTAAGTTATCTACATATATGTCTTCATAATATATCAAATTTTTATTAAAATCTGCTGACGGTTTTCGACCAACCACCGCCGATTAAAGTTTATCACGTCCCCCCCCCCCCCCCCCTTCCAAAAATAACTGTGTAATAAAGGTCCAGAAGAACATTTGTTTCCCTAAATCAAATAGATATCTTAACCCATAGCGGACATTCTAATATTCCTACAATGAGCTTTAATCCGTAATAAGTAAAACCATAAATCATATTAAAACACAGCAATTAATAGGCTAAAACTGTTAAACTTATGAAAATTATGGGCATTAGAAATCACATTTCATTCATTTCCGTAAAACATTCCTTTAGCATTACTAAACTTTCACACACATTCACCAGGGAGGGAGGGGACATCGGGCTGGGTATTACACTAGTCCCCAAAGTTTTATATTCAAGTTTTCTTATTCGTTGGCTTTACAACTTTAGGAACTTATTTAATTTTGATTGATTAATTCATCAAGTTGAGTGTCCAAATGTTTAAACCGCTAATTGTAATGTTCAAAAGGGGTTATTTTGTGTATCATCATTGGGAAAGTACATCAATTTATCGGTCATTGTCTTATCCCTTTAGATCCCTGCACATTCATATATTTATTACAAATTTCAAATATTTTTTTCCAGAATTTTCGAGAAAAATGATAAATTTTCCTGTTATTAGTAATTTGAATTAACAGAAATGTAGTAAAAACAAACATTGACAAATATAACATACGGACCTTGGTAATAGTTATAGAGTTGCTACGCTTTCTAAAGTGTACCTTATTGTTTCAGGAATAAGCATGCTAAGTTTAAAACGAATACATTAATTATAAAATACCAAAATTAACTATAAGATCTATATGAATAAAAAAGATTTACCTTTGCTAATCTCACAAAATTATTTAGAAAATCATTTTACTAGTTTCTTTTTTTCTAAAGCATTAATGCGCTACTTATAGATAAAATTGTCCTTTTTACATATTTAGTGAGCTTAAACAATTTTGCTTACTACTATGAATTTACTACAAATATCTCGCATGTGATGTATCATGTATGTCATGGCGACATTTGAGTGCGCCTATATATACTACATACACACGGGTAGATGCTTCAGTTTTAACAAACCTTCGATACGACAAGCTACTATTAGCTAGCAAATAAACAGCGAATTTATCACACAGCTTTTATATAAGTTGTAAGAATACCCCTCTATACAAATATAAATAATCCTTAACCAAGAACGAAAATGTGCAATAACTTGAAGAGAACCAACTCCGCCCTGGCCGCCGTTGATCTGAAGATCCAGTTTGAGGCTGCCGCCGCCATGACCGCCAAGATGGCTGATGTCAGCGGCGGTGAAATTGTCAACTGCTACGAAGATTATCCCGACCCCTATGTCATTGTTGTGCTTTCTCAATTGTGAAAATATTTTTTTGCAGATTTTCTTTGATATTTGCTAATAATGACCATAATTTGGCATAACAGAAAAAAATCTATGAAAAGATTAAATTGGACGATTTTTTGTGTCACATAATTTTTTTCAAAAGTTGACTTGATGGCTTCAGTCAACCTTACAATCTGAACTGACACTTTATACACAAGCTGTTAACCAATCAACCTGACGAACTGGATGGAAGTTTGAAGCAAATACTGAACCCACCTTAAACCTGTTTGTACGGTGTAGCTGTACAGACGTACTAACCAACCCTCCTACAGATGATCAAAGTACCAGCTGAAGATCATACAACAGATACCTGAACATTTAACTATATAATTCAAAACAAAACTTGGGCAACCTCAACAATCAAATCCTTGGAGACACGTGCTCAATGAAACTTTTTCAGTATTTAATATTTTAATCATCCTCCATTCAAGAAAAGAAATCTCAATAATTTTGGCAAGCTGTAAGAAATCTGAAGGCTACTTTGATCTCAACTAACTAACCAACAAAAAAATTGAAAAAGCAAAAAAAAAGAGAAAAAAAGAAATGAAGAAAAAAATAACACGATTGAGAAACACAAAAAAACCACAACAATGCAACGAATCGAAAATGGAAAGACTATGATGGAACAAGCAAATCCACAGCAAACTATGAACGAAGCCAAAGAAAAAAGTTTATTTGTCAAATTCCCTCCTCTACTTAAAAAATTGTTCCATAAGACATAGATTTTCTTAAATATATGTATAATCATGTACACTCATTATCATATCATTTTTTTATTATTTTAAAATTATAGATTTTTCATCATTTTTTCTGTGATATTGTTTTTAATGTTATTAGAATAAATTATAGAATACTGTAGTAGTTAGATAAAAAAACGCATGGTATTTTTTAGATGGTTATATTTAAAATAAAAAATTGAAAGTAAAAAATGCATGGCAACTCTATAATTCACGCGTTCTGTCCTAAATTGATCATAAAAATCGAAAAGAAAAATTTAATGCGATAAAACACGTTTAAAAAAAACTCAATAAAAATGTATATTATTAAATAAGTTTCTTTAGGTGTATATTATAGTAATTAAATTTATAAAGGTCAAATTAATAATGTATTATCAGGATTTAATACAGGGAGCAAGAGGATAATGGGCTGATGTTAATTCCACTAGTCCCCAAAGTTTTATAAAAACTTTTGTTATTCGTTGGCTTATCAACTTAAATTTATGAATTTTGATTGGTTGGTTCATAAAGTTGAGTGTTCAAACGTTTCAACAATTAACTGTAATCTACAGAAGGGGTAAATTTGGTGTATAATTATTGGGAATCTACAATGTACATTAATTTATCGACCCTTTAGATCCCTCATTTTTAGTAGCAAAGCTACTCTATAATTTGAAATGTCCGTCTGTATGTATGTCTGTATGTATTCCTAGATTTTTAAGTTTTCATGATTTTCTCGATTCCTATTAAAGATAGAAGTCTAAAATTTTCAAGGATAAAAAAATCTAATTCTGTACGCTTCTATAAAGTTTTGGTGAGATTTGGTGTGCTAGATCAATTCCTAGTTTTTTAAGTGTTTAAGCTTTTTTTCAACTCCTAGTCCAGATAGATGGCTGAAATTTTCAGGGATTGAATAAATTTACATTTTACATAATTCCACAAAGTTTCATTAAGATTTCCACATTATAAATCATGAAAGGTTTCGTGATTTTATATAAATTTTTATTTTGTGTTTAAATACTTTCGTTTTATTCTTTTTATTAGACTCATTTAATCATTATAAGAATTTGATGCGTTTTAAAAACTCGAGCCAAATTTTGATTTTAAGATTTTAAATTTTAAAGATAATTGAGCCAAAATAGTTATTATCGCAATGTATTAGACAGCTTTCCGCGATTATTAAAATGAAAAATCATGACACTAAATCTAGTTTTTTAGCCCCGAGGGGCCGAAGGCCTGTTATAGCAAAACTGGTATTAATTTTATGATATTTATTTCAATATTCCTGGAAAATTGTCTGTAATACAATGTTATACATAACTTTTCAACTTGTCTAAGAACCGGTACTAATTTCGGTGGATATTCATCGGTTTTAAAACCATATTTTAAAATAATTTAAGATTTTTGTGTTTAAACAACTCTATATATCGAACTGCTTGTTTGTTAAAACTCAGCAAAGTATACAGCAAATTTATCATAAGGAAAGGTTTCGTGATTTTTTTAAATATTTTTTTTACAAATTGTGTAACTTATTGTAGCACTAGTGGCTTCGCCCCTAGCCTCTAGGGGCTTTGCCCCAAGAGGTATAATTACATCTTCTATTACTTACCCAGCAGAACGGATCACAAATTTTCGCACCTACCCAGCAGGAAAACATTTTGCGATTAAATTCGCGAAATTCGTAAAATTCGTAAAATTCGTAAAATTCATAAAATTCATAAAATTCGTAAAATTTGTAAAAAAAAAAAAAAAAATAAAAAAAAAATGGGGGGGGGATTTTTTTGTTTTTGGGGGGGTTGGGGGTGTCCCACCCCCCCAAGAAAATAGCTTAAAACCACCGCAGGACCAATAGGTATATACCCTGAAGAGTAGAATCCGATCGGTTCAGTGGTTACCGAGAACTTAAGCTTCAGACGGACAGACAGACGGACGGACGGACGGACGGACAGACATCATTCTACTTTGTATTATAGATGATTAGTTTTCATCCAGGAATAAGGTATAGCCAACAAGCTAAATAAATCTAAAATAATATTTGGGGGGCAGATAAAAGGGTCGTCAATTATACAAAGTGTTGCCCTCCAATAACAGCTGAAAATCATGTATAAGTTTCATGATTTTTCGAATTAATTTCGTTGTTGGTATAAGCTGGTTTTTATTAGAATCAGTTTTTAGTGTTTGCTACTATCTTAAAAAAGGTTGTACGTATGAAAAAAAATCGCAAAGCCCCTGTAGGCTAAGGGCGAGACTGCTAGTTTTAAAATAAACTATCTGTGTCTATTTTTGCTCTTATTTCTTAAATAATTCGACAGTATTCATAGTTATGGCAATCTGATGATTTTTATAGTACGATTATTTGTTACTAGTATATATATACATTTGTTTTTTTTTTATGTATTATTATCCAAAAATATAGGGCTTCGCTTTTGTGAAAATTTACATCCTAATTGTGAATATGTGTTGTTTATCATGCATAAAAGCGACGCTCAAGAAATAAGACGACAGACATACGTACAATGTACATTCAAAAATAATTAAAATATATAGAAACAACTGATTTACTTTTTAAAGCCGAGAAAAAATTCAGTATTAATTATTTATCGCATCGTGCTATAGACAGCTTTCCGCGGATAGTAAAAGGACAAAGGTCAAGGATAATAAAACAGTATTATTTTAATGATTTTTATTTTAGTTTTTTTTAAAATATATATAATAGTAATACGGTGCTATACATGTTCTAATTCTGCGGATATTAGTCGGCTTCTAAGCCATATAGAAAATATATCCAAAATTTTACTTTAAAATCACCGTATTATAAAAGAACTTAAGGACATTCTGGCAATTAATTAGAGTTGCTACGCTTTTAAATTTGTACACACCTGTAATGAGAATAAGCATGCGAATTTTGAAATTGATAGGACAAATAACTTTTTTTATTTTGAAGTTATTATGTTTTTCAACCTATTTTTAAAAAATACACTAATCTAAGACATGAAGATATATTTCGATTTTAGCACTCATTTTCAATTCATTTTGTCTAAAAAAAATATAGGTATGAGACATTAGATAACAGCAAATATGATCAAAGATATTAAACATACATTTGTATAGAACAATGTCACAAATTATTTTGAATCTTAGGTATCACCATAAAATACAGATGACAACTGATAAAGTTTGAAAAAAAGATTAAAACATTAGTTTTTTAAAAAGGAGGAGTAGGGAATAATTCTTGGCCTTGTTTGGGTTATGGGGCGGGGCATAGTTTTTATTAAAGGACAAATAACTATAAAAACTATCCGTTACGGATGGGTGAACCGACTCTGAATATAGAAAAGATTTGCTTTTAATAATTACTTAACTCGCACATGCTTTTATATAATTAGGGTAGATCCTTACGTCAGTAACGGTTAACTGGTTTCGTTAATTTAGACATGTTAGAATTGTCCTGTAGATTTCAAACTAAGCATGATGATTCCTATAACAGTTAGGTACGATTTAGAAAGCATACCGACTATATAATATGAACAAATCCTAAAAATGAAAGTTTGTCGTTTTACTGCATTCTATATTTATTCAATGTTGCAACAGATTTACGTACAAATTCGTTTAGAATTAGAAATCAATGTTCTACACTCCACAAGAGTTATTGTGCTCGAGTTTGCTTCGCTTTTATGGATGATGCAATCCTTGTTTAAAAATACAGGGAGTGGATAATTGATGATAATTATTCCTCTCCTTATTTTTACATAAAATTATGTCATTAAAGATTTCAAAATATTGTGTAGAAGTAAGGGATGTAGATGGATAAAAGTGTTATTTCTGTCCCTGCACGCAGATACTAAAGTTAATAAATAAGTTCCTGATTTGACAATTATATAATTAAGTATAATAGACGTTTTTCTTCAAGACGTCTTGTTGAGTACAACCCCCCACCCTGTGCTTTTTTATAAATTGAAATTAGAGGATTGGGGAGATTTTTTCTTTTTACATTGGGATAGGTTTATTGGGAACTATGTACCTTGCAAGGTTAGGGCACCCCGCAGGGATAGGGCCCTAAAGGGGTTTGGTGAAGGGTTAAAAAACTACCAACTCAATTTAATACTTGGGGGTTGGAGGGAGTGATCTACAAACACCTTGATAGAAAGCGTATATTAAATTATTCAAAAAAAACTCTTTAATTTCACTTTAACAGAAATTAGATTTTAGACCACGAAAATAAAATTTTCAATAACATGTATCGTATTATAGACAGCTTTCCATGGACATTAAAAAGAACAAGATTACACTTAAGGCCCGGGGTAACAAAACTGGTAATAATATTTTGATTTTATTTAATATTCGTGAAATGTTGTCTATAAAACGATGGAATAAATAATTATTACGATGCTATACATAATGACATTTCATTTTAAAAACGAACATTATCAAATATAGATAAAATGGGATCAAGTCAAGCTGAGTGTGCCAATGGCAACAAGTAAAACAGAGCGTGCCAATATTCCCCCTAGTCAAGTAGAGTATGCCAATATTCCCCCAAGTAAAACATAGTATGCCAATATTTCATCAAGTAAACCATAGTATGCCAATAGTTTAGCAAACAAAGCAGCATGACAAAAAAAAATAAAAAAAGATGAATTTAACATATTTTCTGATTTATATTATAATAATTCAACCTACAAATTTACTACTTTATGTACGTAAAATATATAAACTAGCAGTTGCGTCCCTAGCATCTAGGAGCTCTCTATTCCAAGTAGTAGAAAAGTTACGAAAATAAGCCTAAAACCATTAAAATTTCAAAATAAAAGATCTCACTAATCGATGGACTGTTATGGTTCTTCTTTCAATGAAGCTTCTTATTGATCCTTTAAAATACCATGATTTTGTTATAATAGTTTTTCTTTTTAAAACTTAATTGTAAAGGAGATTTTCAGCTATCTCCTTCCCTCAAATGCCCCTAGAGACATCGAGGGGGGGGTGGGTAGGGGGTGGGGGTGGAGCCGCCAGTATATATACATAAATTTTTTCAAAATTTTAGAAAAAGCATATCTTGACAAGTAAAGCAGAGTATGCCAATATTACGCCAAGTAAAGCAGAGTGTGCCAATATTCCCCCTAGTCAAGTAGAGTATGCCAATATTCCCCCAAGTCAAGTAGCATGTGCCAAAACAGGCTATTGGCATACTCAGCTTGACTTGATCCGATAAAATGTACTTTTGATAATTAATTATGTTAATATGTTGTTAATTGGAGAAGCGTAAAAAATTGCATAAAATAAACACTTTGGTAAATATGATATAGTTGTACGCTTACAATTTGTGCCTGTATAAAGAACATTCATGATAAGATTAAAATTGATAGGCCGATTTTAACATGTCTAAATCAACAATCATATTTATTTGTTACAAACCTACATATTTATAGAAAAGCTACGCTTTAAAAAAAGTTTAATCACAGGAAGATTTGAGTAGGTGAAATATATTGAGGACAAATAAACAAAATTGCAAAAGATAGAGGATACTGTTTAAGGACATACTTACTTTTCAGGACTTTATTATGGAGATGCCTCGATTCTAAAATTATACCTTGTTGTCCGAAGTAAAAAAAAATAAGCCTAAAACCATTTTAAGGATTAAATAAAAAAATTAAAATTGGTAAAAAGCCACCCGGTACTTGTATTAAGCCTTATCTTTATTCTTTATCTTGCCTTACTCATTCAGGAATCATCATGCATTATTGAAAATTGAAACATGCCTAAAGTAACAATGATATATATTTTTCATGGACGTAAGGAAGGACCACCCCTAATTTTAGAAAAGCTTTGCTTATAATTAACAAATTCAGACAAACAATTTCAAAGATTGGCAAATGTGACGCATTTAACATTCAAAGATAAATAGTAGTTAAACAAAAAAATGTATAATTCGAAAACTTCTTGAATAAATGATGCTTAATTTGGACGGATATACTTTTAATACTTATTACAGAGCTGCTATGATTAGAACTTAATGTCCAATTGTACTAGAAATAATTATTACAAAAATAATAAAACTTGGATTAAATGGATAAACTAACTTTTCGGTAATGGTATAGAGTTGCTACGCTTTCGAAATTTTACCTAAATTTTACAGGAATCATCATTTTACATGTTTATATCTTTTTCTTACTTACAGACGGACAGGTTAATTCTAATTGAAGAAAAGATTTTTGGACAGATAGATAGAAATTCATTTTCTCGTATTCATTCGAATCTGGTGGATAGGAACCAGTTCTCATCCATACGAAAAATCTATGTCTAGCATCGTATTATATCCAGCTTTCTACGAATATAAAAATGTACAATCATAAGATTAAAACCAGTTTTTTTTAGCCCGGAGGTGCGGAAAGCCGTTTATAATACGATGCGAGAAATAACTATTATGACACACAGTTTTCTATATAAAAAAGATTATATTAATTGATAAAATTATTTTTAAAGCGAAGCTTTTCTATTATTATGATCTATACGTCCCTCAAATACTCATACTTTATAAGTAACGGGTAACTCTTATCGTAAATTTTGTAATATTAAAATTGTCCTATCGATTTTAAGCTTTAAATGTTGATTCCTATAATAATTGGTTACGATTTAGAAAGTTGCTACAACTTCACATCGTTACCAGAAAGTCCGTACGTCCATTTAAAACATGTTGATTTATAACTATACTAGCGGCTGCTCCCATCTTGGGCTAAGGAATATGGAAGGGCAGAAAAATAGCCTAAAACTATACCTATCCCGACTTTTTATAAAAATAAAATAGCCTAAAACCATCCCGAGACCTATAAATAGCTACACTGTAAAGAAGGACCATATCGGTCCAGTGGTTAGCGATATATCCCTTGCTACAGACAAAAAAAGCGTACTATTTTTATATAATAGGATTTTGCCGAAACATTCTTTAGCTTCGCCTTTATGGATTTTGTCATCCTTGTTTAATTAAGATTAAAACATGATTTATTTAATTTATTCTAATTTGAATGTTTTATTCCATGTAAAATTTAAAAATATAATTTTAATATGAATATAAAAAAGCACTGACATACGTACATTATTATAGAGCAGCTACGCTTCTATAATCTTATCAAAACTCTCTTCAATGTTGATTCAAAAAAGCAAATGCTAAATTTAAAAATGAAAAAAAGAATATACATAACATACAAATTTGTCAACGATTTTTAATTTAAGTTTGACAAAAGTGAATATTTGATTTTTTTCTATTACACGTTATTTAATTGATGTCATTGTTTTATACTACATCATGTGATAACCACTTACACTTAGTACTATGCGCAGTTTCTACAGCTGTCTAACAAGGTACAGTCACAGCATATTGCTTATTTTTGCATTTACTGTGCTTTCATAATAGATTTATAAAAATATGACCATAGAACTAGATGGTCAAATTACCCGCCAAAATATATCTTAGTTTAAACTTACTTCTAGTATAAATAGTAAGTAAGATTGTTCAGTGAGTGCATTCTATTTTCACCCTAAGGTGTAATAGGATGTAAGGATTCCACTCAATTTTAGTTTTCACTACCAAATATAGAACATATTATTTCTTAATGATCAACCTTCTTATAAAGGCCTTTCCTTAAGGAAAGGCTCCCATCTGTGGGTCTGTGTTTGTTGGCACAGGCCCGTGAAGCGTTTTCTCAAGAGTGAGAGACGTATGTACAGGGGATTTGAAGGTTGATCATTTTTTTTAAGGTCATTACTATGGCCTTACAATTTTTTGATTGTTTTCTTTTTTTGTTAGATTATTAAGTATTAGGATTGCGGCTTGTAATTACCCGGGGTTACAAGCCAAAAAAGTTTTACTTAATTTTCTAACTGCAGCTTTTACTTTCTATGTTCTTTTGGTAGTTGTTAGTTTTGGTTTTTGAACTTCGACCCTTTTTTAAAAATTTTTTAGTCATAACAATGTTTATGGCTGTAAACTTTTTTTGTATTATTTTATGGGAGCAATGGGGTGGAAGGCGCCCTGCTCCACTGCTCTTTCCCATTCTTTTTCAGAAGTTCCTAAGCCTTTTTTTTTTTTTTTTTTGATTGGAGTCCTTAAAAGGTTTTTTTGATTACACACACACCAGGAATTTTTTTTTATTTTTAAATTTTTTTTTTTTATTTTCAATTCTTTTTTATTTTTAAATTTTTTATATTTTTTTTTTTAATTTTTTTAAATTTTTTTTTTTTTTTTTTTTTAATTTTTTAATACTAATTTTTTTTCTTTTTCTTTAGATCAGGGTAAGGTAAGCTTTGCCTAGAACATTGCTTATCTTACCTTGAGGGGGCAGAAAAGTATTATTCTAGGTATTACTTTTCTGCCTTCATAGTGATGGGGCCCACGTTAAATATACTCTCACTTAAATAAAACTCCGTGGGATTTAACCTAAAATTCTAGGAGTGTCTTACAGTTTCCTTCTAGAATTTTGGTTTGAATCCTATTGGGTTTTATATTCTTCAAATGAGTAATTTTAGCAGTGTGCCTCTAGTCTCCTATGCTCTCCTATAAATAATCTTATATATTATATTTATTCTTGTAGTTAGTTATTTATGTGTCTGTTGGTGGGCTTTGTGTTGGTTGGTAGGTTTTGTGGTTGGTTTCTGGTGGTGTGTGTGTCTGTTGGTGTTTAGTATTTCATTAGTTAATGTATGTTTACTTTATGATTATTTTTAGGTATATTTTAGGTGAAGTTTTTACTGGTTCGAGACTGTGGTTGAGAGTAGTAAACAAAGTAGTAAAGATGTGAAATATTATTTCATCTTTATTACTTTGTTTTATACTCTAATAATTATCAACATTGCCAAAGAGAATCTACAACCTCAAAATCTACATGCTCTTCTATCAACATAAATTTTGTCTGTTGGTAGTGTTAATCTTGGTTTGGTTTTTGGTCTAGTTTTGTTTTAATTTTGTTTGGGTTTTTATAACATTTTATTGCAGTTTTAAATACTGTATAGTACTATCTACAACCTGAAAATCTACATGATCTCTACTATAATTATTATTTGTGTGTAGTTGTTTGTGTAGTGTTTTGGTTTTTGATGTTTTGTATTATTATAATTGTTTATCTGTTGGTAGTGTTAAGGTGTTGTGATAGTATTTTTGTGTGTTCTGGTTTTTACCTATTATTAGTTAGCTTCTAATTATATTATTTTATTTATTGTTAGGTACTTTTTAGGTGAAGTTTTTACTGGTTTGAGACTGGCTGAGAGTAGTAAACAAAGTAGTAAAGATGTGAAATATTATTTCATCTATATTACTTTGTTTTATACTCTATTAATTATCAACAAGAGAATCTACAACCTCAAAATCTATATGCTCTTCTATCAACATAAATTTTGTTTTAATTACTGATTAGTACAACCTGAAAATCTACATGATCTCAACTATTATTATTTGTCGGTAGTCGTTTATGTAGTGTTTTGGTTTTTGATATTTTTTGTAAATCTACATTATTATAATTTTTTATCTGTTGGTAGTGTTAAGGTTTATTTGTGGTATTTGTGTGTTCTGGTTAAATGTTTTTACCTGCTTATTAGTTTGTTTCTAATTGTGTTATTTAACTTATTGTTAGGTACTTTTTAGGTGAAGTTTATACTGGTTTCTGAAGAGTAGTAAACAAAGTAGTAAAGATGTGACATATTATTTCATCTTTATTATTTTGTTTTATACTCTATTAATAATCAACACTGCCAAGGAGAATTCTACAATCTACAACCTGACCATCAATCACGAACCATGATCTTTAAATTATTATTAATATTTGTCTGTTAGTTTTAATAGTGGTTTGGTTTTTAAATGTATTCTTTTGTGTATGGTTTAGTTTGTCTGTTGGTTTAGTTTGTCTGTTGGTTGTGTTAAATAGTTTTAGTAGCAGTTGGTTTTATTTGTGTATTTGTTAGTGTACAGTTTGGTTTTTATTTTTATGTTAGTTTTTTTACCTGCTTATTAGCTTTATGCTGCATGTTTTAATGCTTTATTTTTATTTTTTGTTCAGTACTTTTTAGGTTTAGTTTTAGTAAATCCTGTTTCTGAGATTAAGAGTAGTAAACAGAATAGTTAGGATGTGAAATATTAATTTATCTTTATTATTCTGTTTTATACTCTATTAATTATCAACATTGTTTTGCTACAACATGAAAATCTACAGAATATTCAAAATATTCTTAATATATTGTATTTATTCTTGTGGTTATAGTCTGGTGGCGTTTTGAAGTATTTTGATTAATCCATATTTTGTTATTTTCTTATGGTTAGGTATTCTGCGTCTGGTTATTTATTGATTGATGTATATTCTGTTATTTTCTTGTGGTTCGGTGTTCTTGTGTCTTGCATGTGTTTTGTTTTATTGTAGTTATTGTCTGTTGGTGTTAAGTATTTTGATTGTTCCATATTCTGGTTTTTTTCTTGTGGTTAGGTATTCTTTTGTCTGGTGTTTGTTGTATTTTTATTCTTTTCTTTACCTGCTTAATAGCTTTGAGCTTTATGTTTTAAAGCTTCTTATTTAATAATTATTGTTCTGTATTGCTTTTGTGGTGTCTTTGTTTGTCTGTAGTGCTAAGGTTTTAGTCTTGGTTTAATTTTCTTACTTTAGCTTCTTATTTTAATCATAGCTGGGTATTCAATGTCTGTTGGTAAATCTGACCTGTTAGTGGTTTCATTATAAAGGCATTTTATTCTTTGGCATTATTGTTTAGTATTTATTCTTGCGTGTTAATCTGCTTTAATCTGTCTTTTACTTTTAAGCTTTTACTTATTCCTTTTTTCACATATTTTACTTCTTGGTGTTGTTGTGCGTATTATTATATATTTATGATTTAATTTTTTAATCCATGTTTATAGAAGCATAAATATAATCTATGATTGCGGTTTTGACCCTCTAAAAATGTAATCTACCATTCCACTTTCCCCTCTCTTGGTGATGATATCATCAACGCCAATATGATTTTTGAAATGTATCATTCCACAGAGGCAAAACTGTAATGGTACATTTATGTTTACATATCAGCGTATTCATAAACATTGATTTCCTTATTTAAATCGACATAGTAATGGTATTTTCTAGTTATTATTTATTTTACATACAAAAATTTTAAATTAAAATAGTATTTTATACATTTAAAAATAGTATGTATGATTTCAATTATGTCAATGTTAAAAGTGTAAACCACCTTTCCAGTTTCGCCTTAAAATCGTATCTGCATTGATGATATCATCACCAAGGGAGGCAAAATTGGAATAGTAGATTACAAAAATCATATAGGAGTTGATGATATCATCACAAAGAGTGGAAAGTGAAATGGTAGATTACGTTTATTAGAGGGTCAAAACCGTAAACATAGATTATATTTCTGCTTCTATAAAAATAGATTCAACTCCCTAACTGTTTTAGTATATTTGTACTTATGGATGTTGTTATCCTTGTTTACATGCTTAATAGTTTTAAGCTTTGTGTTTTAAAACTTCTTGTTGTTTTGTAGCCATGTAATTTTTTGGCTACCTTGCTTAGATTTTGATTTAAGCTGCAGGTGGGTATTTTTGTTTAATTGAACAAGAGAAATATCGTCTTCACTGGAGATATACTTTAAAACTCATGTTCCATGAATTAAAACATCCTACTTCTTTAGTATTGCCTAAATCAGTTTATTTAAGATTGGAATAAGAATTATTAGTAGCCAAGCTATTGTACAATCTGAAATTTCTGTCGCTCTAGTATTAATAGAATGGGTTAATAACAATATTGATTTTCTTGGCATATAACATATGGAGCATAATTACTTTCTAAAGTCTGGCAGTTGAGCTTCTTGAGGTTTTTGGCTATTTTTTTAAATTTGCACATTTTCTTCATAATTTGTTTACCTACATATATTTGCCAGTTTTGTCTGATTTTGAAAATGTTTTGATGTTTTGGGGTTCTGCTACTTATGGATGTTTTCATTTCTGTCGTTATTATTCATGACTAATAAACATAATAATTCTTATCATTCTAGCAATACTGTCTGAGATAAGAACTTTATAGTTTTATCACATTCGTATTAAGACTAACAAAGGAAAAATTATTTACAATTATTCGCAATTTTTTTTTTGCAGTGCTTCTACTTTAGTTTTCTAGATTATTGAGAGAAACCTTTTTATTACCCCAACTAGCCGAATCATTTAAAATCCGTGGCTTCTGCCGTTTTTGCCACTGCCTAAAAAAGATTGTTTTTTATCCTTTCATGTTATTTTGTTATTTTTTTGTTTCCTAAACTAACATATAAAAAGTTTCGAGGCAGCGGGGCTGCTGTGCCTTTTGTTTGGTCTGTATGTCTGTCGGCCATGCTTAAAAAGTTTTTTTTTTAGTTTAGTGATTTTCTTATTCTGCTCTAATATTTAATTTGTACGTTGGTTCATTTTATGATTCTTTATTACTTTGCTACTTATGGATGTTTTCATCCTCGTTCTTTTTTTAAGCGAGAACGCATAGTAGGTACTTTTCTAACCCTCTATTGCAATGAAAATACATTTTACAGCTTTGTTTGTTTTGAAACTGATGTAATACAGTCCAAACTTGTAAGCTTTATTAATTTAGTTAGTCATAAGAATTAGTAGTGAAAACACGTTTCATGTGAAAAATAAAAACATAGAAATTAGTGAAACTCTTATCGTTTATTTATTAACAATTTATTTTGATTATTTTTAAAAGCGAAGCTTTTCGATAATTAGAGTCCGTCCGTACGTCCGTCCGTCAGTAACGGTTAGCTCGTTTCGTTAATTTAGACATGTTAGAATTGTCCTATCGATTTGAAACTTTGCATGGTGATTCCTCTAGTAGTTCTGACACTATTTAAGTGTTAATATCCATTTGTCCTACCGTTTCAGTGCTTCGGTTTTATGGATGTTGTCATCCTTTTTTAATAGATTTATACGTGATAATATTTATGAGTACCTAACTATTTAAGTTGTTTACTTTTGATTCTATGGATGTTGTTTTCCTTGTCAAAAGCAAAGTTTTTTTTAAAAAGCTAAGCTTTTCTATAATTAGGGTCCGTCCGTCCGGGACAGTTAGCTCTTTTCTTTAATTTAAACAGGTTAGAATTGTCCTGTCGATTTCAAACTTTGCATGATTATTGATTATTCCTATAATAATTAGGTACGTAGCAACTCTAATTGTTACTATAAAGTCTGTACGTCCGTTTTTTTACTTTTTTGACAAAGATTTTACCTACAATTAAATTCTTTTTAACTGATTTTTTGACTACCGATTCCTATTACCACAAGGTACAATGTAGCTATTTTCTAAAATCGTTTGTCCTTCCGTTTCAGGACTTCGCTTTTATGGATGTGGTCATATACAATATGTATATTTTTAAAATCTTCGTAAACTAAGATATTACGTAAGCCCTAGTCTAACATAGAATTGCACAGCAAAACCGGCGTATAAATTAGTCTTCTTTTATGCAACAAAAATACGCTTCAATTTGGTTTAGTTGTAAACAAACTTTGGTCGAGTAAAGTGATTGCGTTAAGCAAAGAAAGTTATTTTTTTATTACAGAAAATAGTTAAACAAGATCAATTTTATCAACTAGTAGCAAAGTAAAAACCGGTTAATGATTTTTAAGCAAAAAAGTTAAATCACTAAATACGATTTTTCTTTGTTTGAAAGTACATTCTGTTATAAACCTTTTCTTTTCGAGAAATTTTTTTGACAAACTTAATTACTAATTACCGTAGTTTGTTTAGCTGTGAAATAGCAAAATGTTTTTATTCTATAATACCTAACAATTTAATTTCATAGATTTTAATTCATTTTTTGTACGAGTGACTTCACAACTGCTGTTGGAGGCTTTTACATTAAAGTTTATTTTGTTAAATAGCCTAAAACCATCGAAAGAAAGATAAAAAGCTTCAACTACAAAGCCTTATTTGTAGTATTACTTGATTTAACGAGTTTTCATAAGCAAACGTTTTTTATATTCTTTATTTGATTATTTTACTATAATTTTTTACTATAATATTTATCGCACTCTTTTAGACAACTTTCCGTGGATAATAAAATTAAAATTTATACGATTGGTCCAAGGTTTTTTAGACATTTAGGGCCAAAGGCCCTTGCTAGCAAAACTAGTATTCATCTTATGATTTTATTTAAATATTCGTGGAAAATTGTCTGTAATACAATGCATACATCATTTTTAGTATGGCTGAGAACCGGTATTTATCCAGCGGATATTTAATCTGTTTCAAAGCCATACTGGAAAATACCTGTTTATTAGCATATTTATCACAGGTTATTAAATTCTAATCTTTTCTACAATTATAGTTTTTTTGTTTCACCTAGAAGCGTTAAGATTAAATAGGTATCTTTTTTGAGGTACTGTAGTGTGTTTTTCTTTTAAAATGTATGATTTTTTCATGCTTTTTAGGTCTTTAAATTTCTTTAATTTTATGTTATTTGGCTGTTTTCGTCCTTGTTAGGTCTTTTGCATTCCTTTATCTTGTTTAATTTGGCTGGAACATGATTGATCAGATTAATTTCAGAGAAACTTGAAAATGACGCAACCAAATCCGAGTGGTAAGTAGAACTTCTTTGGGACATAGTACAGTTTACGGTAAAATGTTTTTATAAATCGACAGATAGTAAGAACTAGGGAGGGAGAGGACATTGAGCTGTTTATCAGTAGTACTAGTCCCCGAAGTTTTAAAATAGCGTTGCCTTATTCGTTAAATAAACAATTTTGGGGATTTTAACTGTGTTTTGATTGGTTGGTTCATTAAGTTGAGTTTGAACCACTGATTTTAATCTATAGAAGGAGTAATTTTGTGTATCATCATTGGGGTTGTACATCTTTTATCGGCCATTGTGATGTCCCTTTAGATCCCTGATTATGAAATGATAAGATCTTGACAGACAGACAGACAGATGAATATATTTACATGTAATTGTATTGTTATAATTGGTACTACCGGTTACGCTCCTAGAGGCCCCCCTCACTTTCAATTGTAGTTTTTAAAAAAGAGTTAGTTTGATATATTTTTGGTCGGTGTACTTTTTTCTAAGGATTTCTTCCTCTTGGGAAGGTAGATTAAACCTCCCCCCAAAATAGTTAAAAATCTTCCCATTACCAATGAAGAGCTGCCCTGTAAAGGAGAACCATATTGGTTAAGTGGTTAGCGATATCCTTTGTTACATTCACACAGATCTTGTTAATCCTTGTCAATGAAGTGCTACCCTGCAAAGGGGAACCATATCGGTTAAGTGGTTAGCGAGATCCTTTGTTACATTCACACAGATCTTGTTAATTTATTATTATAATTGGCTTATGAAATTTGCAACAAATGTCTGGCACCGCAAAGAGTACGTATTTTATCTAGCTTCTTATGCATTATTGCTTTTTAAAAGCTAAGCTTTTCTATAATTAGGGTCGATCCGTCCGTACTTCCGTCACAGAAAGTTAGCTCTTTTCGTTAATTTAAACAGGTTAGAATTGTTCTATCGATTCCAAACTTTGCATGATGATTCCTATAGTAGTTAGGTACAATTTAGAAAGCGTAGCAACTCTATAAACAATACCAGAATGTCCGTACGTCCATTTTAAACATGTCGATTTTTAACTTTTTTGACAAAAAAAATTTTACGATTCTCCTGATTTTTTGAAAACTGATTCCTACTACAACAAGGTACAATGTTATAAGCGAAGCATATCTTTAAACAAGTCCCAAAAATGTAACTATGTCCTTAAACATTATCATCTATTTATGCAGTTTTGCAACAAATTTTCTTAAAATATTGTTTGTACTGATGCATTTATATTCTGATTATTCAGTTCTGACACTATACAAGTGTTAATGTCCGTGTGTCCTATCGTTTCAGAGCTTCGCTTTTATGAATGTTGTCATCCTTGTTTCATATTATTTATAGTCTTATTCCTGCTGGTTATATATATAATTATCAATATATTGTAGTAAGGTTTATAAAGCGGGTTGGTTTTGGGATATTATTTTAGATATAACTCTTGGGATGGTTTTAAGCTCTTTTTCTGCTCATCGATCTCTTTCTCTACGAATTCAGAGACTTTACATGATAGGGGCGAAACCGCTAGTCAAAACATATTTGTAATTGGACACTAGCCTATAAAGTTGTTTGTATTTAATTTTAAAGGTACGCTTCCTTAACATTTTACCGTGAACTTTTCTGGATACACCAACCTCGTACATATCTCGGATAGGGAAAGCTATCCTAGAAAGCTAATTGTAAAATTAAAATTTATTCCGAACATGCCCAAGTACGTCTAACTGTTTATTTGTGTTGGGGGGGGGGGGGGGGGTATATATCTTTGGTGTAAGAATGATAGGGCTCAATAAATTTTGCCCTAGAAGTAAAGGGGTAGTTGCACGAAATGCATTTAAACTTAAATATAGTGAACCGCATAATTTTTTCCTATTTAATATGATTTAAACTACAACTATAAATCTTGTGATATTTGCATTTAAATGGTTGTCTTTTTTTCCACCAAAACAGCGTGACGACAATTTTAGTGGTGCCAAATTGTTTGTTGTTTCTTGTAGTACAAAATTTCATACCTATGTCAAACGGTATTCTTGTAACTCATGCTTGAAATCATTTTTTGAAATGCACTTCATGCAACTATCCCTTTATATTTTTAAATGTAAAATAAAATTACTTTATTTATGATTTTAAAAAAATATTATAGGATAATAAATAGGATCAATTTCACGAATATTTATCTCTTATTCTGAATTATTGTACGGCAAAACTGCATTTAGGGTGTGTTCGTCTGTGTGTGTATCCAAGTTAATAGCTATAGGCAGCGTTTATTAAAAGCAAGGATGACAACATCTTTAAGTAGCGAAACACCACAAATGGTAATTAGACCAACGGACAAAGTGAGTTATAGAGCAAAAATAAATATCTACATGTAAAAGTAAAAAGTCCATAGCATTTTACCTTAAAAATATGTATTTGTATGATCGACAGACTGACGGACCAAGTAGGTTAAGGGTGTCCCATAGTGTAGTGGTTGGCGCACTACGCTGCGGTTGGGAGAAACCGAGTTCAAGTCCCCACATAGACTTTGCACTTGGTTGATAAATGCTGTTGCAATTTGTCAGATTATGATCACGCAACCTTCCCTAAGATGCCCTAGGGTTGTAAGGGGGGAGATTTGTAGGAAGTTAGGATTCTACAAATCAAGCAGCTCTAACCATGCTTTCCCTCATCCATGCTCCTCGTATAAGAGTGCCATTAATTAGGGTGGCCTAATAATGGAACACCTGCCAAAACTCTAGGCAAGGGTGATGTAATAATTGAGTAGCTTCCACGAGAATTGCGGGTCAGCTTGTAATGTATCATAGAATACAATCAGCTGTGCGCGAAGCTTACCAATCTAAGATTGGCCAAAGTATTCTCACTTCCAGTCTCCGTGTGCCTCTGAGTCCTAACTTCAGAGAATCATTGCTACAACAACAACCAAGTAGGTTAAAAACTGAATGCTTATTATATTGAATCTTCACAAAAAGTTTCAGCCATTCATTATTGATCTTCTTGGCATTACTGAATACCTGCCGAGAAGATCACTATATCCCTATACCGTTTCTTATTGACAGACGGACTTCGAATTGTAGAGAATTTATTAGTATAATTTTATCCAGGGGTGCAGCCGATTTTTTTTCTTTAGTCTTCAATCAAAAGGGTTACTTCCATTAGAGAATTTAATTCTTGTCAACAGTATTTAGGGGAAAAAAATATTTTTTATTTTCCCAAATGCCCTACCTATAATTTAAAGTAGGTATAATAGTTTTTTTTGTCCGTTAACAGTTCGCTAACCACTGAACAACTGAGTTCTTCATAGAAGCTTTAAATAGGTCTTGGAGTTGATTTTTTGGATATTTTGTACTAGCACAAGTGATTAATAGATAAAAGAGATAAAAAGTTGTATTTTTCCATGTTAATTAAAGATGTACTAAAGTTAATTAAAAAATATTCTAAATAAGAATTAACAAAAATCCAGAAATGTGTAGGTTGAATATTTAACATAAAAACAATATTAGTTTATTTTCGTCAATTAGTAAATGAGACAAATATGTTAAAACAAATATAACATTTTCATTAATTTTGTTATAAACGTTGCTACATTATAATTTGAAATATCCGTACGTTTGTATGTAGGAAGCTTTTATACTAGATAGATGGCTGAAATATAGGATGAAGTTTTCCTTTACCAATTAGTTCCTTTTTTTATATAAAGTAGTAAGCCTTTTTTGTCTTTTAGAAAAGGATCTCTCTAACCTCTGAACCGATATGGATCCTCTGCTTGACATTTCTTAGAATATATATTATATTAAGAGCGTCGTTACTTATGGATGTAGTCATCCTTAATTTTCTTTATTTTTTTCAATTATCTTTGCATTGAATATATATTGAAACTAAATAATCTTATTTATATAAACGAAATATTTATCCTAAAAGATTGATCTGCTTTTAAGTGCCCTGATATTCAGGGCTTTGGCTTCGGTCGGTACGAATTAGGGTTTACATGGTGAAAGTTGGCTCAGGCTTTTTTTGATTTTGGGTGTTGTTCCTATGTTCCTACTAGCCGCTAAGCAACCTTGAATTCGCAAGGCTTGTTTTGTCTGCGGCATGAATGCAACTGCGGTTTGCGATAATAAAAATGGCATCATCAAAGAATCGTGGATGGGTTTGGGGCAGCAGCTTCTTTGATTGAGGGTGTTCTGCGGCTTATAGGGTTGTCTTGTATGAGACTGACAGCTGATTATGTGACTTTGACAATCGAGTATTCTAACTAGAGAGAATAATCATTAATTATAGAGCATATTTTTTTTGTTGTTCTTTTGGTTAAATTAGGATTTTTACTTCAAGGAGTAGTTCCATCAAAGAATTTTTAAAAATATGTAAACACAGAGAAAAATAGGTTGCACCCTTTTGTATGGCCTAATCAAAGTTTTGTAATGATTATTTCTATATCTTTGTATTAGTTGCTACGCCCCATGCCTATGGGGAATGCGGGAATGTCAGGAAGATAGCTTAAAACCACATCAAGACATTTGCCAACCTTCTCTAAAAAGTATAATCAATTAAAGCCTCTTATTTTCGAAATCTTTATTTTCAGACACAAAACACAATATATCATGTTATATCTTTCAATCTTATAATCCTATAATATAAAAAAGGATTCAAAATGCATGGACATATATCTTTTTAACTCTTATTTTATACATCTTAATTGGAACTGATGATCTATTTTTATAGAGAAACATATGTATTCCGCAAATAAATAGTTAAAAAATTAAATGTGTGTATACATATAATAATAATTATAATATAAAGTAGTAAGCTTTTTTTGTCTGTAGCGAAGGATCACGCTAACCGTTGAACCGTTATGGTTGTTCTTTGCAGTAAAGCTTCTTACAGGTCTAGGGAAGGTTTTTAAATATTTTGGGGGAGGGTATTTCCACCACCCCCCCCCCCTTTAAAAAAATGAAATCGAAAAGGGGGGGGGTAAACTTTTCACACTCCCATCTTAGGTGCCCCTAGAGGCTTCTAGGGGCGTAGTCGCTAGTCTAATATATTAAGTAGTAAGGTTTTATGTTTTTAGCTTAAGATTTCCATAACAACTGAACAGTTGGAATTTTCAAATTCAGTGATGCTTCACATGGCTCCTTTGATGGCTTTAGGCCATTATTTTTTCAGATTTAAGTCTTAAGAGGGTTTTAAACTATTTTACTAGCCCTTCTCTGCCTCTAAGAATACATAGCCCCTAGAGGCTAGGGTCGTAGCTGCTAGAGGCTAGGGTCTAAAATGTAATAATCTATTATTAATCTATTTAGAAGGTGTGCAGAGCCGACTCTTTCCAACAGTCTACATTCACAGAGGGCTATGTGGAATCAATCTGAAAATTCAATGTCTGTATATAGGTAATTTAATGATTTAAAAAAGGAATATAGTTTTCACTTCTTCCATCAATTCAAACAAAATTCCAATGCTTTCCCACCAAGCCTAATCAATCTAGGACACAAGGTTTGTATATCTTTACATGAAATGAAGTCTTCATATAAGTTCGAAAATGCATAAGTTTTCATGAAAACTAATCCTGTTGTACCAAATATTTATATCAAGAAAACTGATAAATTGTATCCTTAATTTGCTAAAATTTTTAGATTTGACTAATTTGTCCTTAAAAATAGAATTTGTTAATATTTGAAAAGTTGAGAGTTCAACATCTTTTATTTTTTTCAATAATAAAAAGTTTATTTCTCCAAAATTTTCTCGTAGACCTTTTGGTAGCAAATCTACCATTCAAAATTCACATATATGTCCGTCGGTCCGTCCATCTGTCTGAAACGATTAGGAGTAATCATGATTTTCTGGACTTCTAAACTATCTACACTATATGTTTCTTTTGTTACATATCTTCATATATTTTTTTGTTTTGTTTTTATGGTTGTTGTCATCCTTGTAACACATATTCCAGTATGGCATCGAAATATATAAATATCCACTTGATTGGAACCGGTTACAGCCATACCAAAAAAATTATGAATAGCATCGTATTACAGACAATTTTAACGAATATTAAAACAAAAATCATAGAATAAATATCAGTTTTGTTAGCCCAGGCCTTCGGCTCCTCGGGGTTAACAAAACTAGTTTTCATTTTGGTATTTGTGGAAAGATTTCTGTAATTCTCTACTATATGACATAATCATTCTTATTTTTTTCTTTTAATTTAGGTATAACCTATGTCCTGGTGAACATAGTAGCTATGCTCATTGCCAGGTATGTATTTAAGAATGATAGTCAACCTGAAAAAAATATTTTTTGCCTTTAACTTTTCCGCCAATAAAAAACCGTTCCATTAGAAGAAAACGGCAAAGCTACTATATAACTTTCCTTCCATTAGGGCTTCTACAGCGATTAATTTCCGTTGGATTAGGACTGTTTCTCAGCTAAACTGAAAAATCCTTTATCTTTATGTATTACATACAGTTTTTGAAGTCCCGGGCTATCAAAACTGGTTTTTCACTTTAAAATCAGTTTGCTGTCTATGATATGATGCGATTAATATCAACTATGCCATTTAAAAATTCAGTTCAGCCGATGAATAGACAGACATACGGAAATTTTGAATTATAGAGTAGCTTTGCTACTAAACACGCACAAAAAAATGATATTTATTTTATTTAGTATGATGATTGGTAATCCACAGCGGTACTTGAACTATGAGAGCCTCAGAAATCAACTTTCTGCTGATAAAAGGTAATAGTGTAGAGTATTTTTTTAAATTGTGAACTTTAAAAGCTGTTAAGGGCCTAACGGTGGAACATATAGATTATGCTCTCCCAAAGTTTTAATTAACAACTTATTTTCCACGTGTTTTCTTCTAAGAAGCTTTCCCTGTGCATCCTTAGGCCATCTTGGCAATTCTAGATAAATTACAGGCCTCTAAACTCATTGTGTTGGCATTACAAGTATACAAGTATGATCATTCGTTTGGCAGGTAGCAGTATAGGTTTTTGGAGATAATCGTTACCAGGAACATGTTAATGTAAACTGCACTAGATCCCAAAAATACAAGGATACAACATTCATAAAAGCAATGTATTGACATACGGATAAAGTGAGTTATAGAGCAGATGTTTAGTTTCGTGATCATAAAAAAGTTAGGAAATTAAAGATGAGGTAAATGATCACGAAACCTTTATCAAAATAGATTGTCATTTTTAGCATGCCTGAGAGATAGGCGGACTATGTGTTGTTGTAAACTGGATGCTGAAAAAATAGGATCTTCACAGCTGCTTATCTTAAGTAGCAGCCGAGAAAATGCATAAATTTCTATCATTTAGTTATGTAATAAAAAGTACGTGGCTAACCTTTAAAATATCTTTTTAGTATTGAGAACAGTACTGAAGCAAGCCTTGAAGATGATGTACCTTCTTTGACTTTACAGAATAAGGTGGCAATATGAATTAGTTAATTACTAGGACGGAATTAAATAAGGATGTAGTGGACAAATGCTAATTATATAGTAATTACGCTACAAAAATTCTCCAAATACTTCAATATTTGACAAATTGATTAATTTGTTAATAATGTTAAGATTTATGAATTATTTTATTGTCTCAAATATAAATCTGCTGATTAAAATAATTTTCTAAAATATAAACAAATATTTTGTACCTAGTTGATTTTAACATATTTTTCTATAAAATATTTTTTCTAGATGGATGAAATAACGGAGCATGCTATTTTGGAAATTGGTTCTAATGGTATTGAAAGTAAGAAGTTTATTTATATAAAGCTTCACTGTAAAGGCGAGGTATTTCAGTTTGATGGTTAGTAGGATTTTTAGTTTAGACAGACAAAGTGGCTTTGCCCCTAGCTTCAAGGGAATTTGCCCAAAGCTTATTTTTTATTTTAAAAGTAAAATGACGTTTTTAAAATCTCAATTTGCAACTCACATCTAAAAATAAACCCTTTAAACTTCTTTAGTTGATACAAGTAGTTTTGTTTTTTTAGAGGGGATTTCACATCACTTTTATCTATTGGACTTTAATTACCCCATACAAAATAGCCTTAAACTTAGCAAAACTTTACTTAGAATTAAAGATTGTTTGTTTTCGAGATCATTCGAGATTTGGTTCGAATCTCTACCTAACCCAGTCATAACTAAATGCGTTTATTGTTTTACCTTTACCTGTGTCACATGCGAGACATTAAAGGTAAGGCGCAACTTATCATGTACAGAAGGGACTTCCAGTGAAAGGTCTTGCAATCAAATTGGTTTGTTGGCTATACCTTATTTGTATCATCAACCATTCCCAAATTTATTTATTATGTTTACCAACATCCAGTTAGCCTAGCCTTGAGACTCGGGGTGGAAGGGGCTATATTTGACTCAATCTTTTAGTTTTTCTTTAATGGATTTTTTTCTCATTAAAACATATTTTCTAATTCTAATGTTTTCTTTTTGATATATTAGTTTTGGTTGAATCCTTGTTCATGATTGTTGTTTCATCTATTCTTATCCATGGAATTAGAACAGTAAGTAGAATTATTTATCGCATCGCAATATAGACAGCTTTCCGTGGATAATAAAATAAAAAGATATGAGATTAAAACCAGTTTTGTAAGCCCCGAGGGGCCGAAGACCGGGGCTCAAAAAACTGGCATTAATTTTATGATTTTTGATGTATTATTCATGGAAAATTGGTTGTAATAGAATGCTATACATGATTTTTCAGTATGGCTGGGAGGGAACTGGTTCAAATCCGGTGGATATTAATCGGTTTTGAAGTTATACTGGACACAGCAAGCTTTATATGACAATGGTACACTACGCAGATGTCATCTAGAGCTAGCACTTTTTAGCTTAAACAAGGATGAAAACATCTATAGGTAACGATGAACAGATTTATAATTACTAGTTAGGAAAACTATCGGCTAAAACCCCCATATCTAGGGGATCTGTATTGAAAGGTTAGAGAGGCGCTAGAAAATATATCTTAAAACTACTCCAAGACTTAAATCTGAAAATATATAGCCTAAAACTACCACAGGACCTATATGAAGCTCACCTAAAATAAAAAAAATAACCTAATTGGTGCGGTGTTTATAAGTTGATGAAAACAATTTTCCATTCCCCTTTCCCTTAAAATTCCTTTGTTTAATATCTCCACTAGTTTAGAGCCCCTATAAGTAGCCAATGAGTAATACTTTTTCCCCACAGTACAATAAAATTTCTAAATATGTGATTAAATATTTATTTATATCATGACGAAAGTTTTATTTCGAAAAAGAGGGCATTTCAGCTGTCGTTGGGGGGGGGGGGAACACATCTGCCCTCAAATATTAGTTTAGATTTTTTCGCTTGTTGGTTATACGTTATACCTGAAAATTACCTTCATAAGACTTGACCTCAGATGGGCTATATATGAGCTATAAGGTGTCTATAGAAATAGAAGCATCTTGCCATGCTTTACAAATAAATCTACACAATCTAGGGTCTATCTCCTATAGTTCCAGTATTTTGTTCATACTAGGCTTAGTTTTTAGACGTTTTACTCGTACAAAGTACTTAAAATATCAGAGATAGACCCCAGATTGAGTCGAGTTTTTTTAAAGCATTTCGAGACGTTTCTATATACTCCTTAATATCAATTATTATAGCTCATACATAGCCCAACCGAGTTCAAATGTTAGGAATGTAATTTGTCATTTTTGAGAAAACTTAGTCTTCTTTAAATGATCATTTATTTTAGGAAAAAGCCACCTTTATCTTCCCCTGGGTTGTTGTAAATGTGCTGGTCACAATCGCCAACTTTATTGGTATGATGGTCAAGTATGCGGTACTTACCTATGCTGGAGTTCTAGAGGTAATAATATTGGTATGATAGTCAAGTATGCTGTACTTACCTATGCTGGAGTTCTAGAGGTAATTATATTGGTATGATAGTCAGGTATGCTGTACTTACCTGTGCTGGAGTTCTAGAGGTAATAATATTGGTATGATAGTCAAGTATGCTGTACTTACCTATGCTGGAGTTCTAGAGGTAATTATATTGGTATAATGGTCAAGTATGCTGTACTTACCTGTGCTAGAGTTCTAGAGGTAATTATATTGGTATAATGGTCAAGTATGCTGAACTTACCTGTGTTAGAGTTCTAGAGGTAATTATATTGATAAATGGTCAAGTATGCTGTACTTACCTATGCTGGAGTTCTAGAGGTAATTATATTGATATGATGATCAAGTATGCTGTACTTGCCTATGCTGGAGTTCTAGAGGTAATTATATTGGTATAATGGTCAAGTATGCTGTACTTACATATGCTTCAGTTCTAGAGGTAATTATATTGGTATAATGGTCAAGTATGCTGTACTCTCCTATGCTGGAGTTCTAGAGGTAATTATATTGGTATGATGGTCAAGTATGCTGTACTTACCTATGCTGGAGTTCTAGAGGTAATCATATTGGTATGATGGTCAAGTATTCTTTACTTACCTGTGCTAGAGTTTTAGAGGTAATTACTAATTATATTGGTATGATGGTCAAGTATTTTTAATAAGCATATATTTTTTAATCAAAACTTATAAAAGACAGCCATTTTTTCCCTTAATTTCGTAAAGTTGGGGTTTTTGTTGAAGTCAAATGCTTTTATTAAGTCAAATGGTTCATTTATATATAAATTTGATTATAATTAAGGACACTTTGACTTAACAGAGCATTTGACTACAACCCAACACTTAACTTTACGGAATTACGCCAAAAAAATACCTCTTGGTAAATCCTTTCTTTTATTTATTATAAATTATTTTTAGATGATTATCACAGTTCTGTTCTTGCTCATCACTTCTTATTTTATTTTGAGGTAAGATTTTTATGGTACTTTCCCATAAAGTGCCTATTGAGCACTGAACCCCCCTCTCTTTTTAAAGGAATTGAAAAAAAAGGGTTTGGTGTATATTTTCTTATCACTAACCCCTGCGTTGCCTGTACTCAATATAACCTAACCCAATGGATATTTTTTTTCTGTGTATCTGAATACTAACTTTAGAGATTCAGTGCTTACATAAACTACCCTAACCTAATCGGCAATCATTAACTTTACCTAACCTGAAGAACCCATAAAAAAATACTGTGAAAATATGACGAAACCCGAAACTTGGTTTTCTTTCCATGATTGAATAACTTTTAAATTGTTTTTACCCTTTTTAGTGTGTATTCCTACTATCAACTGTTGAAGATCAGAAAGGCTAAAGTGATTAGTTTCCTCAACAATGAGTTCCAAGCTGAAACAGGTAAGATATTCCAGGAAGGAATGGTCTGTTCATTACACTAGTCCCGAAATTTTATAATAACATTTTCCTCTTCGTTGGATCAACAACTTTAAGGACTTTTATTGAATTTTGGTTGGGTTGTTCATTAAGTTGAGTGTCCAACCGCTTCAACCACTAATTGTAATCTACTTTGGGAGTTTAATTTAGTACATCAATTTATCGGCCATTGTCTTATCCCTTTAGGTCCCTGAAGTGAATATATGTTTTTCTCGTATTCATTCGAATCCGGTGGATAGGAACCGGTTCTCATCCATACGAAAAAAACTATGTCTATCATCCAGCTTTCTACGAATATAGAAATGTACAATCATAAGATTAAAACTGTACATTCTGTATCCGCGGAAAGCGGTTTATAATACGATGAAAGAAATAACTAATATTTTACAGGTACCGGATACCACATCCTGATAGAAGAGGATATGGGCCATGATAATCCTCCAGCATACTCAGGTATATTTCACCTAGTTAGTCTGGCCAAAACCTGGATATGTCTAGATAATCTCGCTGAAATTTAATTTATTTGGGGGGGTGTTGCCGTTGGAGGATAATAACCTCAACAAAAAATGACATTGTGCCAAAAAATTTCTATTAAAACTATGGTGTTCTGTTTTGGGGTAAATTTGTTATAGGGCGGGGTGTTATAAAATGTTTGATTGAGGATATTAACCCCCCCCCCCGCACCCACCCAATAAATACCACATAAATAAACTGGTGTTCTTGTATTTTTATTACATTAGTTTGTATAATTTGCCAAGTCTATAAAATTGTATGTAAAAATATGAAATATGTATTTCTGTCACATTTTTTTTAGGGAAAAAGAAAATTACTTTTGCTTACATGTTTAAGTTACGTAGGTACTTAAAACTGTTCAGATTATAATTAGGTATTAGAAAATAATGATCTAAATAGATTATATATTTAAGTACTTCTTCAGTTTAAGACAACAATAATTATTAATGCTAGCAATTATCCTTAGTTTTATTTAAGTGATGGTACCTTCCCGCCCTCTCTTACTTTTTCGTTTAAAGTTTGCAATATATATGATTTAATAGATCTTAGCCTTTCAAATTGTATGGATCTTAGTAATTTTATATGCTGCTTAATTTTAAAGTAAAATTAAAATCTTATGCGGAGAGGAGTAATTATATTTTTTAATTCCATTGGTATAAGGCAATTAAGTGCAACTGCATGCACTTTGGAAATGCTGTTAGAGGGGTTTTGGATGGTCCAATCGTTTTATAAGGATACTACTAATACTATATTACACCAATTAAAAGTACTTTTAGATTTACACTGTTTAATTATTTTCAGATTTGGCTCATTCATCAAGAACTATTCCATTCACTGAAAAGGTATTAAAAGAGCAGCTACTCTGTAATTAGTATTACTACGTCACCACGAACGTTTCTCCAACTTCAATTGATTATGTGATTGTTGTGCCGTTTTTCTATGATCCATGTAGCATAGCTACTCTGTAATAGCCCCTGATGTATGTATGTATGGCTTACATTGCAAGCTGACCCGCAATTCTCATGGAAGCTTCTCAATTATTATATCACACTAGCCTAGAGTTTTGACAGGTGTTCCGTATTAAGCCACCCTAATTAACGGCACTCTCATATGATTGATAAGCATAGACGAGCTGGAAAAGCACAATGTAAGTTGCATTGATAGGTATAATCCTAAAACAAATCTCCCTCCTTACAACATATAATAAGTTTTCATTGTTTATAATTTATGTGCTTCGCTCCTTTGGATGTCTTTTTCCTTTAATATAAACTTGCTGCTATCTCTCTATTGCGTGGGTTATTTTTATAAAATAATATTTATAATTTAGAGTTTAAATTAATGCTGTAAGCCTCAGTTTAAAAAAAATTTAATACACTGTGTATGGGGAAAAAAGTAGTTTGACTAAAAAATTATGCAAGAAGAAAAACGCTGTCCGATATAAATCCAATGTGCTTTTTCTTGGAAGAAATATAATTTTTCATGCTTAAGGAAATTTTTTACATAAAAAATGGTCTACAATACGCTAATTATTACTTTTAAATTGCTAATTTGAATTTTTTATTTTTTAAATCTAATGTTTTCAAAGATGCTTTGCTAAGGCCGTGAAAAGAACTTAACTATAAGACACATTTTAAAAAAGGAGCACTTTGGATATTATTTACTTATTGATTATTGATATTGTAACTTTGAAGAATTATTTAAACAAGAGTTATATAAAGAAATTTGATACAGTATGATTATATATTACTGAACAAAGGTAAATGCTCAAAAATCCCTCAAAATGCTGTTAAAAATATACAATTTAGTTTTGTTTGTTCCATTACTACATAACATTTGATATTTGCTTCCAACTATTTTCTACCGCAATAGTGGATAGATCTGGAGACACGAGTTTCAGACCCTTGAAGCAAATATCAAAATGTTTAGTAGTAATGGCCAGAACGAAACTAAATTTGCAGATTTTGAACAATATTTTGAGGGATTTTTGAGCCTTTACTTTACTTTTGTTCAGTAATATATGATCATACTGTACTTGTATCTTTAAACTTCTTTCGAATGTTTTTCTTATCATCTTATAAGGAGATCTTATTATTCGATACATATTATTATATGAATGTTACAGTTTAATAAAATATGTTTAATCTGTTAATGGTGTAAATATAAAATGAAATCCTTAATTCTTCTAATACTTTGTTTCGAGAAAGTCATATTAAGAGCAATTATCATGAACATACTACTATATTTTCAATTATGAAATTAGTCTTTCATATTATGTCTAATTTATACTGCCGCCGCCAAAACTTATATGATGAGAATTATGATATAAAATTTACATAAAAGTAAACATTTTCTGAATTTTTTTTGAAGATAAGAAAATTAGAGCCTTTTAAACTTACCCACAAATAAAGAATGTTAAATAAAAAGGTGAAGGAAACAAATTATGCCTCTGGCTCATTGATAGTCATGAATTCTTTGCCAAACACTAAATTTTCTAACCATTTAGCTTTAATAGGAGTTGAGATGATAAGGGGGTTGGGGCGTTCAACGTCCCTCCCAAACAACCAATTAAGGTACGAAAATGGGTCCGACTTTTAAGGGTTAAGATCACATTATCATTTTTTTTATCTATTTTCAGACTGTGCCAATGACAGAAGAAGAGGATAAGAACAAAGAGAACGTGCTCTACGTGCAATTGTGAGGTCAAATCAGGGAGAGAGGGAACATGGGACTGTAAATTATACTGGTACCCAAAGTTTCATTATCACATTATCTTATTCGTTGGCTCCCATTCATAATTTCAACATTTAAACCAGAATTATATAAATATTATTGTTAGTGGACAGAGTGACTCAAAAATCAGCCATGTGACGTCATAAAAATGAGGACGATGAGAAGAGAATTGGGAAAGAAAATCCCTAAAAAAGATATGGATAATACACTTATTTTATGACGTCACATGGCTGATTTTTCAGTCACTTTGTCAACTTACATTATTTATAAGCTTCATTAATGAACAGGATTAAGACAATGTATAGTAGAAATGAGAGCTTAATAGTTATTTTCGCAACGTATTATAGACAGCTTTACATGTATATTAATATAAAAATAATAAGATTAATACCAGTTTTTTTTATCCCCGGGCTAACAAAACTGGTATTAATTTTATAAATATCATTTTAATATTCATGGAAAATTTTCTTTAATACCATGCAATACATGATTTTTCAGTATGACTGAGAACCGGTTTTGAAGCCATACTGGATAATATGTTGCATATTGTAGAAAGGGGGGGGGGGTTAATGCAACCATCTCGTAATCAGTGAGCAAATGGCACTTAGAATTCGAATTTCGATCTAAACTTTTGCATGAGTAATCCTTGGTATGTCTATTTTCCTTAAATCGAACAAAAAGTTGGAAAAGTAACAGCTGGAGGCGCAACCGTTTAGCCGTTTTTTGCCTATTTTCATGGTAAAATCATCATCAATTACGTAGGAATCAACTTTTTAAAACATATTTATGGTTTAATTCATGTTAAATGATAGCAATAACCATTTTCAAAACTTCTAGTACCAACAGCTACCGTCTAGAACCGTTTGATAGCGTTTTGGAGTATTATGTGGAGATAGGTTTCGTGACTAATTTGCAATATAGATATCCAAAAAATGGCAAAATGGCTTAGCCGCCACCAGTTAGCCGTTACTTTTCCAACTTTTTGTTCGATTTAGGGAAAATAGACCTACCAATGATTACTCTTGCAAAATTTCAGATGGAAATTCGAATACTAAGTGCCATTTGCTCACTGATTACGAGATGGTTGCATTAACCCCCCCCCCCCCCCTTAAAAAAAGTTGTAGTATTCTGACAATATGGGAGTATGCAAACCATAGCACACAAGTAAAGCACCTAAAAGCAGTGTAAATACTAGATTTTATGTTCAAATATTGATTAATAATTTTTCTAAAATACTGTCACAATTCATTTCATTAAAGATCTATATATTTTCAAAACATTATTTAAGTATAGATCTTGTTTTATATAAACCAAAAAATTAATATTTCAAAAATTGCTTAAGTTATATGCTTTGGTTCATGCATACTCCCCTTAAAATAACATGCTCTAATTTGTGTATATTCCCTTTAACAATGACATTTATCAAAAACTTTGTAATCTAATGTGCCAAATTTATCGTAAAGTTTTTTTAGACACTTTAAATTTTGAAAATTTAATCTTAATTATAAAAGCTTGTAAAATAAATAACGTTGTACTATGTAATTTTTTTGTATAATTATATATATGTTTGTTAAAATAATCCAATATTTATTGTAAAATATAAAATTGTATCAATTATTTTCTAGATATTTAATTGTTTGTATATTAGTTATGTAGCAGGTTTCATGTTTGTGTGTTTCTATTTGGTATTAGTAATTCATTGAAAATGTTTTTCTTTTTTTTAGAGAACTTTTGAGTTCTGTTTGGTATGTTTCAAATTAATTTTGGGAGGGTAGGAAAGAAATAGAAAAAGAAAAGTTTCATGATAAAATTGTCATTCAAATAAAATACAATATTTAGGGGTTAGTATCTTTAGAAAAATAAGAGATTTTCCAGTATGTCTCCGAGACCTATAAATGTCAGCTGGATTTTATTCATACTGAAAAATCATTTATAGCATTGCATTACAGACAATTTTCCAGGAATATTAAATAATGTTGTTGTTTAATAAAAATCCTAAAATTAAAATCAGGTTCGTTAACAAAACTGGTTTGGATGTTATAATTTTCATTTTAATATCAGCGGAATACAGTGGCGTGCGAAGCACTTTGTCTAGGGGGGGGCATTTTGAAGATTTTGTAAAATTTTGCCCCCCCCTAAATCAAAGTGCCCCGGGGGGGGCACTTTGCTTTAGGGGGGGGCATTTTGATTATATATACTAATTTTAATTAAGGGCGTTTTAAGGGGTGGGATTATTTGATTATGGGCCTCCTAGTCCTTATCCCTTCTTCCCCATCCCTTCCCCCATCCCTATTTCCCATTTATATCCCCCACCTCTTCCCCCCCATCTCTTCCCCCCCCCATCTCTTCTAACCCCATCCCCTCTCCCCACCCTGCAATGACCGAAGGGAAGGGAGCTAGAAAGCATCTTCGAAACATAGTACAGAAGATAAATTAACCTTTACCCCCCCCCCCCTCCACCACAAAACATTTTTAATGGGTGGAAGGGGATGTTATAAAATCTCAGCAGGAAGGATGAATAACCCCATTAAAAAAAATTGGGGGGGGGGGGGTAGGGGATAAAAACACTCATTTTGGAAATAATTTACCAAAAATTAACCTAATACCTATGAAAAAATGATTTTAAATATTTCTTTATTGTATGACAACAAGGATGACAACATCTTTAAGTAGCAAAGCACAAAAACCAGTATAAGAATACAGACAAGTAGATTTAAAGAGCATCTGTTGAAATAAATATATTTTTTAGGTAGAAAAAGTCACAAATCCTTTTTCCTGTATGTTGTGTGATGACAGTCAAAGTAAATTACATACTGGATGCTCAAAACAGCGAAAAAAAATTTTTTTTAATATTATAATCTACAAAAAAAATTATCATACCATAAAAACCAAAGATATAATGAACTATGTAAAAAATAAAAAAAAATTACTTGTCCTTTCATTGTGATAAAAAGCAGAAACCATTTAGAAGGGCGCGAAGTGCAAATTTTTTTCTTCAAATATGCAGGGAGGGAGGGGTTTTTGGGCTATTTATTACACTAGTCCCCAATATTTCATAGCAGAAACCATTTGCAAGGGCGCGAAGCGCAAATTTTTTTCTTCAAATATGCAGGGAGGGAGGGGTTTTTGGGCTATTTATTACACTAGTCCCCAATATTTCATAGCAGAAACCATTTGCAAGGGCGCGAAGCGCAAATTTTTTTCTTTAAATATGCAGGGAGGGAGGGGTTTTTGGGCTATTTATTACACTAGTCCCCAATATTTCATAGCAGAAACCATTTGGAAGGGCGCGATCGCAAATTTTTTTCTTCAAATATGCAGGGAGGAAGGGGTTTTTGGGCTATTTATTACACTTGTCCCCAATATTTCATATAAAAATTTCTTATTCGTTGGCTCAACAACTTTGGGGACTTTAATGGAATTTTGATTGGTTGGTTAATTAAGTAGAGTTTCCATGCATTTCATCCAATAATTGTAATCTATATAAGGGGTAATTTTTTGTATCATCATTGGGGATGTACAAAATTTCTTTGGTAAAAAGTTTTTATTATACAAAATAAAATACTTCCTATAACCTGGTTTGTTATGTTCAGTGAAAAAAGGTTATAACCTAACTGTCTGGTTGGCGCGAAGCGCCAAAAATTTTTTTTTGGAGTATTTCTTGATCTTTTTTTTGGAAACTGGGATAGTTTTGCTTTTTGTAGGGTAGGGGGCAAAAAGGGGCATTTTTGTTGACCAGGGGGGGGCAAAATGGGGCATTTTTTAACATTTAGGGGGGGGGGGCAGGGGGGGCGGTTGCTAGGGGGGGCAGAGGGGGGCGTTTTGGTCGCTAGGGGGGGGCGATTGCCCCAAATGCCCCCTTCGGTTCGCACGCCACTGGCGGAATATGATCCGATGAATAACTATTTCAAGAAAAGATTCCAAGAATTGGATATGATGTTCATGTTTGCATTAAATATTAAGGATAGAATAATTTTTAATGTCATTAAACAAATTCAAATATTATTGGGAAAAAATAACATATATATACATACATTTAATATTCAACATTTATAAATGATAATTACATTGCATTAAGAATTTATTAATAATAAACTATTCTTTTTGTAAACAATGAATACTATAGGTTTAACACAATATAATACAAGTATCCAAGGACTGAAAAACAGAATCCTGTATTTACTCAATTTTTATGGAATATTGTTTAAATCTTTAAATTTGGCTTCATAGACGTCCAAGGGGGGGGGGTAAAGTGGGGATTACCCTCCCCCCCGCTTTGCGCGCATTTTTGATACTAAATATTTAATAAAATTTAAATTACCCCCCTAAAAAATTTTAACCCGGGGGTAAATTTTGGGGAGGGGTAAACAAAATTTACCCCCCCCCCCTTAAAAAAAATTTACCCCCCCCCAAAAAAAAAAGCTTGGACGCCCCTGTTCGGCTTATTAAGTTTTGACACTTGTTAAGTTCAGAGCTTTGTTTTTATGGGTATTGTCATTCTTGATAAAACAATATTTCACTAAAGAGTAAATTACCTTATTTCAATGGAGAGGTAGGTTGTGCAAAAATTCCGTAAAGGTGTGAGTTTTAAGGCTTAAAAACAGAAGTAGAACGATAATATTCACTAGATAAAAAATATGTGTAATCCTTATTGAAAAGAAATATAGACAAATTAAATTTTTTAAGTTAACATAAATTTTATTGATCTACTACTGTTTTTAAGCCTTAAAACTCACACCTCTACGGAATTTTAGCACAACCTACCTCCCCCTTAGATTAGGTTCAGACCATCTATTTACCAAATATTATATTTATACTAGTTTTGCAATAAAACTAAATTGGAATTTAAGTTTATGTAAGTAAATTTAATAGTTTCACTAAATTTATTTGAACTTAAGTTAGTGATAATGATAATAATTTAATCTATGTTAACAGCTGCATTTTTAAAGCATAAAATCAAAAGAAATAAATTTTCTGACACAAAGTTTTCAAAATATAAAGACCTGAAAATACTCTTGTATAAAATGCAAACTATTCAACCATGAGGGGGTTAACACAACTTATCTGGTGAAAAAGCTGCAAGTTAGCGCACTGAATCTATAAGCTTTCCAATTTTTAACTTTAAATGTCCTCTGGTCTGGTCGCATTGGTTTTATTAGGGATGGCAATCCGAGGCACTCTAGATTATGATTCTGATCGGATTGTCAAAAATTGGCGGATTTAATCCAAAACAGATGCGCCATTTCTTTAACAAATTTTCTATATGTGTCTCTTTGCAAAATTGAAACACTTCATGGATACAACAATTTGCAGAAGTAATTCATTTTATTTTAAAGCTAAGATTAGATTTTATATATTAGGAAAATTAATTTAATTTAATCACTGTTGTAGGAATTTTTTACTGTTAAAATATGGATTATCGGCGTTATCCTTTTATAATTTTTTTTTTCAATTTTGAAAATTTGAGTTCCCTCCCCCCCACAGAGAACAACTATTTTAGGTTAGGTTAGTTTATAGGCTAGGGAGCTGAGCGCTGCGGCTAGGCAGGCAAGGAGGCCGAGCGCCGCGACTAGGCAGGCAAGGAGGCCGAGCGCCGTGACTAGGCAGGCTAAGGAGCCGAGCGCTGCGGCCAGAGTTCATAGTTCTGTCGGGGGGGGGGGGGGGGGGGTACTCAAATTTTCAAAGTTGAAAAAAAAATTCTAAGGGGATATTCCTGGATTATCATTTAATTTTATTTACAAGATTCTCATGAGATTATGAATTAAGAATTTCTTAAAATTGATTATTTCAAGGGGTTTGTTTTTCAGAATTTATATATCTATTAAAATCAGGGATCATACGTCTAAGTAGGGTTGAAATTATTTGCACATTTTTAATGCAAAAATAAGCAAATGTCAAGTCCTTGATTAAACATTCTACGTATTTTTTTTTCTTAAATGCTGTTAGATTAATGAAAATTTTATCATCTTTTTATTTTCAAAAAGCCAAAAAGTACATACATATATGATACAAAATATTTATAAATGTTAATATTTAACTGATATGGTTATCATATGTCCTGGGAAGATTTATTACTATTTTCTGGGAGGGTACAAAGCCTCGAGATCAAATTAAAAATGAGGTGGCTTATAGACCCTCAAAAGAGCAGATACAAAAAGAACTTTTGACTGCTACATTCATCAATAAGTTAAATAAATAGGATTCATGATTATTTCTTTCAGCAAAACTTCTCTATTATTATATACTATTTGTGTCTGTCTCTTCTTCTGTCTGTTATGCCATGGGGGTAGTGTGTGCAGATAATTCACTTTCCCATTACTGAACTTCCTATCCATGTTACCTTTATTTCTTTACCCTTTTGCTTATTTTACCTTCCTTATTACTAACTTTTCAATATTCATGTTATTTGCAATTATTAACTAAAGTATCCTTGGTCCATACAACATCTATTTGTTTAATTTTTTTATACTTTTTGAAGAAACAGAAAATACATAAAAAATTCTTTTAAAGAATACTTTTTATAATCAAATATTTGTTACAAGATCTATTGCTAGGATTAAATACTATACTTGAGTTCTTACAGAGCAACTGATGATACAAAATGCTTTATATTAGTGGGCCAGTAGAACTTTCAGCTGGTGTTATTCTGTTAGTTTCACCATTTAGATTGGTACTACCAAATTTCTTGAATATCTTTCTCTTCATATTGTTGTAACCAACCATTCCTAAAATATTGATTGATAATATATTCCAGGGATTATCAACTATGCATCACCTGAATGTAAGGCTAGATGAAATCAATCGTTTACAATTTTTAAAATCAGAAAATATTATACTACCATGTAAAAAATGCAGGAACTACTACAAAAGTAACAAATATAAAAGCTACTGTATGTTATTTAAATGTACCCTCCTATGTAGTAAAGTGCAGGGGACACTACAGAAGTTACAAACATGTAGACCAAGTCAAGCCTATGTACCTACCTATGTAGTAAAGAGCAGGGGACACTACAGAAGTTACAAACATGTAGACCAAGTCAAGACTATGTACCTACCTATGTAGTAAAGAGCAGGGGACACTACAGAAGTTACAAATATGTAGACCAAGTCAAGTCTATGTACCTACCTATGTAGTAAAGAGCAGGGGACACTACAGAAGTTACAAACATGTAGACCAAGTCAAGACTATGTACCTACCTATGTAGTAAAGAGCAGGGGACACTACAGAAGTTACAAACATGTAGACCAAGTCAAGCCTATGTACCTACCTATGTAGTAAAGAGCAGGGGACACTACAGAAGTTACAAACATGTAGACCAAGTCAAGACTATGTACCTACCTATGTAGTAAAGAACAGGGGACACTACAGAAGTTACAAACATGTAGACCAAGTCAAGCCTATGCTTTATAAACACCCTTGTCTGTTGGTCTGGAAGCAACACTGTGTCTAAAAATATTCAATTACATTATCAGTTTTTTTTCATTGCAATAGAGAGGCTTTAATTTTTCTTATTAATATAATTATGTATAGAAGCTACTCTATAACTCACTTGTCTGTCCGTCGGTAATTTTCTTAGCTCAGCTGCTGTTTATGATAGATAGCTGGTGATGATTCCTTTTACCAGTGAGCAATAGCATGCAGTATATATTTTACTTAGTCTGTCAGTCAAGCTTTAAAGCACATAAAAACTTATTGCTTTGAAGGATTTTCTGATTTGTTGAAAATTATTTATCACATACTTTCTTTTTTATGACAACTTAACATCTGCTATTTTTTCATTTGTTTGTTTTTCTATCTGTGATTTTTTATGCTTAGCGACTTATGTATCTTGTCATCCTTGTTTTATAAGTTAATCTTAATTTTAATAAGAATCTTACTTCTCAGCATTCCCATCACCAAACTAAAATAAGAAATATATATTAACATATTGATGTTTCTTAACTTTGTTTTATGATTTTCTTGTTTTAAGTCTTGACAAAAATATAAAAAAGTTAAATTTCTGCTTTTTTGACATGAAAATATCATGAAATAAAACAAAATTTGACTTACTTGAAAATAATAACAAACATGATAGTGCCAGCCTCCAGGATCCAAATAGTCATATTGATTTTGAAAGAAACAGCATTATGCCTAAAAATAAAATTTAAATGAGACATTTAGGTCTTCATTAATAGAGATAATCTAAAGACACAATCTCTTAAGCAGCCAATAGGAAAATAGTGAAGGAACAACTGGTCACACTATTGGTTAGAAAGTGTCCAGATCTTAGTAAGAAAGGAAGGTTATAAATAAAGGTGTTTGTCTGCTAGAAAATCATTTTTAAGTCAGATGAACCATCTAGGTATCATAGGCGTCCAAGGGGGGGGGTAATGGGCCATTTGGCACCCCCAAACGATTTTAGGGGTGCCGTAGGCACCCCTAAAATTTTGTGAACAATTACCCCCCCAAAAAAAAATTACCCCTACCTTGGGGGTGCCGTAGGCACCCCCAACGATTTTGGGGGGGGTATTTACCCCCCCCAAACCATTTTGGGGGGGTAAATACTCCCCCCAAAATAGAAAATCTCTAACAAAAAAAATTTTTGCGCGCTTCGCGCGCATTTTTAACACTAAATTTTTTATAAAATTTAAATTACCCCCCCCAAAAATTTTACCCCGGGGGTAAATTTTGGGGGGGGTAAACAAATTTTACCCCTGCCAACAGATTTCAGGGGGGGTAATTACCCCCCCCAAGCAAATTTTACCCCCGGGGTAAAAATTTTGGGGGGGGTAAAAAAAATTTGCGGCGCGCTTCGCGCGCCATTTTACCCCCCCCAAAACCAAATTACCCCCCCCTAAAAAAAATTTTACCCCCCCCAAAATAAAAAGCTTGGACGCCCCTGCTAGGTATATTATGTCTAACAGTCTATTGCAACATTAAATCAAAGATATGTACTATTTATTATCATAAGAAATATATTTGTTACTTTTTTGATTATTTTTAAAAATCTAAATCCTACTTTTTTCTGTATTGTCTTTCTTCAGCAGTTAAACCAGGAGTTTGGATGTCATGAACTTTCAAGAAATAAAATATTGCCGCGTAGCCTAAACAAAAAGTTTATATAGATTTTTGCATGATATTTCTATGAAAATAATTTAGACGTCTTTTTAAAGAAAAAAAATTCCATTCCTTTTATTAAGTTGTTGGATTTCTAGTCGTTTTTGTCAGTTATTTGATGTCACATTGCCAAAGTAATAAGATGTGTGTTAGTTTGTTTATATGATTTTTAAAAAATTATGTTAATTTGTTATGTATGTATTCTAATTTTTGAAAATCCTCTAAATTTAAATGAAGAAATCTGTTAATGCTTTTGTCATTGTCAGCATTAAAAGCTTAATTATAACTGAAGATTGCTATAATGCATAAAACATGATGTTTTACAAATAATCTTTTGTTATTCATTCTATATGGACTATAAATTTCACATTTCTTGGCAATTTACCATGAAATTTGAAAATTTGACTTGTATTAGGTCTATGGGGTTTTATGTTTGTAAAAAAAAGAAATGTTCTTTTTTTATTTGAATAGGAATAAGTTTTCATGGAAACTTATCTTGTATTTCTTTCAAATAGTTTTACAGAAAGCTAATAAAAGAATTCCAATGACAAGATCAATAAAATATAATAATCAAATGCTCCAATTGAAACAGAATTATAAATGTAGAGTAGATGCTAATTGATTGAATCTTCAAAAAACTTAACTGTCTTTCTTATTAAGGAGCTTAGTAAATCATAAAAAAATATGATTTCTATCTTGAATAGAAGTCGAGAAAATCAAGTTAGAGTAGCTTACGGTATAAAAATAAAAATTAAATTCAAATGAAGACAAAATTGAAAGAAAATTGAACCAGCTATCTAAATGGCTACGAGAATAGCCGATGAATTAATGTACAACCTGAATGATAATACACAAAAACAGTCTTTCAGTTGATTTTATTTATTGGTTAAAAGTTTGGACACTCAACTTAATTAAACAATTAAAATTCAATAAAAGTCCCCAAACTTTTAAAACGTTATTATAAATTTTTGGGATTAGTGTAATAAACAGCCCGGCCCAATTTTCCCTCCTTCTCTGGATTTTTTCTTCTTCAAATTTCTATCAAATGCTTTGTTTATGTCAAACTAGCACTAATAAATAGTTTTCACAAATATTTTACTGTTTATATTTTCTTCTCAATAATTTGATATTTAATCCAAATCTAGTACATCAAAATATTATATAAACTTAAAATTCATTGCTATAAGGTGTTAAAGTCTTTACTTTTATTTTTACAAATTTATTTAACATTTTATAACAAGATTTTTTAAAAATTGGATCATGGAAAGAAAACGAAGTAGTGGTTTTCGTCTTATTTTCATAGTAGCTTTTCTCCTATTTCTAGCCTCTGTTGGGGTTTTAACCCCGCGAGGCCTATTTCCTAACCCTGCTGTACAATCATTAACATTTACCCAACCTCACCTAAAATAACCTATCAAAGGCTACTGTGAAAATACGACGAAACTGCTACTTCGGTTTTTTTCTCCATGATTCAAAAATTTTATTCCAATAGTTTGGAGCTTGAAAAATAGTTTTCGTACAGACACAGCTATCCTCAACAGTTTAGCGGATTTATAAACAACACGCTCCAAGCGGTCAACGGATCCATAAAATAGACATACTTGCTGAATCATACCTGGTTTTACCTAAATTATACCTGCTCCTTCTTCGGGACTATAGGCTTTTAAAGATTTTCACTTAAATTACCCTATTATTTGACTTAAAAATAGCGTTCGACAAGACATCCTGTCGCTGTTTATAAGTTTTATTACAAAAAAGGAGTCATTTGTATTTAATATATTGATAAAATTGTTAACAGCGTTTGCTTCTACCATTATTTACAGTGTTTGTTTTTATACAAAATTACCATTCAAATATCAGAATGTTAATTCATACATTCACAAAACTTACTACTTAACATTATAAGATTACTAATTGGTCAACCTAAACCTCTAGGGAAGGCGGGGGAGGAGGAAAATAGGACACACAGAAAACTGTCCCCAATTTGTATTAATTTTGAGGAACAAGACTCCAGTTACGTCATATTTTTCTTTCCCGAAAAAGGGAAGGGGGAAAGAAAAAAAAGGGAAGGGGGAAAGAAAAAAAAGATGGGAGAAAAGGGGGTTTTCCCCATCTCTTTTGAAGATATTTTCTTCCCCCCTTGCCTTTTTCGGGAAAGAAAAATATGACGTCACTGGAGTCTTGTTCCTCAAAATTAATACAAATTCGGGACAGTTTTCTGTGTGTCGGAAAATAGCCTAAAATAACTAAAAAAAACAATTATTGTGCTTTCTTGAAAAGTACAACCTAACAACTTTTCAGATCTTAAGCTTTTTTTAAAAAAGCTGGCTAATGTGAAGGAAACAAAGTTGCGGTTTTCGTTATATTTTCACATTAGCTTTTATCCTATTTCTAGCTCCTGCTGGTGCTCTAACCCCGCGGGGCCAATTGCCTAACCTTGTGGGGCAATAGCCTAACCTAACCTAATATAACCTTTCAAAAGCTCCTGTTAAAATACGACGAAACCCGCAACTTCGTTTCCTTCACATGACCCAAAAAAACTTACTACTTTATAAAGTAGGATTGGTGACATTATGACTACAGTTTTAAGCTGAAATAGATATCAAAACAAAATATGAAATGTAATTAGTAAATTACAGGGCAGTAAGAAAAAAAAATTATCAGAAAATGATCTAGTGTTCGTTTAAATCTCCAGCTAGTCAAGAATAGCGGTTTCTAAAAAATAATTATATTGCCTAAGATTACAGTATGATATACTAACATTAATTTAGGATCAAATTTTTTTATTGGCACAAATGTAAAATGTATTTTATACTTATTCTATTTTTTAAAGTTTTAAGGGGTTTTTTGTTTGTAGCTAGCTTAGGATTTCAATAACTAATGAATTGATTGAATTCTCGAAATAATGGAAAATTTAAATCGGTCTCAGAATGGTTTTAGGCTATTTTTCTGCCTTTTCCTTCCATTTTGAATACAAATTCCCTGGATGTTAAAGGGCAACCATATGTTTATTTATAGTAATAAAAGACATGTAACAATTTATGGAAAACAAAAGTAGCAGCATGTTTATGACAGGGTGATTTTTATTTTTTTGAAATAAAAGTAGTGCTTAGTTTAACCCACTAACCTCTGTTCACGCGTTTTTTGTGCTGTGAACTACCATCTAATACATATTTATTATTATTTCATAAATCTAAAGACTGTTGACCTGCTGTTTATATACTTACTGATAACTGCATCAAATATTTTTGGTATATAACGCCCAACACCAATGATAAAAATAGAAAATTTAATTATGCATTACTTTTTATCATATCAAAAGATAAAAATGATAATTGTGAAACTTGACAAGAAATTTATCTTTTCATACCGATTTTCAATAGTATGCTATAATTAATAGCAAAGAAATTTACAATCATATAAAAGATTAACTGTATTTTTATCTTAAGGAAAAGTTATAGGCTACAGTACTAACCTATATAATTGAAGTTTTACTCCAGGCATAATACAAGAAGGTGGATGGTAGAAATATGATCAGCTTTTTTGACTTCAAATTAAGTTAGCAGAGTATACTTAACATAAATACATCTATGTGTTTTAAGTTTTTAATAGCGAAAATATTACCTAATTCGGGTGGGTTTATCCTTCGATTTCAAAATCCGCGCGCTTGTCATGGGAGCTCTACTGCCCACTGTTGGATATTCATTTAAGTAACATTCAACAGACAACCAACACTTTGTCTGAGAAGGGAAAGGGGACATTGGGCTGTAGCAAAAGTTTTATAATAGTGTTTTCTTATTTGTTGGCTTATAACTTTGGAGACTTTTATTAAGTTTTGATTGATTGGTATTTAAGTTGAGTTTCCAAGCTTTTCAACCACTAAGTGTAAGCTAAATAAGGGGTAAATTTGTGTATCATCATTGGGGATTTACATCACTTTATAAGTCATTGTCTTATCCCTTTAGATCCCTGTCTCCCTACTCTAACTATTTATGCCGCGCACCTAATATAGTAACAGTAGGAACAATTTTTAACTTCTTTAATTGTACCGCGAACCTATCACATCCCTAACGAAGAGCGGATGCGCTACATGACGAGCCATAGTTGCGGGTTAGTAGCAGAACTACTTTATAATGTATCTTGTCTGTCAGTCCATAACAATATGGTGAAATTTAATTTTAACCAATACTATTTCAGATAGATAAGTCAATTTTTGTGAAGATATCCCTTAACAAAAAGTAACAGCATACAACTTACTTTGTCTGTCAGTCTGTTGGTCATGCTACATTTTTTATATTGATATTTAAGGGTTTCTCGGTTTTTTTATATATTCTCCTATCATTCTTTTCATTTATTTCTATTCCTCTATTTCCTATTTATTATGACAACTTAACTGATCATTTACTTTATAATTTACTTTGTCCCACCATTATATTTACGTTTTTCTTGAGGTTAACCTTGTTAAACCTTATATTAGATAAAATTACTTTAGTCTTAATACTATACCTCTATCATTAACTTAGTTTTTACTCATCCTCTCAACACTTTTCTTATTTTCTCGTCAACTCTTTCTCATGGTTTTAATTCATGAAATATGGATAGAAACGGCAGAGGGAACCAATAACAATTATATCGGTTAAATTTAAATTTAATAAAAGACATTTGGATGGCCTTAAAAGAAAATAATAACATCTTTTTTGTATTAAAACTTATAAACAGCGACAGGATGTCTTGTCGAACGCTATTTTTAAGTCAAATAATAGAATAATTTAAGTGAAAATCTTTAAAAGCCTATAGTCCCGAAGAAGGAGCAGGTATAATTTAGGTAAAACCAGGTATGATTCAGTAAGTATGTCTATTTTTAGGATCCATTGACCGCTTGGAGCGTGTTGTTTATAAATCCGCTAAACTGTTGAGGATAGCTGTGCAGACGTTCAAACAGACGAATAAACCTAATTAATAGAGTAGATGCGCTTCTAAAATGCGCATCAATATTTATATGAAACAAGAATGATATCTTACCGAAGGGCACAACAAATATGAAGAGCATATAGTTCACTGTTAGTAGCAGAGTCACGGGAGTTACTGCATCCCATTGGGTTCCTTTCTAATATCAAACAAGAGTTACAGTATTTATATAAGCAAAGATTATTAAGTATCATTTTTTAAATCTACGACATAGCATATCCGCTCGTCGTCGGGGAGGTGATAAGTTTAAATCTCGGTTCAACAACGCATCATAACTTAAGACATTAAAAATTGTTTCTGATGCGCGATAATAACAGACATAATATGGGGATTGCCTTGGTCTAAAACAGGCGCAACTCAGAACCATGCAAAGTTAGGACTTCTAGACAAGGGTTGTGCAATCAAAGAGTTGGTTGTCTGCTGGGTGTTAATTTATAGAAATGGAGAGATTTTACCCCCCCTCCCTCTAGCTATCCTAGGTTGTTGGACCTGACGTTAAAGTGTCAATGACAGAAATCCAATATAAGGTAATTAAAAGGCAAGTTTTATTTTAATAGTTTGTTAGTTTAAATGGAAGGTTTTGTCCTAGTTTCAACACAAGTTTTTAAAAAATCATTTGAAATTTAATAAACTTGAATTTAATGATTCTTAATTATGAAAATTTTTTTTAAATTTGATTAGAAAATAAAAAGAAATATAAGTACATTATTAATGATTAATAAACTAAAATAAAATAACTATTTAAAATAAAAGAAGATTATTTTGACAAAAGGTAAAAAAGCATAAGGGAATTTTTATACTGATACAAAAAAATATAAATAGTAAGAATATATGATTACCAATAAAGAATTTTTTTAAAAATTAAAATTTTAAACTTAATGTACTGTAATTTATTTTATTTAATCATTTTAAATTCTCATTAATCACATTTAGCAAATATTATTCATTTTTTCTCTAAAAATTGCAAAAAAAATGCAACATAATTGTTTTTCATTTAGCAAATTAAGAAAGCAAAAGTATATAAAATCAATATCAGCTAGACATCTTTTGGTAATAGGAAAAGGAAATGGACGGTAAGTCATACAGGTACCCAAAGTGGATTTACTTAAAAAGTTCGGGTACTCTTTATAAATAAATAATATCACCGGTAAATATGTTCAGAAAAAAAGTTATTTTTGGCGTTTAAAGTCATAAAATATTCAAAATTGGACATGGATACAACTCGAGATTAATAACATGATTTGGTTGTAGTAGATTATTAGCAGTTTTTAGGGAGGATTAATGAAGTATGCCTTGGCCGGTAATTAACACAAAATCGTAATATTTTTTTATCTGTGCACAATTCTAAGAAGAGGACGATTAGATTAGATAAAATAGCAGCAAAGAAAATTATATTTCATTTATTGCATTACGGACTGACAGAATAACGAACGGTCAGACAGACATAGTAAATTATAGAGAATCTTAGCTAAAACAAGGATGACAACATCCATAAAAGCGAAGCACTGAAACGGTAGGACAAATGGACATTAACACTTATATAGAGTCAGAACTGAATAATCAGAATATAAAAAGTCGGAGCAAAATTGTAAGTAAATTTGTTGAAAAACTGCTTTATACAGGATAATGTTTATGAACATACTTAAATATTTAGGACTTGATTATAGAGTTGCTTTGCTTATAAAATTATACTTTGTTGTCCCAGGATTCAATATACCAAAAATCAGATCAATCGGATGATTAGATCACTTAAAAATTTGTTGTTAAAAAAGTAAAAAAATCAGCATGTTTAAAATGAACGTACGGACATTCTGGTAATGATAATAGAGTTGCTACGAGTTCTAAATCGTTCCTAACTACTACAGAAATCATCATGCAAAGTTTGAAATCGATAGGACAAATCTAACGTGCCTAAATTAACGAATAAAAGCTATCTATCTCGGACGGACGGACGGACCGACTCTAATTATAGAAAAGCTTCGCTTTTAAAAATATATAACCTCTCTATCCCCCATACAACTGATGTACTCCTGTGACCCTTCTTTGTAAAGAGTACTGAAATTAAATAAAAATATTTCTTATAATATAATATAAAGGGGTGATAATCCCCCCCCCCAAAAAAAAAAAATTATTTGGCCAAAAAAAATTTAATTTTAATATTCTACCGCCCCCCCCCCCCCCTAAAAAATAAAAAAACTTAGACGTTCTTGCCTCTGTGATGTAAATATTACCCCCCCCCCAAAAAAAAAAAAAAAAATAATTTATTTTCAATTCTCCCCCCCATACCCAAATGAAAAAGCTTGGACGTCCTTGTTCGGAGGGTACATAATAAGAGAACAAAATTATACTACCTTATGTATGAGATCAAAACAGGAACAACAAAAAGCACAGCTAAAACAAGAAGAGTTATTTATCGCATCGTATTATAGACAGCTATCCGCGGATAATTATCAAGATTAATTCCAGTTTTGTAAAATACTAGTGTTTTTTTGGAGTGTTCGACATCCAAGAATATATAAGCTCAAACCAAGATATATTCCCTGAAAAGTAGAGCCCAATAAGTTCAGAGATACAGATCGTACTACTTTGTATTGTACTAGTGGATGCGCCCCTAGCCTCTTTGGGTAATGGAAATACATATGGTATCGTTTTTAAAGCTATAGAGTTATCAAAATATTATAGTGCGATGTTATTTAACTATAGGACCAGTAGCCATATTTCCTGAAGAGTAGAGTCAAATCGGTTCAGCGATTACTGCGATCTTAAACTTCAGACGGACAGACATCATACTACTTTGTATTATAGATAAAATCTTACTTTTGATTAAAAGATTGAATAAAACTTTATTTCTTTGTATCATTACAAAGTCATGGTGAATAACATAAACATATCTAAATACAAAATATTTAATAGTTGTTTATCGCATCGTGTTTTAAACAGTGTTCCACGGATATACATATAATGTACAAACATTAGATTAAAACCAGTTTTTTAGCTCCGATGATTGTATGTTTATTTTTATATTAATAGAAAAGTGGATATAATACGACGCTAGACATGATTTTTCAGTATGGCTTAGAACCGGTTATAATCCAGCGGATAATAAAATCGGTTTCGAAGGCATGCTGGAAAATCAATTATAAGATTACATAATTTATCTGTTTAATTTAAAAATAAATTCTTATTAGAAAAAAGCATTTTAGGCCTCTGTATTTTTGAAGAAAAATAATGAATGGATGTTTAACTGCGTGTTTGTCTGTCTGTAAAGATCTCGCCAACCTCTGTTATTTCTTAGGGGAGGGTAAGTCAATCCTACCAACGGCAACTGCCCCAGAAAAAAAAGCCCCAACCATAATTTTTATATTATCTTTTATGTTAGGATTGAAGCTACATTAGTTGATGCTACATAGATTGTCAAAATTATAAAGAAAATTTATATTTTATTGGAACCATAGTGTTTATTATTTCATACGCTCACTTAATAGAAAGTTATATTTTTTTAGAATTGCTGTCATTGTTTATGATCTACATATTATGATCGAAAAAGACGAAGCCCAATCTGTCCTACTTTTGATTACTGTGACGTCATAAAAATGAGGGAGATGAGAGAAGTGATTTGTGATTAATCAATTTAAAATTTTGTTTTTATAGATGAAAAAATTAAACCTGAAAGCAACAATCGCAAGTGGGATAATCCTATAAAATAAACAAAATTCATTTCATTGAAAATGTATTACAAAATGTTCAACATAAAAATTGTTTAATTCAAAATTAAAATAGAAAATATTAATTTTCTAAAAGTGTTAATTATCAAATGAACCTAGCAATTCTGTAAAAACGTATGCATCCTTATTATTAAAGAATTTTATAGAAAATCGTTCTTTCAGTGTTTTTTTGTTTTATATTTTTTAGGTTTGGATTGGCCCCGCAGGGTTGGGGCCTAGGCTACATAAGATTTCAAATATTGTATGAAAGGGGGCAAGTTTTCTTTTCTGTCGGATTTGGGTACTCTATAAAAAAAAATATTGAATGGTGGCTGGACTAGCATTGTCCCAGCTTTTTAACCAATAATTTTAAATAGCAAAAGGGTTATTATCATCAGGGATTTACAACAATTTAATCTCTTGTCTTATCTCTTAAGATCCCTCACAACACCAAAATATTCAGCCAAAGTAAGGATTTTTATTCTTCATTTAACTTTGTGATCATAAATCATTCGAGAACTGTAATATAATAATGGACAAACCAACAAATAAGATATGCAGAGAAGCCCTGCTTATGAAAAAATTGTTACCTATTGATATTTGTAATAAAGATGACATAAACTAAAAAGCTAGTACAAAATCCAGAATGTCTATGCAAAAAATAATCAAGTATGACAACATTGAACATCTAATAACCAAAAGTTAAACATTATCTATGATACAAAGTAGCTTGATGTCTTGTCCGTCATAGTATATTGAGTAGGAATTTTGCTACAAACATACAGACATGGTCCCTTGTAGAGTAGATTCACTCTGATGAAACCTATTTCATGAGAGAAAAAAAATAATGTTTTATATTATTAAAATGTATCTAGAATATACGTGGATATTATGACAAGGGAAGAATAGTCGTCAATTTAGAATGCCAATATGGGACTCATTAATTGGTAAGTTCATTCATCCCTTATGAGGGGATGGGATTTGGTAAAGGTGGTAATCGTTATTTTAGCCCGCTGCAAGTTTCACTTTATTATTAAATAGAAGTTCCGAATTAGTTCTGGTTGATTAGCCGTCTATCTTTCAATCACATTTCCCCAATAGCATGAATGACAAACGGACAAAGATACTTTGTAAATTATAGAGTAGCCTCGCCATTAAAGAGAACTACAGTTAAATCTCATGTATAAACTGTATATATTTAAATCTCTTTCATTTGTTTAAACGAATCTAAATTAAGCAGATTCATTTTAATATACTAATGTATTTTTTTCAGGTTCATAGGAAACCTTTCACGTTATGATTTTTTTCTTTTTTTTGATAAAAACATTTGCATAATTTCCTTAGTATTAAAATTTTCTTTCATAAAACTTTACTTGGACAGATGGAAATTTAATGTTATAAAGTAGCTTCAAATATAAAAAAAAACCTATATATTTATCAAATATGAAAAAACAAGGATGGCAACAGACAGACGGATGGACGGACAGACAGACATTACGAATTATATAAAAGCTTTGCTACATAAAATTTTTACCTAAAAGAATAACTGTAGCCAAATCCATTCACAAGAACCTTTGATAATAATAAATAATTCAATTAAATTAAATTAGTAATGTTTTTTTTTATTTTTTTCCGTTAAAATCTCACTAACCACGGAATAGATTAAGTTCCCGTTCCTAGGGAGTCTTCATGTAGGCCCCGCAGGATGGTTTTAGGCTATTTTGCTTTTAAATTTAAGTCCTTCGATAGTTTTAGCCCCCTTCAACCTTTATTATATTTCGGGGCTTCTAGATGCTAGGAAAGCAGGCGCTATCCTATAAGGAAAAGTAGTAAGGTTTTTTGTCTTAAGCTTAAGATAGCAATATCATCTGAACCGATTGTATTATCTTTTTAAGTAAGCTTCACATAGCTTTCAGATTAGTGTCTTGGAACGGTTTGAAGCTATTTTTATAGCCTCTTTGCCTATTCAAATACAGGGTCTCTATTTTTATAGGCTAGGGGGTGAAGCCCTTAGTTTTTTAATATTATTGAAAGAAAGTTATGTTTAAACTATGCACTAAAGTAAAAGTATTCTGCGTGCATGTCCAGAAATATATCGTTTCTCAATTTAAAGGAAAATGAATTATAGATCCAGTGAAGGCTTTTTAGCTTTTTTTAAAAAGTGGAAACAAGACTCTGTTTTCTCTCTGGAATATATCACATTTTTTGCTACTTTCTATTTCTTTAAAACATTGAACGCAATCAATTATATATCACTGACCACTACGCCCCTAGAAGCCTCTTGGATCAATTGAGGAGGGGTAGAGTCGAGTTACCCCATTTATAATTTTTGTTTTAGATGAAAATTTGGGGGGGGGGGAGGGTGATTTCTCTTGGAAGGTCAGTGGACCCTTTCCCCAAAATACTTTCAAACCTTCAAGACCTATGAGAAGCTACATTGTTCAGCGAGATCCTTTGATACATATAGACAGACATCCTGTTACTTTTACATATTGAAAATTCTTAAAGTTACCTTATGTAAAAGTATTATAGTATGACCCAAACAAATGATACATGCAAAATTTATTACAGTATTAATCAGGGTCTTTTTCTTCTAAACAAAAAAAAGTTAATGAAAATAAGAGATTTTAAATTGTAAGCTTGAAAATGTATGGTATCTAAATATCCTTGTATATAAAGTACTAGCGGCTAAGTAAGCAATTTTTTTGTGGGGGGAGGTATATTTTTCTTCAGGCGATTTCTCTTGGGAGGGTGGTATCCTTCACCAAAATAATTATAAACCTTCCCAGGACCTATAAGAAGCTACTCTGTAAAGGAGAACCACATCGGTTCATCGGTTAGCAAGATATTTCGATAAAAATAAACAGACAGTCATCATGTTACTTTATATAGGATATTAATATTTTTTTTTTAATTGGCTATTCAAGTTGATGAAGATTTACCTATATCTTGTGGGATGGTTTTTTAACTATTTTTCATGTCCATTTTGAATACGGATCTCCTTATTTGTTAAATTTAATTCGAAGATAATGTGTAAAATAATTTACCTTCCAAATGCTATGTATAACTGCACCATTAACCACCCAAATAGCAAAGATTATTAGAAAGCAGGATATGATCAGAATTGTATCCTTGTTTTCCTAAAATTAGTAAATATATTTCCAGTACGGAAAACCGATTGATATCGGCTGGATTAGAAGGCCGTTTCTCTACCATACTTAAAAATGATGTATAGCATTGTATTGCAGTTAATTTTGAACGAATATATTATAATAAAATAAAAACCAGTTTTATAAGTCCGGGGCTAACAAAACTGGTCATAATCTTATGATTTTTCATTTTAATATCCGAGGAAAGTTGTCTATAATACGATGTCACAATTAACTATTAGTCTTTATATTTTTTACATGTATAGCATATTCTCATAGTCAGGGAGGTGAGGGGTTTGAATCTCAGCCCATAACAGATAAGATGTTGAGAATTTTTTCCTACAACTTATATGACAGGTCTATAACAGATGCTCTACATGTAAGGGGGAATGCCTTAGACAAAAACAGGCTATGCACATAATAGTCCTCCAGACAAAGGTCGTGGAATCAAAATGTCGTTGTCTGTAGAACGTTTGGCTGCTTAATCAAGCACTGTATTTTCAAGATTTGTTGCAGATATATATCATCCGTCCACTAGAGCTGTCATCCAGTGGAAATTTTGATTATAAAATATTTTTGTCTAACCTCTGCAATATTAAACTCATTATCAGGAGTAGTTATTTTTTCACGTATTACAAATTCATCTTCATATTTGGAGTCGTTCATTTTAGAGTTCTAATAAACATTGAATTGTTTAAAAGTTATTTTTATCTTACATTTATTTTCAAATATTGAAATAAAATAAGCATAACCAAAAAAATTCTTACTTCTACTTTTAAAAATGTTGATTATTTTAACTATTTTGACACCAAATTTATATAATAGAGTTATCTTATTGATTTTTTGAATGGCGATTCCTAAAATGGTTAGCAAGAATATTATAGCAATAGTGTAGCATCTCTATAATTTATTCTAAAATGTGAGATACAATTAATCATGCAGTTGTACGACATATTCTTTCTTTATAAATATTTAATATCTACATTTAAGTTAAATGTTATTTGGTATGGACATCATAGAGGGGTGGGGGTGGTAAATGTTTTGTAAAGATATTATATTCTTACTGCCATTTGTAACCTCTCAAAAATGTTCTAGGCGCTTCCCCATTGTTAAAAACCCTTAGTTTTTCTTATGTTTTTTTTACATTTCGCACTAAAAATGTGGGTTTTCTTACACTCCCCGCCCCATGTAAATTATACCCTCTAAATTACCCCATATTATTATATCCTACTACAGTTAGTATGGTTTTATATTAACTAACGACTTTTCTCAATATTACACCTCCTTTGCTTAACATTCTTTCTTAAATTTTCTTTTTGTCTACAATCTCTTAAAAATTAGAGCACTTTCTTCGCACCAGTAATCTCTATTTTTCTCACTTTTCTCTCTTTCTTTCTCTCTCTCCCTCTCTCTCTCTCTCTCTCTCTCTCTCTCTCTCTCTCTCTCTCTCTCTCTCTCTCTCTCTCTCTCTCTCCCTGTGTCTCTGTCTCTCTCCCTCTCTGTCTCTGTCTCTCCCTCTCTCCCTCCCTTCTATCTCTCTCTCTCTCTCTCTGTCTTTCTCTCGCCCTCTCTCTCTCAAATTTTTTTTTACCCCATCTGGTTAACAAACCCCATGGAAAATGTCTGTACACGCTTCTGATCTTTACTGCAATTTACTTGCATTCTATCTATCCGTGGGTCTTGACTTTCTGTATATTAGACTTTCAGTAAGCTTTTGTTTTTGATGCTGGCATCTCTAGTATCTGCTTCCCACACTGACTGAATGACGTAGAAATGTTGATTCCTGTAAAAAGGAGGTACATTTTAAATACCAGAAAGTCAGCATATCTATTTGATAAAGTTAGTTTTCAGTAATTAATAAATTATCCTATATTTGATAGTGGGGTATTTCTGCCAAAAGGACACTTGCCTCTAGAGGCCGAAAGGGTATTTCTGCCAAAAGAACACTTTAAAGAGGGGAAATGTTCGACCCTCAATCTTGAATAATCTATTTTTATCAATTTTTGGGAGAATATGATTTTTTCTCTCAATGCAATGGCTGATTTCACTTGATGGGGTAGATGTTTCATTATTGGCCTAATAGATTCTTTGCCAGCATGATAGTAAATGCTGCGTCACTTATTGATATAAATATCCTTGTTAATAAAAAATCTTTAGATTATAAAACATCTACATAAAAATATTTGGTAGCTATATTTTATTTATTTTTTTTACGATTAAATATTTTAAAATATTGGCTCAGGGCTCGGCATCTGGAGCCGAGTGGTAGATATTTTTTAGAAGATATTCAGAATCATCCGCTAGTCGACTTTTTTATTTGTCTCAGTAGTCAAGAATGAAAATATAAGAAAGAAACAAAGCACACAATATTAAATCTCTTTTTGTGTACCAAAGGATCTCGCTAACCACTATGTTTCATCCTATTTATTATTTTTTTTTTTTACATTTTATATTATCTGCAACGGCTATTAATATCACCTCGAGAGAGATTATAATAGTCTTAGACACGAATTTCTTATGCGATTATATTTAATTTGTTATAATTAATTTTCTCGTATTCATTCGAATCCGGTGGATAGAAACCGGTTCTCATCCATACGAAAAAACTATGTCTAGCACCTCCGGCACCTCGGGGCTAAAAAAACTAGTTTTAATCTTATAATTGTACATTCTATAACCGCGGAAAGCCGTTTATAATACGATACGAGAAATAACTATTATTTTTTGTTTGTGATTATATATCTTGTTATGTATAATGTATATTTTTTGTATGCATACTGTCATAAAATAAATATTTCATTTCATTTCTAGTTACTTTTTAAAATTCATTTTAATCATTAAATTGCAGGCTAAATTATAATGAAAAAAATATTTCTGCGTAATATAAAATTTTAATTATGTAATTCTTCAAATAAGAATATAACGCAAAAAAGGATTTTCTTTTTTGTTGCAATTAACCTTATTTGAAAGGTAATTATATCTGCGCCTGCGCTGTAATAAATATTTTGCGTCTGCGCAATAAATACCGGATTTGTGCGCAATCGTTTTTTCTTGTGCGCATGCGTAAAAGCTTTTCATTCTAATATAAGCTGCCGAATTTTAAAATTAGATTGTTAATATTTTGCAATCTCATTTAATTCAAAGCATTTTAATCTAATTTGTTTGAGCATTAATTCACATTTAAAAGTAAAAAGCAATAAAAAATTATACTAATGTTTTATATTAATTAAAATTTTCTATTTTTCATAAGTTAACAAAATGTATAGCCGGCAAAGTATATAATTTGGCAACCATGGCCCACAGTTGGACGCATGCGCTCTGCACAGTGCGGTCTGAATTAAGAACACACGATGAGAACACCGACAGACACTTAGCAAAATACAATGATAGCCAAAAATTAAATTTTTAGCGTAAAAATAATGAAAATTATGCTTTTTAAAGCAGTTTTATGGCATGAAAAATGAAGATTTTCTGTTTTTGTTATGATTTGATGAGAAAGTGTAGTTTTTAAGTTTGTAATAATAACTGAAAATGGACGCACAACTTGGGAACTATACTATCCCGGCTGATAACAAGGTAAATAAAATTTTGTCATTATTAATCATGAAAGAGATAAATTTATGTATAATTAGGTAATAATTCTTAATTTAGAACGAATTATCTTTAATTATAAGCTAAAATATTATTTTAATATGCTTTTTAAAGATTAAATAGAAGCCTATAAACAAAGTAAGAAGCTAAAGATCTTTGTGTATGTTTTTTGTGCTTTTCAGAGAAGTCTATTAAAATCCTAAAGTTTTTTTGCTACTTGCCCTTGCAGGCCAATAACTAGGGTTAAAATAAGCTACTCTTAGGACCTTTGATTTCTTTAGATTATATGAATTCAGTTATTACCTACTTAATTTTAATTATTGAAGATCTTCGAAGTTTAATCTGTAAATTTTAATTCATTTGTTTGAATAATAGTATGATTTACTTCCATATAATATGAACGTATTTTACCTCGTAATTTTATTCGTATTATAATTTGTAATTAAAGCCTTTGTGGTTTTCTTTATATTTAACCTGTTCTATATATTTATTAAATTATTTGATTTAGGGAATTTTATCCTTGTTGACGGCCATAGAACAGTCTGAAGATCATGATCAACCAGGTTTGCACAATTTTATTTGGCACTTTGGAAGGAAATTAAACTTCAAAGAATGGCTATTTTCGCATTGTATTACATCTTTCCGCGGATGTATAATGTACAATTATAAGATTTAAACCTGTTTTTGTTAGCCCCGAGATGCCGAAGGCAAGGTTTATAATACTAGCTTTCAATATAATGATTGTACATTTTCATATTCGTAGAAAACTGGGGATAATTCGATGTAAGACATATGTAGTTTTTTTTTCGTATGGATGAGAACCGGTTCTAATCCACCGGATATTAATCAGTTTCGAATGAAAACGAGAAAATCTTTCCTCCATTTTTATTTAACTTATGTATTATATATTTTTAATCAAAAATTCATTTTATTAAGAACTACCTAGATACCTAAGCAATCCAATGTTTTATATATGCTCATATTAAATGTTAGATAAGTAGCGGGATAGATTAGTTTATATGTGAATATTAAGATATCTTTCCTTACATTTAATTATTTTAATTGATTTTTTTTGTTTAGAAGCGTCGCCAACAAAATTGGGGGACAAGGAGCCTTTATCAGTTTCTACAGATAACTTTTCAAATGTAAGTAAATCAAAAAGCTAATTTATTTGTTATCATATAAAAACTTACTATTGCTGCCATATCAGGAGCTTAGAAATTGGAATCCAAGGTAGTGCAATTAAAGGGTTGCTTATCACTGTGGCCCTGCAGCGTAGTGTAGTGTATCTTTTGTAAACAACTTTAGTCAAAGCGATATATCGCCCAAATCCCGACAAAATTAATCCTTTTAGTAGGTGTTAAAAACATCATATCTTTGGTCTTATTTAAGATAAATTAATAATTTTTTTGGCATAAATAATTTATTTATGGCCTTATTTATTGTTTTTTTTATAAAAAATAAATTAATATTTAATTTTTAATAGTGCTACCTTTATACGCAGCAAAACGCGGTAACAAGACATGCTTAATAATGAGTGTGCAAAATTTCATCCGATTTAATCCGTGGGAAGTTCACCCCATTTCACCCCGTATGAGGCATACTTTTTCTCACCGTTTCGGTTTTTCCCCCCTGGCGGCTTGGGGGAGGGCAATATTTTCAAAATTTAAACCAAATGTTTTAGACATTTTTAAGACCTTTTCAAAACATATTTTAGATTTCATGCAACTCGAGTATTACTTGCACTTCAAATTTTCAAATTTTGAGCAATGTGTCTGAATTTCTCCCTCCCTGCGTTGAGCAGCAACATGTTTGGTGGAGCCGGGGCCGGATCCGGAGCCGTATTTTTCGTTAAAAACGGCTCCGGCTCCGGACTAGCTAAAAATGATTTTTTAAAGTAATATTATAATTTGGCAATGGTCTATTTCCATATAAAAAACTGAAAAACTATTGTTACTTAACAAATAGACACACATCCTTCTACTTTTATATAGCTTTAATCAAATTAAAGCAAAATATTTTATATTATTTATTTTATTTTATCAAATTCAATAATGAAAAAAAATTGTTATATTAATTTTAAGGTAGGAGCCGGAGCCGGAGCCGCATCAAAATTATACGGCTCCGGCACCCTGAAAATACATGTAATCCCATTTCGAAAAAGGAAAAATTAAGTCATAACTCCTAAAAATAAAAAAGTTATGACGGTTTCAACTGTTAAGGTCAAGATTTACAAACAAAAGATACGCTAGGGCCACTGTGTTATAATAGAAGTTAAACATTGCAGATGTCATAAAAGTTTCTATGAGTTTTGTCTATTTAAAAAAAAGAATTCTAGAATGTTTTTAGCTAGTAGAAAGAACGCGGGTATGAAATTTTTTAAAGCTAATGCCTACAAATTTAAGGAATTAAAAAGATTACGCTTCCGTCGACAATTCCTTAAAAATTATGATAGTTGATTGTTTTCTTACACTTCTTGAGAACTACACAGTATACAAAAGAAATGTGGCAGATACTGAACTGTTAAATAAAAATAATACTTATTAATTTAAAATAGCCAAATTAATATCTTTTTCAGTTGAATCTTGAGACACTGGCCAGTGATGAGATGAATCTTGCCAACCTGAGTCTGTGCTTGATTTGTGGTAGAAATTTTAATGTTGAGACAACCAATAATGGCATGATTGATATCAATACTCTTATTGATATTCCTGGTGAGTCAGTTAAAGAGGAACTTTTATTTAGTCCTAAAAATGTAGTATTGTCTAATTATACTTCATATGAAAAGAATTTTAACTTAAAAGCATGGAGGGAGGGAACATTATACCGTTTTTTACACTAGTCCCCACAGTTTTATATAACTTCTTATTCGTTGGCTAAACAACTTTGGGGACTTTAAGTTAATTTGAGTGGTTGATTCATTAAGTTGACTGTCCAAAGTTTGACCTTCTAATTGTAATCTACAAAAGGGGCAATTTTGTTTATCATCATTGGTGAAGCACATAAATTTATCGGCCATTGTCTTATCCCTTTAGATCATTGCTTAAAGGGCTGATTATCGTGTATTTCTCATGAAATATTAATCTTATTGTAAAAATTCCTAATAATGAAATAAGTCTATTTCTTCAAACTTTCTCCTGACCTAAGAGTCTAAATAATAACATACGTTGGATCTGTGGATTCTAATGAAATGTTTGTTATTTATTCTTATAATATTATAATATACTATTGATATTATTTTACTAAGAAAATAATCCATGTTTTTGTGTGTAGGTGAAGACAGCCGTTCAATCCAGAGTGTTGTAGAGGAGATTATTCCAGTTATGAGAGACCAATCAGGTTTAACGAAGTTTCTTTTTTGAATAGTGCCCTTTTGAGACCGCATAAACTCTAGCGTAAAATCATAATGTAATGCACCGCCAGTCGATCTAAAACAGTTTGCACTTAATATTTATCAACTGAGTATTTTGCCGCCGGGGAAAAAATTATTCTTGTGAACTGTGCAGAATATACACCCCTGTGATGTCTTAGAGGGAGTTCACACAATAGTGTTTAAAAATGTTTCTTTCCCTGAAGTACTTCAAGCCTTGATAAATTAGCAGTCATAAAGTCAAAGGGGTAGTTTCACGAAATGCATTTGAACTTAATTTAGTGAACCGCATATTTTTTCTTAGTTAATGGGGTAAACTACATTTAAATAGCATATATTTGAAAAAAAATCAATTTTCTACCACGTAGTTTTTAAAATATCAAGACCTGAAAATTGTCTTTTTGTGATATATGCAATTTAAAAAGACGATTTTCAAGTCTTGATATTTCAAAAACTATGTGGTAGAAAATTGAAATATTTTCAAATATATGCCATATAAATGTAGTTTAACCATTTAACCAGAATAAAATATGCGGTTCACTAAATTAAGTTCAAATGCATTTCGTGAAACTATCCCTTTAAATTGTTAGTTACTACTTACTGGGCTGTAAAAAAACCCTCATATTTGAGACAGTTTAAATCTTCAGAAGCTGTAGATTTCGTGTTCATTCATGTTTACACTATTTTAGAATGTACGGAGACTGATCCTGATTCAGGTTATGTTTGTGTTGACTGCTTCCTTCTTCTTGATGGTATACTAAAATTAAGGTACTAAACTATCACTATTGGATTCTTTCTTCCTTGTTAATAATAATCTTCTGGCTTAGTCAGACAAATGGGGAAATAAGAGGAAATTTTGTGGACTTTTAAGTTCCTTTTTAAGGCGCATAAGCTTCTTTTATGCTATGGCTTACAAAATTAGTCTTCTTTTGCTGACATTCATTACTTAAAATTGACCTTTTAAATGGAAGGGGTTGGGAGGGATGGGGGGATACTTAATAAACTATTTTCCTAATTCTCGACAATTTAAAGCAAAAACAAATAACTGTATCACTATCCCTGCATGTGCATATTATATGTAAGAATATACTTACAGGGTGATCAAAGCATTTGAGGGGAGGGGGGGTGCTGACTCTAAAAATACAAAACCCTTGCGCTTGAATTAAGATTGTTAACACTGCTTTAAAATGCATTTACTAAAGATCCTATTTGTGTAGTCTTTTCCGAGGCCATATTAGCGCAAAAGTTGTCCAAAATGCTACGCGCACCCTGTAAAAAGTACATACAAGTGTGTTAACTAGAGAAATGTCTAGTGACGTCTTTCTAAACTTTTCAACAAGGAAAAAATTACTTCCCTCATTAGTCAACTGCACTGTGAGAATTACATATAAGATAGCGGCCTTTGACCTTTGAAATTACAAAGCCATTCAACAAATATGCTTGTCGGTCTGTTGGACTTTTATCCTAATCTTTACATTTTTTCCCCCTATTCCATTGCTTTTTTCTCCCTTTTTTCGTGCGTAAATGTGTTATTTTTAGGGTAATGGCCCAATGGGGGTTAAATAATGTCGCATGGATAACATGGAAGGATCTTAGGGAATAAGACTTCCAATTAAGATATCTATGCAGAATATCCCTTCTGTAGATAAAAATTAGTGGTGGTCACTCCTAGTTTGTTTCCCAATTTAAATTTTTAATATCTATCTCCGTCCTTCCTTGGTACCAGCAATTTTATTATTTAAGAACTTTCCTCAGCTAAGATATGGAAACGGTTATTGTCCCAAATTACGTTCTAATAACTTAAATATATTTAGGGCTCAAATCCACGAGTACATATCAACACTGAAAACCAAATACATGGAGTGGGTGGTGAAGAAAAAATCCGCCAAACTGCCAGAACTGCTTGAATTCAGAATACCCATAAGTATCCTAAATGTCCGGGATGAAGATGACAATTTGGACCAACCTAATTCGTCCTCTTTGAACCAGTCCAATGTTAATTCTGAAGTATCTGATCCCCCGGGTGGACATATGACTGATGGTAGTAGTAGTAACAATGTGTTTTATAAGAAGACTAAATTACAAATCTTAGCAGAAACGTTAGAAGATGAACCCCGCAGCCCTTCTTCGGGTAAGATATTGTAATAATGTTTTGTATTTAAATCAGGTATAATAAGTTTGTATGTGTTTAGTCAAGGATCTCGCTTACTTCTTTTAAAAGCTCAACTCCTATATGGTTGAGTTTCTCTTCTGTCCCGGAAAGGTTTAAACAACTAGAAAAGAAATACCCCCATAAAAATAAAATTGAAAAAAAAGAGGCTTAAGTTCCCACCTTCCTCACACTTTCACCCACTAGCCGATTGTACATATTATGCTTAGCCTTATAAATACAGGGGAAAGGTAATGTGATCCTGACAAACAATTTTAAAGGAAAATTTCCCCCACAACCCCCATCTCTTTTTCTCTCCCCCTTCTTACCCACCCCTTTTCAGTTACGAGAAAAATAAACAAGTTTTACTCAACAAAATATTAAATTTTGCGGCATTTTCAATTGAAATTAATTGGCTGAATAGCATAGCAGCCACTGCTATAAATCTTAATTGTAACCTTGTTGTTCAGTTGTGGAAACGGACGAGTTCCAGCTACCATCTGATAGTTTGGATACAGGGGGACAAGACGTTCACCTGGATATGACGATTAGACAACCTGCTAAGCATTCGGTAAGAATTGTAGATTTTTTTAAAGATAACAAAATTACCCGTTTAGTAGATTAAAATTGATAAAAAGATTAAACTAACTAGACAACGAATGAGAGACTGTGTTTATATAGCTTTGAATATCTTTACAGGGGTGTATATTCTGCACAAGAATAAATTTTTTTCCCCGGCTACAATTTTTTTATTTTTCCACCCCTAGTTTTTTCTCACCAAGTAGGGGGGAAAATCGAAAAATTTAAAGAAATATATTTTATCTATTTTATCCCTCCTACCACACATTTTTTTAGTTTTTTTTCTCACCAAGGAGGGGGGGGGGGCTATGGAAAAAATGTTTTATTAATTTTACATATTTTCCCCTCCAACCACTTATTTTTTATTCCCCCCCCCCCCTGAGCCGGGGATCCCATGTATAATATAATTATACACCCCTGTATCTTAATAAAGGTTTCTTGTTTTTTTTCCATATACTTCCTTTCCCTAATTTTTGGGATCACTGTTCGTAATATCTGCTTTATAAGTTACAATTTACTCTGTCCATTTAACCATACATATTACATATATCTTTGTACTTCTCTACTTATAGATGTTCTCATCCTTCTTTCATTATTAACTTATTTGATTTATCTCTTAGGATCTTGCAGTAACGAGTAGCATAGATCCCTCAAGATTACACCACATGGATAAAATCAGTATTGGAAAGGTATGTATAGTATTACTAGCGGCTTCGCCCATAGTCTCTAGGGGCTTAGTCCCAAGAGGTTTGATCGACCTAATTTTTCGTATTTTAGAATTTAAAGGAAAAGTAAAAGCAATAAAAAATTTGAGCGAATTTTTCAGTTTTTTTGGTACCATCACAGTACCAGTAGGTATACAGCTTTCCGCGGACATTGAAATGAAAAAGATTAAACCAGTTTTGTCAGAGCCTGAGTTTTGTAAGCCCCGAGGGGTCGAAGGCGCAAAACCTGCCCTGGACAAACTGAAAACTTGCCTGCAAATTGTTTTCCCGATAGGTCTTAATGGTTTACTATTATAATTTACTACCTACCTACCTAATACAGGTCATAAATAAGATAGTAAAATATTACTTGTTTGATTTGATTTTTATTGTTAGGAAAATCTGGAAGGGTGTTTAAGCTGCGGAGAGAAATTAAAATCTTCAAAATCTAAGAAAAACAAAGATAAAAACTTCTGTGATATGTGTATGAAAGTTAAAGGTAGGCTCTTTTAAACATTTCCTCAAGTAAGCGCATCAGGATGTCTGTCTGTGTTCAGCCAAGGAGCTGGCTTACCGCCGAACTGATACCTGGGAGGGAGTGGATATTTGGCTGTTCATTACACTAGTCCCCAAAGTATCATAATAAAGTTTTCTTATTGGTTGGCTTAATAACTTTGGGGACTTTTAAGGAATTTTAATTGGTTGGTTCATTGATATGGTTCTCCATTACATTAAGTCGACTTAATCCCCTTCCTCTTTTTCTTTAGTATCACTAGAGGTTTTCGTTCTAGTTGGAAAGAAATATGAATTTTGATAAAAAGGGGGAGGTAGGCTAAGCTAAAATTCCGTAGAGGTGTAAGTTTTAAGGCTTAAAATCAGTAGTAGAACATTAATATTCACTAAATATATGTATTCCTTATTGAATAGAACCACAGACGTAAAAATTTATATATAGTAAATATTATCATTCTACAGTTTTTAAACCTTAAAACTCACACCTTAACGGAATTTTAGCACAATACACTCCCCCCCCCCTTTGTGATGTTCTTTCTGCCCTTTTTAGGAATGCATTACCTTTATTGACATTTCTAAATGATCATTAGGACAATTCTAGCTCTTTATATTCGCAATACTGGCACATTGATTGTATTTATTTATGCTTTAGGATATAGAAAAGGTCATCCGTGTATAGTCTGTGGCTTAATGCTCAAAACTAAAAGTCTCCTGGAAGCACATAAGAAGTCCGAACATCCTTCATCCAATCAAACACAGGTTTGGAGATAAATTTTACTTAACAAAAAATGCATTAAAATCTGAGGGAAATTGATTCGTAATTAAGAAAGGGGTAGGTAGGCTGTGATAAAAATCCGTAAAAGTTTAAGTACGCATCCAATCAAAAGCGATCACAACCTACCTCCTCCTTTTTCTTTCCACGAGCTCTAATAACCGTTTTTGTGACGAAATGTCAATTTTTCAGAATTAAAAAAAGCAGGGTTTCGGATCCGGATCCGCATATTTTTGAGTCCAAAAAAAATGCGGGAAAAATGGAAAAATCTACCTAAATTTATATAAAATCTCAGACATTCTCTTGATGAGAGCCAATCTTTAAGGTTTAGGCTCAGACTTGAAAATTAAAAGTAGTTTTGACTTCGAATTAAAGAATAAAATTTTTTGAAAAATTTGGTGATTTTATTTTTATTGTGAAGGATCCGGATCCGCTTACAATCAATGCGTATCCGAAACCCTGAAAAAAAGACCTTTATTAGAATGAAAAGCTGCCTCCTAACCTCCTCAATACTTTCCAACACTTAAAAGGACTCTCCACAGAAAAATCAACTTTGGATTTTTGAAAATCTAACCTGAAACTATTATTCTCTGTTCAATTTTAGGCATTTTTTGTTTTTGTGGCATCGCGATCGAAGCCCTTTGAAAATTTTGTCCGCCGCCTATTTGTACTGCCGCTATAAAAATATATACTACACTTTCCTCCACTCAATATGTGTTCGCCGCTAAAGAACATTTGCTCCATTGCAACCGGCCGCTCTACGATTTATCCTCTTCCTTGACTGGACAATCCTGCCGCCTCCATTTTGTGTTCGCCTCCGCCAAATATAACCATCTTTTGCCGCAGTTGCCGCATTCATCGCCCTTCTCCGCCGCTACTCCGCTATACATTGCGTACGTAGCTATACACAACACCCCCAGCCTCCATTTAATTTCTGAACAAGGGAGAGGGGAGCATGTATTAAAAAGCGACGTACAGCGGAGTAGCGGCGGAGAAGGGCGATGAATGCGGCAACGGCGGCAAAAATAGAAGCTAAAAATCACTAAAGCAGCACAAATTAAATGGCGGGAGAATTCACTTAAAGGAGGTAAAAAATTTCAAAGGGCTTCGATCGCGATGCCACAAAAACAAAAAAATGCCTAAAATTGAACAGAGAATAATAATTTCAGGTTAGATTTTCAAAAATCTAAAGTTGATTTTTCTGTGGAGAGTCCTTTTAACTATCTACTAATGTGTGGCGTAAATTTTGTATTGTGCTATAACTAAATGGAAGTGGGTAAGAAATGGGTTGTGGGTATATTTTTACATAGTCTCTGGCCATCGTGTCCTTGTGGAAGTAAAAACACGTTTTTGCGTGCATAAACCACATGGAATTAAAATTTTTATTTATATTTTAGTACGAGTGTAGTGATTGTAGCCAAGTGTTCAGCTCGAAACAGTCCAGAACTAAACATGAAAACACAGTCCATAAGGTGAGCATGATCTTTTTAGCAGAACACTTGAAATTTAAAGCTGCTTTTTTTACGAGTTAAGCACCCTATCTTATATACTAGCATAACTTTTTAAGGCTTTTCACCTAATTATATAGAGATTATAATGTGGCAGGTGTCCAATGGCTACATACACACACACAGGAGGGGAAAAAATCAAAAAAAATTGCGGCAGGGGAAAAAATGAATCTTTTGCAGAATATACTCCCCTGTGACCTTATACCAAACAGCTGCCTAAGGGCGCCCACATCATTTCAACTAACGCTATCAGATTGTTAAAACTTTTAACTTGGTGAATTATATTAAAAGACTTTCTTTTATTTTAGGCTCGAGTTCCTTTAGAATGCGACGAATGTGGAGAATGTTTTCAATCCTCTCAGACATTACAATTTCACAAGTGAGTTCTTTTTTGAGTAGCGCACCTTCTTAATAAGACATTACTACGCCTAGATGTTAATAGACCTTTTACGTAAATATCCCTTAAAGTGTCTTATGAGTACTGAAACCATATCCCTTATTTTTGGAAAATATTGAAAATAGGGGGGAATGGTAGTTTTTTCGCTTGTTAGGTACCTAAGGTTTTATTGTGCACTAGTTAGGCCCGCAGCAGGGGTTAGGCATAGGTGAAACTCGATTCATTTGAAAACTAGGCGGGTAGAGGTCTGTTCAGTGTTCAGTGCTTGATATGCACTTTTTGGGAAAGCACTTCTTTTCCTCGATTGGTGCAATGGACGTACCTAGTCTTGGTAGTATTGAAATCTGTGGCACTTTTCACAAAATTAAATCCGAATTCTGATATAACTGTCAAATTATAGGTGGTTTTATTAAATGAGTAGAAGCTGTAATTATAGATTTTCACGAATTTTAAATTGGGATTCTGATTTTTTTTATTATTTAGGAGTCGTCATACCGGGGAATTTTCCTACCAATGTTCTCACTGTGGCAAGGGGTTCAATAATTTTAAATTGCTGGAAGAACATCAACATATTCATACTGGAAGGTAATTGTACTAATTTTTAGGGATCTTAAGGGATAAGATAATGGATCATAAATTGATGCAAATCAACAGTAATAAGCACTTTAGTTTAAACTCTGCATTGTAAAATTTTATACACTGTTAATTTTAACCAAACAATTTATAAATAATACACTGGGCAATGGCATCTGTTAAATTTTTGGACCATGGAAAGAAAAAGAAGAAAATCAGTTACCTAACCCAACCTTAAATAACCTATCAAAGCTACTGTGAAAATACGACGAAACCCACTACTTAGTTTTTTTTCCATGGTCCACATTTCTGTACCTAGTTTGTTCATCATATTTATAATTTTTATGATATACATATATTGTAATGTTACAATTATTTGTTTTCTTCAGTAAGCCATACAGCTGTAGCCAATGTCCAAAAAGCTTTGCCAACCGAGGATCTTTATGGCTCCATGTCAAGAAACATCAGAATGATAAACCTTACATCTGTGATTACTGCCTAAAGGTACATGGACATTTTATTAATAGTCAATTTTGGACATTTGGACAAGATTTAATGAAAGTTTTTTTAATCCAACGAAATTTAAAGCGCATATAAAACATAGGAGATACCAGAGAGATACTCCTTTATTCCGGATATTTTTGTCCTGAATTATCTGATTTTCATACTTGGAACTAGCTTAGATTTGATTGGGATAATATTCGAACTCACAATCTCCTATGTTTTGATAATGGGTATATTATTAATATTAAGGGATTCGGTCACGCCTCGCATCTAGCTGTACACCGACGCATGCACACAGGAGAACGTCCTTACTCGTGTAGGCTGTGCGAGGAAGGATTTGTGTCCAGCAACCACCTGAAGAGGCACATGAAGTCGCATCCTAATGAGGATCCGTTTGCCTGCGGCCTTTGTGATAGAACATTCCAGTAAGTTTTAAGTCTTGATTGTTTATCTAATACGTAGTATAGCAGGTTTCTTATTGTGCAAATGTACTTCTAAATACAAATCTTTCTGTCAAAATGTAAGGACACTAATGTTATATTCCTATGCAGCAACTTATTTTTTGTGAAAAAAAATTAAAGATAAAGTTTGTGCCTAGTTGAGCATAAAACCCGCTCTTAATTTCAATTTAATTAAATAATAAGTGTAGGTTTCTTTGTTCGCTAGACAATATTTCGGGAAAACATCGCATTCACTGATCTACCCTAATTGTATAGGAGCTTCGCTACTATTCTGAATTTATGAATCTAATCTAGGAAACGTAGTGACTTGGTTAAACACGGAAACGATGAACACGGAGGGAAAATTGTGGATGCGGCCGCTGCCTTGGCAAACAATCACAAATTGGTGAGTTTTATCGTTCTGTATACCTGCGTTTAATGTGGACTATTTCAATATTGTCACCTTTTCATAATCTTGATATAGTAGCAGTATATTCGATTAAAGGTTAAGTAGTTTATTAATGCATTGTTGAAAAAGTATTTAACTTAATTTTCCACCAAATCAAAATATTATTTTTTGATTTATATTCAGCCGTTTCAGTAAGTAGTATCATGTAACTATGTAGGAAGTAGGTTTGACTTTATGAAATTCTGGATTTCTTGCCTACCCATTTTTATTGGATTTAAAAAAAAAATTGATTCAAGTATTAGAATATTAGTAGACTGTTTATAGTTTTTATGTCTGAAAGAGAAGATATTTTGTTTAATCATGTTTAATGTTCATTTTTCAGGTCGAGGAAGAGACTACGTTACATCTAACATCATCAAAGTCAGACAACTCCATATTCGAACACATCACCTCAACATCGATAACTGTAACCAGCGCCAGCAGCAGCAGCTGTACGCCGTCTGTGGCAACGGACAGGATTTCCACGGCTATGACCTCGGCTGCAGCTATTGGCAGAAGCAAAGAATACCTTCTAGTTGATCAGGTGAGAATTTTTTACAAAATATTGGCGGTTTCCCTCAATGTGCATATTTTGAAATAAGTAAGGTGGGTTCGTTTTGTTATTACTTAAGGTTAGGTTAAAGGCACTCTGAGGGAAAATACAGAATTAGGATATTATTATCCCCCAAAATAACTGACTTTTAGTAAATCCTAAGGCTAAAACTTTTGATATGTTACATTTTACTACCGCTTTGATGCCGTTAAGTAAACTCCATAAAGGTTATCCAATGTTATATTTTTCCAATGCCAATTTATAATATTTGTGACTTCAGACTGAAAGGAAATACAAATGACCTTAAGATATACAAAGCAGCTCTACGAAGCAAAGTTCACTCGGACTAACCATGTCATAGATCATTAGCTTCATACACTAAAAAACTTTTATTTCTTTTTAATATTGGATAGTTCAAATATAATTTTATATGTCTTTTATTTAGACTGATCGTATACTCTCCTTGCCAAAGTTGGAAGACGAAGCAGATTTTATATTGCCAGCTAATATCATGGATGAAGATCCGAAGGACCAACCCATTGTTTTCATTCAGGTATTGCTTTGTTAGTGGCGCAGCCTTTTAATCATTAGGATCCGTCTGTATGTCAATAAATAAATGTATGTTATTTTATACTAAACGCATAATAGTACGCAAGGAGGAAACAAAGTTCGACAGATAAAACCCAGAAACTACGTAGTTGAGACATTTAGTGCGACAAATAAAACACAAAGACAATAAAGTGAAAATTCAAAACTAAACAAAAACTTGCATACCTAATTTTTTTTCCACTTGTAAAATTGACAACGGACGACATGTATAATCTAAAGAAATTTGAGCAATATTTTTTCTGTTAATGTGTATATAAAATATTTTTTTCAGGTTTCCGATAATCCGCCATTTCAATCTGGATTCATGCAGTGATGGACAATACATATGTACAAATTCACCTTAAGAGAAGTTTTTAAAATGAAAACCACTATTGTACTGGAATATTATAAAAGCGGCTATAAAAATCAATTTAAAACCTAATTAATCCTACTTAAAATTACCACTACCTTTATATTTTCTTGAATTTGAAAGTTTTCTTTATCTGTGATATGATTCATATTTATAATAATTAGATTAAAGCCAAAATTTGTCAAGTACCTGAATCATTCATTATTTATTATTTAGTAACTATCTGTTATTATTCACATTGTTATACCCTGTTAAAAATATGTCTTTTTTTTTAAAGGTCATTTTTTTTGACAGGGTTGATATAGTTAATACCCCCAGATTGTAATCAGGGTTGTTTATTCTGCACAAAGGTTATTTTTTGGCCGCAAAATATTTCATTTTCTCCCCTCTAGTCCCCCCCCCCCTCAAAGAGGGTGAAAAAATAGGGGAAAAAAATTTCAGTCTCTTTATTTTATTAATTTTTCTATCACATATGTCCCCCCCCCCCCCTTAACAGGGGATCCCATGCAGAATATAAACCCCTGATACTTATACCCTCAGATTGTAAACAAAACCTTTAAGGGATTTTTCCACGAAGATTGTTTATGAATAGAATTTTAATTAAGTTTTTCTGTCTCTTCAAATTAACGAAACATACTATTATTATTTCACGGAAATACCCCTTATAGTCAGGGTTGTCGAATTGGGCACTTTTTTTTATATTGGGCGGCCCAATTGCCCAAAAGGGTTTTAGGCGGGTTTTGGGCGCCCAAAAGTGGTTTTGGGCACCCTTTTTGGGCAAATGTCGTAAAAAGCATATAAAAAGGATATAAAATAGCCTAAAACCATACATAGACTTATTAGAAATAAAATAGCCTAAAACCATCTCAGGACCTATAAAGGCTCCACTGGAAAAGAGAACCATATCGGTTCAGCAGTTAGCGAAATCCTTCTCTAGATACAAAAAGCTTACTAATTTATATAGTTAACTAGCGGTTACGGCCCTAGAGGCCTCTAGGGGCACTTGAGGAGGGGAGAGTCAAATTTAATAATCCAATTATTAAAAAAAAATTTAAAAAGTTTTTGGGGGAGTGTAATCTTTTTCTTGGGGCGATTTCTCTTAGGAGGGTGGTGGTACACTCCCCCAAAATAGTTATAAACCTTCCCAGAACCTATGAGAAGCTACCCTATTAAGGAGAACCCGATCGGTTCAGCGGTTAGCAAGATCCTTCGGTACAAACACAGACACACAAACAGATACACATCCTGTTACTTTAGTATAAGGATATCACCCAAAAATAGGCCCGCCCCCCCTCTTTTTAACCCCCTTCCCTTTTTCTCTCCCCCTAAAAGGGGGGTACCCAAAACTGCCCAAAAGGACCTTATATTGGGCGGCCCAAAACCGCCCGCCCAAAACTGCCCGCCCAAAATGACGACCCTGCTTATAGTTATTGTTAAAAGCAAAAATTTATTATTTAATATTCTATTAAATTAAGCTTTAAAATTAATATACTAAAATTTCAGATTGTAAAAACTAAAATACTTGGTTGCTTGGTCGGTTGCTGAGTAAACTAAACATCACTCTGGAGTTCTCTTAAGGGATCAATAGGTAAGTTGTAACCAACAATTGTAAAAAAAAATATTTCGCAATTTCGACTGTTTTTTCCCCGTGATTTTGGGGTGCAACGCTTAGTTTTTTGTGTCCACCAAATATTATTTTAGTTTTATTACGCATGTTAAATCACCTTATTCCGGAGTTCATAGTAGGGTTTAAGTGGATTTGATAAGATTTCAACTTAAAACTTATCTGTATTGTATTCAATTCAATTTTTACCAGCTACCAAAGGCGGAAAAAATATAAGAATTGCGAGAAGATTTATCAATCCCTAGGTTTTTTTTTTGAAGATTCCTGAATATGATTTTGTTTCAGGTATAATGGTAATGGAACCACCGACCCCCCAGTGTGTTGGCCGAGAATTTGTTAGGCAGTATTATACACTTCTTAATCAAGCACCATTACATCTCCATAGGTACAGTATTTCCTTTTGATTAATACAATGACGTCCAAGCTTTTTTGAGAGGGGGGGGGGGTTATACACTACTTATTATCCTCCTTGGACGTCTGTGGATAATAAAATACCTATCTTATGAATATCACGGAATGGTTAATACTTGCGACGATTTTATAGTCTATTGGCAATGCCTAACTGGATCAATTTTAAAGCAGTTCTGGAACAATCCTACTGTATTATAGGCTAGAAGAAAGAATACAGTTTTTTGATACACTAGGCAGTTTTTGTTTTTAACCATCAGTTTTAAACAGACGATTTTGTTGTAATAAGCTAGTTTATATGTCACTCATATGACATAACAGAAAAAAAGAGATACATTTCGTACTCTTAGCTAATTAGGGATCGAGTTATATATGAGCTAGCTAATACGGCCCCCTTTGACCCATTTAACCCTGACCTATATTTTGCAGGTTTTACAACTCTCAATCAAGTTTTGTGCACGGTGGAATAGACGGGGGAACTGAGGCTGAAGAGGTCAAGGGACAACAACAAATACACGAGAAAATTGTTCAACTCAATTTCAAAGACTGTCATGCTAAAATAAGAAAGGTAATGATAGCTTTTTCACTTGCTAGCTATTTGATAGGATAGGTTAAAATGGGCTAGTTGAAGTTCAGGATAGCTCCAAGCAAGCACACCGCAGGGCAATTACAAAATTTTAAGGAAACATATCAGTATCTCTTGCATCAAATTTCTTATTTCTTCCCAATTTTATTAAAATCTGATACTAAACACTAACAGGGGTGTTTAATTTTGTTCTGCAGAAGATTCATTTTTCCTCTGCTGAAAAATATTTTTTTCCTCCCTTATCTTCTTTCTAAGGAGAGTAAAAAATGGAAAAATGTTTTCATTACTCCCTCAATTGTCCCTCCCACACATTTTTTTCTGTTTTTTCTCCCAAGAAGAGGGGTAAATGTATTCGGTACTCTAAATTCTTAATATTTCTTCCCCTCCCACATATTTTCATTTGTTTTTCCCCTCCCCCCTATCAGGGTATCCCATGCAGAAAATACACCCCTGATACAAAACTATGTAAAATAAAGATTCACATAATAAAAGTTCTAAAAATCTTGTTTTCTTTAAAAGTTTCTTACATCTTAACCAACATTAATATAATATAGGTTGACTCTCACCAGACGCTGGGAGATGGCGTAGTGGTGCAGGTCTCTGGAGAGTTGTCCAACAATGGTCAGCCCATGAGGAGATTTGTGCAAACCTTTGTGCTCGCCCTCCAGTTACCCAAGAAGTACTACGTGCACAATGATATCTTCAGATATCAGGTGGGTTTAAGCTTTTTTTATATAGAAAATCAGCCCCTATTTTTTCAACCTTTCTCCACTTTTTCACCCACCCACACCTCCTTGTATAAATCCGCTTAAAACTGAAAGTAACCAAGAATGCTCAAATAGGATCGAAAAAAGACGGCCCAAAACCAGTAGGAAAAAAACATAAGACTGACCAAAAAAACACCCTGTTACTTTTATAATAGGTCTGGGATTATAGAATCGAATTTAAAAAATCACTTTACAAGAAATTGTTGAATTGACATGAGTTTTAATTTGATAGGACGAGGTGTTCACAGATGGTGAGAGTGAGACAGCCAGCAGCCTCAGCCAGGCTGAGGAGCAGGGCAGATTTGAGAAACCCATCCAGGTATTTTTTGAAACAAGCTATTCTATAATTCATTATACCTCTTAAGTCAGTGCTTATTTATTAGGTAACTCATACTAAAACAAACAGATTAGTATAACATAGTGATGGCAATCCGTCAAATTGTTGGGCCGAATTCGGATTCCGGATTCTTAAAAGAATCCGTCAAAAAAATGGCGGATTCCGGATTTCTCTATAATTTGCTTTCGATAATCGAACCAGATTTTAAAAGATTTTATATGTAATGATGACAATCTTTGCCCTCAAAAAGAGGCAGTTGAAAGAAAAACCTCGAGACGCTAATTTTAGCCTACCAATTAAGAATCCGGAATCCGCTTTTAAAAAACGGATTCCGGATTCGGATTCCAAAATTGGCCAAAAATTTGGCGGATTTCGGATCCGGATTGCCATCCCTAATCAATATAACAACTGAATTACATAAATGGACTTCTTTGGACTTCACTATCATAATATAAAAGTAACAGAATATATTGAGTTTGTACGTCTGTCCGAAACTTCTTGCTAACCGCTGAACTGTTACAGTTCTTCCCAATTTATGTAGGTTTTCATAGGTCCCGAGATGGTTTATAACTATGTTGGGGGAGGGTTGTACTAGCCTCCCAAGTGAAATCGCCCCTAGATTTAAATAACCCCACCAATTAACAAAAAAAAAAACAGATTTCTACAAAAATTAATAATTTAGGAGCAAATCTTGGCTGCAGCCCAAGCTACTAAGCCCCCAGTGCCCCAGGGTCAGATGGCCGCCATGCAGGCACCAGAGCCAGTGAAACCGGTTCAACAGCCAGTCGAGCCTGTCCCAGTTCAGGAGACAGACAACTACGTTCAGGTATGATTTCATTTTTAAGAAAAGAGAGCATTGTCTTCGCCATTAGGGATAAGAGTTTGAAAATGATTGGTTGGCAATTTTATAGCTTCAATCCCAAAAGGAACCTATAGGTATACGTATGTGCTTAAGTTATATAGTTTTAAGTAGAACTAATTCTAAAATAAATGAAATTGCGATCGCAAAAAAACAAGGATCTAAAACAGCTGATGTAAAGTTGTATTTGTACCTTTTATTGTTTCACTAAACTCAATTTTCTTATATTCTCTGTAAATTAGATGTGGGTTAGTTTTAATCAAGTCTGTTAGTGTTTTTGTCAACTTTTATTTACACACAATAGACATATTATATCTAGATGAGCCATCTTACTCCATTTTTCGTCAAACTTGGAAAAAAAATCTATCAGACACATGTCAAATACCTTTTTTTTAAAACTAACTTTTAGAAATTCAACTATTCAAAACTAACTTGTTATGTGTTTCGTTATGTGCTTCACATTATACGAGGGAAGAAATTTTTACATGAATTAATTTTCTTAAGAAAGGTCTTATCCTGATATAAAAGACGTTTCATAGCTGACTCATAATTCGAACGAAATGAAAAAATTATGGCTGTACCTACTAAAATCTGTACAATGTTTGAACATGGCATGGCTTTTTTCTCAACTAATATCTTTTTGGCTGCTTAAGAGATTATATATCTAGATTATATCTATTTTACACACATATACATTTTATTATGGCTAGAGAGAATCTAATTTTGGCATGAAACAAAACAATACTCAATTAGATAATAGATTTATGACCCTAGATGGACTGTGAGACATAACAATCTGTCCAAATTTCTAGCAGAGGTTATATTATTCACATGATTAATCTAATAATACGGGGAACGAAATTTGTGGACGATAGAATTTTTCGGAAGCTAGCTTTATTAGAATTTTAACTATTTATAGCTGACTTCTATATATTGATAAAATAGGAAAATAACCGCCTGTTTTAACCAAAATGTGAACATGTAACGTTCTAACCAATAACATTTTATTGAGAAGGGATCTAGATCTATATAATATTCTTAAAAACAGAATTGTTTATATGTAATAGTAAGTCTGCTTATATTTCCATGAACTAATAAATATATTTGATTATAGGAGCCCCATGTGAATGGAGTTGGAGGGTATACCAGCAGCCCCCCTGTCCCAGAACTAATAAATATATTTGATTATAGGAGCCCCATGTGAATGGAGTTGGAGGGTATACCAGCAGCCCCCCTGTCCTTGAACTAATAAATATATTTGATTTTAGGAGCCCCATGTGAATGGAGTTGGAGGGTATACCAGCAGCCCCCCTGTCCTTGAACTAATAAATATATTTGATTATAGGAGCCCCATGTGAATGGAGTTGGAGGGTATACCAGCAGCCCCCCTGTCCTTGAACTAATAAATATATTTGATTTTAGGAGCCCCATGTGAATGGAGTTGGAGGGTATACCAGCAGCCCCCCTGTCCTTGAACTAATAAATATATTTGATTAAAGGAGCCCAATGTGAATGGAGTTGGAGGGTATACCAGCAGCCCCCCTGTCCTTGAACTAATAAATATATTTGATTTTAGAAGCCCCACGTGAATGGAGTTGGAGGGTATACCAGCAGCCCCCCTGTCCCTGAACTAATAAATATATTTGATTATAGGAGCCCCATGTGAATGGAGTTGGAGGGTATACCAGCAGCCCCCCTGTCCCTGAACTAATAAATATATTTGATTAAAGGAGCCCCATGTGAATGGAGTTGGAGGGTATACCAGCAGCCCCCCTGTCCTTGAACTAATAAATATATTTGATTTTAGGAGCCCCATGTGAATGGAGTTGGAGGGTATACCAGCAGCCCCCCTGTCCTTGAACTAATAAATATATTTGATTTTAGGAGCCCCATGTGAATGGAGTTGGAGGGTATACCAGCAGCCCCCCCTGTCCTTGAACTAATAAATATATTTGATTTTAGGAGCCCCATGTGAATGGAGTTGGAGGGTATACCAGCAGCCCCCATGTCCTTGAACTAATAAGTATATTTGATTAAAGGAGCCCTATGTGAATGGAGTTGGAGGGTATACCAGCAGCCCCCCTGTCCTTGAACTAATAAATATATTTGATTTTAGGAGCCCCATGTGAATGGAGTTGGAGGGTATACCAGCAGCCCCCCTGTCCTTGAACTAATAAATATATTTGATTTTAGGAGCCCCATGTGAATGGAGTTGGAGGGTATACCAGCAGCCCCCCTGTCCTTGAACTAATAAATATATTTGATTTTAGGAGCCCCATGTGAATGGAGTTGGAGGGTATACCAGCAGCCCCCCTGTCCCTGAACTAATAAATATATTTGATTATAGGAGCCCCATGTGAATGGAGTTGGAGGTTTTACCAGCAGCCCCCCTGTCCCTGAACTAATAAATATATTTGATTATAGAAGCCCCATGTGAATGGAGTTGGAGGGTATACCAGCAGCCCCCCTGTCCCTGAACTAATAAATATATTTGATTATAGGAGCCCCATGTGAATGGAGTTGGAGGGTATACCAGCAGCCCCCCTGTCTCTGAACAACCCCCTATGGACATTGAAGAGGTAAGAAACAATAAAGCATTTTGCAAAAAAAATGATATGAAGGTTCAGTTAGTTTTGTATAAGTATTTAAGAGAGTTAAATCAATAGCGCAAGTTTTACAGTTTTCGGAATCTCAATATTTTTTTTGGGTTCAAAGTATCTGAAAATAAATTGGGTTATATGATTTACCACTACTCCCCCCCCCCCCCCCCCCCCTCCCAAAGTAAAAAAGCTTGGGCGTCCCAGCATCAGTCAAACCCCAACTGACACCAAGTATACTATGTTATAACATTACAATTTTTAGATTTTCATAATTGGCATAAAGTAATAAACAGTATAGGGCCTAACAACTTCCTATTTTTTATTTGTAAAAGGCCAATGTTTTAATGAAATCTAATGTTGTTGTGCATAGGAAAACACTGGAGTATGGAAGGATCCTAAAGCCGAGGAATGTATGGAAGAGGATGAGCAGGAACCTGACGTCCCAGCAGCACCCGCCACCCTACCTGTCCAGCAACAGGTATTAATCATAACACTAATATAAGGGGGGGGGGGGGGGGTAAAAAATATGTAGGAAGGTTTGAAAAATAAAAGAAAGATAAATAAAAACTTTTCCCCAAACTTTGAGGGGAAAATCTAGGGGGGGGGGGGGGGGCGGGCGAAATATAGTGCAGCCGGGGAAAAATTGAATCTTAGGCAGAATTTACACAGTGTAAAGCTACTTGCCCTCCTTTTTACAGACACTAAATCCCTTAGAATGATGGGAATATTCACCCCTGGAAAGGCTTAAGGGGGGGGGTTTTTAATGCAACCATCTCGTAATCAGTGATTAAATGGCACTTAGAATTCGAATTTTGATCTGAAATTTTGCATGAATAATCCTTGGTAGGTCTATTTTCCCTAAATCGAACAAAAAGTTGGAAAAGTAGCGGCTGGCGGCTGGCAGCTCAGCCGTTTAGCCGTTTTTTGCCTATTTTCAGGGCAAATTCATCATTAATTACGTAGGAATCAACTTTTAAAAACTTATTTTTGGTTTAATTCATGGTAAATGATAGCAATAACCATTTTTTAAATTTCTAGTACCAGCTGCTAAACGGCTAGAACCGGCTGAAAACGGCTGGGAGCTGCCAAGAGTATGAAGGGTAGATATGGCTTGTGACGTGTCTATGGGTAGGTTTTTATGGCTGCTGAGCTCAAAAATACTTCTAAAAATAGTGGCGGCTCATCCATATGGCAGCTGGGTAACAGCTGCAGCTCAGCTGGGAGCGGCCAAGAGTAGAATGAGTATATAGGGCTTGTGACGTGTCTAGGGGTAGGTTTTTATGGGTGCTAAGCTCAAAAATACTACCAAAAATAGTGGCGGCCCATCCATATGGCAGCTGGGTAACAGCTGCAGGTCAGCTGGGAGCGGCCAAGAGTAGAATGAGTAGATAGGGCATGTGATGTGTCTAGAGGTAGGTTTTTATGCTACCTAAAAACTTATTTTTGGTTTAATTCATGGTAAATGATAGCAATAAACATTTTTAAAATTTCTATTACCAGCTCATGGTAAATGATAGCAATAACCATTTTTTATATTTCTAGTACCAGCTGCTAAACGGCTAGAACCGGCTGAAAACGGCTGGGATCTGCCAAGAGTATGAAGGGTAGATATGGCTTGTGACGTGTCTATGGGTAGGTTTTTATGGCTGCTGAGCTCAAAAATACTTCCAAAAATAGTGGCGGCTCATCCATATGGCAGCTGGGTAACAGCTGCAGCTCAGCTGGGAGCGGCCAAGAGTAGAATGAGTATATTGGGCTTGTGACGTGTCTAGGGGTAGGTTTTTATGGGTGCTAAGCTCAAAAATACTACCAAAAATAGTGGCGGCCCATCCATATGGCAGCTGGGTAACAGCTGCAGGTCAGCTGGGAGCGGCCAAGAGTAGAATGAGTAGATAGGGCATGTGATGTGTCTAGAGGTAGGTTTTTATGCTACCTAAAAACTTATTTTTGGTTTATTTCATGGTAAATGATAGCAATAAACATTTTTAAAATTTCTAGTACCAGCTGCTAAACAGCTAGAACCGGCTGAAAACGGCTGGGAGCTGTTAAGAGTATGAAGGGTAGATATGGCTTGTGACGTGTCTAGGGGTAGGTTTTTATGGCTGCTGAGCTCAAAAATACTTCCAAAAATAGTGGCGGCTCATCCATATGGCAGCTGGGTAACAGCTGCAGCTCAGCTGGGAGCGGACAAGAGTAGAATGAGTACATAGGGCTTGTGACATGTCTAGGGTTAGGTTTTTATGGGTGCTGAGCTCAAAAATGCTACCTAAAATAGTTGTGGCCCATCCATATGGCAGCTGGGTAACAGCGGCAGTTCAGCTGGGAGACCATGAGTAAAATGAGTACATAGGGCTTGTGACGTGTCTAGAGGTAGGTTTTTATGGCTGCTGAGCTCAAAAATACTTCCAAAAATAGTGGCGGCTCATCCATATGGCAGCTAGGTAACAGCTGCAACTCAGCTGGGAGCAGCCAAGAGTAGAATGAGTAGATAGGGCTTGTGACGTGTCTAGGGGTAGTTTTTTATGAATGCTGAGCTCAAAATTACTACCAAAAATAGTGGTGGTCCATCCATATGGTTGCTGGGTAACAGGGGTAGGTCTGAGCTTAAAAATACTACCAAAAATAGTGGCGGCCCATCCATATTGCAGCTTGGTGGTAACAGCTGGGAGCAGCCAAGAGTAAAATGACTACATAGGGCTTGTGATGTGTGAAGAATATCAAAAAATATACCTATTATTTCAGTAGAATTAAACTTCTCCTAATTAACATTATAACTTTATTTCATGGACATATTACTGGTAACACTGTTTTAATTTCTAGATTTCACTGAAAACTACCAATAACGTCTGAAAACAGTTATCAACAGCCAAAAGTATATGTTGTAGATATAGCATGTGACATTTCTAGGGGTAGGTTTTTAACTTTTTATGGGGGTGTTGAGCTCTAAAATACTACCAATAATAGTGAGGCCCATCCATTTGGCCGCTGGGTAACAGTTACAGCTGAGCAGCAGCCGTTACCCTGATGCATATGGATGGGCCTTACTATTTTTGGAGAATATTAATATGCTTGACACCTATAAAAATTTACCCCACACATCACAAGCTACCTATGTCTTAAACTTTTACTTTTATTTGTTGATAACTGTTCTTAGCCAATTTCAGCTGTTTAACAACTAAATCAATACTGAAATATTCAATATTTGGTTATCCTTTAATAGTCCCAAAAAGTGCTAACAGCTGAGTCTTAAACAACGGTTTACTGCACAGCTGCAGCTGTTACCCAGCAACCATATGGATGGGCCACAACTATTTTTGGTAGTTTTTTTTGAGCTTAGCACCCATTAAAACATACCCCTTGACACGTCACAAGCCCTATGTACTCATTTTATTCTTGGCTGCTCCCAGCTGAGCTGCAGCTGTTACCAAGCTGCAATATCAGGATTATGGATGGGCCGCCACTATTTTTGATAGTATTTTTGAGCCCAGACATACCCCTGTTACCCAGCAACCATATGGATAGACCACCACTATTTTTGGTAGTAATTTGAGCTCAGCATTCATAAAAACCTACCCAGACACATCACAAGCCCTATCTATTCATTCTACCTTTGGCCACTCCCAGCTGAGCTGCAGCTGTTACCCGGCTGCCATATGGATGGGCCGTTACTATTTTTGGTAGTTTTTTTGAGCTTAGCACCCATAAAAACCTACCCATAGACACCTCACAATCCCTATCTATTCTTTCTACTCTTGGCCGCTCCCAGCTGACCTGCAGCTGTTACCCAGCCGCCATATGGATGGGCCGCCACTATTTTTGGTAGTATTTTTGAGCTTAGCACCCATAAAAACCTACCCCTAGACACGTCACAAGCCCTATCTACTCATTCTACTCTTGGCCGCTCCCAGCTGAGCTGCAGCTGTTACCCAGCTGCCATATGGATGGGCCGCCACTATTTTTGGTAGTATTTTTGAGCTCAGCACCCTTAAAAACCTACCCCTAGACACGTCACAAGCCCTATCTACTCATTCTACTCTTGGCCGCTCCCAGCTGAGCTGCAGCTGTTACCCAGCTGCCATATGGATGGGCCGCCACTATTTTTGGTAGTATTTTTGAGCTCAGCAGCCATAAAAACCTACCCCTAGATACGTCACAACCCATATCTACCCTTCATACTCTTGGCAGCGCCCAGCCGTTTTCAGCCGGTTCTAGCCGTTTAGCAGCTGGTACTAGAAATTTGAAAAATGGTTATTGCTATCATTTACCATGAATTAAACCCAAAATATGTTTTTAAAAGTTGATTCCTACGTAATTAATGATGAATTTGCCCTGAAAATAGGCAAAAAACGGCTAAACGGCTGAGCTGCCAGCCGCCAGCCGTTACTTTTCCAACTTTTTGTTCGATTTAGGGAAAATAGACCTACCAAGGATTACTCATGCAAAATTTCAGATCGAAATTCGAATTCTAAGTGCCATTTAATCACTGATTACGAGATGGTTGCATTAAAAAACCCCCCCTTTCTACCAAGTAGTCTTGAATATGTAAAGAAAGATTCTACCTAAACATATATTATGTGTAATAACAGATCATATTTAATATACAATTTAAGGTTGCACCTGTTGTTGCTGCTCCTGAACCTGCTGCCCCTACAGGACCTATGTCCTACAGGGACAGAGTTCTGGCCAGCCAGAAACCACCAGTACATCCTGCAGCCCCAGGTGCACAATATTTTATTTTATAGTATGTCTTCGAAACCGATTAATATCCGTTGGTTAGGAACCGGTTGTAATCCATACTGAGCCCTTGTTTGAGACACTTCACTTTCTGCTCTTTTTTTAGCGATTTGGCTGTTTTAATATTTCCGTCACTATTGGTTGATTTTTAAGGACACAATTGAATGTCGACAAAGGATCTTCGGAAATGGGAAATAGTTATTTAACCCCATCACCCCTCTATAGTTTTACTCTAATAATACAACCATAGTATGTGAAGTAACGTTCTTAGATTGCTGACCAATTCACACCACGTGCCTATATTAGATAAGTAAACATTAGATGTTGGATTAGTATTTCTAACCGAAGACCCCTACCCTGTCCTGACTAATAATATGGCATGTGTCCTTTAACCATGAGCAATACTTAAAAGTTTCATAGTTGCGTAGAATTAATTCTGATCTTTTAATTTGTATCAAAAATAAATTCCTTTTTAGCCAAGGACACGGCCTATCCCACAGCCCAGCCCGCCGCCCAACCGGCAATGCCAGCTACCGCCGTAAACAACACAGCAGCTGTCAACAACGGTGGGCCCGCCAAAAATTTCCGACCCCCACGCGAAACTAGCCGCGGCCGTTCTGCGGCTGGTGAAGTTAGAGGACCTCAGGGCGCTCCCGGAGCTCAACAACAGAGAGTTAATGACAGGTACAACAGTATCAACCTTCAGAGATCTTTTGTGATAAGATTATTGCCAATGAAATGATGTACATGCCCATTAAAATGACCAAGACATGTGAAATTTCTTATAAACACAGGGGTGTATATTCTACATGGGATCCCCTGCTCAGGGGGGGGGGGGATAAAAAATAAGTGGTTGGAGGGGGGAAAAATGTAAAAATTAAGAAAACTGAAAACTTTTTTCCATTCCCCCCCCCCCTCCTTGGTAAAAAAAAACTAAAAAAATGTGTGGTAGGAGGGATAAAACAAATAAATTATAGAGTTTCTTAAATATTTTTCCATTTTCGCCCCTACTTGGTGAGAAAAAACTAGGGGGGAAAAAATAAAAATTTTGTAGCAGGGGGAAAAAATAAATTTTGTGCAGAATATACACCCCTGTATAAACATAAAAAACATACATCCTATTAGGATCTTAAAGGATATGACAGTAGCCTATATAAGATGATTTTTTTCGAAATTTTTTCTCATTTAGAGGCAAGTTGGAAAAAACTAAATGATCCTTGAAATAATAGTTTTTATGAGAAAACCTCGTCCTAAGTAGCTTTAAACCTGTCCTTGAATAGGTTTCATACAAATAAGGGTTATTCTGTAATCTGAACCTTAATTAATATCTAGGTATGGACGTGAGGATGGAGAGGGTGGGCGCCAGAGGATGAGCAGCAACGCTGGAGACCAGTACCAGCTATTTGTTGGAAACCTGCCACACTCATGCACGGATCAGGACCTCAAGAATCTTTTCATGTCATACGGACCGGTAAGATTTTTCCAGCCTTTTCTTTAATTATGTAAATCAATCTTTCGGCCTCTTTTTTTGTCTTAAATTCTAAGGAACAAATGAAAGTTTTAGAAATTGAACGTTGCTTTATTGCAGAAATTATAAAAGTTACGTCATTATGAACACAGTGAAGGGTTGTTGAAATCCATCTGGTCCTAACATTACAGAAGGACAGACGCATACACTAATAGAGTAGCTTTGCTACTAGATATACATACGTCAAAAAGTTTTCATTTTTAAGACTTTAATTTTATGATATTTGCTTGATTTAGGTGCAAGATGTGCGCATTAATAACAAGAAGGGAAATCGTAGCACTCCAGGTATTAATAGAATTAAGCAAATGGAACTAAATAAGTAATGAAGTATAGACGTATGCACAAGAAAACTACCTCCCTAGGACCCTAATATAATTCTTAACTGACTTTTAATTTTGGAAAAAGTTTTGCTGACAAATCTAGAACCAATGAGGTTCCATTATTGAGTCAATTGTTTTTAACTGCTAATCCTTTCTCTTTAAGTTTTTTTTTATTTTAAACAGCGTTGTTACTATTTCATTTCGTCGGCCTTGTTGTATTTTTAGGTAGGGGAGACAACTCGTAAGATTTTTAATAAATATTATTTATAGGAGGAAAGCCTGGGTATCCAGTGCCGAACTATGGATTTGTCGTATTCGAGGATATTGCCAGCGTGGAGAAGGCTATGACCAGCCAGCCTATCATGCTCAATGGCACTCACAGGTCAGAGCTTCTTTTTATTTTATAAAATAGCCTAAAACCATTCATAACCTTAATATCTACTACCTTGGGATGGGTCTACTTAAAGCTTCCCCATAATGGAAAACCCTATTAGTTCATAAGTTATTAAGATTTTAAGCTTCAGACAAAGACCCTTACTACTTTATTTAATAGGATATATTTTTTCTGCGTATTATATTTATGTAAACCCACTTCTTATGTCTTTTTGAAATATAAGGCATCTAGTGTTCACTACTTCCACCAACTCAAAATTTTTTAATGTTTTCTCTGAATAACTATGGCATTGGGGACTTCTGATTTGAAGGTCCCCAAAAGGTGTTAGCCCGCATTCTGTCATTTGTATGACAGGACGTAAGTCTAAGTAAGTTAGGTAGCAAAAGGAATCTTTAAAAAATTAAGCCATCAGTTGTCATGAAAACTATTTATTTTTATTTTGGAGAGTAATATTATCAACTAGCATTTAGGGTCTAGAAAAATAGTTCATATCCATTCTTGAATCTGAATATAGAATATCACAGGGCCTATATTAGACTTAACTAAAATAGAAAACCCAATAGGTTTCAGTAGTTACTATGATTCTAAACTTCAGACAAAAACCATTACTACTTTATTTGATTTTAGCATTGTATTATAACTTTTTAAACCGGTTTTCATTACAGCTGAAATGACTCGGCTTTGCTCGTAGTCAAAATAGAAAATACCTTTATATTACTTTTCAATAGGTATGCAAAAGTTGATCGGTCGTTTAGTAATGCGCGTTGTGATAGAACAAACATTTTTTACAACGTTTGTATGTAGGTATGTGTTGGTTAAAATTCATTGAATATATCTGAAGTTTTAGCTTTATGAATACACTAATACTGAAAGTTCAATGTCCACACCCTCTATTTATTTAGTTCTGACAGGGAAATTAATTAAACAATGATTTCATTTTAGTTCAGTTATGTACCCAAACTTACCTTTATTTGAGAGAAATAGAAATACGAAAGTGTTTCAACTTTTTAGTTTATGCTGTTCATTTAGCAAAATTGGTACTTTTTTAATACTGGTATTATGCCTCTCGTGTCATTTAAGAGGCAGGTGGTATCGGCCCACAACATTAAATCTTCCTAAATAAATAAATCCATCCTGGGATCTAAAAGAAGCTTCTCTGTAAGGGGGGATGGGAGGTGTATTTTCCGTGTAATAAATGCTATGTAAAACGATTTTTTTTGCAGAGAATCTTTTTAATAACATTACGGGGGGGGGGAAGGTAGGGGATGGAGGAGAAATTATTGATCAATGCTCATAATGGTCAAATTGTCTTTTGTGATCTCATAAACCTTTTTTCTGCTAGATTATTTCAACACTTTTACCAGAAGTTGAAGAAATCAACAATTCAACCTGGCTTTGTCTATTTCTAAATTCTTTATTTAGTCTATCAATACAATACTAGATATAATGTATATTTATAGGGTTGAATTGAACTTTCAGTTTAACCTAGTTTTAGGAAAAGAGAACTTGGAAATTTTAGATTAGAGCTCGCTCCTCATGAATAGAGGCGAATAGAGAAATATTTAAATTTAAAGCATTTTTAGCGTAAAAAAGCGCTAACGCCGAAGCCCAAAAATCGTTATATTTCGACTTAAATAGCTTTCCTTTTTACAAAGCAACTTGGCTCTATTCCTGGTAGGGTTTGTGCTATTTTCATTAAGATCTAAAAACATTAAATAAAGAACTAATCACAAATGAAAAGATATTTGAAATATTTTGTTTATTCAAAAGGTTGACAGTAAAAATTCAATACATCAATATTTAGATTGATTCTGTTCAGACCTTGGAATATCCTTATACTAAAGTAACAGGATGTCTGTGTGTCTGTCTGTGTGTCTGTCTGTGTGTCTGTGTGTACCGAAGGATCTCGCTAACCGCTGAACCGATCGGGTTCTCCTTAACAGGGTAGCTTCTCATAAGTCCCGGGAAGGTTTATAACTATTTTGGGGGAGGGTACCACCACCCTCCCAAGAGAAATGACAAAAAAATCGAAATTTTAAAAAAATTAGGGGAGACTTCAACGTCAAATAAAGAGGTATCGTCATAAAAATTAACTTTAACAAACAAAAACATTTAAAGTGCCACTAGAGGCCTCTAGGGGCGTAGCCGCTAGTTTATACATAAACTGTTGGAAACTTATTTTACAATTTGTTTGGCAGTGTTTTAAACAGACAAGGAAAATACAAACAATAAAACTCAGACTTTTTATAATAGCGAAGCTTTTCTATATGAGGATCCACAGGATTATTTTTAAGATGATTTTTTTTTGTTGAAAAAACGTGGTCTCAAATGATTCCAAATCGCCTAATTTTGCGAGAAATGTAAAATAATGGAAAATGGCACCGCCATTTTTTTTATGAAAGATGCCAAAACTTGAGTTTGTTATTGACTCAACCAAAAAGATAAAATACAATTATCTTTAAACCATAGGGAGTAGAACCCAAAATAAACTTTATGGTATTTCGTATTACGGGACGCCACAAATCCCCCACCCCTAATTTTTATCTTCCATTGTCTTATCCCTGAAGATCCCTGCTCTAAATATATTTCAATATAAAAACAACATTGAAAAGAATAAAATACAGATAAATCTTTGAATAGGATAAAAAGTTAATTTACTTGATCTAATAATGGTCACTGAGGGATAAACTGAATACCTTTTTCATGATTTATTATCCTTTATTATTTTTACAGACAGGATAGTATTTTATCCAGGGATAATTTATGTACATCCCAATGATAAAACACAAAATTTCTCCCTCTGTAGATTACAATTAGTGGTTGAAATGATTGGACACTCAACTTTCTAGAACCAATCAAAATTCAATAGTCCCCAAAGTTGTTGAGATAACGAATAAGAAACCATTATTATAAAACCTTGGACTAGTGTTTAATCAACAGCCCAATGTTCCCTCCCACCCTGTATTTTATCTCTAAATCTAGGTACAACTAAATATTTTTCTTTATGGAAGACTTAAAAAAAATTTGATTGTCTATGTAAATGTTGGTTTTTGGTACTTTAACAGTACTTTATTATTCACTAGCGGCTTCGCCCTAGTCTCTAGGGGCTGTGCCCCAAGAGAAAATTTTTAAAATTTATGCGAGTATGGGAATCCTTACATCTTCTATTATTTATACCTAGCCGAAAAAATTACGAATGAATCTCCAATCCCAGCTGAAAAAATTGCGAATGAGTCGCCATTTTTCGCGATTAAATAGCGAATTCGCAAAATAAATGCAAAAAAAAGTCTATTAAAAGGGGGGGGGGGTTGGGTTGGGGGTGTCCTAACCTCCCCCTCCCCCCCCCCCAAAAAAAAAATAGCCTAAAACCACCACATGACCAGTAGGTATATTCCATGAAGAATAGAATCCAATCGGTTCAGGGGTTACCGAGATCTTAAGGAACGGACGGACGGACAGACAGACATCACTTTACTTTGTATTATAGATAGAGTAGGATGAGACTCGTATGTTTAGCAATTAGAGCCAGTTCAAGCTAGGCACTATGTTTCATGGGAGCTTAAAAATAATCAACTTTTCTTTTGTAACTTACACGTTCCTTATTAATTTAATAAAATTAACTTTCTGCTTTAAACCTCTTTATGACGTTTGTTCATATAAAAAATAAGAATTCTTAAAATGCTGAGCTATGTGATCTACCGCATTTTCTGAGACTTACATTGTATTGAGTTAGCACTTTTATCTTTTAAATATGTAGGAATAAAAAAATTCATAATATTTTATAATATTATTCGATGACCATTCAAAAGTAAACCCTTAATTAAACCTCAAAAATTATTATGTATTTCATCGGACAGAAAATAGAAATGATATGCGCAAAATAATATTTCGGAATATCCCTTATACCATGGTTCAATTCCTTGCGAAAAAAAAGCATTTTTGCAAATATTTTATTCACCTTTTCATAAATGAGCTGAAGAATAGACATTGTCAGCATATAGTTCAGTCTGTAAGTGTAAGGTTTTTTTTTTAATGCAACCATCTCGTAATCAGTGAGCAAATGGCACTTAGAATTTGAATTTCCTATTTTCCCTAAATTGAACAAAAAGTTGGAGAAGTAACAGATAACGGCTGGCGGCTTAGCCGTTTTGCCATTTTTTGGATATCTTTATTGCAAATTAGTCACGAAACCTATCTCCACATACTCTTTTCCACTCCAAAACGCTATCAAACGGTTCTAGACGGTAGCTGTTGGTACTAGAAGTTTTAAAAATGGTTATTTTGCTATCATTTAACATGAATTAAACCAAAAATATGTTTTATAAAGTTGATTCCTACGTAATTTATGATGAATTTACCCTGAAAAAAGGCAAAAAAACGGCTAAACTGCTGAGCCGCCAGCCGTTACTTTTCCAACGTTTTGTTCGATTTAAGGAAAATAGACCTACCAAGGATTACTAATGCAAAAGTTCAGATCGAAATTCGAATTCTCTAAGTGCCATTTGCCAAGTAACAAAATCTGTTGTAAAGTAGTAAGGTTTCTTTAACCGTTAGTTCTCCAATTCAGGGAATCTTTATATAGGTCATTGCCCATTGGCTAGTTTTAGGCTAGTTTAACAAAATATAAAAGCCTGTAGATGGTTTTTGGCTATTTTTCTGTCCCATTCATATTAAACCAGACCCCTAGTTGCTAGAGTCGCAGCCTATAAATGAAAACAAAAATATCCTTGTGTTTTGAAGTAGGTATCATTTCAGTAAAAATAGTCTTTTGTGTATGTCAAAGAACCTTTTGAAAAAGTTAGGTTTAAGCTATTTTAGATTAGAATGAGTATCTTCTGGCAAGGCCTTGTTTAATTTACTTTTTTGTTCAGGTTGAACATTGAAGAGAAGAAATCCCGCGAGATGAAGAGAGGCGAGGGTGAGGGAGGTATGAGGGGTAAGGATGGCATGGACAGAATGGGGGGTGGTGGTGGCATGGGCGCCCCGTATGACCGCTCCCAGAGTGGCAGAGGAGAGAGAGGCAGCCAGGTGAGCTATTTTTTTTTTATCGTGCGAATTGTTATTTATCGCATCGTATTGTAGACAGCTTTTTGCGGATATTATGTAAAAATTCTAAGATTGTTAGCCCCGAAGTCCAGAGTTTATCAAAACTTTTATTAATTTTATGATATTTATTTTGATATTCGTGGAAAATCGTATGTAATACGATGCTATACATAATTTTTCAGTGTGACAGAGAGCCGGTTCTAATCGAGCGGATTTTAATCGGGTTTGAAGCTATACTGGAAAAAGTTACCTTTTCCACAAATAAATTTTTTTTTAATAGCATCAAGGACCTATAAAATGGTCTCCCCAATGTCTTAATAAAGGGGGGGGGGGGGTAATTCAATCATCTCGTGAGTCGTAATCAATGATTAAATGGCACTTCGAATTCGAATTTCGATCTGAAATTTTGCATGAATAATCCTTAGTAGGTCTATTTTCCCTAAATCGAACAAAAAGTTGGAAAAGTAACGGCTAACGACTGGCGTCTCAGCCGTTTTGCAATTTTTTGGATATCTTAAAAGCAAATTAGTCACGAAACCTATTTCCACATAATACATTTTGTTTCTTAAAAACCTTATCAAACGGTTATAGCCGGTAGCTGTTGGAACTAGAAATATATTAAATGGTTATTGCTATCATCTAACATTAATTAAACCAAAAATATGTTTTGAAAAGTTGATTTCTACGTAATTAATGATGAATTTGCCCTGAAAATAGGCAAAAAGCGGTTAAACGGCTGAGCCGCCAGCCGTTACTTTTCCAACTTTTTGTTCGATTTAGGTAAAATAGACCTACCAAGGATTACCCATGAAAAATTTCAGATCGAAATTCGAATTCTAAGTGCCATTTAATCATTAATTACGAGATGGTTGCATTAAACCCCCCCCCCCTTAGATAAGTATTCAGCCTGTCCTTTTTAATTTTTGAAAATGATGCTTTCAGAGCAGTTTTTCCTCAAAAGAAATATCCCTCTGCGTTTCATTAACTACCTGGATCTCCATTTTGAAGACATTTTTCGGTTGTTGCTTTATGCTCTTTTGTAGCTACTTGGCTGTGTTAGTATTCCCGACGCTATTGGCTTATTTTCACAGACCAATTGAAAGTCAAGGCACATGGTCCTTGGAGAGAGGACATGCAGTTATTAAACCCCTTTCTCCTCTAATGTAAAATCAACGTGTAATAATGTGTTGCTAAAATTGAACCTGTTTTCAGGATAACCTGCGCAGCGCTGGACACGTGGGCGGTGGACGCGGTGGTGGTGGGGGCGCAGGCAGTGACAGAGGAGGCAGGGGCATGGGTGGAGGTCGTGGAGGAGGCGGCGGAAGGGGCAGGGGAGACTTTGGCAACAGGGGCCGTGGTGGGGTAGACTCCAGGGGTAGCTTCAGAGGTGGGGGCGGGGGACAGCGCAACTAACTTTTTTTCATTTCTTTTCCAGCCGCCAAATTAATATCTGATGATCCTTTATCAAGCACAGTAAACCTCAAATGCTTAAATAAATAAAATTACAAAAAAAACATGTAACCAATTCCAGATCTAACCAAAAATTCATTGTTTTCTTCCTTCATAAATCGGCGGATGGTAACTTGTTTTTTAGACATTTTTGCTAACATTAACCACTTAGTGAAAGTGAAGGACTTGTGTTGAACTTGGTCGTGGAGTTCTGGAACGCGCAGATTTAGTGAACAGGAGGTGGCATTTGTGTTTAGACCGCGTTTGTTTGCGGATTCTTTTTCTGCATATGTGAAATAATATGTATTTAGTGCATTTATTACACTTTAAAACGCGTCAAACATGAACTCGACACCCAAGAACCTGCCCCCGAAAAGTCCTTTTTAACATAAACTTAACACAATTAAAGTAAAAAAAAGATAACTTAAAATCTACAAATGAGGAACAGAAAAAAAGTCCAGAGATTGAGTGATTCAGTTAGTTATTATTGGTTGATTTGTTTTAACCTCTTTTTTTTATAAATTGAAATAATTTGTAAGAATGTGTTGACACCTGGCGGACAAAATTTGGACTACAAATGTACTTATTATTAATTCTTGATATCTAAAGAAACCTTACTTACTGTATTATGTACATTAACAGAAAACCAGTTTTATCGCCTTGTGACTGATGTTTGTTTTTTTTATCAAAAACGAAAATGATATTTATGTTAATTTCTTTTTTTTTACGTTCTGTCCTCATTTCAATATTTCGCTGTAAACCCCCCATCGCTACCAAATCAGTTACTTCAAAGTCGAAAAAATGCATAAAAATCAAACAGTTTACTTTTTACACCTCTATTTAACATGTGGAAAAAGTTACTTAAATTTTTCTTTAAAAATTGGGTGTTCTGTACTGTACATACAATTTTGGCTATTCTACATTGATCTCATTTTCTAGCGTTTTTTCTAAATTTATACGGTGGCTGTGTAACTTATTTTTGGGAGAGTTTTTTTTAGAAGTTTTGAGTAATTTTTTGTTATCATAAAAATTGTTTGTTTTTAAGCGTTTTTTTGCGACTTTTGAAGTAAACCTCATCTCATTTCTTTTTATTTTACAGTAATATTGCATTAAGTAAAATTATTTTGAAAGAAACGTGAATTTTGAACAGCATTAAATTATTTTTTTCAAGGGAAGAAAAAGTAAGGCATAATATTTATTAAACTTACGTGCCGTTAGACTGTGTTATTTTTTTACAATGAAAGGAAGGTGAAAAATAATGTCAAAAATTGACCTAAAGTTAGTTTAAAAGGTGTGTCCAGGGCTGAGTTTGAAAGGTCTGTCTGTTTTTCACGTGATTCTAACATTTACAAAACGTTAAGGAGTGTAATTGTTAGAGTCGCTGAGTAATCTTTTTTTATACATGTTCTAAATCTTAATATTTTATTATTCTTTTTTCAAAAAAATACATAAAATCATAATCATTTGAAAAAGAATGTATAGTTTAAAAAGATTTTTGAACACCAACTTTTTTTAAATCCTAGTGTAAATGTGAGAAAGAAATAACCATAATCCCCAATACCCCTAAAAGCAACTATTCCTTATTTCCTCAGTTTTTTCTAAAAGTATTATTTTAGTTGATATAAAATGCTTGTTTTATTTCTCACAAGTGTTATTGTGGCGCTATTATATTTGTCGTTGTCTTCTTTGGCCTTAATAAGTGTTAGTTTTTTTTACAATAAATCATTTACTTTTTTGAATACCAGGATCTTTAGTTCTGTAAGCCTTTTAAAAAAAAATTAGGAATTTTATTTGTCAAAAGTATGATTTTCTAGCAATAATATTTTAACCTACAGAACTTTAAATCTAAGTATTTTAACTATATTATAAAATCTAGATATAAGAATTATTAATTTCATTATTTAAGCTAAAGAAAATTTGAAAAAATGTACATTAAGCTTTTGAGTGAAATTTGAAAGTCTTAAATTTAGATTTTACTTTAAAAAAAAACCTCGCATATAAAATACATCCTGTTTAACACACAAATCTTATCACACTATGAAACCATTTTGGAAACTAGAAACAGTTTAGTAAGCTTTACAACAACAGTAAAATAACAAGTTAGTTAAAAGTCCTTTTTTAAGCTTCTTAATTGTAATAGCATTTTTAGTTAATACTTTGCTTTTAAGGCAAAATTTGTACACAAAAAAATATTTAGATATTAAAGCCAACAGTTATTTTTACATCTAACCTTTTAGTAAAAAAAGTAGAAAATCTTTTAGATTTTAAATAAAAAATTAGGCAATATTTAAATCTTTAAATACATTAAAAATAACATTATAACAAATTTTGCTCTTTTTTTCTGCATAATCCAAGTTCATCTTTTTTGTTCTAGTCCTCTAGTTCTTTTTTTTCTTTGTTTCCTTTTTGATGATATTTCTTTAATAAAATCTTTATGGGAAACAAATCCTTTTAGAAAACAAAAAAAATATAAGGCATTGAAAAAACTAAATATTGAAATACCTCCCTTCATAATAACTGTCTCGCTCTCACCACATAAGAATTCAGAACTCAATATTAATGTGATTTCACTTCTGTGTTTATTATCTTTTTTCTTTTTTAATTTTTGTTGTATTATTATTTTCATTTCACACACACAAAAAAAACACATTATTAATAAACAAAAGAACACACTCATGTAATGTGAACTACCTTTTAAACGCCGATTTGTATCCTAAACATTAAGCAATTTACTTTTAGGTACACTGAAAGTTTATGTATTTAAGCTTAAGTGATCTTAATGTATTTTGTAAAATGTTTGGATATTATCGGCCCAATGTTGGCTGTTTCAGTTAAATTAACTAATAAATAAACACAATATAGTATTGTATAACAGTCTTAGTTTCTTTTAGCTGCGTAGCTACTCTTGTGTGGGTTATGTTCGTACGATCCAGAGAGAGAGAGGGGACAATAAGCTGTTTATTGCACTAGTCGTCAAAGTTATACAAATACGTTTTCAAATTCGTTTGTTAACTTGTGTTACTTGAATTTTTATTGGTTGGTTTATCGAGTCGAGTGTTCAAACGTTTCAACCACTATTAATCTTCAAAAGGGGTAATTTTTTGTTATCATTGGGATGTACATCAATTTTTCGGCCATTGTCTTATCCCGTTAGACCCCTGGTAGTTACATTGGAGACTTTACTAGCGATATATTTTCAGACCTTCGGTGTAGTTTTATCAATGACAAACAATCAGGGATAAGGGATGGGAAACCTGGCCGAAAATTAGGTCTCAGCCTCCTTTTAAAAGTGATGGGGCAACTTTTCTTTTTTGCCTATAAAATCAACTCATTTTCGCCAGTTCCTCATTGGCTGTAGGCCAATATCCAATAACCTGAATTTTGCTTTTAGCATTAACCAATTATTAATAACAAACGCGTCCCCCAGTTCATTATTGGCTAAATTAATTCAAGCAAACATAAATTTCTGCTATTAGAAAGACAACAATGGAAAGTTTCTGCTATCAGAAGGACAACAATATATATGACGTTCAATCACATCAACTTATTATTAAACCTACACATTAATAAATGTCCATATAGCAAAACATAAATTGAGAGATCGTTTTTTGAAGACTGAGTAGGATTCAACATTTTATACTTTAGAACAATGTGAAAAACTCAATTTAAATGTTACATTTCATGTGGAATTGATAACCCACCTAAATGATTACAAATACAAAACTAGTTCAATATGTAAATAAAAGTGTACTGTGTTTTGTTAAAAAAAATTTTCATTAATTTTGGTAAAAATTAATGCACACTTAATTGAACTTTTCTGTTAATATTTAACGTAAAATTAATTTTTTTAAAAATTCTTAATTTATATGTATGCTATGGAACAATTTGTTGATAGAATGTTACCCATGTACTTATTCAAATCTACTTAATTTATTTATTAAAGCTGGGGGGCTAAAGCGGTGTTCATTTCTAAATACAAATTTTGGGGTGAAGTAGATCCCTCCTTAAAATGTTTGAAAATAAATCAGATTTAACCATCTCAAAAAAAACTTTTTTTTTAAATGGGGGGGGGGGGGGTTGGCGAAGTAATAACGGGATTCTACTTAAAGCCACTAACATATTGGTTCTTTGGAAAGTTTTTATTATATTTTATGATTGGTGAAATCAACTACCTGAATTCTATTCTATACTTTTTTTCTTTGCATTCATATAATACCTATTTCATCATTGTTCATAGTTTTCAAATCTAACTACTGCGTCATCCCGAAACTAGTTTTTTAGGCCTAGTTGGAAAATAGGCCTGGAATAATATTTTCTTACGTTTCCCATCCCTTATCCCTGCAAACAATAGTTAAAGCGAAGCTTTAAAATCTGACGTTAGGATAAAGGAATATTGACACTAGGAAGAATGTCTGAACGAACATACTAAGCGCACAATAATATAAGATTTGTACATACTTTTGTATCAAGACTGTTGGTATAAGCTGGTTTCGATAATTACCTTCTAGTCATAGGAATCAATAATAGTTTTGAACTGTTACAGGAAGCACAAATTCTAGTTCAATATTTACGAGACAAAGCTTATAAGGGCAATTCGTTACGGGTAGGACTACAGTTTGTTGAAAAGCTTTGCTTTCAAAAGAAACAAAGTGTTGGCCATTTTTTGTTGAATTAAGATGGAATTTGATATTATTTTATTGATCGATTGCAATGAATCACGGAGCATTCTCGAAAAATTGCGCTTCACACGTTTCTATAACCTGCCGACACACGAGTTGAAATCTCCTAAAACTTACTTTAAATCAAAACGTTTTTTATATTCTCATTCGTTTTCATTTCACCGATAGAGTTAGTACTCTCTCTTTACATCGCTTTTTAAATACGTTTTCAACAGTAAGTTTTAGTTTTTTTTAGTGAATTATATATACTATTTCAACGTATTACATCATTTACTATTTTCAGTTGGGGATTTTTATTTGCATTTGGGATTATTCGGGAGAATTTCAATAGTAAATGGAGATTGGTTCCTAAATACTTCTCGAATTCTTCGATTTTTCCCAATATTCTAACTCTTTTAGCTTACTTTTCGATGGATTCTTTAGTGATTTATGGAATATCGATCGATAAAAAATATTAATTGTAGCATAAGGAAACGAAATAAGACGTTTTTAATGGAATAACATGAAGTTACAAAATGGCCATTTTTTGTTGAATTAAGATGGAATTTGATATTATTTTATTGATCGATTGCAATGAATCACGGAGCATTCTCGAAAAATTGCGCTTCACACGTTTCTATAACCTGCCGACACACGAGTTGAAATCTCCTAAAACTTACTTTAAATCAAAACGTTTTTTATATTCTCATTCGTTTTCATTTCACCGATAGAGTTAGTACTCTCTCTTTACATCGCTTTTTAAATACGTTTTCACCCACCCTCCCTAACCCTTTGTTTCATATTATTATTGGAAAGTTTTTTACTTCTAATTTTTTGTATTTTTTACATCAATATTATTCATTCTAATTTGACATATTAAACTATTCATGTATCTACATTTTCTTTCAGATCATCGTTTTTTAAATTCTTAGTGATCATGACACTCTTTGAGTATTATAAACTAAGGAATGTCAGGACATTTCATTTTTGTTATCTCCGTGAATTTAAGGAGAGATTAACTTTTTGTCTTCTTTATTATGTCACATATCACAGTGCCACAGATAGACATTTAATAGTCAGAGAAATGATTAATCGTGTGTTCCTTCTTCGTAGTAAATTGGAGCAAATTAATCATGATTTTGAAGATTGTTTTTTAACCACCAAATCTGTTTATGATGAGTTTGGCCGATCTGTCAAAGAATTGGAAGCCAAATTTCGCACCACCTTGTCAATTCTTGATGATTGAATACTTTACTAAATTTTCTTTTTCTTTTCTTATACAAAATTTCTTATTTTTTCATAATTTTCAGACGCAAATTTTCTTAAATTAATTTCAATTTCTTCCTATTTAGATTTTCTTTTTAAAATAACATTGTTAAAATTACAGCATGTATTTTTTGATTTTGCATGATTTTTTTCATGAATGTTTTTATTTTATATTGTTTTTCAATTCTTTTCACTTTTTTGTTTTTCATCTTCAGAATTAAAATGCCTGTTCCTACAGGACATTCGCACAATTCCTCAGATGAGGATAATCCCCCCCCCCCCGCACCTTCTACAGTGGTTTCTACCACAAATTTATCTAGAACCTATTCGGTTCCAATAAATACCTCAGCTCCCTCTACGGTTGTAGCTCCAGGTCCTTCATTGGCTGCGCAAACTATTATTCCTCAGGATCCTAAAGATCCGTTAGGGTTAAATAACCTCCCTCCAGCCGGTTCATATTTGCCGGGGATAGGTTTTGTGCCGCAAATAAATCAGCCGCCAAAAATGACAGCGCGACTTCAAGAGTCTGCAGCTTTAGCGCGACCATCGGTGTCTGCAGCTCCCCATATTGAATCTGAAAGAGTCAAGATGCCTGCTAGACATGCTTCAGTGTCTTCAGGTAAACTTAATACTTAGTAAATCATGATTTTGATTCAATAATTTGGATTTTGAGTTCAAAAAATTTTTTCTTCTTCTTGGCAATTTTTTACCCCCATAAAATTTTAGAAACTTTAATTTTTTTCCCCTCTTTATTTTTCTCTTTTTTACAGTTATAAGCCTTTTTTCTACTTTATTTCATTTCAATAAAATTTTTATGTTTCTTTAGATGAATTTTCCCCAAAACGCAAGAAGTCGAAAAAGAAGAAACGATACCCAAGTAGTTCCTCTTCATCTAGTTCATTCTCCTCATCTTCGAGTTCTACGGAATCAGATGAACCTAAGAGGAAAAGAAAAGGTATTTTTAACTAGACAAAATCCTTTCTTTCATACATTTATTTTCATGAACTCCTAAATCTTTATGATATTATCACAGAAATTTATTTTAAATACAGTTATTTTTTTTAAAAATATATTTCTTAACACCTTATTTTATAAGCACTGACTGAATATTTGACATTATTCTTTGGATTAATATTTCTTCATATATTCTTTCTTTAGGAAAGAAGAAGAAAAAGAAGAAGAGCAAGCAGCACTCTTCTGATTCAGACAGTAGCAGCCAGCTAGTAGGTGGCCGAAAAGCTCGACGTCGCCTCCGGCGAGCAGCAGAAATCCTGTCAGACCCACCTGCATGGATAGGAATGACTTCTGCGGACATACACGCCGAGTGGGAACGCCTATTCAAACATCTCAACGTAAGAAAAAACTTTAAAATTTTTTTGATCAATCATATATTTTTTAATATATGTAGGGGTTAATTAGTCCATTTTCAACAAAAAAGGGTAGTTACATTGGGTTAAGGGCATTTTTTCTAAATTTCATTATAAATTTTTTCTCTATTCAACATTTTCGGATTTCTGTTTTGGAATATTAGTTTTTTGTTATTTTATCCACGTTATCTTTTTTACATTTAAAATTCTTTTCTGGGAATCTCACATAGTTTTTTCTATTCAGTCTTTGGATGAAAAGAACGACGTCTCCCTCACATTTTTAAAATGTGTCCTAAGAGACACCTGCCGTTCTAAGAATTATGTCGAGGACGCTGCGAAGCGCCTTGTGGCGTTGAAGGCCCCCAAGAATCTATTATACGACTTGCAGCAGTCGTTGCAAGCCTGTTACCAAGCAATAAAGGCAAGACCTTCAGATTTCTTTTCTTTTTTCGTCTTACATAAATCAAAACTATGTCATTTAATTTTCTTAATTTATTTGAATCCGGCAGATAGAAACCGTTTCTTTCTACATAAAAACTATTAGTATTTAAATTTTATCTAAGAATGTGCAAGTATAGATTAGCACCAGTTTTATTAGCTCATGCACCCACGGAAAGATTTTTATAATATAGTACGTGAAATAATTATTCTTTCGTCTCCAATTGGAGTTTCATTATTTTTCAATTTTCATTTTTAAAGAATATTTCTACGACAACTTTCTTTTAATACAACAGTTATCAGTATCTTTTATTATAAAATTATCAAGATTTTCGTTTTATCTAGGTAGCTGAAAGCTCCATAGGATACATCGAACTGGCCTTTTCAAAAAATATCGGCCACGCCAACTGTGTAGCTCTAGCAGGTAACAGGCGCTACCTCACCTCACAGCAGCAGCGCATTTCGGACTCGTTACCTGACTTTCGAGGAGACTATAGCCGAGGAGCACGTGGCGGCTTCTCTAACGGCCGGTTTAACCAGAATGGAGGCTCAAACCCTCGGGGCAGAGGATCCAGAGGACGAGGTCAAGGAACTCTTCGCTGCCACGGTTGTAACGGCGAAGGACATAAAGTCGACGACTGTCCTTCCGCCAACTCTAAGTCATAAATCTACTCCTCTTTACACTATCCAAGATTTAAATTTACCAATACCTACCTCAGATATTCCTAATTTCCATATTTCTTCTTTAACAAATTTTTGTTTTACAGAAGATTATGATCATTATAAACGTTTATATGACATTCAAACAGATTTCTTATCTAGTTATTCTCCAGCTTATTCTATTCATTCGCTTACAGCAATTAATTTTTACAAAAATATTCTTAATGCACCACCTTTTGTTTTACAAACTCTTACCTTTGGATATCAACCAGGTAGATTATCGAGAATAATTCTTTTTATACTTATTTATATTACTTTTGTTAAACAAATTTTTTCTTTTACAATTATTCTCCATAATCTATCTTTTTTAATTTTTTAAGTTTTTACATCTCCTGTGTTACCGTATTTCGAGAAGAACAACAATAGCGCTGTTCGCAATCCCGAATTTGTTCGTCAAGAAATTCAATCCTTGTTAGACAAAGGTATTATTGCTCAAATCGATCATCAGCCTTATTGTTGTTCGCCTCTTACGGTAGCTAGTAGAACATGTAGTTTAACTAACACAACTAAACTCAGGGAAATTCTTCGACACATAAATTATATTTTCAAATTTCCTTTTTCTTTATAATTTCATTTCCTTTTTGATTCCCCTCATTTTTTTTATATCCTTTTTTATAAAAAAATTCTTTTTCTTTTTCATTCTTTTACACTACCTCTTAAAATATTTTTTTTTTCATTAAGTTTTTTCAAAATTTTTTAATATTATTCTCTTTTCAAATTTTTCGAAGAATTTTCCTGCTTTTAGATTGTGCATCGATTTATCACGCCATATCAATCTACTCCTCCAGCCTGAGAACGTCTCTTTAAACGACATTAAGACAGTACTGCCTCGCATTTCTCAGGATGTATTTTTTACATCTTGGGACTTGCGGGGCATGTACCATCAAGTACATCTAGATCCTGCTGTTACTGAACTTTTTGGTTTTTGTTACAAGAATGTTGACAATTCCTATTCTTTTTACAAATACCTGAGGCTTCCCTTCGGGGTTGCCTCAGCCGTATATTTAGTTGATGCTTTGATCCGTCCAGTCAAACATTTTTGTCACCGTCACAATATAGACATTAGTGTCTATATTGATGACGGTTTGACTGTAGAACTAAATTATTTTAAATGTCTTCTTAGTACACACTTTGTATTATCAGTCTTACTATGTGCAGGTTGGCATTTCCAACTTTCTAAATGTCAACTAGAACCTGTCCGTCGCATACAATATTTAGGTTTTATTCTCGATAGTAGTAAAATGATAATTTCCCTCCCCATCATAAAAATTCAAAAAGTTTTATTTCTTCTTGATAAAATTTTACTTGCTTTTGACTCCAATGATCCTGTAGATGTTACAATTTTAGCCTCTTTTTTAGGCAAATTATGTCATGCATATTTTAGTCATGGAGATTTTATTCGTGTTATAGCTAGAAATTCTAACCATGCTCTAGGTGTTTACACCTCACAGTACGGTTGGAAAGGATCTTTGTTTGTCAATACAGACATGTTTCAAGAATTGTCCCTCTGTAAAGAACATTTTGTTTCTTTAAACGGACAACCCATTCGTACTGAATCCAAAACAATAGAAGTTATGTCCCCCCATCAAATTTCTTTTTTAATTGACAACATTGATCCTAATGATTTAAACAAACATTGTAATGTTTTCGTGTCGGACGCTTCCGACCATTCAGCCTTTTCCTTCAAAGCTGGAGATTGTAAAATTATTTCTGACTACTTATTTACTCCACAAGAGGCTGAATTATCTTCAGGCCATAGAGAACTTTTAAGCATTATTAAAGCTTTTGAACATTACAGTAATTATTTTGCTACCCTCAAAGGACAATTGGTTATTTGGATAACTGATAGTATGTGTCTTTACTCTTTTTTGCGTATTGGAAGCCGTAATTTAGTTATTCAAAAATTGTTAATCCAATTAAAACTTTTAGAATTCCAATACGCAATTCGTATTTTACCTAAATGGATGCCCCGAGACAGCTCACTCATCACTTTAGCAGATTTAGGCTCTAAACTTTTTAAATCTTCTAATGAATTTGGAATTAGTTTAGATGATTTTCAATTTCTTCAAAGTTATTTTTCTATCAAATTTTCAATTGACTGTTTCGCAACATCTAAAAATTGCAAAGTAGAGAAATTTATTTCCCCTTTTCCACAACTAAATTGACTTTTTTACAGTTTCCCTGACTAGCTCAGAATGTTACTACATCCACCCCCCAATTTCTCTCCCTTCTCGTGTTTTTAATAAATTAAAATTGTATGATGATATAACAGCAGTAGTAGTTTTGCCCTTGTGGCCGACGTACCCCTTTTGGAATTGTATTGTTAAAGGATCTTATTTTAATTCTTTTGTCAAAAATTTTCTTCTTTGGGATCCTTATTATATTGCTTCTACACCAAATAATTTTTTCAATGGCCATAAGACGTTTAAAACTCTCGGCTTATTGATTCACACCGGTAAAGAATATGCAATTCCTTTACCTCAATTTTAATTAATATATTTTTTAATGAACTGTACAAAATTTTTTTCAGCATCTTAAAATGAGAACATCTTTCAAACATTCCACTGTTAATTATCATAAGTTTAATGCCTCTTTACAAACCCTTAAAGACAATAGACCTCTAGAGAAGAGAGGCCCTCTCTATTTTCCTTCAGTTTTAGAGAAATACAACCTTACGGAAAGAAGGAAACGTCACATAAAACTGACTGCGTCCTCAAGAACTAAGTCCACGCAATTACTTCACAACCGTACGTTACGCCGTTTTGAAATTTTTTGCGAAAACAGAAATAAAACTCTGTTAAATTTCTCAAAGAAGGATTTAGCCGCTTACATAGAATTTTTAGAGGACTCCGCAGCCAAAAAATCCGCCGTAGTCGGTTTGGCAGGCGCCATAGACTTCCTCGCCAGCGCATTGGATATGAAATCCCCCTGGACCCCCCAAATAGAGAGAATGTACCAAGGTATCACGAGAAGAGCCTCAGCAGAACAGCCTTTAACCAAGAAAGCGCCTAAACTGCCCATCAAATATCTGACCATGGCTATTGATAGACACGTGACACCTTTTTTAAAGGATCCAGATCAGGTAATCAGCTTTCATACGGTTCATAAATCCTTTCTTCGAATAAAATTTTTGCTTAAATTTTTTACCATTTAGCTATTAGAAGTTTTCGGACCAAATTAATTTCAATATATGGAGTTCTACACTTTTTTATTCTTTCATCTCACACTAATACTGTTTTCTAATAGAAATCTTATTTTCTTAAGATTCCAATTGTAACCCTCCGAGCGATCGTGGCTCAACACTTACAATACAGCTTGTGTGCTCGCATTTCTGACCTGCTGCGATTGAAGGCTTGTGATCTAGCGGTTACCACACTAGGAGACACTCCCGCGATGTCCATAACCTTCAGATCTTCTAAAACTGATCCTAGGTAATTATTTTTTAATATTGACAAGAAATTTTTTCTTTAAAAATTTTTTATACCTTTCCCAGATAATTTAGATTTTAATTCAAGAATTTTAATTTCAAATTTTATACAAAATTTCTTTCTACCTTATTAGTTTTAATTTCTTAGTTGGAAATTAAATTCCGGTTACAAAACATTTTTCTAGTTGTCGTAAAACAAAATCTTTTCTACCTTATTAATTTTTTAATTTCTTAGTTGAAATTTAAATTACGGTTACAAAACAATTTTTCTAGCTATCGTTTAATTACCATCTTATATACCTTAGAAATTGTTAAAGTTTTTACCATGGAAACTTTTTCCAAATTACAATTTTATTCTGCTTAAATTCCACAAAGTCTAATAAATTTTTTCAACTTTTGTATCTCATCTAGAACATCATTTGTTTAAATCTTTTTACTCGAAGACATAAACATTATTTTTTTCTAGATTTGAGGGTTCCACCAGTTATGTGATCTTCAACGGATCAGAGTACTGTCTTTATTCACTGCTAGTCCTGTATTATAATAGGCTCCGGTTATATTCATCAGATTCATCCTGTTTGGATACCAGCTACCTATTGCCACGTACAGGAAATGGCACCACTTCGAAATCTTCTAGGCGAGTTTTTTAAGCATAATAAATTCACACAATTCTTTTACCTTTTTTATTTTCACAATTTTTTATTAGTAATTATTTTTTAGAATCCTAGTTGCAGATGGACGTTACGCCATTTCAGCTTCCACCTTAATGAAGGATGTAAATTTAATTTATAGTAATCTAGGACTTAAGCATAAAATTACATCTAAATCTGCTAAAAGCTTAGGAGTGTCATCTGCCTTTAGATTAGGTATGAGCGATGATCATATCCGAGTCTTAGGCCGATGGCGCTCCATAGCTACAGCTCAACATTATCGAGCTATTGACGATACAACGCTAATTGAAATATTTTCAAAAATTATGCTAAAATCCTCGAGCACAGCAGTCCCCAGGTCCTTAGCAGCCCTCACAGACCAGGCCTCCAATTCCATCACTTCACGGACGACACCTTCTTGGTCCTCCGCCCATTCAGCCTCTCTGAACCGCGCCCTTATTTTCCAAATTTTGTTAGCTTCGGGCTATCTAGACCCCCAAGGATGCCCTCTCAACAACGAAGGTTACCCTCTCCCTCAAGAAGTTCCGGAGGTTAGAGCCAACGGCGAGGAACTCTTAGCCATTGAGTCCTCTCAGACTTTCATCGTGACTCTGCCTAACTAAGTTATTATACACTTTTTGTATTATTTTATGTTTTTCATTTAAATTCTTTAATAAAAACAAGATTTTTTAAATTTCATATTAGTTATTTCTTTCAGTATTTTTTCAGATTATTTAAAATGTTTCTTTTTTAAAGAAAAAAGATTTTTATAATAGCTACCTACCATCGAATTTATTAATCTTTCGATTTCGAATTGTTTTATTTATATCCGAACACTCTCACGAATTTCTTCGTTTCATTTCGATTGGTTCCTAAATACTTCTCGAATTCTTCGATTTTTCCCAATATTCTAACTCTTTTAGCTTACTTTTCGATGGATTCTTTAGTGATTTATGGAATATCGATCGATAAAAAATATTAATTGTAGCATAAGGAAACGAAATAAGACGTTTTTAATGGAATAACATGAAGTTACAAAATAGTGTGTTTTATTGTAGGGACGGTTTTTTTGAAGGGACGAATAAGGATAGCCATATCTGTACAGCATCTAGCGAAATCTCTCGGAATTGACTGAGACATCCTGTTACTTAACTACCCATATTTCCTTGTAAGAACGTAGTGGTGCCGTATCTTTCTCTTACCAGAGAATTTCTATTCCACAACCTTTTCTCTCAGTTTAATATAATTCTCCGACGATGTAGGATTTCGGAGCATTTGCGAGAATATCAAAATTTTATTCTTACAATTTCAGTTATAATTTTTTATGGGTTGTTTTATATTGTTAATGTTTAGGTATTTACAGTAAGAAATAGTTGTATCCTATTTTATGAATAAGTAAGGTTTTTGTTTGTAGCTAAAGTTCTCGGAAATTCCTGGTCTGTCTAGGTTACACTTTTCAGAGAAGCTTTATAAATGTATTCAGTTGTTCTTACACTTTTTTTCTGACTTTCTCGTCTCCCTGAGATGCTAAAAGCGATGCAATTAGTATTTACATAAACAAACTTAAATAAAAACGTATTTTTATGCTTATATTTTGTTTGGTTTAGCGAATAGATAAAAATTTAACGGGGGAAGAGGGTAATGTTTTATTTTCTGATTAAACCCTGCGGGACTTCTTTGTGCCCAATTTAATCTAACTAAATCTACCCTAATGTAAAATACAAGAAAATCGCATCGTATTATAGACAGTTTCCCGAGGATGTCAACATAAAGAATTATAAGGTTAAAAACAAAACTGGTAAAATTTAATGATATTTAAGCGGATATTTATCAGTTTCAAAGTTATACTGGAAAAATAATAAAATAAATAGCCAAACTTATTTCCCCTAGAAAAAATAATTTCTCCCTATTTTTTTATTTTAAAACTAAAGTCAAACAGGGGGCCTCCCCTCGCATCTTAAGTGCCCCTAGAGGCATATAGGTGCATAGCCGCTAGTACTATATATATTTTAAGGATATTTTGTTAAAATACTGCCATAATTTGATTAGATTTCTAATATAAATTTTTTTATTGCTTATATCTCAATCTTTATAAAAACAGTAACAGGATGTCTCTCTGTTTATTAGTTTGTACCGATTGATATCGTAATTAACCGCTGAACCAATGTGGTTCACCTTTACATGGTATCTTTTCATAAGTCCTAGGAAGGTTTATAACTATTGGGGGGGGGGGGGGGGAATGTACCACCACATTCCCAAGAGAAATCGCCCCTAGAAAAAATTACCCACTCAGAACAAATTTATTAGAAAAAAATTGAAAAGTAGAGATAGAGGAGTAGACGACGCCTCTAGGTAAACCCCTATTTTTAAGTTGAAAAAAAGTAAAAGGACCTGTAAGAAGCTACACTGTAAAGCAGAACCATATCGGTTCAGCGGTTAACGAGATCCTACAGTACAGATACACTGAGATCATGTTACTTTATTATAAGGATTTATTCCGAACAATATGTACATGTAAACCACTTGTTGCTCACATGTGTGTGGGTGTGTATGTGGTGTGTGTGTCGGCAGACTGTGTGGGTGTATACCAGAACCTGCAATGGAGTTTGGGTTTCAGTTCAAATCAGATTGCGAGAAAACAAGAGGGAAAAATCCGAGACAATTTCCGATATTAAACATGGAAAACCGTACTTTTTGGACTATTGGTCATGTAATAAGTCTACGGTTTTTATTAAGATTTTTATATGCATTTTTGTTTTAGAAAAATTGAGGGAGGAATATTTGTTTGGGGGGTGGTATGGAACACCCCTCGTGCTAAAACTTTAAACCTTTAATGGATTAATAGATTACTACACTGAAAATTGTTTTACAGACATTAAATTAAACAAGACAAAGTTGACACTGATCTTAAAATAAAAATCAAAAATATGATTCAGAAACAAAATTAAAGATAGATTGGCTCATTGAAAAATAAAAGGGAGGAATCAAAGCAGCTAGAGGATGAAAATAGGCACTGGGCCTAGGGAGATATTGAGCATAGTTGCCTTGCTAAATTTTATTGCTATTCCACCACTTTTCAAAGAAAAGACTTTCAGAGTATGGTTGTATATTTAATGAACAATACTTGTCAATCTTTTGCGTAGTCCCTGCTTTATTTAGAAACCATATAGTTCTTGACTACACAAGTTTGTCTGTAATTGATTTAATAATCCAATATCAATGATCTTCTTTGTGATATTATAACAATTTATTATATTCAAAGATCGCCACATTTCACTATGCTGGAGTATTACAGCTAAGCCAGCTGGGATAGAGAGCTCTAGTATTTTCTTGTGTCTTACTTATGAATCTAACAATATCTCCAGAAAGTCTAACTTACCTTCAGATGGGCTGAATTCAGAATAAGTGGGCACAAGTTCAGAATCAAGGGTAAATTTGCCCTGTTAAGGGCGCCTGCAAGAACTACCACGCTTTAACTGCTGAAAGATTGCCACAAGTAGACCCACTACCCCAAATTTAAAGCCTTCAGCTTCAAAAACAAAAAAGTTCTAGGCATTTCAAAATAGCATTTTTGGTACAATAAAAATTTTGAAAGATTTACAATGCTCATAAAAGAAAAAACAATATTAAATTACGTCGCCTAGACACAAAATTATAACCTTATCTTTGTCACATAGAATAAGGAGGAATAGAAGTGAAAACCCTAATTATTTCTGGGAAATTTGAAGGAATCTTTGACTTGCGCAATAAAGACAGTAATGCTAAAGTACAAATCACATTGACTAGTTGGACAAAATTTTAAAAAATTTATTTGTATCAAAATCTAATAGATACTGTTAAATATTTGTTTAAAGCCTTTAAATTGGGTTTTATATCATATTTTGTAAGATTAGTCCTTGAATAAATTGCTATCATTCACTGTGGATAGTAGGTACTCTTTAACCCTTTAAAATATTGGTGTCGTACTAAGAATACCACCACTATAAAACACCTCATGTGAAGGTGATCCCAGCATTAGATGCTTGGTCATTTTAGACAAACATGAAAAGTTACTTGTTATTGTACACCTTGTTTTGATAAGTATGATTGACCACGTTTATAATCTTTAAGGGTCAGCTAAATGGGTACAACCCCTCCCCCCCCCCCTCCCCTACCTCAAGTTCATGAATGGATGTAGTTGCTAGTATGTATAATCAAATAAGCTGTTTGAAAACAGCTTAGGAGCAAAACCTATCATATAAATGCTGAGACCAATAATTATGGTACATTTTTTAAAAGTAAGTTGCTTACTTAATTAAATTTTTTAAGGCTTTGCACATAAAATTCGATTTTAATCCATTGTGAATAGGGTAAAGAAAGCTGGACACTCGGCTACAAGGCTTTTAGTAAATTATTGCAAAAGGAATTTATTTTAAATATTTTTTCAGAATAATTACTTAAATCATGTGATTTACTAACAGCCTTATACCCAATTTGGTCTTTCAAATGTTCCAATTTTAATTCAGGCTAGCCAGGCAGAATCTTCTACCTGGATTCTATTCTATACTTTATCATCTTTGCTTTGTCAGAAACTTAGATTACCGGTAACTGATTACATTTTTACAATAAAAACACCACATTTTATAGTCAAAATCTATGGAATAAATTCGATGTAAATTGCATTTGTAAACGAAAATCATAGCGGACACAAAGGGGGAAACTAACACAAGCTCAGCTGTGATTGGTTGTTAAGGTGATTCAGCCTTCTGATTGGCTACAGTACACTCGGTACAACGCAAGTTAAACTTAATTTTTTTTAATGATTTTGACTATAAAAATGGATATTTTTATTGTAAAAAATAATTATAATTAGTTACTGGCAACTGAAATTTATGCCAAAAATAAGCTTATGATTTTGTTTCTAGGCCACGTAGTTTAATTTCAAAATTTTTAACATTAGAATTGAAATTCTTTCAAAAGTTTCATTGTATATAAAATGTCATTTTAAAATGCCTAGAACTTTTTTGTTATAGAAGCTGAAGGCTTCAAATTTGGGGTATTGGGTCTACTTGTGGCAGTCTTTCAGCAGTCAAAGCGTGGTATTTCTTGCAGGCTTCCTTTAAACATATGCACAACCAGTCATCCTAATTTGACCAATTATTTTTATGGGCAATGAGGTCATTACCTAAGCTTTTTATAGTGGGATCAATTATCTGAATGCTCAAGTAGTTCTTTCACAATGGACATAATAAAAAATCCAGATTTATATGAATTTTGTGTGTTGGAGTTTTTTAGTACTTGTTTACTAGTTGTCAAGAAGATGCACAGAAAATATTGCTTGAATAAAATTCCACTTTGCATAGTTAACTAGAGACTAAATCCAGAGATTAGGATCTAATTTGGATAAAGAGTCTTATTATGGACTTCTACAAAACTTTTTATGAAACTATATTATTAAGGCTTAAAAAGATATTCAAGTTATAACCTGTGATTGATTTACAATTAAGAAGGCTAAAACAACAATATTGGATTGGATTGATATTACTTTTTTTAATCATTATATTTTCATAAGATTATAAGACTTTTGGCATGAGTTACTGTTATAAGTACTTCTCAAGTTCTATGATTTTAGAATGAGCTTAACTTTAGATTAAGTTAGTACAGATTGGATTACAATTTTCTCATTCTTTAAATTGGAAAAGTTTTATTTCAATTCAAAGATTAAATTCTATTTTCATGAATCAATTCAATTATTTTTATGAGAAAATGGAATTTATTTCTAATAAATTATTAAATCTTAAAAAGTTTTTTTTACATTTTGATTCAAAATTACTTGAAAGAATCAAAGAAAGACAAAATAGATTTTTATATTAACTTTATTAACTTCAATAAAAGTTTGCAAAATTTAAATTGATTAAGCCTTTTGATCACTACCCCTTAACATTTATTTGTTTTCTGTGGTGAAAAGATTGAAAGCATATTGTGAATTTAAATTGCAATTAGACCAACAACAAAACAGAATTATAGAATAGCTATGTCAAATATCCATACAAGCATCAATTGTACATAAATTGCATCCTAAACAATGAAAGACATAAAAAGTGCATCACATGTATGTATATTGCTCTCTTTCTTTCTATGTACTATTAAGATGAAAACTTTATTATTACATCCTTTTCAGCTTGTCACATAATACAGAAAATATAGTAAATCTGAAAAATCATTACTTCCAACCTTAGAATATAACTAGCGGCTGTGTCCCTAGCATTTAGGGGGTCTTTATTCAAATTGGTAAGAGAGCAGAAAAATGGCAAAAAAAACATCCAAAATAAATAGCTTAAAACCATCCTGAGATCTATGAAAAGCCTAACTAAAAAAGGAAAATTTGGTCAGTTATGTAGTTATTAAAATCATAAAATTGTCTTTAGTTATAAGTTGTTAAATCAGTTATTTTTAGTCGTCGACCTAATAAAAAAATATTTCTAAAACTTTTAATCATTTTTCTTTGTTTTGTCGTCGGGACGGAAAATGAACTTGAACTGAATAAAATGATGACAATATTGTTTCCGTCTGTTTCACTCTTATAAACTTTTAGCAAAATAGAATAGTTATAAACCAGAAAAAATGTTTTTACAAGTTTTTGTGTTTTTAAAAGCGAAGCTTTTCTTTTTCTATAATTAGGGTAGGTCCGTCCGGAACGGATATTTTTTTCGGTAATTTAGGCCTGTTAGAATTGTCCCATCGATTTCAAACTTTGCATGGTGATTCCTATAGTAGTTATGTACGATTTAGAAAGCGTAGCAACTCTATAATCACTACCAGAATTTCCGTAAATTCATTTTAAACATGCAGATTTTTTACTTTTTTAAACAACAAATTATCCGATTGATTTGATTTTTCGTATACTGATTCCTGGACAACAAAGTAAAATATTATAAGCGAAGCAACTTCGCTTTTATGGATGTTGTCATCCCTGTTTTTTCATGGCTATTCTCTAATCCATATTGGACTATAAAAATGTTATAACAGTATGCCCACTTGTCTTAGAAATCTTATTCAAAGTTCCAAACAATGGCGTGCGTGCACATTGTTTTTCGCGTAAGCAAATTCTTACACCCACCTTGAACGATAATCGAGGGAGGTGTATTTTATTTTCATGGGTTTAGAGGGGTGGATACACCCCCTTCTATACTCAAAAGTCAGACAAGTGTACTCTGAATGGTAAATTGACGAGAGAAGCTCAAAATATTTTTCAAAACTTCCAAAAATTTAAGTGGGTGTGACACATCCTTTTTTGCACGACTTTACTCAATTCTTTGTTAAAAATCTTATTGGACGTAAGATCCTATGGTTCACGACTCTTATTCTTCATACATAGCTTGAAATAGATAGATCATCTCTAACAAATTCAACGTCGGACAGACAATCCCAAATGTATAAAGGTGATAGTTATTTATCGCATCGTATTATAAACAGCTTTCCGCGGATATAGAAATGTACAACTATGAGATTAAAAACAGTTTTGTGAGCCCCGAGATGCAAAAACACCGCCTAACAAAACAGGTTTTAATGTATATTATGATATGATTGTAGGTATATTTTTATATTTGAAGAAAACTGGATATAATACGATACGATACATGATTTTTCAGTGTGGCTGAGAACCGGTTCCTATCCACCGGATATTAGTTTATTCCTTTACATTCCTGGAGACAGCAACATGAATAGAAAGATATGAGAAATTTTAGAAAGAAATATTATTTTTCATTCAAAAGTTTTTGAATATATCTTGAAAGGAGAGTTCAAACATTTCATAAAAACAAATTGAAATTTTTTTCTGTTTATTTTGTAACAGTTTTCTTTCATCTTATGAGTTTATTAAAAATTTTGTTATTTGAGTTAAAATATTGAATTTTTCTAAATGAAAAAATAAAATGAACAAGAAATCATCTATTAAATAAGTTAGGATATGACAGGTGTCATATTTTTCAAGTTTTAAGCTATTTTTTGAAGAGGCAGGGCTGTTTATACCAAATAAAAAGTTATAGCAATTTAAAATTTAAACAAGGGTTTACATTTTAAATTATTGAGTAGCTTCGCCACTAAAAATACGAAGACAGAGCTACCTGGATCCATTGTTGGGGACCTTTTTCGTCTGCTTGCAAATTACTTTTAATTCTTTTGCAGCGACTTGGCTGTGTTTATATTTCCGACGCTATTGGCTGATATTCAAAGACTTAATTGAAAGTCGGCACATGGTCCACGGGGTGGGGATGTACCGTTATTTAACCCATTCCACCTCAATTGTTTCATATTTACTTTTAAGTTTCATCTAACTCTTTGCTACCAAATATTTACATAAGAAAAGTAGATAAAGAAAAATTTAGAAAAGTAAAAACAAGTTAAATAGTAATTAGTAACAGAAATAGAGATAAATAATAGGAAAAAATATTAGAGCAAAAAAGAAATTAGTTTCCAATATGGCGTTGAACCTGATAAATATCCGCTTGATTTGAATGGGTACTAAGCCATACTGAAATCGTTCTTACAGATAATTTTAAACAAATATTAAAATTAAATCGATGCTATCAATACCAGTTTGGTAAGCCAGGGCTTTCGGCTCCTCGGGTCTAACAAAACTGGTTTTACTTTTAGAATTTTTATTTTAATATCATTGAAAAAGTTGTCTATAATACGTTGCATAAAAAACTATTTTATTAGCTTTTCTGTAATTTACTTGGTCTGTAAGTTTGTTTATAATTGTGTGGGGTAGTGGAGGAAATAACCGTCTATAATACCATTGGGAAATGAGCTTTCTTTATGGGGGGAAACGGGGTAAAATGATAGCTTTATGAGATACCATTCTGATAATTCTTGTGAATATTCCCTTGACTAATAACTACTTTAAAACTAACTTTATCTATCCGTATGTTTTTATAATACTTATTTCTGTCCACAATTATTTGTCTGATGTAATTCAGGGAGGGAGGAGACATTGGGCTGTCCCCAAAGTTCTTACATATTAGCTTAACAACTTTTGGGACTTTTATTGAATTTTGGTCGGTTTGTTCATTAACTTTAGTGTCCAAACGTTTCAACCACTAATTGTAATGTACACAAGGGGTAATTCAAAGGATAATCATTGGGAATGTACATCAATTTATCGGCCATTATCTTATCCCTTCAGATCCCTGGGTGTAATTAAAGTTGAGTAAGACTTAACTTTTTATCAAGTAATTTCACTCACTCAAACAAAAGAAATATAATTTTGAAATTGAATTATATCATTATGTTTCTATTCTTATATTTTTTTTAATTTTGAACAATATTATGTAGTTGCTTTAGTACTTTCACCTCTAGCCTCTAGGGGCCATTTTATCTTGAGAGGTTTTGGTCCAATCCAATTCTCACTCATTTGTATTGGGGGGCGGTATTGATATTGTATTTAAATTAAACTTTCATTTTTTCTTGATTATTTTTTAAATTTTATGTTGGGGGAGAGGGAATTGAATAGATTATTAAAAAAATATTTTGTATCTATTAAGATGATTTTAGAATAACAATTCTTACTGTTCACTTCAATTCATGATCAATTGGCTTCACTTAACTAGAGTGATGTACTAAAGTTCAGTCAAACGTACAGACTCACCCTGGTTTTAGAGAAGCTTCGCTGCTCTAAAGATACTCTTAGAGTTCTGAACAATAGAACATAATCATTAGATTGGATTTATTATCATTTTGAACTTACAACAGATTTTGTATTTTAAAGAGAATAACGATCTCCCCTTCCACGCCCTTTTCCCAATCCCCTCACAACTACTGCATGGATGACCTGACCAATAATCGACAAGTTAAATAACAACCTAAATTGACAACAATTTTTATATAATAATATATCCACGTATATTATTCATCCATTATTATTAGAATCTTATATTATGTTAATGAAGCTTTGTGTTTGTAAAATATGCTGTCAGCAAAAAATCTTATTTTATATATAATGAGATTTTTCGAGGATTTTTATTATCCCTCATAAAGTTGGATGCTGTTATTTAAAAAAAATATTTGTAATTGTTTTAGTTGAAGTTATAGCATAATGATCGATATAACGGATTTTATGTAGTGGGTAAATTGATGAATTCCGATTAAAAAATAAATTACCATTACTTTCGATTAGAATTAATTATGAGAACCCAAAAGGTCCCCAAAGTTTTAAAATTTACATACTAATGTCCTACCTATTGGTGGATAGGATTCTAGTAGTAATGCGTGACTCTTGGCAATTAAATAGGGGCAAGCACAACTTTATAAGACAAACAGGGAGGACTGATTTTCGATAAAGATTGTACGTAAATTTTTAGAAATATTTAATGGTTTCCTTTTTCACCTGATAAAATTAACTTGATTTAACGATAAGGCATAAAGCATGTTAGTAAATTTATGTCTTAAGTTGTAACTACTACATCTACCCTACATTTTGATTTAAGCAAAAGTGTTCTAGAACTTTTGTTCAACCTTTAAACTAGCTGTTACTTAAATTTGTTAATTTTCGTTTTTAAGCTGTCTCATTTGTTAACTTTTATGGGTGTTATCATCCTTGTTTCAACTGTGTGTTAAAGATGATGAATTAATATTCAGAGACTTCTGTGAGAGAAAAATATTCTGTTGAAATTTAAATCATTTCCCACAATTTTTGCATAAATTGTCGCTAATACAGTAATTTCAAATTTGGTGGTGAAATTTTACACTTTTAACAAGAACATTTTTTTATATTTATTTTCCTCTGAAAGGCGTCTTATGGTTGTAGGAATAGTCCTATCTATTTAAAACTTTTATGACTTGTAGTGGTAAAAATATAAGATTTTTGTGATATAAATTAAGTAAAATGTAATAGTTTATCCGAACGTTGTAAAATTTGACCACATTTTTACAATACACTCTTACCAGCTTTGTCAAATTGCTTTTGTGTCTTTTCGCTAATATGAAAATAGTTATTCATCGCTTTATTATAGACAGCTTTCCGCAGATATTAAAAAAAAAGTTAAAAGGTTAAAAACAGCTAACAAAACTGATATCAATATCATGATTTTTTAATTTTAATGTTGTTAGAAAATTAGCTATAATACGATATGATGAATGATTTTTAAAGTATGGCTTAGAACCGGTTGTAATCCAGCGAATATCAATCGGTTTCGAACCTATAAAGGAAAAATGATCCAAATCCCCCTTTATGTCCCTCCAAATTTTTGATGGGGATAAACAAAACATCCATATTATATATATGTCTTTTTTTTTTGGGGGGGGGGGTAGACTTAAAGGATTTATTGTTATTATAACAGTACAATTACTTGAAGGTCGGAAAAATTCAACCATCCTAATAAATGAAAAGGCTCTTTTCTTTATTGTAAGCAGGGCTCGGCAGCTGCACTTTAGCCGCGTGTAAGTGAAATCATCATATTTTAACTTAAAAATTTAGCTGGATGTCTAAACCTGTTCCTAAACAGACAATCTTTTTAGAATATTTTTTTTTTGCTCAAAAGAAGGTGTAAAATTGAAGCTTATGCTCGTCTGAGGCGCGGCTGAAAAGCCCTGATTGTAAGGATTAATCTGTAGACGAATTTTTGCTCGTGTTAGACGTGTTAGTGTCTAATTAATGTTTTATCCCATTAATCTTATCCAACCAATACTGATTAAATACACTCTAAAAAATCAACAAAAAAACTTCGAACTATGAAATATATAATAATGATAATAATATGAAATCTTTCTAGATTAGCCTGAATGGGCAGGCATTGGCCAAAGTAGGTTTTAGATAATATGCTTATTTATCTCAAAAATTTTTAAAGCTTTTTATAGTGCCATAAAAATGATTTAATACTAGCCTACCATTGGTCAATTAAAATGTATACTGGCCTGCCATTGGAAATATAGTCTATGTATTGGCCCGTCATTGGTCATTTGTATTGTATGACGTCATTTTTTTGAATAGGCACTGTAAGATGCTTCAGAATCCGTTCTTTGTTGAATGTATTTATTTTTAAAGTTTTCTCTGATTTTTTTTCAGTATTTTAGCTTGTGGAATATATATTTGTCTCAAAACTTTTATAGTTGATAAAATAACTTAGAAAATAAAAACAAGAACGAAATAATTTTTAGCTACATTTCTTAGATTTAAAAGAAAAGTTTTATTTTAATATCTGACTCATATGGACTTTTTATATGTAATAGTAGATCTATAGTTACTATAATTTAAAATGTCTTTTAGTCAGTTCACGTGATATTTTATTTTTCTTACATCGTTACGACCAAATGGACGGACGGAAGGACAAAGTAAATTATAGAGTAGCTACGTTACTAAAAAGTTATGCAGAGTCCAAATTAACTTCATTATAAAACAACAGTAGCACTATCTTGAGAAATTCTAACCCTTTTCCATGTAATAGATACCACATAAATAAATGTATAAGTATAGATATATGTATAATCAAGATAACTACCTGGATCCAGAGCTGTCGACCTTTTTCGTCTGCTAGCAAATTGATTTCTGCTCTTTTGTAGCGACATTGCTGTGTTAATATTTCCAACACTGTTGGTTGACTTTCATAGACCCGATTGAAAGTCGGCACAGGAAAGGAACATAGAGTTATTTAACCCCTTCAACCTCTATTGTTTTACTTTAATACCACAAACACAAGAATGGGTCATCTCAAAGCATCACAGCTATCAAATCCAAAAAATAAAATTAATTTACATCCCCAGTAATAGTAATTATAATTACCCCTTCTGTAGAATAAAATTATTGGTTGAAAAAATTGGACACAGCCTCATTGTTTTTAATCAAACCAAACAATCAAAGATTAATAAAACGGTTGGATAATTTGGACATTGCTAAGAATGATTTTCTTTAAATCATTTTTCCATTTTCCTTTACTTTATTTGTTTTAAAATATCTAATTCTCTTCCAGAAAATTCATTCAGAATAAAGCTGAGATATTTGGGAATTATTTAGAAAGGCAAGAATTACAAAAATTTTGGATAGGAAAATAAACGATAAATGAATCCATAAAAATTTGATACCTCAAGTTTTATGGAAGGGTAGTAGACTATCTTCCAAAGTCCCTACTTTAAACAAATCAGGATTATGTAGGTTTTTATAAATAATAATAAAAAGCTTGGATGTCATACATCAAACCATAGGCGTCCAAGGGGGGGGGGGGTAATGGGCCATTTGGCACCCCCAAACGACAAAATAAATGTTCTTTAAAAATATTTTTTTGGGGGGGTATTTACCCCCCTCAAAATGAATGTTCTTAAAAAAAATTTTACTGAAAATTTTTTTTTGGGGGGGGAGGGAGTAAACTAGTTATAAAACTTACCAGGACCTATAAGACGCTTCACTTTAAAGTATAATCATATTGGTTCATTGGTTAGTGAGTTAATTATTGTATTTTTATGTTCTAAAGAATGAGATACTACTATATATTTGAATAGTAGTGGCGCCCTAAGCATCTAAGAACTCGTAAAAAGGGTAAAAAGGGTAAAAAGGGAGGAGAAAAATAGCCTAAAACCACTCAAAGGATTGACCTATAATAGCGTGGAACCATCATGGGATCTATGTGAAGCTTTCCTAAAAAGGAGAACTCAGTATTAAAAGTAATGAAATCTAAAGCTATAGTCAAATAAACCTTACTTACTACTTTATGTTATAGGATAGTACTTATTAACTTAATAGATTAGGTAGGTGCTTTTTTTACATAATTAAATTACCCCCCCCAAAAATTTTACCCCCGGGGTAAATTAGTTTGGGGGGGGTAATTACCCCCCCCCCCCCCCAACAGATTTGGGGGGAGTATTTACCCCCCCCCAACAGACTTTAGGGGGGGTAATTACCCCCCCCAATCAAATTTTACCCCCGGGGTAAAAATTTTGAGGGGGGTAAAAAAAAATTTCGGCGCGCTTCGCGCGCCATTTTACCCCCCCCAAACACGAATAACCCCCCCCCCAAAAAAAAAGCTTGGACGCCCCTGCATCAAACCCATAATATTTTTCTTTTTGCCCTAGAAAGAAAAAAGGAGTTAGTAAAGTTAATTGTCTTTCCCCGATCAGCTTTATTCTCTTATGGATCCTTTTTTAGTTTATGACTCCAAATTACACAGCTTTAGAAATGAGAAATGTAAATAAGTATTTCCACAAGGGACAAAGAATTTTAATAAAATACATATACACACAACCACACACACACACACACATTCACACACACACACACACAACCACACACACTCACACACAAAAAAAAACAACCACACACACTCAAGTGTACAGACAGACAAATGGACCAAGATATAAGTACACACCTCAGCAAAAGTTTGATATTAAATACTTTTGTATTAAAATTTTTAGTAAACATTATAAGTGTGAATTCTTCACCGATTTTATATCTTGGAAGGGTTTGTTAAAATAATAATGTTGAGTGTTGGGTTGTAGTCAAATGCTCTTATTAAGTCAAACTGTTCTAAATTATGGACCATTTTATAAAAACATTCATTTGGTTATAGTTAAGAATATTTGGACTTAATACGAGCATTTGACTACTACCAAACACCCAACTTTACGGAATTACAGGAAACAAAATGACGCTCTTTATATTTTTTAATTCAGGTATTAGAATTCTTTTACTTAAATCCTCCTACATTCAAATGTATGCTAGCCTATGATTGCCATTAAGGAACCTTAGCAGCAGTAGAAACCATTTTTAACGTTTTTAGTTATGACGAGATGTTGGGCATAGGTTCGAACCTATCACCTTCCTGATTATGAGCGGATGTTCAACGTGTTTAAATGTAGCTACTCAATGAAATAGTGAACTTTAGAGTAATACCAAGGATAACAACTCCTAAACAAGTTAAGCTCAGCAAATCTAACAGACAGACAAATTTACAAATACTGAGTGTCTGCGCTTATGAATTCAACATAGTTTTCAAGTTTTACAATTTTAGTGTGTAATTTTGTCTCAAAACTACTTAAATACAGGAATTTTAGTCTGAACATTAAGATTTCATTAATGGGTACACGCAAAGCACGGTTGTATCGGGTTCGAAACCATTCCGTTTGATAGCCATCACAGACGTTGGGAAAACTGTCGGACAGATTTTTAAAATTTAGCCTATGGTTTAAGTTATTCAAAAATAAATTTCAGTTAAAAAAGATGCTTTATCGCCATTATGAATTTTACATTGTTAAATATTTTCCTAATTAGAGGATTTTGTCCATAAATTTGGAAGATTAGGATGTTTGTCGCATTATGAGGTTTAGGACGTTTGTCGCATTAGGACGTTTGTCGCAGTAGGAGGTTTGTCGGTGTACCCATTAATGTACATAGAGATGCTTTTCTTATAAAATTGTACCTTGTTGTTATAGGAAGTAATCTCTCAAAAATTATGTAAATTTGATAATAATATACTTTTTTTTAAAAGTACTCAAAATAAAAAAAATCGTCATTTTTAAAAATCATCATTCATAGTTTGAAATGAATTGGACGATTCTTACATGCTTAAATAACTGATCTGAGTCATTCATTTTAAAAATGTATCATATATTGAATAAATAAAAAGACACTATGTTTAACCAATAATGTTACTATCAGACTTAATCATCTTTGTTATTAGAACACTTTATCCACCTTATTATCAAATCCATTAACTTGGTAGGGGAGGATGACACACAAATATTTTGCAAATTGTGAGCTAGCCAAAGAAACTTTAGACGATTCTTACAACTATAAAATATAGATATAATACAGAAGATTTTTCCTAAAAACAAGCTTGCTAATGTACTGTTACACTAACGTAAGAAATTGTCTATAGAAATAAATTATTAGGTTAGCCAAAGACGGTGTATATATTATGTACATTTGTATAAAACATTGGATCTACTGCAGTTCACGGTAAAATATTGCTGGTAACGAATATTGCCAAAAATCTATGAATTTAAAGAATGCTAGTTGACAAACGGCTGAACGTACAGATTATGCCCGCACACTGTGTTAAGCAGCATAAGAAGGCCTACAAATAATCTGGAATAGCCATAAATCAATAATGCATAATTATCTCGCAGTGCAGAAAAATGCGCGAAAAAGGCCTATTTTACGCGTTTTTTCTTCAGTGAAGCTTTCACTGTGCATTGGATCTTGGCTATTCCAGATTATTTGTAGGCCTTCTTATACCGCTTAAAATGGTGTGCGGGTATGATTTGTACGTTCAGCCGTTTGGCAGCTAGCAACCTTTAAAATTCATAGATGTTTGGCAATATTCGTTACCAGCAATATTTTACCGTGAACTGCAGTAGATCCAAAACATTAGTATCAAAGTGGTTCCAGGAAAATTGGATTCATAATTATCTAGTTAAAAGTAACAAATTTAACAGATTTTATTTAAGAAATATTTAATTTCAATATATTGAAATCTTAAGATCAGTGCTTGCACATAAGGTTGGAGCAATGATACCGCCCACCCCCAATTTCTAAACTTAAACTTTAATTTTTAAAAATAAGAGAAACAGGGTTCTGAGTTCAACAAGGCTCTTTTATGGAAATTGCCATAGTATTTGTAAATCTACAATTGAATGAAATAAAACAGTGTATTTCCAAAATATATTTCAAAATCCATATAGATTGAAAATTGACGTCATACAATACAAAATAACCAATGATAGGCCAGTATACATTGTAATTGACTAATGGTAACATTTGCACTGGTGCTTATAGAGACTAATGAAAAATAACGTCATAAAAAATGACTAATGATAGGCCAGTACACATTGTAATTGACCAATCGTAAAATATATACTGTCGTACCATTGGTCATTTGTATTGTATGAATTATTTTTTATTAGTCACTATAAGCTGGTTCTAGAAATTTGAATATTCTGTTTTCCATAAATTTTCCCCTGTGTATATAAGTAAGATTGTGACAAATGGTTTTCCTTAATTACTTTTAATTAATCTAGAGACACCAATCCTTCCTCACTCTATATATCTGTTTATTTTCTGTCCTTGCTCTTATTATTTCATCACTTTATTCAAGGATACTTGATACGGAGGGAGGGGGTGTAAAATGTTTTTACGCAACCATATTTAGAAAATATATATTATAAATAAACTCCCATTCCCCCAAAAATTTAATTCTATCCATCCTCCAAAAACTCTGAAACCAAGTTAAGAAGAAGTCTAACTTTCTTTAACTTTCCCCCATTCAAGTGGATCTTAAAGTGTAATAATAATTTGTTGACTTTATCTATGATTCAAAGTAGAACGATGTCTATCTGTCTGTCTGAAACTTAAAAAAATAGTAATCGCTAAACCGATTGGGTTCATCTTCAGGGAATATACCTACTGGTCCTGTGGTGGTTTTAAGCTATTTTCTTTGGAGGATGGAACACCCCCTCCACCGCACTATGGTGCTAAACCTCCGTGAAAGGTATCCCCCCACCGATTTTCAAAAATTACGAAAGTTGAGCATTCTTCGTTTAATTGATCTTTGAGTAATTTTGACAATAGAAATTTTTAGTGATTTAAGAACGATTCTACATAGGAGGGTCCTAGAGGCTAAGGGTGAATTCGCAATTATAATTAATGTGCTAAAACTTCATAAAACTTACATTTGCTGCTATTTTACTGGGAAGTAATATATTATTATTTCTATCTATCTACTTAAATGTAATTAATTTGATGACACTCATCTTCCATCTTGAGTATCTACATTTTACTTCTCATGTCTGGCTATCTATTTAATCATTTCTTTAATTATTTTTGATAATTAACAATCTTTTATGATTTGTCTCCATCTATCCATCTTTAAAAACGAAGCTTTTCTATAACTATTGTCCGTCCGTCCGTAACGGTTAGCTCTTTTTGATAATTTAGACCTGTTAGAATTGTTCTGTCGATTTCAAACTAAGCATGGCTATTTCCGTAGTAGTTAGGTACGATTTAGTAAGCATAACAACTCTATAATCGTACGTATTTAATTTTATTAAAAACATGTTGATTTTTATCTTTTTTAACAACAATTTTTGTTATATAATTATCCTATTCATATGATTTTTTAAGGACCTAGTAAGTTGTATACTGGGTGCTTTCCAATAAGTCCATCTTAAATAGTAGATGAGAAAATCACATTTCCACCATAGCTGACGAAATATATGTAGACAAAATGAATTATAGAGTAGCTTCGCTAATAAAATTTTTTTACATGATTAATATTACTAAAAATATTTCTCTTTCTGGGACACTTTTTAGTATAATTGTAAGTGTGACCATTTATTTTGTGAAAATACAGGGATCTAAAGGGATAAGACAATGGATGATAACTTTTTGTACATCCCCAATTATAAAAAACAAAATTACCCTTTCTGTCTAACAAAATCAATGGTTGAAAAGCTTTGCCACCACTAGTTTGGAACCAATCAATCAAAATTCTATATGATTACCCAAAGTTTTGAGCCAACGAGTAAGATAATTTGTTAAGAAAAACCTTGGGTACCAATGAAATTACAGTCCCTCCCCCTCCCTCTGAAAAATCTAATGTATTTTGTGAGTTTATTAATCATAAAGACAAGTTACAGTTGTAATAGCACATTACAGGGCTTGCAACCAGAGATGGGTTTTTGAAAGATGAATACCGCGTTTTTCGACATTTTTTAGACATTGATTGATTGAACGAAGACGATAGGATTTCAACAGAGTATACAACTTAAGAATTCAAAATTTTAAAATTATTAGTTTAGCCATTTGTATAATGTCTAATACAGCTCTAAAAAGATACATTAATTAATATGCAGCAAAAATGGATTGGAGATAATTTGTTTTTCTTCTATGAAGGCCGTACCAACAAAAGCGAAATAACTAAATAAATAGTTGTACACTCTGTTTAAATTTCGCGAATCGAAAAAACGCGGCATTCATCTTTCAAAAACCAATCTCATGAATAAGACAATGGCAAATAAATTGATGTACATCCCAAATGATGATACACACAATTACACCGTATGTAGATAAAAATTAGTGGTTTAAACTATTGGACACTAAACTTAATTTACCAATCAATCAAAATTCGATAATAAAAGTCCCCAAAGTTATTACTCAACAAATAAGAAAACGTCATTATAAAAATTTGGGGACTAGAGTAATAAACAACCCATTGTCCCCTCTCTCATTTTCTGGCTTGCAACCCTGTCAAAACTGTTGATATTCTATCCACATGTAAGTTTAAGCATCTTTGTTGATTATATGGGTTTAATAAAAAGTGGTAATTGCTGACATAATATAGACATACATTTTAATGATATTTGTTTTACTTATTAAAATGATTATGGAGGTGCTAACCTCATTGTTACATGAACCATCATACAAGTTTAGATCGATAGGACAATTCTAATTACCTAAATTAACTAGGTATAAGAGCATCCGGTACAGACAAACGTATCTACTCTAGTTTTAGAAAATATGCACAATAAATAGATCTAAATAAGCATCTTTTATTGTTGTCTTTGATCTTAATTAAGCTTTTATGTATAAGAAAACATGCTTCATCAACAGATTTTTTATTCATGTTTTTTCATTGTTTGAATACATTCATAAAGTAATTTTTTTTTCAGAGAGAGAGAGAGAGAGGACAATGGTCTGTTTATTACACTAGACCCCAAAGTCTTTTTCGTTGGCTCAACAACTTTGGGGACTTTTAGCCAATTTTGATTGGTTGGTTTATTGAGTTGAGTGTTCGAATATTTCAACCATTAAATGTAATCTACAGAAGAGAAAATTTTGTGTATAATCATTTGGGATATAAATCAATTTATCGGCCATTGTCCCATCCCTTTAGATCCCTGTTTTTTTTACCACAACAAGAATTATGATAGTATATAACCTTAACATATTGGATAAATTTGAATTAATTCTTTTGTTGCTTTAGTTTTAGTATTTTTTTCTAGGTGACATTTCTCATGGGATGGTGGAGGTACCCTTCCCACAAAGCTTTAAAAAGCTTCCCAGTAAAGGAAAAGCATATCGGTTCAGCGGTTAGCAAGATATTTCATTACATACACACATACACCAACAAATTTACGGACATTCTTTACCTTTTGCTTAGTTGCTTCGCCCTCAGCCTCTAATGGAGGGCAAAGGAGGTTAAATATATACATTATCACCATCCAAAGGCATTTATAAACCTACCAGCAGTTTCCGAGATCTTTAGCTTCAGGCTAAAACCTTATTGCTTTACATAGTAAGGATAAGAGGATCCTTATAGAATAACTATTTATTCTATTTTCAATGCTGCGCTACTAATGGACATAATTATTATCAGAATGGATGTAGAATATATGTGGATATTATGACAGGGTAAAAATTGTCGTCAATTCATGTTGCTATTTCCCCTGCTATTTATTGGCTAGGTCATTCATCCAGTAGTTGGGGAGAGGATGAGGGAAGCAAGAAAAAGTGGCTACACAGATTATGACGTCATACGATAGAATAGCCAATGAGAGGGTAGTATACACCAATGGTAAAATTTATGCTGGCTTCCCATTGTTGGTTAAATTAACGTATGAAGTCATAATCTGTAGAGCCACTTTTTCTTGCTTCAGGATGAGGTAAATGGGGGAATAAGGTAAACGTTATTTAAGCGTGTTTAACTTTGTTAGAGTACATGCTAATCTGGTGAAAGATCCAGGTAATAATAGATCCATGTATATATTTCTCTCTTTCACAATCCATTTTCATTTATTTTCTGGGCACTACTGACAGAAATTATTATTGCAAGATTAGGCCAAATAATGGGCTTACAAATAGATGGATTTACACATACTTATACTTAAATTTCTTTATAATTCACTTTGTCTGTCCGTCCGTAAGACCGTAACACTACTCAGGATAGGTTTTTTTTAGGCTGCCATTTGTGGTCCTGCTTCAAGAGATAAATATTTTTTTATGAATGTTTCTTGATTTTCTCTCATTCTTTTTCTTTCTTTCTTTCACTTTGTTTGCTCATTAAAGATTTTTTTGTGCATCGCTTATTAAAGAATAAAGTTATCTTTTTTTAGATTTGGTTTAAAGCATATGTTGGAATTATATGGATTTAGATATAAATCAAATGTTTTGTTGAATTCCAACAAACAATTATTAAGGTTTTTACATTAAGCTATTAATTGAGGTAAAAAATAAAGACAAGTTAAACGACAAAACATTTTACCTTTTTTTCTACTCTGACATCCAATTCTTACCGAAATTTTCAGCTGCATCATAAACTAACACGATTTTTTTTTTACATGATATTGCTAATTTTCCAGTCTTTATATGAAATGTTGGAGCTATTAGGCTGAGGAAATGGCCACTTATTTTTGCACTTTACCCAATAATTAGATGGATGTATAACATAATTTACAGAGTGTTCCAAAAAAGAAAGGCAATGTCTACTAATATACAATAAACAACTATAGAAAAAATATATTGTTTTCGTAACTTTTAAAAATGTACATGAACATTTAGCATGTTATAATTATTACACCTAAAACCAATCTTAAAATAAGTAAATGCATTTTTTTAAATTTTGGTAATTCTTAGGATCTGAAAATTTTAATTAAAAAGGGGTAAACTTTTCTAAAAACGTTGCCAGTGAAAAGTTAATATAAGATAAAATATCTAGGAATAAGTTAAAAGGGCTTACAATTTTAAAATCAATTCATACGCTTTGCAACTATCTGTCTAATTCAAACTTTAGAAAATTTTTTAAAAAAACCTTGCTTACACCCTGTAGATGTTCTTATATATATATTTTATACTATTGTTATGTAGCTTTTTATTAACAATTTCTTTCTCTCATTATACTTAATGGACGTTGAACATACTTAGACACAAAATAATATTTCTCAACCTAATGTTTATTGAACTAATTTTGGGATAATTTTATAAAACAAATTGTTTGATTTATCATTAAGGATATTGTCATTCTTCTTTCTGTTGACTTTTATTTTTTTTTTACATTATTTTCATGAAAAAATTAACATTTATATCATTTGATAGAAATTCATCTAAATCCAAGAAAAAATAATTAGTAAAAGTATTTTAGGATCCTAGAAAGAAAACGAATGAACAGGTTTCGTCGTATTTTCGCAGTAGCATTTCTCAAATTTCTAGCCCCTGTGGGGCTAATTTCCTAACACTACGGGGCAATCATTAACATTTACCCAACCTAAACTAAAATAACCTATCACAAGCTACTGTGAAATACGACGAAACCCAAAACGTTGTTTTTTTTTCCAATTTTATGATCCGTATTTGGTTCTGCAACAAACGGTCGGACAGTTGGATATTTGGAATTATGGAGTAGCTTCGTGTAAGCCCATTTATTGTTCTTTGGGTATTATATTGCACATTAACAAATAAACACGATGATATACAAGAATGATTTTATTCAAATATAGGAGAGCTAAAATCAATAATTGAAAAATATATTGATTATGGAAAGAAAACGAAGTAGCGGGTTTCGTCGTATTTCCATAGGGGCTAGAAATAGGAGAAAAGCTACTGTGAAAATACGACGAAACCAGCTACTTCGTTTTCTTTCCATGAGCCTAATATATTATAGTACTTCTTTTTTTGTTATGATGTAAATCTAGATTCCTACTTTAACCTTGAGGCTAGTAGCAAATCCATTTATAGATTTTTTAAAACTGACTATCCATTACTTGAACTCTATACTGAAAAAGAAATAATTTGAAGTACTCATTACCATTTGGTGAAAAAGACCTAAAAACAAAATGTTGCTAAATATTAGAAGCTGAGAAAAAAGAGGTCTGACTGTTAAGGTTTCAAGTATCAAACAACAAACAATTGTATATTATTGTAGAAAAGCTACTGTACTAAAATATGGTATTTATGTAAAGAGTATTGTGTTTACTATATCTGTGTGTAAATATGACATCACATTATCATGTCTTCACAATAGATGCCCAGCGGACAAATTTGCGATTTCGCCAGGCAAAATCGCGAACTTTAGCAAGGGATTAAAGCCGAATTAGCAGTTTTTAGCAAAATTTTTGTATTTTTTGCGAAAAATTTCGAATTCGCGAAAATTTTGCGGAATGTAAAGGCTAAAAATTGCGAATTAGCAAGCTAAAAGTTGCTAAAAATTGTGAATTAGCAAGCTAAAAGTTGCTAATAATTGCGACTGTGTTAATTAGATTTTTGAGAGAACGAAAATATGCAAATTCGCTAATTTTTAGCGAAAAAAAAATAGAGAAAATTCGCGAATTAGCATTTTTCGCAAAATATTTGCGATTCTTCGTCATCACCTTTAATAAATTCGCCTTTTATAAATCGCAAAAAATTCGCAGATAAAACTAGCGAATTCGCGGCTTTTTTTCAAGAAATCCTTGCAAATTCGCGGATATTCTCTATAAATATTTCCTCAAAATTCTTGCAAATTCGCGACTTTTATCTTTTTATTTTTGCGGCTATTCTCTTTTTTCCTCAAAATCATTGCGAATTTGCGGCTTTTCTCTATTTTATTCCCTCCAAATTCTTGCTAATTCGCGAATTTTGTCTATTTATTTTCGCGGCTATTATTATAGCTCTAGCTTACGTATCATTGCAAATTAGCAGTCATTCTCCTAAACAACCCAGCGGATCCGTATGTTTATTTGCAGATTTTTCACAAAATTTTACGTCATATTTCAACTTAACATTGTTAGCTCTGGCTCAAGAAGTATTGCAAATTCGCCAATGTTTTTCTAATCTTCCTTGCAAATATTGGCGGATACATATTACTTTACTTGAGGGCTCAGAAGTTAAGAAATGAGAATCTCATAAGCTTATTCTTAGGTGACAAAGGCTATGATACATTCCATCGTATGCTGAAAAATTTTCAAATTTTGTATACTGTTGTCTGTTGTTCAAATTTTGTTATTCTTTCTTACAAAAAATTTCAAAATACCGGAAAAAAATGAAATAGGAAATTATTATAAATATGATATACTTGTTTAATTTTTAAACAACCATACTTATACCAAAAATACCAAAAAAAATTATGATTTTCTAAAATGTAAGAGACATCTAGCGGCAAAAATTTAAACTATATAAAGTATAAATTTGTTGAAATCCAATATAAAGGCAAATGGAAAAAATATAAAAACAGCTCGCCACAATTTTATACACAGGGAGGAAGCGGACATTGTTTTTTACACTAGTCCCCAAAGTCTTAGTATTTTTCGTTGGATTTACAACTTTGGGGACTTTTATTGAACTTTTATTGGTTGCCTTAATAAGTTAAGTGTTCAGACATTTCAATCACTAATTCTAATCTACAGAAGGGGTAATTTTGTGTGTCATCATTGAGGATGTACATGAATTCATTTGCCATTGTCTTATCCCTTTAGATCCCTGTTTTCTACACCTTATATTAAGTGAATTTCAAATTCAATGTCAATTTTAATTATCCGTAAATTTCCATATACAAGAACAGACAAATATTTAACCGGTATGGTATTGAATCTAATAAATTTATGCTGGATTAGAACCGGTTCTTGGGTCATGTATCACAATAAACACTTTTCCGCATAGGGTAAAATAAAATCAATAACACTGGAGTTAATCTTACAAGTTTTCATTTTACTATCCGCGGACAACCATCTAATGATGAAATAATCTATTCCTTTTAGGATTTGATGAAAATAAAGATTTCAACCTATAGGGACAGAAAGCTTTGCTATATATGTATACTAGCGGCTGCGCCCCTAGAAGCATCTAGGGGCACTTTACTTAAGGTAGGGGGAGGAAAAGTCGACCTCATCCCATTTAAAATTTGAGTTTCAAAAAGATAAAGAAGATATTTGGGGGGGGGAGGGGGGTGAAGACACCCTCTCCCAAAATAGTTTAAAACCTTCCTAGGACCTATAAGAAGCTTTACTGTAAAGGAGAACAAAATCGGTTCAGCAGTTAGCGAGATCCTTCAGTACAGACAAAAAACGCTTACTACTTTATATAAAAGGACTAGCGGCTTCGCCCCTAGAAGCCTCTAGGGGCACTGGTAGGAGGGGGAAAAGTTGACCTTATCACTTTTTAAATTTGAGTTTAAAAAGAATTTTAAAAATATTTTTTTGGGAGGAGGGAAGTGAAGACACCCTCTCCAAAAATAGTTTAAAAGTGGGGTAAAGTGGGTGGATAAAAGCCTTTGTTCTTTTAGCCAGCTAATAGTTTCAATTTATTAAAGAACATGATAATCTTGTGTAAAATCCATGTAATAATAATCCATTATATAATACTAGCGGTTACGCCCCTAGCTTCTAGTGGCTCTGTATTCAAAGGGGAGAGTTAAAAAGCCTAAAACCTTCCCAAGACTTAAAATAGAATAGCCTAAAACCAATCCACGACTTAAAATAAAATAGCCTAAAACTATCACAAGACAAATATTAAGCTTACCTGAAATAGAAAGCCCAATCGGTTCAGTAGTTATTAAGATCTTAAGCTTCAGAACATTGAACCGGTTCTAATCAAGGGGATAATAGTCAGTTTTTAAGCCAAACTGGAAAAATTTTAATGAACAATTGAATAAATGCAACTACTCTATGATTAAGTGTATGTTATACAGGGATAGGAAAATGGCCGATAAATTGATATACAAAATTACCCCTTCTGTAGATTAAAAATTTGTGGTGTAAAAGTTTGAACACTCAACTTAATAAACCAACTTATCAAAATTCTAAAGTCCCCAAAGTTTTTAAGTCAACCAATAAGAAAACGTTATTGTAAAACTTTGGGGACCAGTGTAATATAACCATTGTCCCCTTTCTCTCTCTCTGATATTTATTGTTGTTTTTTTATCAGTAGCGAAGCTACTCTATAATTTGAAATGTCCGTCTGTTTTAGTTTGGGGGAAACGTGATTTTCTCGGCTCTTATAAAAGATAAAAGATTGATTTTTTTTGACAATTACCCCTTATGAACAATTAGATTATTTGTTGGAAAAGTTTGAAGAGAAAGAGGGGACAATGGGCTGTTTAATGTACTAGTCCCCAAAGTTTTATAATATTTATAGTAATATTTTTTTTCTTTGGAGAATTTTGATTGGTTGGTTAATTAAGTTAAGTGTTCAAACGTTTCAGCCACTAATTTTGATAATATAAGGGGTAATTTTGTCATTCAATGTCTTATCACTTTAGATCCCTGAGTTTGCATTAAATTTTCAATTGCTCTTTAACAAGGATGACAACATCCATAAAAGCGAAGCACTGAAACGGTAGGACAAACGGACATTAACACTTGTATAGTGTCTGAACTGAATAATCAGAATATAAAAGAATTGAAACAGTCGAAGCAAAATTGTAAGTAAATTTGTTCAAAAACTGCTTGATACGGGATAATGTTTCTGGACATACTTACATTTTTAGGACTTGATTATAGAGTTGCTTCGCTTATACTATTGTTCTTTGTTGTCCCATGAATCAATATACAAAAAATCAGATCAAACGGATAACTAGATCAAATAAAAATTTGTTGTTAAAAAAGTAGAAAAATCAACATGTTTAAAATGGACGTACGGACATTCTGGTAATGATTATAGAGTTGCTACGCTTTCTAAATCGTACCTAACTACTCCAGGAATCATCATGCAAAATTTGAAATCGATAGGACAATTCTAACCTGCCTAAATTAACGAATAAAAGCTATCTATCTCGGACGCTTTAAAAATATATAAATATACATACACAACTATCTCTCTCTCTATACACAATTTATGTTACATACGTAAAATCATTCTTATATGATGAATTTCCCAAGTTTAAAGATTTTTTGGATAGTCCTCCAGGTTCCGGAGCTCCAGGCCTCCAGGTGGTCTCTGTACAGGTAAAAGTTAAAAATCAACTTTTTTTGATGAGTTAGAGGTCAACTTATAAAACAAAATATGCATCTTTTTGAATATTATTCACATATTGGAAGAAAAAACATAAAGATTTTATTTCATAAGCTAACATCGTATTATAAACAGCTTTTCGCGGATATTATAATGTACAATTATAAGATAAAATTAATTAGCCCTGAGAGGCCGAGGATCATAAATTGATATACATACATTCCCAATTTTGATAAACAAGATAAGATGATAAACTAAAATTGCTTGAAAACGGACCTATGGAAGCTTCCCTAAAATGAATTACTTAATCAGTTCAATGATTACCGAGATCTTAACGAACAAACACAAAGTTATCAGCGAAGCACCACTGTTTTTTTTAATTTTAAAATGTTAAGCATCCTGTATTTGATTTAGTTTGAGATAAATATTTATATAAATTTTAGAAAAGTATCCAACTTTTAAAAGCCAACCAAAATGAGCAAACGTTTTATAAAATTTGGGTAGCAGCATATTTTAAATTCCAATCCCCAATCCCTCCCTGTTTATTACGTGTCCAGTTTGACCGCTCATATGCTCTCACATGCACCTCATGTAACTGCTATTGGTCTAGTGCGCATATTTGACCGACAATGCTCGTGCGTTTTCATCTTTGAACTAAATAATGGGTATATAAGAAAGACAATTCACATCATCCCTATTAATACCCACAAACATCAATTGTCTATCTAACGGGAAATGTTCACAATAAAATCTAAATGGATTTGCATATCCTCAATGGCGACACACAAAATTACCTCTTCTGTAGATTAGTTTTCGTGATTGAAATGTTTAAACACTCAACTTAATAACACAACCAATGAAAATTCAATAAAGTCCCTAAAGTTGTTAAGCCAAGGAACAATACTAAGACTTTGGGGACTAGTGTAAAAAACAGCCCAATGTCCCCTCCCTCCCTTTGTATAAAATTGTGGAGAGCTGTCTTTTCCATTGCACATTTAAAATAGAGTGAAACAAATTTTTACTTTATATAGTTCAAATATTTGCCGCTAGGTGTCTCTTACTTTATAGAAAAACTTTTTTTTAGGCGTTTTAATATATGTATATGTATGCTAATTAGCAAGATTGAAAATTTTAAAAAATTGGCGAAAATATGCAAAATTGCACTAAATCTTATATGCTAAACTTGCTAATTAGGGAAATTGGGAACTTAAAAAAAATTGGAGAAAATATGCAAAATTGCACTAAATTTCATATGCTAAACTTGCTAATTAGCAAAATTGGGAATTTAAAAAAATTGGCGAATATATGCAAAATCGCACTAAATCTCATATGCTAAACTTGCTAATTAGCAAGATTGAAAATTTTAAAAAAATGATGAAAATATGCAAAATTGCACTAAATCTCATTTGCTAAACTTGCTAATTAGCAAGATTGAAAATTTAAAAAAAATGGTGAAAATATGCAAAATTGCACTAAATCTCATATGCTAAACTTGCTAATTAACAAGATTGAAAATTTTAAAAAAATTTTAAAAATTGCCGAAAATATGCAAAATTGCACTAAATCTCATATGCTAAACATGCTAATTAACAAGATTGAAAATGTTAAAAAATTTGCAAAAATATGCAAAATCGCACTAAATCTCATTTGCTAAACTTGCTAATTAGCAAGATAAAAAATTTTAAAAAATTGGCGAAAATATGCAAAATCGCACAAAATCTCATATGCTAAACTTGCTAATTAGCAAGATTGAAAATTAAAAAAATTGGCAAAAATATGCAAAATCGCACTAAATCTCATATGCTTAACTTGCTAATTAGCTAGCTTGAAAATTTTCAAAAATTTGCAAAAATATGCAAAATCGCACTTAATCTCATATGCTAAACTTGCTAATTAGCTTAAGATTGAAAATTTTAAAAAATTGGCGAAAATATGCAAAATCGCACAAAATCTCATATGCTAAACTTGCTAATTAGCAAGATTGAAAATTTAAAAAATTGGCAAAAATATGCAAAATCGCACTAAATCTCATATGCTTAACTTGCTAATTAGCTAGCTTGAAAATTTTCAAAAATTTGCAAAAATATGCAAAATCGCACTTAATCTCATATGCTGAACTTGCTAATTAGCTTAAGATTAGAAATTTTAAAAAATTGGCGAAAATATGCAAAATCGCACAAAATCTCATATGCTAAACTTGCTAATTAGCAAGATTGAAAATTTTAAAAATTGGCAAAAATATGCAAAATCGCACTAAATCTCATATGCTTAACTTGCTAATTAGCTAGCTTGAAAATTTTCAAAAATTTGCAAAAATATGCAAAATCGCACTTAATCTCATATGCTAAACTTGCTAATTAGCTTAAGATTGAAAATTTTCAAAAATTGGCGAAAATATGCAAAATCGCACTTAATCTCATATGCTAAACTTGCTAATTAAGATTGGGAATTTTGAAAAATTTGGCAAAAATATACAAAATTGCACTAAATCTCAAAATGTGATAAACTAGCTAATTAGCAAGATTATAAATTATAAAAATTAGGAAGAAAATAAGCGAAAAAGTTTTTTTTTGGCGAATTTTTAGGGTTGATAAAGTATGCAAAATCGCAAATATAAAGCTAAGATAAAAGTTGCAAAATCGCACTATATCTCAAAATTTTCTAAAACTTGCTAATTAGCAAGATTGGGAATAAATCTAATTAGTGCTAAATTGCAATCATTAGCAATTATTAGCAAGATAGGTAATTTGGAAGTTTTCATTTTAAGTGAATTAGCAAGTTTTAGCACATTTTAAGATTTATTGCGAATTTGCAACTTTTATCTAATTTTTTTTTGTTGCGATTTTGTATATTTTAGCAACCCAAAAAAATTCGCCAAAAAAAAGCATTTTCGCACATTTTCGCTAATTTTTTTTTGCATGTTTTGTCGTGATTTCGCAAGGTTTCGCAAAATATGCGATTTTGCAAACTTTCGCTAATTTTCGCATTATATAATCGCAAATATTTCGCGAATTCGCCATTTTTTCGCAATTTATTTGCGAAAGTTGGCGAAAATTTCGCAAATTTGTCGGCTGGGTGTATTATCATCGATGGTCAAACAGAATCAATTTTAAAGAATTTCCAGCAGACGAAGAATCCCAATTTTGTGAAGGTATAACTACTGCTATCCCAATAAATTTAACCTGTTATAACTTATCATGTATTGAAAACTGCCTTGCCGTTCAAAATGTGTACAATTTTCAACTAATAATATAGCTGGATTGGTCCAATATTGTAATACAATTGGGGATTTTAAGGGATTGATTATCTATTTTTATTGTCTTCTGTTTAGAGATGTAACATCTTTGTAAACCATATTTTTTTTCTAAGGTTTAAAATTTTGAAAGTAACTAAAATAACCTGCTTTGACGTTTGGCTTAAATTATTACAAAATAATTGATCTAAAAAAAGAATATTTTATTGTTATTTATATTCACAAAAATATTTAGATCATTTTAGAAGCGCTAGAATAAATGGAAAAACAAACCCCTAAAAAAAGAGATAGAAAGAGACATATTTTTATGACGTTACATATGAAACTTTCTAGCGCTTCTCATTTATTTTTTTATCATTAATGTATATATATGCGACTGACAGACCGACAAGAAGAGCCTATTGTATTTTTTCCGAATCAAATTTTTTGATTTGTATGTTTTTAACCATACTACACAAAAGTAATAAATAGCATTGTTATTAAGAGGTAATCATGGGTAAACAGATAAGCTTCACATAAATCAGGCATAGAGGATGGGGACTCTAATTGGTACCCAAAGTTTTTCGTTGAGTTCAAACTTTTGAGTACTTTTATATAATCCTGATTTACATAAGGGGTAATTTTGTTTACATCAATTTATCTTCCATTTTCTTATCCTTTGAAATTCCTGAGAAAAAAATGACACCTAAACGTTTGTTATAAGGATTGAAAAATACTAAGCAACGAACAAAATTTTTACAGACTAACTGCTTAAACCCCTAGCCACTTCTGGATTATTTTTATTTGGGGGGAGAAGGGGGTCGCATCCTCTAACCCAATAGCCTAAAAAATTAAACCGTTACAATTAAAAATTGTTTTGCATTTAGTTTCGCCGTTTACGAGGTCTTTTAAGAAACACAACAAAATCAAAGGGAACTATTTACATCAAATGCCTTACTTAAGTCTAACATACTTAAATATAAAATAAGAATTATATTTTCAGAAAATAATGAGTTTTGCAAGACGGTATCCTTCGTTAAGGTAAAAACGATTATTAAAATCATCCTTACAGAAGTTTCGTCATTTCAATAAGTAGCGCAGCAAAAACAAACTAATAACATTTATGTAGTTTTTAGAATAACTAGCGGCTTCGCTACTAGCCTCTAGGGGCTTAGCCGCAAGAGGTAAAGGGAAGTTTCCCTCCTATATAGAATCTTTCTTAAAGCTTTAGAGATATCATTAAAAAATTTTTCTTTTAAAAATTACTCTTTAGCAAAATTAAATTCAGGGTACAGACAGACGGACAGAAAGACAGGCATTAATCTACTTTGTATTATAGACTAGCGGCTACGCCCCTAGAGGCCTCTAGTGGCACTTTAAATGTTTTTGTTTCTTTATGTTAGTTTGAAGTCTTCCAAATATTAAATTTTTTTCGATTATTTTGTCATTTCTCTTTGGAGGGTGGTAGTACCCTCCCCCAAAATAGTTATAAAACTTCCCGGGACCCAGTAGAATCTACCCTGTTAAGGAGAACCCGATCGGTTCAGCGGTTTGCGAGATCCTTCGGTACAAACACACAGACACACAAACACACAAACATCCTGTTACTTTAGTATAAGGATATGCAAAAACACAGTTATTGAAATTAAAGATACAATATAGTTCCTAACCTTAATCAATTATACATTAAAAATATGCTTCATATGTTTGTTTATTTTTTCATGGTTTATAACTATATATAATTTTAGTTCCCAGTATAAGATTCCCAAAGAAGATCTAGAGGTATAATTATAATTTTTATAAAGTACAGCTACTCTGCTATTACACTAACTGTCTGTTTGAAGATGTCATATGTATTATGTAATATCAAATAATACCTTAATATAATTATAATATAATATAATAATTATATACAGGGTGCGCCACATATCTAGGGACTTTTTCTAAATTGTAAACAAATGAACATAAAATCGTCAATTTTAAAGATTTTATTAAATTTTAAAAACTGGGGAGCAAATTAGGTATATGACTATTAGATCATTAAATAAAATCGCCGCCAGCATCAATCACCGCCTCTACCCGCCTCCTCAACCGCCGGCAGGCCAAGGTCAGAATGTAACTGTCCAAGCTGGCGAAGTTCTCCTTGATAGTGGCAATGAGGGAGGTCTTTATGGTATGGGTACGTCTATTGGTGCATGCTTCAAAGTAGCCCAAGGTCCAAAAGTCCATTGAATTAAGATCGGGCTGCTGGGAGGCCCCATTTCCTTAGGAATGTGAGTAACCGCAGGATCGAAATTCAGCCAACTTTCAAGCTACCCTTTGCTACGGAGGCTCTTATTTGGACCACAGTTGAGCTAGAATGACATTCTACACCTTTTTGGAAATGGCAGGAAGATTCATCTAGGGTTGTCAGCGCAACCCATAGTCTAAAATGAGTTTTTAGGTTAGATATGGGTCTCTGACGTCGAAAAACGAGAAATTTTCACGATTTTACACGATTTTTGACATCTCTAAATCTGTCACGTTTCACTTTGCCGGAGTACTACAGCCAAGTCATTTTAGATAGAGAGCTCTAGTCTTTTCTAGTGTCTTACTTATGTATCTAACAGTATCCCCAGCAAGTTGCATAACTCTAGCTCATCTACAGATAGGCTGAGGTCCGATTTAGTGGGACCTAGTTGAGAATCCAGATTATACCATCGGCGCACTTCGAATCTGCCTTGTTGAACATAAGCGCGGCCAGCTCGGAGTAGGAGCCCATCTTCGCCCAAAGATTTTTTTGTGCTAAAAGGTCATTACCTAAGCTTTTTATAGTGGGGTCAAACGTCCTGATTGGTCAAGTAGTTTTGACGCTATGGCCGTTTTAAAAAAGTCCCTAGATATGTGGCGCACCCTGTACCTTATTAAATACCTTCTTTGAAAAATTAAGTTATTGTCGTTAATTAATCATTATTGAATAAAAAAGAACAAAAAGAAGCAAGGATGCAAACCTAAAATGGCTATAATCTAAATTGTAGGCTTGCTTTTGTTTTCGGGTATAGTCCCTCTCGTGGCAACGCCTATTAAAGGGCGTTTCATTGCTTTTGATAGGTTATTTTAGTTTAGGTTTAGTTAGGTTTGGTGATTGCCCCGCAGGGTTAGAGCCCCTCAGGAGAAAAGCTACTGTGAAAATATGACGAAACGCCCCTTAACACGCATTGTCACGAAAGAGACTATACCCCTGTTTTCTTGATAAGGGGGTCATAACAACCTATTAGGTACTTCCCCCTCACTTTAAAAATCAACTTCTATAACATAAAGTAGTAAGGTTTTTCTGTGTGTAGCAAAGGATCTCGCTAACCGCTGAACTGATATGGTTTTCCATTTCAGTAAAACTTCTTATAGGTCCTTAGATGGTTTCAGGCTATTTTATTTTCATAAATAAGTCTGGGTATGGTTTTTAGGCTTTTTTTCTGCCCTTTCATATCCCTTCGAATATAGAACCCCTTGTTGCATGGGGTACAGTCACTAGTATGTAATAAAGGTTTTAGACAAGAGGGGGGATTGCGGGGGTGGGGAGCTTTTCTTCAAATTTATCTTATCTTGGTTAGGAAAGTGTTAAAATCTCCAAAAATAAATTAAAACAAATCTTACCTTAAAAAAATCCGCTTAGATGAAAACAGTAAAAGTGTCTGACTATGACGTCAGAAAAAATTAACAATTAACCAATGAGAGGCCGCTATATATTTTACCATTGTTAATACTGGCTTCTCATTGGTTAATTGTTAATTTTTTCTGACGTCATAGTCAGACACCTTTACTGTTTTCGCTTAGATTGTCAAAACTTTTATGTCCATTCGAATGATTTTAAAATTCAAAGCCTTTAACAAAACTTAAACCTTGTGTAAGACATAAAATTCTTTAAAATTTAGCCAATAAAATCTATAAAAACCATTTGAACTTGAAGTACTGAGAGAGAGAGAGTCAAGTGTATATCTTAAAGTACATTTATTCAAATCAGCTAAATGTTAAGAAAATAGAAATAAATGATTATATCCAAAAGAATAATACTATTCTAATAATGGCATTATAAATATAATCCTTTGTGATAGTCAAAAAGTTAGTTGCCTAATAAATTTAAAAGCCAAACTTTCTTTAAATAGTGTAGGTTCATACGTACTTTTTAGATAGCTCTTATAGTTAATTTAGGCATGTTAGAATTGTTGTATCGATTTGAAAATTGGCAAGACGATTCCCGTAACAGTTAGATGCAATCTAGAATTTGTTTTGTAATAAAGATGAAACACAAATTTATAAATAAATTTGCTAATTCCTGATACAATAAGTTTGTTGTTTTATTCAAACCAAGATGAAATACATTTTATAAAATTGAATTGAAAAAGCTTTTAAATCTGCAATCCCATGGTTTCAAATGGATCAGATATGCCAAGCTGTTCAATTGTATAGTATTTTTATTTAATAGCGAAGCTTCTCTAAAAACCAGGTATTTATTGTCAGGCCACTAGTACGTCAAAGTATGTATTTCATAAATGACCATAGATTAGTTTTGATTGGAGATATCCTTGTTTAGGCATACAAACAGGCGTTTAACAGTTTTGATTGGAGATATCCTTGTTTAGGCATACAAACAGGCATTTGATAGTTTTGATTGGAGCTATCCTTGTTTAGGCATACTAACAGGCATTTAATAGTTTTGATTGGAGCTTTCCTTGTTTAGGCATACAAACAGGCATTTAATAGTTTTGATTGAAGATATCCTTGTTTAGGCATACAAACAGGCGTTTAATAGTTTTGATTGGAGATATCCTTGTTTAGGCATACAAACAGGCATTTCATAGTTTTGATTGGAGATATCCTTGTTTAGGCATACAAACAGGCATTTCATAGTTTTGATTGGAGATATCCTTGTTTAGGCATACAAACAGGCATTTAATAGTTTTGATTGGAGATATCCTTGTTTAGGCATACAAACAGGCATTTAATAGTTTTGATTGGAGCTATCCATGTTTAGGCATACTAACAGGCATTTAATAGTTTTGATTGGAGATATCCTTGTTTAGGCATACAAACAGGCATTTAACAGTTTTGATTGGAGATATCCTTGTTTAGGCATACAAACAGGCGTTTGATAGTTTTGATTGGAGATATCCTTGTTTAGGCATACAAACAGGCATTTAATAGTTTTGATTGGAGCTATCCTTGTTTAGGCATTTAATAGTTTTGATTGGAGATATCCTTGTTTAGGCATACAAACAGGCGTTTGATAGTTTTGATTGGAGTCACAATGGACAAATACCTTACAGTTCTCTACAGGTAAGTGGTTGTCTATTCTATCTAATCATTTTTTTTGTAGTTAATTATACTATATGCTAAAGTAACAGGATAAATGTTTATCTGTCTGTGTATATGTATGCCAGATAAGATCTCATTTTGATTTAAGAATTCTAAGCAAAGTTTTGCATTTGCGGAGCCCCTCTCCCCCCTAGTCCCGAGAAAAAATGCCCCCACTCCTAAGAGACTAGAATATATTTTTTTTGTAGAGGGGGGGGGGGTGGGATAAGGGGGGGGGGTGAAACCACGACAAGTTTGGCAAAGTCACTAGAGGCTATATCTTTTGAAAAAGCCATCAAAACAAAAGAGTTAAATTGTATTTAAAAACAAAATGAAATGTAGTTGGCCAATCAAAAAGTGATTTTAAATTACTTAAAATGTTAAAAAATTATATTTTTGTCTTAAAAGAGGAAAAATGTAATGAAATTGTTGACAAACAATTATAAAATATTTGATGCAGTTTTGGCAAGTTACTCGTCTAGCCAATAAAACAAGGATGACAACAACCATAAAAGCTAAATTTTACAAATCAGTCAGAAAAGACAAACAAACGAACATTAGCAAATATAAATTACAATCTTTTTAAAAAACTTATCCTAAAGTAATTAAATTACAGGATGCACTATATTGACCTACTTGAATTTTAACAATTGATTATAGAGATGCTTTCCTTATAATATAATACCTAATGGTCCTAGGAATCTATATATAAAATTCAAGTATATATGATAATAATATGTAGTATATTAAGTATTAAGATAAAAATGTTCAAAATAAACATATGGACTTTCTGGTAATGATTGTAGATTTGTGCTTTCTTAATTGTACAGGATATAGAAATCTCTTACATAAGTCCGGACGTACAAACTAACGTACTGACTTACCATAATTATATAAAAGTTTTGCCTATAAAATCATCGATATTATAGAGAGAGAGAAAGAGAGAGTAGAAGAAATAAATATTGTATTTCATTGCTTATAGAATCATCAAGTATAATTATATCTATAATAGCGAAGCGCACCAAATTAGATAAATAGAAAAACTAACAATGTGCCTATTTTTTTAAAGGAATAACCACTTTTAAACCTTCTTATATTGACTCTATATATTGCTACGCAATAAAACAATTATAGGTTCTTGTTCTCTATAAAAATATACATTAAACTTAGAAAAGGTGTTTTTGAATATCTCTGAAAACAACAGCGCTTTTTAGAGCATAAAGATTTCAAAAAGTGTGTGTGATGACTTTTTCGGCCATTATTTTGTACTTTTTAGGTAGATTTCTTTATAATAAAAAAGGTCTACCATTCTAAAAAGATAAACAAACATATTTTTTGATTATTAGAATTTTTATTCAACAAATTGTAAATATTTAACATTTTAAAAATATAATTTATTTAAATTAAATTATCGCATTATAAATCAAACGTTTTGTTGTAATCTATTAAGATTTAATACCCCATGACCAGAAAACTAGCTCATGACCGGAAATATTTCATCTTGTTACCCAAATTCCTCCCCCTGAATTTCCTCTATATTTGGTGCAAGACTGGATTTAATCTCCAAAATCTCCGCCCCCTTTTGACAAATTATACTTGTGTGTTATAATCCATTATAATAACTTCACTTAAATAGGGTGGGGTTTCTAAAAGGCATTTTTATTTTAAAAATTCAAACCTTGATAACTTTTTTATCTTAAGAGATTTTTTTGTCAAATAAAAAGCTTATTTTTTCTTTTTACTATGAGCTACGTTATTATATAACATTCTTTTAAACCACATGCATCACAATCAAGAAATATGAAAAAATGACAAATTGCAGTATTCTAAAAATGCTTGTGTGAGGAGCCAAAAAGCATTTCACCTTTAAAACTCATTAAAGTACTTTTCTTAGACCTTTTTCTAAATAATTATTGAAATTTTAAGATTTTTTTATACAAAATAGATGAGTTATTTTAATTTTTCTTAATCAACATTTTTCACACAAGGCATTTTTTGATACCATACACCTATCATAGAGGCCGCATTTTTAGAGATAATGAAAAACACCTTTTACAAGTTTGATGTGCTTTTGTACAGAGAACAAGGATATATAATTATTTTTTCTGTATTCCTTCTGGTTGTTTCTGAAAATCGAAAAACTCAGTTTTTTCTGACTCACCCTGTACTTTTATATTTTTAGTCTGCAATGCGAAGAGCAGGACAAAATCCCACAGACATAGAGGTAAATTATTTGGTCAACATTCAATTATATATTACAAAAAAGTATGCTGTTTTAATTCATCAAAAATAAAAAAAATAAACATATTTAAAATGGAGGAAATACAAACTTTCCCGATTTTGTATAATTTTTGAGGAACACGACGCCCAGCGACGTCATATTTTTCTTTCCCGAAAAAGGGAAGGAGGGAAGAAAATCTCTTCAAAAGAGATGGGGAAAACCCCCTTTTCTCCCATCTCTTTTTTTCTTCCCCCCTTCCCTTTTTCGGGAAAGAAAAATATGACGTCACTGGACGTCGTGTTCCTCAAAAATTATACAAAATCGGGAAAGTTTGTATTTCCTCTTTAAAATGTATTTGTTACCTTTTTGGGTTTGGATAATAGAGTTGCTACGCTCTTACATTTTACCTAACTATTACAGGAGTCATCATGCCGAGTTTGTAAGTGATTGGACCATTCTAAATTAACGATTAGAGCTATCTGTTACGCTAGGATAGGAGTACAGATGGACAGGCCGACATTAATTACAAAAAAAGTTTCGCTTTAAAAAAATACTTGGAACACAGTAATAGGGTCTGACTGATTATGTCGTAACAAAAAAAAATAGCCAATGAGAGGCCACTATAAATTTTACCATTGGTCAATAACGGCCTCTCATTGGCTAATTTTTTTTGTTACGTCATAATCAGTCAGACACTATTACTGTGTTCAAATACTTGGATAGAATCTTATTAATATATAAGTTAAGACATGTACGGTTAGAAAATTGCAAATACAACAAGAATATTTTTAAAAGCGAAGCTTTTCTATAATTAGGGTCGGTCCGTCCGTACGTCCGTCACGGATAGCTTTTTTCGTTAATTTAGACATGTTAGAATTGTCCTATCGATTTCAAATTTTGCATGGTGCTTCCTTTAGTAGTTAGGTACGATTTAAAAAGCGTAGCAACTCTATAATCATTACCAAAATGTCCGTACGTCCATTTTAAACATGTTGATTTTTTTACTTTTTTAAATAGCTTTTTTCGTTAATTTAGGCATGTTAGAATTGTCCTATCGATTTCAAATTTTGCATGGTGATTCCTGTAATAGTTAGGTACGAGTTAGAAAGCGTAGCAACTCTATAATCATTACCAGATTGTCCGTACGTCCATTTTAAACATGTTGATTTTTTTTACATTTTTAACAACAAATTTGTATGTGACCTAATTATCCGATTGGTCTGATTTTTGGTATACTGATTCCTGGGACAACAAAGTACAATATTATAAGCGAAGCAACTCTATAATCAAGTCCTAAAAAAGTAAGTATGTCCATAATCATTATCCTATATCAAGCAGTTTTTCAACAAATTTACTTACAATTTTGCTTTGACTCTTATACATTCGCATTCTGATTATTCAGTTCTGACATTATACAAGTGTTAATGTCCGTTTGTCCTACCGTTTCAGAGCTTCGCTTTTATGGATGTTGTCATCCTTGTTTTTATATTCTATAACTGAAATAAACCTTATTTCAATTGTGTTTTACGCAATTAGAGTAAAACAATAGAGGGGGAAAGATTTAAGTAACGGTATGTCCTCACCTAAAGGACCCAGTTCCGACTTTCAATTTGAAAATCAACCAATAGCGTCGGGAATATTAACACAGCCAAGTTGCTACAAAAGAGCAAAAAGCAATCTGCTAACAGACGAAAAAGGTTCCCAACAGAGGGATCCAGGTAGTTGTCTGGTTATACATCTATATTTATAGATTTATTGTTCTACAGGTATCTGATTTGATCAACAATATACACGATGGTTCTGGTTACCTAGACTTTCAGGTAATTTTAAAAATAGTGGTCGAAACGTTCGGACACAATATACACCATGGTTCTGGTTACCTAGATTTTCAGATATAGATACAACCAGGGTTATAAAAGGATAAGACAATGGCCAATAAATTGAGGTACATCTCTTATAATGATACACAAAATAACCTTCTATTAGTGGTTGAAACGTTTGGACTCTGAACTTAATGAATCAACCAATAAAATTTCAATAAAAGTTTCCAATATCCCCTTCCACCCTGATCTCCAACACAGTTCTGCCATTCGTTTTTTACTTATGTTGTCATCCTTGTTTTATGTTCCATATTTTCCCAAAATACTTGGTCAGAAGTTATAAATTGTGTTAGTGTCAATTCATCTAAATTAAATGCGACATTTTTATCGTTTATAACACTCGGAATGGGAGACAAAGCCATTGACACGGATTTAATATATCAAGATAATTTATAGGGAGAAAGAGTAAAATTAATCCGCGGTATTATCATACTACAGACGTTAAAAATGGTACACGATGTTATATTGTTAAGCTCATCAATAGTAAGAGTTGGGGGAAAGTCGCAGCCTATTCATTAAGTAGTGTTAAGAGGAATAAAAGACCTAAATGTTCAAAGGAAGCCATACAAATTGTGTACATCAAAACTTACTTAAAGAGAAACAATTATTTGTTGCTAAAGATTTGCTATTTTAACTCATTGGGATCAAAACATTTTTTTTATTGAGTCTATTAAAAAGCTTTTTAGGATATTAACTGTATTACATTTTATTGTTCTGATGATACAAATACAATTTACTAATTTAGAACATAATTGTCCTTGTTATTAATAAACTAAATCCATTTCTGTTAAAGTTAACTTTCTATGAAACTTAACTGTTTTTCCTATATCAATTCAGTTTTAAAGACCATTTTTCGACACTTTTATATGGTCTAGGGTACTGGGAGATGTAAATAGAATAGAAATAAATCTTTTTTCAAATATTTTTAAAGCAATTAATTTCCTTTGGATAATAAATTTTTTCCACCGAAATTAAACCGGTTATAATCCATGAAATATCATTTTATTAGTTCTATTACTGACTACTGCAGGGGCCTAAATCCTTCAGGGCCTGTACCAGCGTTTCCCTAACACTGTGGGCTTCCCCAGTACCCAGTTTAATATAACCTAATCTTGCCTAAATTAAAAAACAAACAAACAAAAACTAACCCCTTTTATTAGTTTGTTTCAAAATATGGAAGGGGGGGGGGGGGTTGTTTTTGTTTTGGATATGCGATTTTATGTGTTTTTTTTATAAAAATTGTCGACAAAACGTAAATAAAATCTGCATTCTCTTGTTGCATAACTTAAAAGCACATTATTTACAGCTAGGCGGACAACTGTCTATAAAACCGTACATTATGTTTTGATTTATTTTAGGTTTTCTGTAAAATCCTAGAGGATAGAGCCAGAGATATTGACTTAGAATTAGGATACAAGGTAATACGCTTTCATTTTAAAGCAATAGGATGTTTGTTTGTATTTTACTAGCGGTTGTTCCCCTAGCATCCATAGGTTCTGTATTGAAAAGGATTTAAAGAGAGGACAGAAATATAGCCAAAAAACACTCCAAGGCTGAAATCTAAAAAATAGTTAGCCTAAAACCATCCTGGGACCTATGATAAGCTTCCCTAATTTATTTCCTTTTCCTCTTTATTTATATCAACGTATTATAAACTGTTTTCCGTGGTTAATAAAATTAGAAAAAAATGATTAATTCCAGTTTTGTTGGGCAGGTGGGGCAGTGTGGCTGAATATTAAAGTATTAAACATTAGTTTATACGGATTGCGGCTTGATTGCGGATCAAATATTGACAGTCATCTGTTGCATGGAAATTGATTTAGCAGCTGCGTCCAGGGGAGTCCAAGCTTTTTTATTTGGGGGGGGGGGGGGAGTAAAATTTTTTTTGCCCCCTCAAAAATTTTAACCCTGGGGGTAAAATTTGCTTGGAGGGGTAATTACCCCCCTGAAATCTGTTGCCCCCCCCCCAAATTTACCTCCGGGTTAAATTTTTGGGGGGATAATTTAATAATGTAATAAACCTACCTAATTATGAAATATTTAGTAGTAAAAATGAGCAATTTTTTTTTTATGGGGGGGGGGGGGGGAAATCACCACTTTACCCCCCCCCCCCCTTGAACGTCCTTGGCTGCGTCACTGGTTTAAAGTAAAGAATAAAGTAAAGGTTAAAAGTATTCATATATTATCAATGCAATTATCTTCCCACACAAACTTTAAGGTTCAGATGCCGAACTTTGCATTGGCTGATTTTTCTCATTTAAATACTTATTTTGGTTGTATTAATTTCGTACCTAAAACAAAGGGGGGGGGGGGGAGGGATGGTGGAGGAGGCCCACCAACTTAAATTTTAAAACATTTATAAAAAAAGATTTAAAGAGGGGTGGGGGATGATAAATTCTTTAACTTCTTTTATATCTAAGAGTGTATAACTGTTATAAGCATTTAGTTTTATAACCATATAATTTCTTAAGTTTCTCTGAAAATCAAATTAATTTGGTTCCAACTTGTTATAAAACTTTATTAATATAGAAAATATGACAGGATAAAAACATCCATGAAAGCGAAGCTCAAAGAATTAATCTAAAAATCAGGAAGCTTTTTATAGTGTTTATAAAAATGACGTCATTCTGGCCTAACTTAGGTATATTAAAATGTAAATTGGCCTGCCATTGGTAATTTAGTCTGTGTATTGGCCTATTTTTGGTCATTTGTAATGTATGACGTCAGACTGGCCTACCATTGGTCTATTAAAATGTAAACTGGACTGCCATTGGTAATTTATTCTATGTATTGGCCTATCGTTGGTTAATTGCATTGTATGACGTCATACTGGCCTACAATTGGTCTATCAAAATGTAAACTGGCCTGCCATTGGTAATTTAGTCTGTGTATTGGCCTATCATTGGTCATTTGTATTTTATGACGTCAGACTGGCCTACCATTGGTCTATTAAAATGTAAACTGGCCTGCCATTGGTAATTTATTCTATGTATTGGCCTATCGTTGGTTATTTGTATTGTAAGACGTCATTTATTTATATGCATTATAAGGAGCTTAAAAAATCTGGGCATGGCACCGTAAATAAGTCGCATATTATATTTGATTCCTAGGGGAAAAAAGTAAGTTAAAGCCGCAGCTACATTTAGTATATGCCATCCTAAGCCGCAGCAACTAAATTTTAATGCAGCCACCAAATCTACTCTTCATCCACGCGGCTTTGTGGCAGCTATATTTCTATAACAAAAACGCAGCAAAAGCTGCAAGCAGTTGTTTAAAGTGCCTATAAAAAATGACGTCATACAATACAAATGAATGGCCAATTCACAGACTAAATTACCAATGGTAGGCCAGTATACATTTAAATTGATCAATAGTAGGCCAGTTGGCTACATTTTTTAGGTACTATAAAAAGCTTCTGCCATTTGTATTATTCTGAACAGACCAACACAAATATTAAAGAGAAGCTTTGCTTTGATAAATTAAGAAAGATATATAACTGTATTAGACCTCATTAGAACCAAATGAGTCAGAAAATTTGCAATTAACAACATTTTCTTTCTTTTTACAGATTTTTATACAGATAGAAAATTATAGAATCTTATTCTTATTCTTTTGTTTCGATTCATTATAGTAGCGAAGATCCACAATAAGTGTTTGTGTCTGTCGGTCTGTTTGTCGGTAATGGTGGTCTCTATTCTCTACTCTCCAATTTTCTTCTATCTATTTCTTTCTCACATTCTCTCTCTCTCTCTCTCTCTCTCTCTCACTCTTTCTCTCTCCCTCCCTCTCTTTCTCTGTATCTTTTTATCTTTTTCTCTCTTTCTCTCTCTCTCTCTCTCTCTCTCTCTCTCTCTCTATCTATCTATCTTTTTATCTCTCTCTCTCCCTCCATCTCCTTCTATGTATCTTTTTTTCTCTCTCTCTATATCTATCTTTTAATCTCTCTCTCTCGCTCACTCTCTCTCCATATATATATAGTATTATCAAATCTATTAGTATCTATCTATCTGACTCTTACATTTGCTAAGTTAATCAAATTTATAATGTTATAAATCTATCTCTCTATCTATCTCTCTCCCTCCCTCTCTTTCTCTGTATCTTTTTATCTTTTTTTTTCTCTTTCTCTCTATCTCTTTCTCTCTCTCTATCTATCTTTTTATCTCTCTCTCTATCTATCTATCTATCTTTTTATCTCTCTATCTATCTATCTCTCTCCCTCCATCTCTTTCTCTGTATCTTTTCTCTCTCTCTCTCTCTCTCTCTCTCTCTCTCTCTCTCTCACACACTCTCTCTCTCTCTCTCTCTCTCTCTATCTATCTATCTATCTATCTATCCATCTATCTTTTTATCTCTCTCTCTCGCTCACTCTCTCTCCATATATGTATATATAGTATCATCAAATCTATTAGTATCTATCTATCTGACTCTTATATTTACTAGGTTCAAAAAATCTAATATACTATAGTTCTATAGTATTATCTATCTATCTCTTACATTTGCTAAGTTAATCAAATTTATAATGTTATAAATCTATAGTAAGTGTCACAAAATAAGACACTTAATTCTTCATAGTTTTATCTAGGATATAAGATAATTGTTCTTAAAATATTTTTCATACGTATCAAATAATCCTATTATATAAACTAGCGGTGCGTCTAGGGGCTGTGCCCCAAGAGGTAATTGAAAAAATACCTAAAAAAATGAAAGAAAAAAATTTAGGTACATAAAAACTGGAAGCATTTTTTTGATGGGGGGGGGGGGTGAGTTGTGAGTGTAACACCCCAGAAGAAAATAGCTTAAAATTACCACAAGACCAGTAGATATATTCCCTGAAGAGTAGAATCGAATCGGTTCAGTTTTTGCCGAGATCTTAAGCTTCAGATGAACGGACAGACAGACGGACAAACATCAAGCTACTTTGTATCATAGATAAATTGTTTTTTGTTTTGTTTGAAGCATAAGATATCAATAATTACTAAACTAATTGACTTCCTTTTTAGTATATCTTCACTTAGGTTTCGGGATTGTTTTAGGCTATTTTTCTTCTTATTCTATACCTCTTTGAATACAGATCCTCTAATTACTAGGGGCGCAAGCATTAGTTTTATAACAAATTTTTATTTTACTGAAAAAAACTCCATTTTTTTATTTAGGAATCTTTTTCCTTAATTTATCTCTTTCTATTTTCTACTTTACTAAATTACAAATGTATAATCATATTTATAATGTTTTCAAACAGTGAGCTTTTCTATAATTAGGGTCTGTTGTAGGTCGTCAGAACAGCTTTTTTTTACCAGTATAACAAAATGGCTTGTGTTTTAATTTAAAACTCTTCATTGAAATAGCTATTCCAGTATGGCTTTGAAACTGATTAATATACGCTGGATTAAAACATGTTCTCAGCCATGCTGAAAAATCATATATAACATCGTTTTACAGACAATCTTCTATGATGATAATATGTAAATCATAAAATCAATACCATCTTTGTTACTCCGGGCCATAGGCCCCTCGGGGATAACAAAACTGATTTAACCTTATAATTTTTCATTTTAATATCCACGAATTTTTTTTATAATAAGGTGAGATAAATAACTATAAAAATTCTTATTGGATTATTGACGTGCACTCGATTTTGCCTGCAGTGGGGGGGGAAGGTGGATAGAACTAGGATTCACGTCAAAGCCTTTTTAATTTGATTATTAATTTTTTTAAAACCCCTTTAATTTTAAGCCGTGTGTGAATTTTTAAAAATTTAACACACCCCTGAGCTGTGTAGGGGGTGTATCCACCTCCCTAAATTTTGTTAGGTGAGTTATTTGTTGATATTTGTTGCCTGTGAAAGATTTTCTTACGTTGAAAATATTAATTGCATCAAAAAATGTTTCAGGAATGTTTTCGAGTGTTTAGTAAAGATGAGGAGGGATGTATACCTGCAGAAGAAATTAAGTAAGTATCTCTATTCATTTAATTCTATTCTGGAGCAGTGGGCCTATACACCCCCCCCCCCCCCCCCCTGTTTCCGAATGTTTAGTAAAGATGGGGAGAGATGTATACCTGCAGAAGAAATTAAGTAAGTATCTCTAATAGACTAATACTATCTATTTAACCCTATCAATCTATCTTTTTAAAAGGAACTCTATAATCGTACCAGAATCTCCGTACTTTCATTTTAAACATGTTGATTTTTAACTTTTTTAACAACAATTTTTTTTATAAGCTATAATTATCCCATTCATTTGATTTTTGGAATAATAATTTTCAATACATCAAAGTATAATTTTTTATAAGCGAAGCATCTGTACAATTAAGTCCTAAAAATGTAAGTATGTCCTTAAACAAAATCCTGTATTTAAGCAGTTTTACAAAAAATTACTTATAAATTTGTTTAGACTCATGCATTTATATTCTGTTTATTTGGTTCTGACACTCTACAAGTATAATTGTTTGTTTGTCCTACCGTTCCAGAGATTCGCTTTTATGGATGTTTCCATCCTTGGTTTAAACCTTTTATTAAAAAACTTCAATGATTTAGCTATTAAGCAAACTACAATAAACAATTTACTTTATAGCTAGGTAAATTTTTAGCTGCGAGTATCTGAAAAATGTTTCTCTAGCACGAAACACTAGCAAAATTGTTCGGCAAAATCCATAATTAAAAAAGTTAAGCAACATTACCCCTTTATTCAAAAGCATTTTATGAAGATTCTTTTAAAGATAAGGCATAATAAAAAGCTCTTTAGTAATCATTATTTTAAAAATGCAGATTTTTTGTTATTCTGATAAAGTTGCCCTTTTGATTTGATCATGAATTAATGATTCCATAGACGACTTATCACTATATAATAATATATGGGAAGGGGGGGGGGGGGCTGTGACCACTTTCAATAAATGTGTATTTGTCAATTGTTCTAATATTATATGGCATGACTCCAAATCTGATTTACTTTTATTAAAAAATACACAAAAAAATCAATTTGACTAACGTCCAGTAAATTAAAAAAAAAAGTTCTAAAAAAAAAACATAAAAAGAATTGTAGTTTTAAAATAAATAAAAAAAAACCAAGTATTAGTATATTTTGAGTTTCCCACAGAGAGTGCAGTTTTTGCTACAATTTTACAAAAGCAAAAACTAGGATTGCACAACAATTCAAAGTTATATAATTGTGTTTTATATCTAGAATATTCTAGACTTTTTGTAGGA